>NC_143442.1:5836250-6467500 GCF_987193195.1 Phasianus colchicus | reverse complement strand
TTTGTTACATTTCTGCATTGTTGAGTACTTTCTATCCTTTTATAGTCTGTTTCCTTTCCATCTCAGCTCTACTATTAGGTCTGACTTATAACAAATGTAATCTGTGTTATATACTGTCCTAGACAACAATTTGGGCAGATGGATGGAAGAGCAGTAAATTGTCTTAATTAGTTTTCAAAGCACTACGCTAATTTTTTTCAAGTCTGTTTCAATAGTTGTGCCAAGAAATGCATCTTATACAGCCACTTTGGATAAGCAATACATTGTACTGTATATATAGCAATTACTGTCATTAGTTTGAGTTAAATGTCTGAATGATAACTAGTGCCTGTTTAATACAAATTGGAAAAGAGCATAGGTCTTCATCTTAAGGTGCTGATTCAAAAGAACTTCCCTATTTTGATTCTAGGAAATTGTGAATTCTTGTGGACAAAATGTTGCTATGCTATACTGAGATTCAAACTGATTTTTGGTTTCTCTGTTAAAAAAAAAAAGTTCATAAAATCCATTGGTTTTGGTTTGCAATGTAACTGTAAATATGTGAAACTGTATTTGTCTTTGTGTTTGAAACTAAATTTGGTGTGGTGGTAGTGAAGGATGAGAGGAAGGGAGAGAACAAGATTCCCTTGCTGAAGCCCACTGCACATCATTGAATGGTGTGGATTTCAGCCTGGGGTAAGGTGTTTGAAATAAGTGAAAATTAATGGGATCAGCATCAGCCTCACTGAATAAATGCAATAAAAGGCTAACTGACAACACTATTATTCTGTTCCTCACTGATTACAGGGTTTTTTTGTTGTTGTAAATTTGAGCACATGCATTATGTAATTTGTAAAATGAAGTATTAGTGGAGACCTTGCTACAACACTATTGAAAATCTTCCCTTTTTGTGAGATAGGAGGTTTAGAGAATAGTGAGATTCTTTTGTGTGTTGAATCTTAGTTATGTTCCTAATGGTGGAAGTACTGACATTTGTATCTCACTGTGATCTGGTACTTCGGTATTTGCATAAACCGGCAGTCCTGTATATTCTTTTGGCAAACTGTAAATATAAATGTTTCATATTAGCATAGCTGAATTTTTGAGGTACAGACATTTGTGTGGGATTAGAGAACTTTATTTCTAAGAACTTGTAAAAAAAAAAAAAAAAAAAAAAAAGTATTTTCAATAAAATTCCCTACCTCACCTCTATTGTGCAGAAATTATCCCATTTCCTATGTTCAGTTTTCCAACTTCATTTGTAGATGCAAATATCTCTTTTTTTGTTATTAGCAAAAATAGTATTTTCCATTAAAGCAATCAAATAGTGAATTACTTTAAATTTGAAGCATAGTTTATTTCTTTTGTTTCCTTCACTGTATGGTGCTCAGGTTTAGGAACACATGGTAAATAGTATTTGCACACAACAAAGGCGAATTCTAGATGTTTTTTATGGCATCTGAAGAGGTGCATATATCTGTTCCCTAACTCTGCCTGTGTGTAATTTAATTGTAAAGGGATTGGCCATGATTGATACTGCTTTGTTCTTTTGGTACCTTCATGGCTGGGGGGGAGGAAAGTGGAAGGGGAAGAGGGGAGTGACAGGAACCTTCTCTTTGTAAGACCATGGGTGGAAAGGTTCCTAGTCTTCTTTGTGTGAAGGGGATTTGAGGAAACAATGTGTTTGCTTTCTTTTAATTGCAGTTGTAAATACACATTCTAATAATGAGATCTAAAAATAGATGTCTAAAAGACTTTCAAGTTACTATAAGATGAGCTTGCCAATTAATCCATCCTTTTTCTGAAATATTTAACTCCTTACACTTTGGGGTCTGGAGGGGAGAGCCAGAAGTTCTCTCTCATGTTGCTGCAGGGAATGACATTGCTGAAGAAGGAATAGCCTGCAGACCTGGATAGAGTGAACTTAAATCAATGATCTTTACTCTTAAAAGTTGGAAGTACTTGGTTTTTATTCCTTTATGTTCCCCCAGTCAAATTGAACCAATTTTCTTGCCATAGTTCAGAGGCTGTTTTAGCAATACCTGTAAACCTCACTTTCTGAAGCTGCCTCATGTCATGGGTCCCTTTGGGAAATAGGAGAGAGAAGATTGGTCTGCTCTGGGGTTGGAATCACTTCCTCAGGAGAGATTTTGATCTTTTTAGTTGTATGCAAGAACTGGATTTGAGATAGGGTTGTAGCAAATAGCACCAGTTCCTGCTGAACTCCGTGAGAAAGGCGTGCAAGATTATTATAGTTTTGAGCCCAAATCTTAAAGATTGTGGGTTTTCTGGGCTTGATGTCTGTGTCCTTGAGAAAAAGATCAGTGCATGTATTTTGAGAGGAATATTTTAATGTCATTGGTGTCTGTAGTTTTGAGACCAGTGCAGAATAGTTGGGTTGGCAAGTCTTAAGAAAGCTAACTTTTTCCTGAGTGACAGCTCAGAGCTTTAAATGTTATTAATAGAATAAATATTAGGTATCCTCTAAAAAGGTAAAGGGATGTGCTTTCACATGCTCGAATTTTAACTCCAAATGTTGAGGAATCTTAGTGTTACAGTGTAACTATACCTGCTCCCTGGTAGCTTACATGCTTTTACAATGCCTTCTTTGCTGCTCTTTTGCTTCTGGCCCACAGTTTTAGGAATAAATACTGTGCTATATGTAAAAAACAAAACAAAAGGCTTGCCCTCCTTAAATACAATAAATCATAAGGCAAGCGTGTCCCTTTTCAGAGTCAGTCGTCAAAAAAAAAAAAAAAAGGATTGAAGGTTTTTCAACTTTTCTCCTTGTTAACAGGTTATCTGAATTATCTGGATTCTGATGTGAAAAATCTCCTTAGGTGAGAAATATGCAGTTGTCAGACTTGTCTGTAGAATGTTCTACTATGCCAGACCCAGCTGAGCTGCCCGAGATGCCCTAAATCAACATGATTGTTTGTTTAGCTGTGCTGAACACATGGCTGGTATGCAATCGCGTGTCCTTGGGTCTCAAACATGCTTCAGCTTAAAGAATTTTTGTTGCAAGCACTGGCATTAGACAACAATCTCTGTCTCTAAATCCAGTTAAACAAAAGCAAAAATTCACTTTCATATTTTGGTAAAATTTTCAGGTTCAGGTTTAGAAACTTTAATGCTTTTTAAAAAAATGGAAATTAGCTTAATTAGCTGAACTAAACGTTACATTCAAACTCTAACAATTACTAACATGAATAGTAGGGAACTCAGACTTTAACAGAGGATGTTAGTTTTGCATATAGGATGTGCATAAGGAGGAAGGTTCATAGCTCTGAACATTTTTAATTAATTGCATGTCTTAAAGCATTCCCACTTTTTCCCTGTTCCCAGTATCACTTCATGCTAAGTAAAAACTCATGTTTACTTTGCAGCCTTTTTGGAGACATTACCTTAATCTTAGAAGAATTAATATACATTATGGAATTATGTACATCCTACCCGAGTTCATGTGCCAGGGCTTCTACCTTTATTCAGCGAGGTACTTCAATGTGAAGATGCTCAAGTTACCATGGATTTTGACAGGAGGACCAGCTGGTATTCCTCAAAGTGGGACTGATAACTGTTTAAACTTTGAAGATTTCTGTAATGCTAAGATTTCTCTTTATACTGGCATGATGTTCTGTTATTGTTATGTGACATCATACCTACAGAAACTATTAATAAAGAATTTTGCTAGAAGTACTGATTTCTCTTCATTTTTATGAAATTTAGACCAAATAGCTCTCTAAAGTCATACTACTGGAATAATGTAAGATTTAAAAGCTATTTAAGTAACTGAAGAGTTTAATGCTCTGCAGAAAGTTGATGTTCTACAAACCAACTTTTTGTTGTTTTCCTTCTTTCCATTTTGTGAAACACCCATTTTTGATATTGCTGCTGGTGCAGAAGTCAGGGCCTTTAACTTTTGAGGGCTCAGCCCCTGAAAGCTCCAGGGCTGAATTTTACTGCATTTCTTCCTAGATCCCAGCCACTCACAACATCATAAAGTTCACCACGGTTTGTGTCTTATTCCCCCAAAATCTTAACTGTACTGAGAAAGAAGCCCCATGAGAAAGAGGACAGTATAAATGCTAATGCCTGCAGCATTTGCTATTGATTGTATCAGAATATTTTTCAAATTTATTCTCATTCCATTCAGTTAATAGTAGGTAGTAACTAGTTAGTGTAACTACCTGTAAAATGGTGCAGACTAAGACTACATCGCCTCCATGGTTTCACTCAAGTGTTTCTCAAAATAGTTCAAGACTTAGGTAAAGGATGTTGAAAATTAGTTGTAGCTTCTTGAGTGATTCAAATGGTACCTTACAGCCTTTGCAAATAAGAGAAAGGTAATGCTCCTATGCTTCTGCTGCTCTGTATCAGCAAACAGAAGTTTGAAAATTACAGCATGTCACTTGAATTAAAGAGGGCAGCTGAGAGAATCCTGTCAATGTGTATCCATTCCTAATGAGGGGCAGTCAAGAAGATAGAGCCAGACTCCACTGTGTTATCCAGTGGTGGGACAAGAAAAAGTGGGCACAACTTGAAATACAAAACAGCCTGCTCAAATATTTTATTTTCAGTATGAGGAGATTTGAACACTGGAATGTGTTGCCTAGAGGAGCTGTAGAGTCTCCGTATTTGGTGATACTCAAAAGCCCAAGGACAAGTAACTGAGCAACCTGTGTGTCAGCCCTGCCCTAAGCAGTGCAGTTGGAATACACCATCTCCAGCTGTCCCTTCCAACCTCAATCCATCTGTAACCCGAAACTGTCCATAAAATGCCATGCATTGTTAAAAAAAAAGATGGTCTCAAATCTTGGATGCATAATTCTAGAGAGACTAGGAAATTACCTTGATGTTAGCTTAATAAAGGTACATCTGTGTGCAGCTGGGTATCTCTTGTCATTATGACTACGGTATCTTGAGCTTGATAAACCTCCACAGAAAAGGATGAGAAAGACTGGTATGTGTGTACTGCCTAGTTTTTTCTATTCACCAGCTACAGTTAAAAGGCCCATCAAGCTGAACAATAACTTCAATATGTTTTATGCCAACATAATTGTGTGGTTTGGAGTTTCAACAGGATCTTCACATACACATTTAAAGACTATCTATGAGTTTGAGAAAAGTTTTCACAAAGCTTTTTGCATCTGTAAAGCTTTCAGCTGATACCATTCACGTTCCATAGGTTTTTACTGAAAATCAGCACTCCCAACTTACCTTACTTGTCATGTGCTGGTGGTAGTGGGTTTTTTTCCCCTCTAGAATCTCCTTGGAAACAACAAAATTGTGGCCTTGTGTTCATAGTGAATGAATGCCCATTCCAATGAGTACAGATGTGACAAAAAAATGTTAAGCATTGTCTAAAAATAGACTTATTGTCTATACAACCAATATGCAGTATGTTCTGCTGTTACTTCTAACTCCAGTTTGTTCTGATCTTTTTCACAAGCAGGAATATTTTTCATAATAGAAAACGTTTTACTCACTTGACAGGAGTTCTGAACAATTCACTGCCTTCCTTTCACAAAGGGATGGTCCAACAACTGCAGAGCAGAAGGGCGTTCATGTTGATCTCTGCATCGAGGATTTGAAAAATCAGTACATAAACTGGATGTGCATGCACCGTATATAATTATTTGTAAAAGCTAAAAGCATACTAAGCCATTTATTTTTCTCTTATTTCTCTGGTGATTAGTCCTTTTCGGGTTGTTTTTTTAAACTTTTTTTTTTTGTTGTTTTAATAAGACTGACAGAAAGGATGGCAGAATTTGTGGGAAGATGCAGTTGGCATTTATGACTTAAAAAAAAAATGGAATAATTTATTGCGAACATCATTCTTTCACTAAAATCTTTCCAAAACATAGAATAATTCTGTAAATTTGGCTGTTCAGGTGCACAAAAAATGTATTTAAGGAACATGACAATGATTTGCCTGAACTTGTGTCTGTTCTGTCATCTCCAATCAACATAATTCACGTTACTGAGGCCATTTGGAATTACAGCATTTCTAGAATTAAGGAGTTTGCACCTTTTTAACCCTCAGTTTGGACTTATTTCAAAAGCAAAACAGGAAAAAGGATAAAGGATGCAGATTTCCTAAATAATAAACTAATGGGAAAGAAAGAATGAAGGAGTCACTTACATTTGCAGCATGATGAGATCATATAGTAAAGTTTTGCCACTATAGACACACATGAGGTTTTTGTTTGTTTTTGCTGGTGGTGGTTATTGATTTTTAGTTTTTATTTGGTTTGTTTGTTTTATAAAGTGAATACTGCATTAAAAACTCTACCTGTGTATTTCCTATTACCTTAACAATTCCTACTACCTTCTCAATACTATTGTCTCTGATACAAAGTATATATGATGTTGCTATTTACTGACAACAGTTTTTCTGGTTACCATTGTAAGGTTCATAGCTAACAGAGCCATAACAATTCTAATCCAAAGATAAGAATTCAAGTTTCCTGCCTCTGAGGCCACTACCATGCCCACTAAATAACATGCTTCTCCCTAGTGACAAAGTCTGATCTTCAGATATATGTAAAAGGCTGCTATTAATTTGCTATTCATTTCATAACAACATTCAGTTAAAAAACTACATACCTGGTTAAGCATGCATGCACAAAGTCCACTGCCGTTCCGGAGAATCGATCAGGTAGAGAAGGCATCAGTCCCCTGTGAGCGCCGATGTAGAACATGGCTGCTACTCTGTCCATGGAAGCCAATGGTGGTTTTCCTGTTGCCATCTCAAATACTGTGCAGCCAACGCTCCAGATGTCTGATTTCCTCCCATATCCAGATTCATTGATAACTTCTGGTGCCATCCAATATGGAGTCCCATGCACAGACTTGAGCATCTCGCTGTGTGTGCCGCTGAGGCTGACCCAAGCTAAACGCCGGGCACAGCCAAAGTCAATTAGCTTTACTATTCCATTTGGCATGAGCATAACATTATTGCCCTTGATATCTCTATGTACTACACAATTGTCATGTAAATATGCAACGCCTTCTAGAATTTGTTTTGTGTATTTACAAAGGACAATTTCTGGCAATGGACCAAAACGATTAAGAATACTGGAAATTGAGCCACCAGGAACAAACTCCATGAAAATATTTAAAATGTTGTCCTCCAGACAAGTTCCTAAGTAAGTTACAATATTGACATGCTTCAATGTCTTTAGAAGATCAACTTCCTCATGCAGCTTCTGGTACTCCTTTTCTGTAGTCAGTCGATCTGACGTATCCAAAACAACCTGCTTTACAGCTATTAATTGTCCCTGGTTTGTCAGACCACAGTATACCTACAATGAAACTAGCATTTATTAAAATGAAACATGAAATTAAAGTGTATGATTACTTATTTTAAATTACTTCCTTTGTTTTTGTCATATGTCACGTCTCACTGTATAATGCAAAATATTTAAGTTATTTATTGAACAAGAAAGTAATCATTTAGAAGGTAAGATATAGTTCTGAGATAACCAGTGCATCCCTTAGCATATTGAGACTTCAACTTACTGTGCCATAGGCTCCCTTTCCAAGGACTTCACCTCTTGTCCACATGATGGTATCCTTGTTATTTAAGTTGCTTCCTGGTATTTGAGTAGATTCCTCAAAGTTCAACAGTCCACTTTCTTCACTTGATGCCAGAAAGGCTTTTCTGTAACTCTGCTTGGAACATGATGGTTAGTGTGAGGAGAAAGAAAGGAGGAAAAAGGCCTCGTATTATTGTTACTTTTTTACAGACAGTAACTTTCACCTGGCATTAATCTTTTCTACAGATTTTTATATATATATAATCCTTGCCTGGCACATCAATACAATGGCTATGCTACCTAAGACTACATAAATATTTTCAAGTATATATCACAACAGTAAATAATCTGAAGATTACAGCATCCCATCTTTTTTGCCATTGAAAGCAAGCTGGAAGAAGGAACACTTAAAAGAACAGGATATATATCAGGTTACTATTTTATTTTATTTTTTGGTCATATAGCTAAAGTTTGCTAAGCTTAAAGGGGAATATGACAATTAATTTGCCCTAGGTAACATATATAATCCAAGCCTCATGAAAACAATTTGGAGGGGAATTCACAAGAAGAAAAGACTTCTTAAAAAAAAAAAAAAAAAAAAGCAACCCAGTAATAATTACTGCATGCAACCACAGATCCCTAGAAGTATTAATGGAGGCACAATTGGCATTTGTGTTTGCAAAAGCATAAGGAAGTGTATCAAAACATAGTGAATTAATTTTCCTTGTAAATTTTTAATTTAAATGGAGGAAAATCTAAGAGGGTAAAGGAGAAGCAGTGCTGGCAGGTAAAGTCATTAGTAGGTAAGGTTTCTTCACAGAGTGCGGGCCAGAATCCAACCAAGCCTTCTGAGCTTGAAATTTAATTGAATATTACTTAAACAGTCGTGATAAACCAATATTTGTAGTTAAACCAATTAAAGTAGCTTCTCCCTTTTTTTCACTACAATTTCTCAATTTAACTTGACCCAGCATCTAAGTCTTTCTGGCTATGTCAGTCATGCCTAAGTACCCTATGGCCCAGATCAGGCAGGCAGCATCTAATATCAGTATCCTCAACTGAACACTGGAAGTCCCAGTGGGCAGCTGGCCCAAGGAGAAGAAACTTGATCATTAATGAGCACATATTACCAGTACTTTAGTTAAGCACTTATTATTGAGTTAACATGAAGACTCATTTTTCATCCAACACTTTGTTGAAGCATCACTTAAAGGAGCAAGCAAGTTACAAAAATTTAATTTTACCTTCTCTAGATCATTATTTACTATTTCTCCATCTCTGTTCATTATGTTTCCTTCTTCTTTAGTATAGGTATTCTGCATTTTAGAACCTGCATATTTTGTCCTTGAAGAGTTGATGTCTTTGTCTTCGAGCATTAGCAATTCTGCAGCCAGACAACAAAGCAACTCATCGGTTACATCCTTATTACCTGCCCAAGACAAAATGTTTCGACTTGTCTGGAAACTGGGGCTTGTAACATTTGTTGTCTGAATCACTGAAGGCTGACTGAGTTCATTTGCCAAAGTACTGTTCTGAGGTGTGTATGACCAACTGTGACTTAATTTGTTTGTAAGGAACTGACAGTCCTGTTTATCTGAAAAGGGCAATGCTTCTCCTTGATTTAGAGTCTTGAAGGAGGCCTGGTCTGATTCCAGGCTTTTGCAGCCATTCATATCCACTCTGTACTGGGGTACGCAAATGTTCTGGTCTGCTGTTATTAAATTGTTACTTAGAGCAGCACATTCTGTGTAGACTTTATCGCTGAGTTGAAGAAGATCCTGACTACAGGAAGCAGCTATCTGATGGCTGGATAGATCCTGACTGTCTAGAGACTGCTCTGAAGAGGCTTCTTTAATAGTTGATAACTTTGAATTTGAAAGAATTTTGTTTGGCTTGGTTGATTCTGAAAGCTCTTTTAAAAATATAAGCTGATGATCTGTGTCTCCATGAAACAATGTCACGCTACTTGAAGTTTGTATTTGACAATCTGGACCAGAAGATACTACATTATCTTGCTCTGTGTTGCTACCACTCAATTCAATACTTTTGTTGTTTGCATGTAAGCCTTTCTGCTTTTGTTTAGTGACAGATATGGTCTTCTTTGGCTTAGAATGTGTTCTCTTTTGAGTATTTCTTATTCGGCTGCTGTCTCTTCTTTTATTGCAGGTAGAACTGCAGGTGCTAGCAGTGCATCCCCCAGGTGGAGCAGAACAAACATCTCTGTAAAAACTGTTCTCAAGATGATCAAGCTCACGCACGTGGGAGTAGACAGGAGTTCCAAACATTTCATAAACATCTGGGCCTTTGTCATTTGAATTTATTTTCTTGAACATATCACTGTATTTCAGTTGTACAAACTCTGAAGCAGATTGTGCATATTGTAGAGAAAGGGGAGTAACAGGTTTCTTTGAGATAACTAGATTTTTACAACTGCAGGAAGAACTTTGCTTTTTAAGTTTCTGAGAACTCTGAAGAAAATTACATTTGTTGGCTTGAGGTTTTTTTTTTTGACACTTCAGGAAAGTCTCAGAATCCATGCATGGCAGTTGCAAAGATGGAAAAATCTGCCTCTTGGCATTCCTCTTTTGTGTATTATGTTTTATGGAAGTCTCATCAGAAATAACTAAGCCTTCAGGTGTCCTTGTCTTGCTACTCATTTTAGATTTTGATGAACACTTGTTTCTATTCAACTTTATCTCACTTTTGTCATTGTCTTTGCGAGCAAGAATGTTGAAGCTCTGACTGATATGAGGAGGCAGGCTACGAACAGTACTCCTTTTTCTGGCAGGATGTTTAGCAATGCGTGGTTTCCTAAGTAGTTCTTGTTCAGAGAAAGTAACGTGGACAACAGGAACAAGCTCATTTTGACCTTTTGCAGTCACTTCTGACATTGCTTTATTCTCCATTTCAAACTTGAGAAGACAAATATTATTTTCTGTTTGTTTTCCAGAACAATCATGCAGTTCTTCTCCAGGAATTACTGCAGCTACAGAATTATCTTCCAAGACATGGCAGGACTCACTCACTTCATTTTTTCGTGAAGAATCTAAATTACAATCACCAAGCATGAAGGGTACACTCTCAGCATCTTCACATGGTCTACAGTGCAGTATTATGTCCGTAATGTCTTCTTCTATACCAGTTCTATAGGAATTCTCCTCTCTTTCTTCCTTCTCACCAGCTCTTAAAATATCTGTGTTTTTTGACACAGGACACAGAGCTGTAAATAGTCCACAGTTTTTCACAACATTATTTGAGCTCAGGTAAAAAAGACAAGCATCACAAAAACTGTCTTTGGTCATAATATCTACATTTTCACAAGCCACTGAAAACTGGGACTTCTTCCAGTCCCTCTTTTCAGTATTGGCAGCTACCTCAGCTTCTGTCCATTTCAAATTGTTTTCAATTTCTTCTTTCTTATTGTTAGGGTACTCATAATATTTATTCTTGCTGAAGCAGTACAGGCCTTCTGTTGGAGTGAACTTCTCAGAAACAGTAGCCACAATTACACCTGAAGACTTTTCAGCTTGTCTTATTACTATATTGCCTAAGTGATACTGATAAAATTTAGCAGCTGATTTTATAGGCTGAGAAATAGACTTCATAATATTCAAAATATTTCTGATCTTGGTGTGCTTATTGATGAAAATATCATCTAGAGGAGCAAGGTGAATTGTTCTTACAGGCTGAAGTGTCACTGGTGGCAAATGGAACTGTAATTTCCATTAAAAAAAAAAAAAATTAATTATGTACTACACAGCAGACAAAGGTAAAATCTAATCACTAAGAACTAAACAGGTGAAGGAAAAAACATCAGAACAGGATATGTTGATGGATATATATTTATTTGACAAATTCCTACATTTAACCTAATATGAAATGTAATATCAAAACACTGAGAAAATACATTATTTTTCTCAGATTTACTGATTTTACTCATTTTGTTGTGGTATAGAAAGTGGGATTCCTTGCTATAAGGCACAAGTCACTATCCATAATTTAAAAACAATAAGCCTTGGCCATAAGTACAAATAATATCTCAGTTCTTAACTATGTCTTATGCTATCTAGCATGCTTGATACACGAATTCAAAGGCTGGTTAGTAGTTTATCGTGCCAAAATTTCCTTCTTGCTGTGCACTCTCATGCACACTCTAAAGTGTACTACAGGAGAAATTATATTCCCAATGGAACCAGATTTCATGAAAGCAATTTTTAAAAAGCAAAAGCTGTAATATTATAACAGAATGCTATTTCATCCATGGGAAAAAGAAATTATAAATTATTTATTAGTTTTAAAAGTAGTTACTTAACATGTAGCTCTTCCATGTGTTCAGTGTAGACTTGAAAAGCTCATAAACCGTGTCAGATGGAATACAGATTCAGCTCAATAGCATTTTGTTAGAAAATACCACAGGCTGCGCTACATTTGTCAGTGAAGTCACACTGATGACTACCAAAAAGCCATTTTTTAATATGGCAGCTAATGCAGTAGCCTGTTGTGTTTATTATGTATTTTTTTTCCCTCCCTTCTTTCTTCTCTTTCCCTCCCATTACTTGAAAGTTACTGCACATCTTTGAAATAGAACAAATTTGAGAATTTAAATACTTTATTGTGATTACTCATATGAACAGTGTGAATAATTTTCTGAAAATATTTCTATTTTTTGCTACATAGGAAATGGGGACAAAATAAGCTCTAATAAGCTGTATGCTTTTATGCAAATGAATGCAAGAGAAATAATTACGAAGTCATATGCTCTGAGTACCCATCTGCATGTCTATATTCAACATCAGTTAGTAATCTGCAAGAAATTTTTGTTGCATTCCAAGGACAAGCAGAGGTTTGAATGTGCCAGGGAAAGCAATGAGCACTGTTTTGAAATTTACAGTTCAGAAGGCTTTGTCTAGTCTGCATGGTTTTAGTTTGAATGCTCAGTAAATCCCAAATGATAAGCTCTAGAAATCATCAGAGCCTAAGATGTGAAATAAAGCTGTATTAAATTACATTTGACATCAACTAATTTCTTGTTCTTAAACATTTCCCTCAGTTGGTAATGTGTTTTTTTTTTTCTATAGCTTTTTATGAACTTCTGCCAGAACTTTTTATGAATGCTTTTGTATTCGGCAGTAGCTACACTAAAGTACACAGCAGATTTAATAAGTCTCTAGTAGAAAGGACAATTAATATCTATAAAGACCAAATGCTCTCTTAATAACTACAATGAATTTGACCTTCTGTGGCTTTTAAAGCTCATTTGGTGTGAGGCGCTGACTCATTAAATGACCAGCTTGACTGTAGGTACAGGAGTAGCCACAAATTTCTTTTGTCAACAATCCTGTTTACACTTCTCACAAAATTTCATGTTAAATACTATTTTAATCAACCATATAAGGTCAGGTCTGTTCTTCAGTTTGGCTTCAATTTTATACTACCCATCAACACAGTAAAATTGCTTTGCTTTGTTTTTAAATTCATCAAAACTAAGTTCTGTATCTAACATACATAATATGCATACCAAAAATTAACTTATGTATTTCCATTTTAAGATGTTCTGTATCTTTTTAAACTTCCAACACTTTGCCCTCAATAATCCCTGATGCAATATAATAAACTAATATAATTTCAAACATTTGCTGATATTTATCATAACATCTATAAAAATGCTTGATGTTCATCTGAAAAGCTGCAGAACAAGCAGAGAAAACTACCCAGACTTTCTTTTCTATCATTACTTTTAAAGTTTTCAAAGTATATAAAACTTTTAATTGTGTTTAGTTTTATACATAATACCATCTTACCTCAGACTTCTTGTTCCTGTTTTCCAGTATTGCTATATTAAACCCTTAAAAATCAAAACATATTAATGTTATTGAGAAGTAAAACAAACTACAATTTTCAATTTTCATTACACAAATATTCCAAACTGTAGAGGACCAGACATTTGTCAAATGTGTGTTTGCAGAACTAAGCTATAAATCTGCTATAACAAAAAAAAGTGGAAAGTTACAATTGCACTTTCTATAAACCACAGTGAAATATGGTAATATAAAAATATTTTATTCTAATAATTTAAACAAATATTTCTTCTAAATTTTAGATGTTTGCTGACTTCAACAAGTAGCTAATTAATTCAATTATGAATTAATTAGTTCCAATAGGAGAAAAAAAGTGAAAGAGATGTCATCCTGGTCCTGTCTAGAATTCCCCTGTACATTATGTGGGGTCAGTTTTATTATACAGAGTAATGGGAATTGCAACATCTTTTCTTATGTTGCTTATCTTTATCTCTTTCATTTCCTAAATACACACACACATAATTAAAGAAGACAGGCAACATGGCTGAAGCCCACTTCATATGAAAAATTCAAACAAACAAAAAGACAATTTAAAGTTTGAAGAAAAAGGACTTCTGATGCTTCAGCATCTAACTTGATAGTGATGTTTAACTTTATTGAAGAATTCTGACTTTTAAACTTGAACTTACTTTGTTGCATATCCTTAAAAGATTTTGGAATGTTGGATTCTGGGCATGAGACCTGTAGCAGAAAGCTGAAGTCAAAGCCACGCCTTATGATCTCTTTCTTCAGCAGGAAAGGTAGAGAGGTGTGTTGTCCCATCTGTAATGTTAACTGCTTTTTACTTTGAAAATGTGCCCCTTGTTTATCTGGCCACAGTCTGCTCATTGATGTTTTTTGGCTGAAAGTCAAAAGCAAAAACCAAAATACAATGTGAAAATAAGTGGAAGGCTCCTACTCAGTTCAAATAAACACTCAACTTTGGAATAACAGGAACAAGAAACTTGTAAGATGCAGGAATGCCAAAATGTTTTCTCTTTCTTGACCCATCTAGGAAGCTGTGGCTCTGCCCAGCAGCATCTAACTGCTATGCAACGACTGATCACAAATAGCAATGAATAACAAACAACACAGACAAAGACACAGTATGAATAGGAAAACATACTGCCCATCTCCCCTTATTGACAAAAACTGAGTGCTTCCAGCAGGTATTTTTAATGAATCATCAGGAAAGTATGTCAAAAGAATTTTGAAGACCAGGCGGTGTGGCTTTGTCATTTATAAACTATGCTATGGCCTGCCTGCAAGAATAGAGGCTGTATGGACAAGACTCAGATTTCTGCCATCTGGTTTCTGAAGAATGGAAAATTCAAACATGGGGATGAAAAAAAAAGAACTTTGATTGAAAAGAGGTCAAAAATACGGTCTATCTTAAAATCTGCATGTGAGACAATTGTGTTTTTAATTAGGTCAAACACTGATGTAAAACCATAACCATAAGTTGTTTCTCCTGTTGTTCCAAACCACTAGTTCATGCAGTGCAATATCCTGCCTGTACAAGCATCAGTGGGAAGAAAGAAACACTGGGAAGAAAGAAACGCTATACAACTCAGATAGCTGTATCTAACATCTGGCACAAAGTAAATCTTTTCAAGCTCAGACTAATTCCTGCTTCATTTTCACTTTTGGATACCTAACCACAAATTAAATATTAGTTCTACTTACCTATTTTTTCCTAGAGCTTTGTATGAATCACAGATTTCTTTCACTATCTTATCTGCATTTGGAAGAGCAACAACAGCTCCACGACCTGCATCAGTACATCAGTGTATTAGTACTACATTGCTGTATGGCAGAAGACACTACTATATTGCATATCATTCACTCACCAAAGCAAATATACTTAATTTTGGCCATTAAAGTATTATTGAGATGTATCAGGGGGAAAAAAAGAGCAAATTTGATTTGAATCAAATACTTACATATACTTTATGTGGTAAATTTTAGACATTTGAATGCTTAAGCCTAAAATAACTTCAGCTATTTTGGTAAGTATAATAATTCAATCCACTTTTAAAAGCAAAGAACACCTTTAAAAAATACAGATACATCTCCTATTTCAGTGGAATATAAATAGAAGAATAAAACATGGACAAACTCATTTAAAAAAAGTATTAAAACCAAACCAAATCTCAGGGCTTTCCAAAGGCAGAAATAACTCTAAGTTTTATTGAAATTTTTTTTGTGGATGTTTGATTTTAACAAATGACAAGATCTCAAGTTAACATTGTTCTTTTTCTTCTCCAGATACATATATTCCATTTTACAGATTTCATTTCGTTGGTTAGATACCTTCTGTGCTTCTCCTCTTAATTTTCTGCTTTTCAGACATACTGTCCTTAGATGTTTTAAGGTCCTGAAACCTGAGAACACATTTCATTAATAGATTTCCAATCCACACGCACAAACTAGTAGATCATACTTCATTATTTTGGGATCCTATACAAGACAATAGCAGAATTTTAAAAGTACTTGAAGTTATGAAAAATTCGTAATTTAACTTAACATCCAATGCCCCATCCTGCAAATATACAAAACAAAGCAGTTCAAACACAACTTTTATTGCTAAAAATTCAGTGTATGCTATGAAGAAATGAAAACTCTCAGTATTGTTTGCTGATATCACCCATTTACAGCAGACCAGAAAGTCAACAGGTCACATTTAGAAGATAATTATATATATATATAAACATATCTTTAACAAGCCAGATCTGAATTGTTTATCTTTATTTGATCAAAACTCTCCCTTAACAAAAGAGATCAATAACAAAAAACTTTCTGAGCACAGAACAGCTCGTACACTGCAGTCTCAACAAAATCTCAATGATGACTGTTTCTGTAATCATGATGCAGCTCACATCAACCCTCTATCCTAAGAAACTCAAAAGATTCCTAAAATTAATTTCAATTTTTTTTTTCCTGGATTTGGGGCTCCTTCTGAAAAACTTGGACTTCTGTTTCTCAAATGACAAGAATACATAATGTAATTAAGTGAATTGAAATGAATAGAATAAAATATTATCAGCTAGTATTTACATTATGTTTCCCACTGTCTTTATTATTTAGCAAACAATTCAGTTTAAAAAATAGAGATATGTGTACAAATTCACAGAAATAAACATGCATTTAAAGATATGAGAATGGTAGACTTGAATTCATTAGAGTTATACAGGGTTACTGAATGCTAGAGAGGAAGATTATAAAGTCCATAATGGAAAATTCTGTAATAATGTGCCTAATATGAATAATGTGTGTATGGACTTTTCTCCATCTAGAGGTAAATAACATTTTCAACATTCATTATACATTTTATTACAAGTTATTCCCAACAGGAACTACCGCTGGCAATGGTTTGGGGTTGGGTTTGTTTACTTCTTTGTTTAGCTCATAAATACCCGCTTTTAGTCATTTCATAAATGCCTTTTTTCCTTTGGAC
This sequence comes from Phasianus colchicus, assembly GCF_987193195.1. Lineage (NCBI taxonomy): Eukaryota > Metazoa > Chordata > Aves > Galliformes > Phasianidae > Phasianus > Phasianus colchicus. The sequence goes on along the minus strand of NC_143442.1, from coordinate 6,450,689 downwards.
TTGAGCTCGGGGCTCTCAGTAGAGCTACTAACGGGAAAGCAGCCCAGTGTTGCAGTGCTGCCAATGGTAAGATGAATGCAACAGATGGCAGGTAGCAACTCTGTCCTTCACAGTCGTTCAGGACTCTGTCCTTCAGGAATGGTTCTATTTCAAAGTCACGACAGAGGTCAGTGGAAATGAATGGTGCATGTAGCTCCTGTTGGATTCAGCATTTTGCTATTTACTGTTAGTCAGCAAAAGAATGTGGCTTTTGCTTCTCATTCTATCAGCAAAAAGTACACAACACGCCTTCAGCAGCAGCAGCCTTCCCAAAAGACTCATCCACTTATCTTAGATTAAAGTAATTATAACAATTCTGTGTGACACTTTTGTGTGTGAGAGAACGAGGAATACTGCTAATACCAAACAATGCTACACCCTGATATCAGGCAGTACTGGAGGCTTACAAAGGAGGAAGCAGAAGGACAACCTATATTCTGTAGAACAGCAGCTATAGAAGCAAGCAGCTATGATTCATCCTTATGCTGAACACCAGATAACCCAGCAGAAGGGTCATTACATGAGCCCCTTAAGAGTTATGTGTCGAACTTTGCCAAACTTTCCCTTTTTTATTTTTGAATATTAAAAGATAATAATAATAATAACAAAGAAAATTTCAAATTAACAGCTGAAAAGGCTCTATAAAACAGACCGAAGCCAGCCCTTACCGTGTGTTTCCACAGCGAAGCGCGGCAAAGGCACGGATTCCACACACAGCGGGCGGGCGGCGGGGCAGCGCGTCCTGTCCCTATCGCTATCCCTGTCCCTATATCCCTGTCCCTATAGCTATCCCTGTCCCTATATCCCTGTCCCTATAGCTATCCCTGTCCCTATATCCCTGTCCCTGTCCCAGCGGCTCGGCCGGCCCGCCGCGCTTCGTTTACACCGCGTTGCCACGGCAGCGGGCGGCGGAGCGGCACCACAGCCCTCTCCCTTCTCTCGATGCTTTCAGTGCTTCGTTCACCTCCACGTCATCTTCCCTGCTATCACCAGTAAATTCTCACTAATTATTCTCTGTCCCGCCGCAGGTAGCCTTATGCAGCAGGCCGTGAGGATTACGTTACTTGTATGTTTATGCTGGAGAAATAGTTTGTACCGCAGGGAGGCGGAGAAGGGGTGACGGTCACACACTGAGAGAGTTTCGGAGGCAACTCCCGTGGCGGTTGGCTGCGCTCTCCTGTGTGAGGGACACCGAGCCTCGTGGGGGCAGCCCGTCCCAGCCAGTCAGGAATTCGTCCTGAAAAGAGCCCCCTCACAGCGGAGAAAGTTCCACCTCACCCCCTCACGAGGCGCCGCGCGGGGACGAGGCGCCGTGTGTGGCAGCGCGCCTTCCCGCCAGCCCTTGCGCGTGGGGCGGGCCGCAGCGCAAGATGGCGGCGGACAGTGAAGTGAGTGTTTTCTCTTTCCTCCCGCCCGTCCCGTCCCGTCCCGTCCGCCCCCAGCGCTCCCGGCCCGCGGCCGCCTCCCCGCTCACTGCTTCTCCCGCTCTCTCCCCGCAGCCCGAGTCGGAGGTGTTCGAGATCACGGACTTCACCACCGCCTCCGAGTGGGAGAGGTACGCGCCGCCGCCGTGCTGAGGGCGAGCAGCGGGGCTGGGGCCGGCCCTGCTCCTCACAGCCCCCGGCGTCTCCTCACCTTCCTTCCCCGGCCGGATTTCTGACGGCGTCGGGCGCGATTCGAGTTCCCAGCAACTCGGTGGCCTTGTTTTTGTTGTCAGCTGAAGTGAAGCAGGCAGTCACGGGAGGTGCTTTTGTGCAGTGCTCAGATGAAGGGATTCCTGGGCAGTGCTCGTTTGCAGTGGGTAAGAGGATCTGGGCAGGCTGTTAGCGAACCTGGTGGAAGATCAGGTTTAGCCGAGGATTGCAGTGAACGTCCATAAAGCCCATGTGTTGTAATGTAGCAGTTGAGTTCTTGCCTTGTGGTTGAAGCCCTTCGAAGTTAGCAGAGCAGCATACAGAACAACGTCAGGTGAAGATTGCTCTGCATTCTTATGTATTCTTTAAAATACTTTTTCCAGTGAGAATATCTACAATAGAAGAAGATTTTAAGGTCTATGTTTAAATTTGAATTTAGATTACAAGTATGTATCTAATGTAGTTTTTTACTTTTCTGTACACAGTAAAGCAGGGCTCTGTTTTGTTGCAGTTCCAGACAAATGTATAACATTAGTCTCAGTTCTTCCAACTCGCGTTGTCTTAATGCATGATCTGTATATTGGTCTAAATTAAAGCCTGTGTTGGCCATAACAGGGACGTATTTTAACTTTAGCTGGTCATGCTTGAAACCCTTTTTGCAAAACCTGTAATTAGGGGCTGGGGTATGGGGAGAAGGGTGAGTAGGAGAGACAGAAAGCATGTTCCCCTATGTTAGAAATTACCTTTTTGGGGAAAAATGCTGCTTGAAGTATAACTGAAGTGCTCATCAATGAAGCAGTTGGACTTGTGGATCCCCAGAGGTCCCTCCCAACTCCTACAGTTCTGCGATTCTGTGAAAATGGGTGAGACTCTATAAACATTCAGTGCATGTTCATAACAATTGCTAAAAATAAGGCTTATTTGGGATGTGAAACTAAAAGCACTGCTTTATTTGTACAAGGAAGCATACTGTTTTTATTGCGATCCTTGGTATTATTTTTTGTGTTGTTTTAAAGGAATTCCCCAGTAGTACTACTTGTCTGCTTTTGGGAGTTGAATTACAACACAAGCTGAGCAAGCAATCAGGAAATATTAATGCCTTTTTCCCTGCTCACTAGATTTATTTCAAAAATAGAAGAAGTGTTGAATGACTGGAAACTTATCGGGATTTCTTCAGGCAAACCTCTGGAAAAGGTCAGTTGGTCAGTTAGAGCTTCCACAGAGTGTTAGAAACTAGCAGTACCCATGGATATGCTTATGCGTGTTCTCCTTTACTTAAATGTGGCAGCTAATGATTTGTGTTAGGAATTTCACTTGTAAAACTGGCTATTGAACAAACAAGTGCTGTGAGGTTACTGGAATTCTGCCAGATAGACAATTTCCTTGATAAATTCCTTATGGGGGCTAGTGCTATGGTTTCTTTTCGTTGCCAGTTTTCCATTTGGGAACATTGTTTTAGCTGCTCTTTATTCTCAACAAGCTTATTTATTTATTTTGTCCTCCCTGGTGCATTTGGCATGCCTCACATACTCATGCATGACTTGTGACTCAGTACATCTCGTAGAGAGCCTTTTTATTTTTTTCTCCAGAAGTCTAATTAGCAGCTTTCTGGTGGTGCTTCAGTCCTGTAAAACATGTGGGAAATTAAGGGATTTATGGCTGTTGTGTTTCCAGAGGAGTTCTGTGACTCTTAATTTTAGAGTACCAAGTATTAGGGATTAAAGCTTATGATATCTAGTGAACTAATTGTCAACCATAGCTGTCAGTGTGTTCCTGTATTTTATGTTTTCTATACTGGACCTCTCATTTTCTAGCAAGAAGACATTTTTTACAAAGAGCGGTTGTCCACGTGACTTCTAGTAGCAGCTATACAATTCTTTACATTCCCTAATAAAGCTGGAGACTTTTGTCCTTGAAATGAAAGCGATTAACATGGATTGTAGCATACAGCTAACTTCAAGTGCTTTGAGAATTATCTTCATAGTAAACGGTGACTAGCTGTAAAATAAAACTACAGGAGGAGAAAAAGATGAACAAATATTAAACTAAATTTATGTGATCAAGTAATAGCTTTGTTTGTTGCTTTTGTTTGTTATTTTCAATCTACAGGGTGTATATACCACAGGAGTGTGGGAGGAGAAATCAGATGAAATTTCATTTGCAGACTTCAAATTCTCAGTTACACATCATTATCTTGTACAAGAACCTGGTGACAGAGATGGGAGAGAAGAAGGTGTAGAAGGTACCTAACAGTACTCTTTCATGCCTGAAATATGTCACAGATGTTGTAAGGATGACAAAAGACAATTTCACAGTGATTTCATGAGCGTTGATTTGCATCTGTGTGAAATTTTGGGGGATCTGATGGGTTGGACTTGATATTTCTGATTTTTACTGTGTCTTACAGTGAACAAATTGCTAAAGAAGTAAACTGTTAGTTACATGGATGCTGAAGGTCTTATGTGTCGCTTTTTTTTTTTTTTGCAGATGCCCTTCCTCTGCCTATGCAAGACTTGCTCTGCATGAACAATGATTTTCCTCCTAGAGCTCACTGTCTAGTAAGATGGTATGTATGCTGCCTTTCTTCTTTAATACAGAGAAGCATAGCGATAGATTGTTTTTCAGTCTAATTACAGTTTTTACTAACTTCAGTAAGAAACTCAGGACTGGTACACCTGGAAATCCTCATATGACTTCAGTAGTGTTTGAGCATTGTTGAATTAGTGTAGCTATGAGATGATCTACGGTACTGCATAGTTTGCGACACACAGCAAAATAAGAGTCGTATCCTGCTGGTGGCAATTAGATTATTCAGGTTGTAGTATTTCTGACAGTTCTGTGCTTGAGCTGGTTTATTGGAGCACACAATGTTGTCTTTCCCTGCTCTTTCTCTAAGGTACGGCTTGCGTGAGTTTGTGGTTATTGCTCCAGCTGCAAATAATGATGCGGTTCTTAGTGAATCAAAATGTAACCTCCTGCTGAGTTCTGTTTCTATTGCATTGGGCAACACTGGCTGGTAGGTGAAAGCATGAACTTTTTTATATACTCAGGTGAAACTAGCGTACTATTTATGTAGTTCTTTATTTAGGAAGAAGTATTTAGTTGTTAGTGAATTACATTGTGTTTCTTGCATTTGCACCATAATACTGTTACAAAAAGACTTTTAAAATATTTTCCCACAGTAACTATATAAATATTGATTGTATGTTATTTATATTCATTGTTGTGGAAACCTCAAAGGCTTATAAAACCGTTGCATATTGTTGGGATAACTGGCATATGGAATACAACTTTTGGAAGATTTCTTCTCTGTGTGGTAACTGAATTGCTAGTAATTATTAGTAGCTTTTAATAATTGGACTGAAAGCGAACAGGTCATTGCATCTTTGCATTTGTGTTTCTCATGACAATTTTTAGGCATCCTCTTTAATGATGAAGTTAAGAATATTTTTCTGTGATTCATATGTAGCATTTTGAACTGTGTTCTCCTAAGAGAAATATATTCTAAAAAATACGGTGTTTTAAAGGCTATGAGCTGGCAGAGATAATCCAAAATGTGAACGTTTTACAGTCAGGTGCCGCTGTTTGTGCAAATACATCAGAAATGGCGACGTATGTATGTTGGAGAGTGTCAAGGTCCAGGAGTTCGAACTGACTTTGAAATGGTTCATCTTCGCAAAGTTCCCAGTCAATATACTCACTTGTCGGGATTACTGGATGTCTTCAAGTCCAAGATTGTAAGTGCATCTGTGTATATATATATACCTGATACTAAGAATAATTATTCTGTTATCTGGCTGCCATTCATTTGCTTCTGTCTTCTAGCAAATTGTTGTGTAAGGATCAGACTTACTGTCAATACCAACAGAGTGTCTTCCCAGATATTGTTGTTCTGTATCTATTAACAACTCCCTCTTTCAATAAGACAAGCTCTATTTGCTGTTTAAAAGGAGAGGGGAAGGTTGAGGTGCGTGTTTGTTCTGATACTTGTAGCTCCAGCACCCAACCTACTATAAATAGTGAAGAACTGAGAGGTCTGAGTGGACTTCTCTAGAGTGGTATGGCCGACTGCAACACTTTGCTGACTACCGACATTAGTCGTAATCTCATCAAAACACTGAAAAAGTCCTTACTGAAAACCTGTCATATTCTTTGTTAGTTACTTGTATGTTACCAGTTAAATAGAGCTTGTAAATGTTGCATAGGTTTTAGAATGTTTATTTGCTTAGTTTTAGCACAAGCGTCTTGTTAAGCAGTGGCTTTACTGGTAATTCTTGGGGGTTTTGCAGTTTTGATGAAATTTGTGGTAGTTTGTATTAGAATCAAGTTCTGTATGAGGATATTTTCGAGGATGTGCACTTAACAGTGAATGTTTTCAAGGGATGCCCTTTAACACCACTGCCTCCAGTTAGCATGGCTATTCGGCTTACGTATGTGCTTCAAGATTGGCAACAGTACTTCTGGCCGCAGCAGCCACCAGGTGGGAATTTTGTGTTCATATAATAGCCTGTCTTAAGATAAATAGTAAATGCTAAAGAAAATGTTTCTGTGTCTTGCCAGAGGAATTAAAGGCTGTGATGAGCTAGCAAGTTCAAAGCTCTGAAGATATGACTGTGGCTTCTGTTTGTGACAGTTGTTTTTTATTAATATTCAGACAAATTGTGATATGTCTAGAACTGTAGTATCTGTTTGGAGAGAAGAGGATAACTGTCCATAGATCTGTAAAGAATTCTGCCCTGAGTTCCATGCAGAAACTGCTGGATAGATGTCTTGATAGATGTTACTACTTCACAAGAGTATTGGTCAGTTATTTCAATAAAAAGATTGATTTTAATGCTTTGCTATTTATTAACAATAGGAGGAGGAGAAAATCTTTTGTGGACCTTGCTTGATATAAAACTTTGGATTATTTTGTTGTTATTAAGCGAAGGAATTTTTTTATGTAAAAAAAACTGCTGATCAAGCATTTTATTATATTAGCTCTTGTTGAGGGGAGAGGTGGGGAAAAATAACGTCTTCAATCTGAGGTATACATATGAGGCCTGAAAAGCTTGCACCAGTAATGCTACTTAGAAAAAAACTGTTCTAGATTGCTTACTTAGTATCTCATAGTGAGCTCTTGTGTGCATCCCTGGTGGTCATTCTTGAGTTACAAGGATTTGTTCTTACCAGACCTACTCGTATATAGCATTTGGGTAAATTAATTATCTGTTCTAATACTTTAGTTGTTTTGTCAGTTGATCAGATGCATTTCAGAACATCATTAGCCATTTAAATTATGGTCAGTGAAGCGTATAAGTTTTGTTTTGTCTTTATTGTGTATGACATTGGAAGTGGCTGAGGATGCTGGTAGGCATCTTTGGCTTTTCAGTAGTGAAAGGAATCCTCTAGATCATTGGATTGAATCTTTAACTGCAGGAGACATAGTGTATCATTATTCCTGTAAAATTTTCCCACAGCCTTTTCAAAGTAGTTGGTTTGTCACACTGGAGTGTGAGACTTTTTCAGACTTCCCTTTTTCTGAATGAAACTAATTTCTTGCCCAGATCTTTTTCTGACAAACTTGTGTCTATTTGTTCTTGCGTGAAGTTGAACTCTTTAAGGCTATCTTAATAGCTATCATCTGTTCCTATATAAGAGGATTAGCCGTTCCTCAACACAGATGACAAGAGTTTTATTTGTTGTTTTGATTATCCAGTTGCAAGATTACTTCTAGTTTCAATTGAAAACAACTACTTTGGCTATGTGCTAGGATCGCATTTTCATAGCTCTGTACCTTAGCTATTCAGTTATTTTCTGATCAGCCAACACATTGCAGTCTTACTGTGAAAATGACATGATATGCTTTTTCATAACCCCATGAATCCTGTATGGAAAATGTGTTGATTTATGTTCAGATATAGATGCTCTAGTTGGAGGAGAAGTTGGAGGCCTTGAATTTGGGAAGTTGCCGTTTGGTGCCTGTGAGGATCCTATTAGGTAAGATAAAAATTCAAAAACCTGTTTGGTTTTTTTTGTTTTTTTTTAATAACTTTGCATTGTGGAGGACTTTAAGGTATGTCATTTGAGCTTTGCTGTCCTATACTGACTGTTTGTAGCAGAATGCTTTATTATCCAAGTACAGGCTTTAATAGCAAACAACACAACTTGGCAAGTGATATAATGGTATTAGAATTGCAGCTCATAAATGTTCCATCATAAGCTTACAGAGTACTTAGTTTGTTCCTGAAACTTATGTTGGAACACGTTAACTGGAGAAAACTTTAAAAATCATATGCTTTCATTCAGCATTTGGACTTGATCGCTTCTTTTACTGTCATATTTGTAGCAGACTTTACATGAGAGAGTCTATTAACTGAGTTGTTACAATACTTCTAATGTCTTCTTCCAAATACCCCATCACTACTCTGCAAATCAAAGGATCACTTAATGTATTAGACAGTATTAAAGCTGTAGGCAAGTTATGTAGGTTTTTCTTTCTGTAATGGGATACCATTACAGAGGATAATGCACAATCTCTCCTTTTACTGAGAGGAGTGGTGAAAGGGACCTGTGTGCCAGCTACTAGTAAGGCTGAGTGCAGTGCTGGGTGATGTGCTGTTGAATAAGCAAAAGTGAGGAAACTTGTTGGAAATACACACAGTTCTGTGCTTGGCCGCAAAATCCATGTAGGGATTTCAACATAAACAGTCATGTAGGTCAAGATCTTATGTTTGATAGGCACTTGCATCTTGTTCTGTTTCAGTGAGCTCCATCTAGCCACCACATGGCCTCACCTAACAGAAGGTATAATTGTTGACAATGATGTCTATTCGTAAGTATTTTGTCTAAATTGCAAATATCTGGATGTATCTCCACTTGTTAACTGCTGCATTTAAGTGACATTAGGGCTCTGTAGCTGTTTTTTTGTAGAGTGCTAAGATCTACTGATAGAATGTCTACTCTGGAAAAAAAATTTTTGAAGTGCATTTCTGTGTGAGAAAATGTTGTTATGCTGTGATCTCAACAGAATGTACATCTTGAGGCATACTGCCATGCTAACCTTACAAGTTTTGTGTATTGCATTTTTTCTTGAAATGAGGATAGCAAGATTTAGAATGCAGAAAGCATTAGGAGTTCACTGATTGCCATTCCTTTTTCTGAAGAGGAAGAGCAATGTACACCGGTACATCAGAAAGGAAAAAAAGAATTGTGGTCTACTGTTCTAAGTAATGCAAAAATAATTTTTCAACATCAGTAGACTTCAAAAGATGATTTTACTTAAAATTGAGCTGAGTTGTTCTTTTGATTTTTATTCATGTCATATATGTACGTGAAAATGAACTCTTGCTTACACTTTAGAATGCTTTTCATGTTCCTCTGTATAATTAGGTATACATTATAGCTTCACAACTATGAAATTTTATTTAAGAATTTAGTGCTCATCTCTTGTATACCTGTGGTTATGGAATTAAACTTTTTTTTTCTAGTGATCTAGATCCTATTCAAGCACCACAGTGGTCTGTAAGAGTCAGAAAAGCAGATAATCCTCAGTGTCTATTGGGTAAGACATCACAATTTTTATTGCTTCTAAGCTATTAAGTTTAGAAATTAGAATTGAATGATCAATTCCTCAATGACCTGGTTCCTCACTCCCCTAATTTCTTTGAGCGTACTGTATTTTGGACTTCTTTTTCCAAGAACACATGCTTTGCAAATAGTTTCTAATAGGTTAGTCTGTGTCTGTGTGCCATTAACTTCAGTGCTGTTCTTACTTCATCAGGCGCCAGAGAATAAATGTTTACTGTGTATGTTCTGTTCTGCTGTACAATTGCAGCTTGCTTCGGGCGAGGTCTGTGCTGTGGAGTGGTGGCTGATAGGTGTCTAGCAGAGCATTTTCTGATACTTCAGTTATCTGGTTTAAGGATATTTTGTGCTTTGGAAATAGATTATTGTTTCATTCAGAAAAGAGAGAAAGTTATCATCTTTCAAGGATTACTTGATGGTTAGCTTATTGTTCAGGGAGATTTTAATCTAGTTGTTCAGAAACTGTTTCTCTTACAGGTGACTTTCTTAATGAATTCTTCAAGCTTTGTCGTCGGAAGGAGTCAACTGATGAAATACTTGGAAGGTCTGCATTTGAAGAGGATGGGAAAGGTAAAGCTAAAATCTTGTTGACTAATGTTACTTGATTGTTATTATTTCACAAATCTGACCTTTCCTGCCCTCTTCTGACTTCAGATTCAGCAGTATTTTATATTCTTTACTCTCAGGCATTTTCTGGAACACTCCTACAAATTTGGGTAATATTTAATATGAATTCTTAACATGAATTGGCAATTTCAGCTCTTGAAGGCGCAGAGGACAAATTCCAATGTTATATTTTTAATCAGAAAATGAGATTTTACTTTTGACTGCCTATGTAGAAGACTTGGTTTTGAGCAAGCATTAAAAAGATTTATCTGCATTATTTTCTGTATTTTTATACTCACTCCTTTCTGCCTTTTGAAATACTATGTTATGTGCTTTTAAACAGCCAAATAAGAGTGAAATCTGTTTGAGAGTCTTTGATCTCCTTTCCATTTCAAAGGCCTATCTTACTGAGAGAGAAAGAGAAATGCAATGAAGCTAAAACCAAAATTATTAGACCAACAGGTCAAGCATTATCCCAACAGTGTGGGGATACTGGCATTTTTTTTGATGCCCTTGTCTCTTTCTTTCAGTTCTCTTACTTTACATGTTGAATATATTTTGAAGGAGCTCAGAAACAAAAGAAAATGAGCTAGCTAGTTAGCTTTAAAAAGTGTTAGGCTCTATAGAGTATGTATCACTTACAATCATAGAATCATAGAATGGCCTTGAAAAGGACCACAATGATCATCTAGTATCAACCCCCCTTCTGTGTACAGCGTCACCAACCACCAGATCAGGCTGCCCAGAGCCACATCCATCCTACTTCTAGTGCTTGACATAGTCTCTTCAGCCCTCCCTTATCTCTTGTTTCCTTAAAACGTCTGCCAAAATAAGGTTTTCCAGGCTAATTGTTCACTTAAATTTGTTTTTATGCTTTTTAGCAATATTAATTCATTGATTTTGGAGTTGACCAGCAACAGCTTTATCTGGAAAATATATTTTGATTTGAGGAGTTTAACAGAAGAATCTAAAACAAAATAGTGCATAGACTGTCTAATCTAGAGCTCCAGCATAACCTTGCATGTTCTATTACCTACAGTTTACTCAATTTGTGTAAATGGGCTCCTCAGCAGGTTGTTTTTTTTTTTTTGGTGATACTCTGACTGTCATTATCTGCAAGTACACAGTACTTGCTGTAGGTGGCAGGCATTACCTACAGCCAATCCAGTCTTGTCTTCATTCAGAAAAAATAAATCAAAGGTGGTTGGTCTGTGACTCCTTTGTGACTCCTGGTTCTGCTATATAACTTTGTGGCCAAGAATTTGTATCAAGGATCAAACATTGATAGCATGAGGGTATAGCCTAGGTTAATAGGGTGTTAAAAATCAATGCGAGAAGTATAGATTGATTACAACAGGTAGACTTTGAGTTGATTTTGATTTTGTTTTTTCTTTTTTTAATTGCATAGAGGTTGCTGATATCACTCATGCTTTGTCGAAGCTCACTGAGCCAGCACCTGTCCCAATTCATAAACTATCTGTCACAAATATGGTTCACAGTGCAAAGAAAAAGATTCGCAAGCACAGAGGTGTAGATGAATCACCTTTGAACAATGAAGTTTTGAACACTATTCTTCTGGTAAGTGAGCAGAATTAATTTAAAGAAAAAAATGCTTCTGATGTCAGTCTTATTATTTGAATTGCATTGATCCACTTCTTGAAACAGCTTAAGTTTAAATGTTATTTCTTCAAGTTCTTATTTCCTGATGCTGTTGACAAACTGGCAGAGGGATATGAAAGCAGGGCTAGCACTTCATCAGGAAGCAATCCTCCTCCAGAGAATGAAGATTACGTAAGTTATACCAACTGATACTTGACAGAGGGAAGACAGGGAGGGATCACAATCTTCAGTGCATGTTAATACAGACTTTGTTGTGGCCTTATGTTTTATAATTGATAAATTTTGGAAAGATGTACAGAACACACAGATTATATGGTTTTGGTGAAAATGCCATTGGTTCTGTATTCCTGCTTTCTTTTATTTCTTATGTAGAATCTCTTCAGTCAGTTTAAATCTGCTCCTTCTGATAGTCTGACGTACAAATTAGCTTTATGTCTTTGTATGATAAACTTCTACCATGGAGGAGTAAAAGGAGTGGCACATCTTTGGCAAGAGTTTGTGTTAGAAATGCGCTACAGATGGGAGAACAACTACCTTATTCCAGGGTAAGATTTATTTATTTAATTGCGAATGCTGTCTGCTGCTTTTGTTATCTTTCCTTCCTAAAGTAAGAAAGGAGAGTGAGTAGGGAAAGAATCTGCATGCTCCATTAAACTTGAGGCATCTGAAGGAAGCTCCAGTTAAAGAGCATTCCATTGTTTGGAGGAAAAAGAAGTGTATGCAAATGCTTAGCTTCCAAATTATCAGATTTGGAAGCTAAAAAATGAAGGAGCTGTTATAGAGAGAAATACCTTTGTTTTGTGGTGTAGTTCCACCACTTTTCTAAGGGAGCTGTTCCCAGTTCCTGTTGGTGTAGTTGCCTTTTCAGGCAGATGATGCTGTCTTTGCTATCATTCAAATACAAAACTGACCAGAGAATGCAGAATCTGTGTGCTTTATACTGCTACTGTTTATCTCTGAGCTTCAAAAATGATCTCTAGGAAGTAAATGTAGTTTAAATTCTGTGCTTGCTCAATCATTACTTGTCTGCTGGGACTATAAAAGAGCTGCATAGTGGAAGAGGTGGGGGTGGGTTCGTTGTGGGTATCTGCCCCTTTTCTGGATTTCAGATGAATTAAGACCATGTGTGTGTGAAAAGTTCAACTTCATAATTGCTAATAGTTACACTTCTACCTTTTGTTAGATTAGCTAATGGCCCTCCGGATCTGAGATGCTGTTTACTGCATCAGAAGCTTCAGGTAAATATCCCAAACTTCAGAATGATTTTTCTCCTAGAGAATCAATCCAAGTCATAACCATTATTATTTAAATATGTTGGCTTTTGTAGATTTAGTTAGGCTTGTATCATATGGCCTGGACCTCTGGCAAAATCTTGGCAAAATCTTTGTTATAGTACCAATTCAATGGGATTAATGTCTTTTGGAATTGTAAGAGATTTTTGTGATTCTTCATGTTTCTCTGTGAATTTTTTTTCTGTAAAAGTAGTAATTGCTAAACACTTTTTTTTCCCCCCCATTTAACTTGTTAGATGTTAAACTGTTGCATTGAAAGAAAGAAAGCAAGAGATGAGGGGAAAAGGGGGAGCATGTCAGATCGTTCACCTGGTGGTTCTTCTGGTGATACTGGAAAAGGAGCAGACCACTCTGGAGATAACCTGAAGGAGACTGATAAAGAAGTTGGAAAGTCTTGGGAATCATGGAGTGACAGTGAAGAGGAATTTTTTGAATGTCTGAGTGACACAGAAGATCTGAAAGGAAATGGACAGGATAATGGAAAAAAAGGAGGAGCAAAAGACGGCAGCAAAGAGCCTGTAAACCTGAAACCAGAAGGCCGTCTGCATCCTCATGGGAAGCTGACGCTGCTGCATCCAGGAGAACCTCTCTACATTCCCATCACACAGGTTAGGTAGCCAGAACTGAGCCAGACATGCAGTGTGACTCTCATGCAGCACGATTCATTCTCAGGATTGTGAAGTTGCATGTAGTTTGCAAGTTATATATTTGGTCCTAAAATAGTGGAATTTCTCTGTCTTAAGAACGGATTTTCAATATTTATAACTTGGTGAAGCTGTTTAAAGTGAAATCTTACATACTTTTACCAAATTTAATTCAAAACACACTTCTTTCATTTGAAATGAAAACTAAGCTGTCTTGTCTACCTCATACTGTTTTTTTCCTTATTTCCAATTCCTAAGGCATATTCCATTCCCTCCCTATTTTTTTTTCTCTGGTGTGACACGTTTAAGACTCCATGTGTTTGGTCATCTGAGCTGATAGTAACTTCCATCAGATGGACCAGAGTACTGGATCAGTTTTGCTGACTTCTTGTAGAGAAAAAGACTTCTTGTCTTTTAGAGACGCACTGAGAATTATTTCAGAAGGCCATAGTCATCAGCTTAGGAGCTCACTATCTAGAGCAGGTTTCCCCCAGTGAACTGGAAACCTTATCTAACTCTGACTTTCTTGTAGAGGGGTGAAATAGGAAACAGTGGTGTCAGAGGAAGTAATGTGAATTCAGCCATGCATGAATACAGTGGTTTTCATTTGAGAGAAATTTACCTAAGTGATGTTGCTTCGCATGGGTAAAAAGAACAAGCAGAGTGCAGTGAGGCAGAATGTCTTCAGTTAATTATGTGCTGACAGTATCAGTGGCAAAAATTCTACATTTCTTTACCACAGTGATGTAATCAAAATAATATCAGTCAAACATCAGACTTAATCTGTTGTTTTTTGTATTATGACAATGTTTCTTTCTAGCATTACTTCATTCTCAGGTAGTGTTTGTTTTGCTGGTTAGCATCCTTTTCAAATGCAGTTTCAGGTTAAACAGTTTAAGCCAAAGAAACTTATGGTTATTTCCTTAAAGTACAAATTGAGTACAGTGAATTCCTGGTGACAGGGAGCTGTCAGCCACTTCTTCCTTAAAAAGGGCTAAGATGAGGAGAAACTATTTGTGAACTTGCCTTTTTCTGTCTCGCAGGAGCCAGCACCCATGACTGAGGATTTGCTGGAGGAACAGTCCGAGGTTCTGGCAAAACTTGGGACCTCAGCAGAAGGTGCACATCTTCGAGCACGCATGCAGAGTGCCTGCTTACTCTCAGATATGGAGTCTTTTAAGGTAGTACTACTTGAAAAATTCCATGAGCCTGCTTTTGTCTTAATCAAATTATTATTCTTGTGTGTGTTGAAAAATTTTTAAGGGTTTTATGATGAGTTTTTTTCCTTAGACAGAACAGTTCCAAAATAGTTTAAAGTTGAAATTAAAAGTCCATTAATAAAACTGCTTAAACACTTCAGGATCTATGGCTATCCAGACTATTGCACTGTAGTTCTGCTGAATTTGTACAGTGTTGGAATTATGTGACTGTCTTCAGGAGATTAAAGAAGAAGAAAAAAAAAACACATGGCATTTTAGTTCATAAACTGGAAATTAAAAATCAGGATAGCCCTTATAAAAGAGGGAGGATATTTATTTTTAAGTTCCTTTTTGAAGGAAGAAGAGAAGGAACTTCTGTAGTTAAAAGATAGAAGGTCATTGCTGGAAGCATATTCATGCAGCCTACTGTTTCTTTCATTTCTGTCTTACTCGTATAAGCCTATGCATTGTCGCTCTGAACAGCCTGGTTGGCTGCTGACCCTGCCCACAGCAGGGGGTTGAAACTAGGTGATCTTTGAGGTACTTTTTCAACACAGGCCATTCTATGATTCTATGATTAAAACTTCTGAAAAATTAGTATTTCTTGCATTTATGAAGTACCAGGTAGAAGCTTGACTTCACAGTATGACTTTCAGTTTGCCTGCAGTAATGTGTGAATCTCCTGTTTTTTGTGGGGGGGAATAAGAGGAAGGTTTCTTTTTGTTGATGGTGAGGGTTCCACATACGTTCCTCCTCACACCCCACTCCACTGTTTTGTTTTGCATTTGCTTTTTTCCCCTCACCCAGTTCTTTTGCTGTTCATTTTGCTGACCATGAACAAAATTCCTTGAATTTCTTGCTCATAGCCTGTGGTGTGCCCTCAAAACTATACTGCCTTCCTACCCAGTTATTATACTTTTACAGGAGTTTGTGAAGTACAAATTCAATGTCATCTTCATTCCAGGCAGCTAATCCTGGCTGTTGTCTGGAGGATTTTGTGAGGTGGTACTCTCCTCGGGATTACATTGAAGAAGAAGTAGTTGATGAAAAGGGAAATGTGGTAATTAAAGGTGAGCTGAGTGCCCGAATGAAGATCCCTAGCAACATGTGGGTAGAGGCCTGGGAGACGGCAAAACCAGTCCCAGCACGGAGGCAGAAGAGACTCTTTGATGATACTAGAGAAGCAGAGAAGGTAACAATTCTGTGGCTAGTGATAGGTGCTTATCTTTTGAACTTAACCTTAACTTTGAGAAGCAGTTTTCATCATTAATGTATTAATTTTTCTGTTGTTAAAGGTACTTCATTACCTTGCCGTTCAGAAACCAGCTGACCTTGCACGGCACCTCTTGCCTTGCATCATCCATGCTGCCGTACTCAAGGTAAAGGAAGAAGGTAAATAATGTTTAATAAATTATTATGGTATTTTAGGTTGAACACTAATGCAATAATGAGAACTTGTTTGGTCCTTTTCCTCCTAACAGAAGTACTAGAAGATATATCTTCAGTTAAGAAGATTATAAAACAGATAATATCCCATTCCAGTAAAGTTCTACGATTTCCAAGTCCGGAGGACAAGAAGCTAGAAGTAAGACTTCTCTGTTGGTTTGTGCTGGAAACTTGATAGACTTGTTTGTGGGAGTGCTAAGAGTAAATCTTTTTATTAAACTACAGGAAATTATTGCTCAGATTATGAGTGTGGAAGCTATCATTGCCAGGGCCAGGTCTTTGAAGGCAAAATTTGGAGTAGAGAAATGCGAAAATGAGGAGGAGAAGGAAGATCTCCAAAGGTGACTGATTTTTGTGTTTTTATTTACTTATTTAATTCCCTTGAGTTGTTTTGTTTTTTCCACTGATGCTCTTTTTTTAGTAGTGTCAAAATTTAGGACACATGGAAGTGATGAGAATACAGAAATACTAAAGAGTGATATTTAATGTGGTATATTTAATTGGGTGTCCCTGTCTGTTTGCTACCCAGAGGTGGGCACCTTGTATGCCTGTCTTAGTAACCATGTGTTTAAAGCATTTGGTATGTACTGTTTTGATGGGATTTGTTTTCTGTTGATGGTGCTGGAAGTGTAACATTTTTGTGTTAAGTAAAAGGTGATCAACTTCTGTTGCAATTTATGTAAAATTAGAAGGACGAGGAATTTCATATTTTCTGTAATTAATATGGAATGAAATGCTGCCCAAAGTTACACTTTCTTATTGTAGTTTCCCTAGTAGTTCTAAATGTCAGTAAGACATAAATAAAAAGTGACAAGGCATGTTTCATTGTTATCAATACCTGCTGTCAGATTTACTTTCTGTTTAAGCTGACTAACATGTAACATACTTTAAAAGAAATAAGTAGTTCTTACTGTTCTAGGTGATGGTTTAATCCCAATGGGTAGCTCAGGACCATCATACTGCTCTCTCCCTCACCTTCTTCAAAAACACAGGAGGAGAAAATATGATGGAAAAAATGTTGTGGCTCAAGATAAGGACAGGGAGATCATTCACCAGTTAGTGTCAAAGCTTCGTGTGAAAGAATGAGCGATAAGGCAGGAGGCAATCACAGAAGGTTAAGGGGTGGAGGGGAAGTGTTACTCTGAAATGTATTTTTTTTTCCTTAATTTTTTGGAACAGAGAATTCAGAGTTAGCCCCTAGTGCTTATTCTGTCAGAGGGAGACCCCTTCATGGGAAGCAATTGCATTTTTAGATTAGAAAACAGAATAAGCAAAAATTCTTTTTTAATCATTTGTACCATCAGATTTGTGAACTGTCTCCTGGAGCAGCCAGAAGTGTCTGTTCTTGGTGCAGGAAGAGGACCTGCTGGCAGCGTTATTCACAAACTGTTTGTGAATGCTCAGAGGGTAAGAGAGTTCTTGACTGCTGCTCTGATGCCTCAAACCATTTAAATGCAATAAGTTAACGTATGATGGCTGTTTATGTTGTCCACATATATCCATGTATTATTATAAATGTGACTGCATTTTTTGGGTGTTTTTTTTGTGATGTTCAGTGTGATTTTAGCTACAACAGTATCACACCAAGAGTAGATGACCTGGGATGTGAAACTTGAAAGGAAGTTGAGTAGGTAGAGCTGTCATTAATGTTTGATTTACTTTGAATTATAACAGTAATGCAATTATGGCACAAATTTCTGCTTCAGTGAAGTTGTGTAACATATGCAACAGTAAGAACTGTTGGGTGTGTTGATGGTTTTACATGGAATGCAGAGAAGCATGCCATAATAATAAATACTTTTTAGACTAAGGCTTATATTCAAATACTTTCTGGTATGGAAACTTATGTGCTTAGGAAAAGTGTTAGTTCTCTCAACTCTGTATTTGCTTTATTTACTGCCCGTGTTGTATCTGTCTTCTTGAAATCTTTCCCCATTTTATATTTTTATAAATAACGTCTTTTTCCTTAAGCAGTTTGTTTTAATAACTGGCTTGGTAAGTATTGATTTCCAAAGTTCTTGAACTGCAGTCAGCCTACAGCTTCTCTAAGAATTTCAACTATCTGTAGTATCAAATCTAATTAAAATTTAACTGCAGTGATAATAACAAGGTGGCATAATGTTGCAGACATCTTAAAGCCTGAAACGATGGTTAGAGATCACTGCTGGAAAAAAAAAAAGTGATTTGGAATTAAGTACTTCTGAGGTGTGGATGCCTTAATAATAATCTGTAATATTTTGCAACTCAATGTAAAAAGGACCATTCTGAAAACAGGCCACAGTTATTCCAAAAAATAAAAATCAGAACATTTGTTTTAACCTTAGGAGAACTTTAGTCTGTAGTGAAAGTTGTGTTGCAAATCTCAACATGTAAGAGCCAGCTTAACTTTAAAAGAATTTCTCTTAAATTTTAAGATTATGCCTTGTAAATGTATGCAAGTGTATGCACTTCCTTTTTAAATCATGTATTTTGTTTTAAAAGTTGAATTTCTAATGTTAACAACAAGTAAAAATACATATAATTTCTAGAGTTTAGTTTAGTAGCTTACAGCCACTTCCCACTAGCTGCTGGTCACTGTTAAGACTTCTTAGTGGAATGGGAGTTAACTTGCTACAGGAAAGCATGTTTAATCTACCATTAATTAGTTTGGTAGAGAGTTGTTTGGGAATTAGAAATTGAATGATTTTATTATTCATTACCTTTTGAATCTGGACTCTTCTCTGGGTTGTGTAAAATATCTTCTCAAGTTTTCTCAGGGAAAGTATGATAGCAAGTGCATGCTCTTAGAAGTAGAGTGCATGATGTCTCTTAAACCTACAGTCTCCTTCTAGCCTCTTGTAAGTCATCTCTGACTTGCCTTTGTTTCTATCTTTCATCACTGGTTCTTTTCTCATCCCTTTTCAAGCTGACTGAATCTTCTGATGAGGTAACCAACTTTGTCCCTCATTTCCCACTCATCTTCCTTAGCTGCGTAGAGTTGAAGCTTTTGGTACATAGAGTACAACAGCCTGATGTGGTTGGTACTGTAGTTACTGAGCATAAAAGTAATACTGTGTTTCCAGAATGGTTTTTCCTCATTCGCAGACTTTCTTTTAGAGCCTATCAGGAAGTGACAAATTTAAAATATAAAAATAAAAAGAACAAAAAATGCAAACATTTCTTCAGGTGAATACTAATACTCACTGATGCTGAAATATGTGGCCTTCTTTTTATATTCTTCTCTGTTGCTGTCACTATTTTCTTGCCTATTAAACAGCCAGATGCTTTGGGGGAAGGTAATGATGTGTACTATACGGATGTCACAGTCCAGCTACTACCAAAACTATTGAGATAGCAAAGCTTATTAAAGCTACTGAAACTTTTGGACAAAAGTATAGAGGTGTTCTGAGAGGGAGAACTAGAGTAACTGAAGAACTATAGCAAAGAGAAAATCCTCTCTGGTTTCCTTGAACTGTTCTTGGAAGTACAAATGCTACTTGTCCCTGATGACTGACCCTGTGTCAAAGGTTGCAGAGCCAGGCAGAACTGGGTTCCTGCTCTTGGGGGCTGGATGGGTGAGAGCTGGAAGCAGAGGGAGTGCATAGGTCATTCTGTGGGTTCTTCTATGATGTTCCTAGTCTTTAGTTAAGGAATTCAATACCCTGTTAGGCTACTAGAGTGTGTGTATGTGTGTCTGTCAAACCATCTGAGGAACAACCAGGAGCAGAAGTATGCCATTCCTTCTGGTATGCAGTTGGAGTGTTGCTGCTTACCGGCAGTGAGTAGAGATGGAGATTGCCAATGTTCTGTTTGCTCTGTGATGTAACCTTAGCAAGCCTCTCTTTGGTCACGGAGAGCACATCGCAGTTACATGTTGAGTTTCAAAGGCAAGTGACCTTTTTGTCAAGGGTCAGTGGTGGCCATACTTACTTCTACAGTGAGGGTGGCTTGACCACACGTGTAGCAGCGAAGAGCTGAGGCTAGTTTCCTGACTGAGAAAGGGTAGTATTGTATGTTGAAAACCTTATTTCATGCTTTTCAAAACGCCAAGGAGCTTAATCTGGGCTGAGCATTACCATCCACATACAAAGGTTCTTCCATTTGATTGTGTGCAGTTTATTTCTTGACATCCCATTAGTGTCTTGCTCTGTGTATATGTAAAGCCTTCTGATATTTACCATTGCCGATCTTCCAAATTCTTCTCTGAATTCTGGTTGTAAGGAACAGCCTGCCCTGTAATTAATGTCTGTTTTTATTTAAGATTTCTGCAGTGCCTCCACTTGATGAAGAACTGAGGAGATCAGGGTCAGCAGAGGAGCGAAGACTCAACACGGGCTCCATGTCAGATTTCCCACCACCCACAGGCCGGGAGATCATTCTGCGCACAACTGTCCCCCGTCCTGCACCTTACTCTAAACCATTGCCCCAGCGGATGTACAGTGTGCTTACAAAAGAAGATTTTCGACTTGCAGGTGCCTTTTCAGCAGATACAACTTTCTTCTGATGTAACTGTAGCTGTGTTACCTTGTGCATCTTCACAAGTAGAATGTTATTCATTTTCCTTCAGGGAAGTTAACGCTTACAGATCTACCAGCTTGTGGTGAGGAGAAAATAAGGTTGTCATTAGTGACAGGGAGTGATATTCCCAAGGACAGACCTCAGCTGGGGTTTGAGAAGAATGACTCCAAGTGCTCCATTTTGGACGTTTGGAGAGGTTGCAGCAGTAGTTTTGCTCGTCTTTGGGGAAGAAAGGTTAGTCATCCCCCTCTGTCCAAATGGAGCACATGTTTTTGCATTAGCTTGTTTAATTATGGATGTTAATGGGCTATAGTCAAATACTTAATGTTCAAGTTTATGCAGACTGTGCTGCTTTTTAGTTCTTAATCAGACTCGATAAAGTGATGTTAGCCTACTTAAATTGATGTGCAGACATTAATTTGTATTTATTGCTAATCACAAATATTGAGCTCAGTATTTTTTCGGTTAATCTATAAGTTGCAAATACTTCTAAAATACCCTTCATTTTATTTAAACAACACATTCTAGTTCATGCCTAACTCTCCTAGCCTTGCAACAGTCATCTGAAAAAAGATCTTGTCTTTGGGATAAGAGCTACTATAATCCTATTTAAGCCTAACTCAGTTTTAGATGCTTTTTATCCTTCCCTGCATGCAACGGCCAAAGCTGTATGTAAATTATATGTACAGAGGTTTTAAACCAAAGTGAAGCTTACAGTAGAGACCATTTAAATGCATACTGTCTTTGATCTGATAAACTAACCCCATTGAGTATCATGCAAACACTATGACTTGTATGTGCCAATGTTGTTCTACAGTGATCTTACTGTGTTTTAATCAGAATCAGCAGATCAGAGTTACAAAATTAAATGTAAAAACTATGGTATTGTTGACATTACTCAATAAATTTAAACTTACTGGTTCTCAGAACTTTTCAGGTTGGAGTGGTTTTTATCAAAATACTACTTAAATGTCATGCTTTCATAGCTTGATAAAGGAACAGTCTTTCTTGTGACTATATCATGTTTAAAAAAAAAAAATAAGTTCTATCTATCTCAAATGCTTCTCTCTGATAAATATGCATCAAGTAAAAATATGTTAAGGATGTTAACTTTTTTTAGAGGAAATCTTGCCCTAGGACTTTGTCCCACAGGCTTTTTATGTTTTATGAGGCAAATGGTTTTGTTAAATAGAAGAAAGGCAAAGGGCAATTCAGCTGTTGCTTAACTGTCTAACTTTGTAAGTAATTAGTTGCACTAGACTAATTACTAAGTAAGTTTAAGATTACTTACCGCTTCCTGGTATTCTTGCTTTCCTCCTCTCCTGCTATGCTTTCTTAGTGATTTTTATCTGACAAATGCAGCCTCCTGTATAGGTTGAATAAGCTTGAAAACCCTTCATTTAGCTGGCAATCAGGCTTTTACTGGTGCTTGGTCTTTCAACTGCCTGACTGGCTGCTTTGCTTTGGCATGCTCAGAGAACATGAGTGCTGTAACATTTTGTCAGCTGCTTAAAGGCGTTTGAGTCTGCTGGAAAAGTCCAGTAGTTTTAGTTTATAGAAGACAGTATATTTGCAACAGTACCATCTTAATCTTTACCTGAGAAAAGCTATGTGTAAAACATTAAGAATTTTCTCATAAGGGTAACTGATGAAAGCATTTCAGTGTATTTTAACTAAATATGCCTGGAATTGTAGAGAACACAGTATTTTTAGAAAAAATGATCTGTAGTGTGCTGATAACATAAAAGAAGCAGGGGAAAGGCACTAAAGCATTAAGATGATGCTGATTTATTTGAAGTAACTGTAAAGAAAGCCACTTAAACAGTGCAAAATAACCATTAGCTCTGCAATTTAGTTAAAGAGAATATGGTTCTAGCATTTCCCAGAAGTTACCTTGGATGAGACAAGGAAAATGGATATTATTTCTCGTGAGCTAGCTGTTTTAAACAGATATTTTAATAAACATGAACTCAAAGTGCTGAGATCTTTTACACCAAGTCAAATGAACTAGCAGGCCTTTCATAGCCCTGCTACTAATTTATATATGTAGTTATGAGACAGTTTTAGACAAAACACATTACCTGCCTTGTTGCAGTCATAATAGAGAGCAGAATCTGTATTTTCTCCAGTACCTTTGATTGAGTGAACAAAGGGAATAATTTTAACTAAGATAGCTCCCTGGTCCTTAATACCCCACTACAGCTGAACACTGTAAGACTAACATGAATTTCAGCAGCACTTCCTCCAATTCTTACAGTTGTAAATGAACTAATATGAAAATTGTAGTACTTCAAAACTGCACTAAGGTTATACATAGAAATTCAGCTTTAAACTGCAGGGCCATAAAAACGTAACCATGATTAAGTTCCTTGCATGCATTCATCCAAGGCCCTCTGAAAAATCAGTATTTTGAATGATTTCATGTTTTGCTCGCACATTTTCTCTACCAGCATACAAGACTATTTTTTCAAAGTGCATGAGGAAAACTATGTGACTACAGTAATTCCTGAGTTATAATGTAACTGATTATACTTATTATTTTACTTCTTCACAAAAAACTTTGTGATATCACAACCGTACTTTGTAGCTAAAGAGTGTCTCTTCATCTGACTTCTTTCCTTGGCCTGTTTTGCAGTTCTCTGGAAAAGAGAAAGGTAGGCCTGGTCAGAAAATAGACTTACATGACAACTAGCTGGAAAGCATTAGGCTATAGCTTTAGATTTCAGTCTAATTTTGCAGCAGATGACAAATAAAATGCAAGCGTTTATTAAGGTGACATTTTTCCATTTGTGAGTAAACTGTTTAATGCTGCCTTTCGTATTCACTGGTGCCTTCCTGCAAGGAAAAGAGTAGTGCCATGCCAAGGCAGCATAGAGAAGCTTTTATTAGTTGAGTACAGACTAAATGAGCAACATCAGATATTTCTTACTAAAGGTTTTTTGTTATTTTCTACTAGTTGCTTCTTTCCACATGCATAGTACCTTGAGCATTGTCTATTACTTATAAGGTATACAGACTAATAACAGATTTTTACTGTATATATAAGCACAATCTCAGTTACCTATAAATCAGTTTTAGTTTCTTCTGTCAGTGAAAACCTGTGTTTTTCTACAAGTTACATTCCCAGTACCAGGATGTGCCAATGAGGAGAGAAGCTGTTTTCAGCTGCCAGAGGGTGATATTTCTGACTGTACCACACTGACCTCTCTGTGGCAGACTGTACACAGAGTCTGAAGGTTTTCCAAGGAACACTGTCCTCCTCCACTGTAAACAGGCCTGATATGATCCACCTGCCAGAACTGACCTTCTGTTGGGTTTGTTATAATTTCATTCAACTGCAATAAAAGGGCAAGACAATGGAAACCTTAGATATTCCTCCTGAGCTACATCTTCATTCTACAGACAGAACAATAAAACTGAGCAAAGTAGCTATTTATATTATTTGTACTACTAATATGTTTATAATCAGAGAAAGGGTTAGCATTTGTTTGTTATTCCCAGTGGACAAGCAAACGACCATAATTTTAATTGGCATAGCTCTACCTGGTCTGCATCATGCAACAGTGGATCAAAGTAAAGCAGAAGGAAAGGTTATTTTCTTGATTAGTAAATTTGTCTTCAGTGTCATTTTATCAAGTGCTGCAGTTCACTTAGAAGGTTGTAAGATACCCATTCTGCAAGACTCAGTCTCATCTTTTAGATTTGTGTTGACTTATTTTTAAAAGCCACAAGAAACAAAGGTGATCTCATGCATACAACCAATGGAGAAAGTACTGGCCAGTGATATTTTCTTTTGCAAGTTCAAGTGTGTCTTCAGAATTTATTATAAAAGTATAGAACCAGCAACTTCTGAAGTAGAATTTCAACTTCACAATAGGACAGAAATATGGTATTTTTATCTTAGAACTAAAATACTGCTTTGTATATGGATATTTTCCCTTCCTGTTCCATTGCCTTTGAGTCCTCAAAAAAGCAATTAATCTGGGAAGCATGGGAGCAATTCTTAATATGTTCTGAGGTTATGGTGAGGGAAGCTGTGACAGCTGGCTTTTGTTAAGCTACTAGCAAACATCCTGTGAAGTAGCAATAACCTGGTACTATTTACTACTACTATTCATTCCTCAATTCTGTTTCATAACCACATTTCAATTAAAATCAGCTGCAGTATTTACATCCCTAAGAATCAGAGTTCTGATGCCTGTTCCATTTAGAGATCAAAAACATATTTATGTCTTGGATGACATATGAAGACAAGGATTTTGTTGTTTATTTTCTTTTTCACGGTCTTCTATCTTATGCCTGCAAGTACACCATTTTTTATTTCTCTAAACTACTTCCTACAGCTACTACGGGAATACACAGATCAGCAGAAAGCACTCAAAAACAGTGCTATTACCTGCCCAACTGGAAGATGAGACATCCATGAGCTCTCCAGAAGTTTCTTACGCTGAGTCTTAGGTGCATCTCTGATGTTAAGATAGAGCTCTTGAGCATTCTGATGACAAAACTGGCAAACACCATGTTCAATTTCAAATACCTTAGTCCTGAGGTAGCCCTGACTAGAACGAACTGAGAATTCCTCCTGGCAGGCAAGAGAGCAGAACCGTGTGTCCCAGGCATGGGTCTGGCAGCTTTGGTCAAGCTGAGCTGTTGGCTGCTGGCAGCGGAGACAAAGTGGGTTTCCTTCACCATCCAGGGCTTGCAAATAGCCTTTGGGTAGGGAGGAATTTTGAACATCAGTCCAATTGGAGGGAAGAATAGAAGGACTTTTTCCACTCTCCAAAAACAACCTGTTTACAGAGATTAAAGTACAACTAGTAATAAAACAGGTACTCAACACTACAATTTTTGCTTTACACATTGTATATTTCCATTAGATATCTTTCATGCTCTAGAATACAATTTTAATCAAAAGATCATCTCAGTCAGGTTAGTATCTGCATTGTGCAATCATCTACTTGGTTTATGTTTCAATTTAAACAATATATGACAATACAAAAGAGATTTTTCCTTTGCACATCTTACTACATTTACACATGCACATTGAATTTCTAAACTAAAATAATGCTGCGTTTATAAGTGCTAGTTTGTATCAGGTATGTACATATACTCTCAGACAAATGTTTCAATCCCTTTTGTAATGGAAGCAAAACATCAGAGGAAAACATCCTGCCTTCTCTCTGCAACTTTCAGAACTTCTTAACAATTTCCTACTCTAAATAAGGTTTGCTTCCAGCCAAGAACTATTTGTCTGATAAAAAAGGGCATTTTCTGACCAAAATTTTCTACCCTATTCTAAATTATATCAGAATGGAAGAAAATTTGCTTTCCTATTTGAAATTGACTTCATAAGTAAGCTCAAGTTAACGTTGTTGCTTCCTTAACCAAGTTGTGTAACCTTTCTTGTTTCATCATGTCACTCTATTAACTAGTAGCTATATCATCACACAACAGATACCATCTAAACTGTTAATAGCTCATTAGCTATTTCAGCAAGTTTCTTTCCTATAACTTACCTGTTACTATGGCTCAACAAGGTAAACATAACTTTGCTATCTTAAAAAAAAAGTCTATGGAGAAACAGCTTCATCGCTTTGGTTTTTTTTGCATTAAACTTAACTTACTTTGTGGAATGACCTGGTTGTGCCATAGAAGCATTTTCATTCCTCAGACAAGCTCTACTTTCTTTAGTGATGAGGCGCACGCTGCCCCCACTACTGCTCACTTTGCTAAGTGAGGCTGCTGCTACATCCTCCTTGGTCACATACCTAAAAAAACCCAACAGTTTGACAAATGTCACCCACAGTGGACAGAATTATTTAAAGAAAAAAATGAGTACGAAAAAGTGTTGAAGTAAGCTATGAATTATGAATATGAGATTGTAGCCCTGATGGCAACTAATGATTTATTCCTGCTTCCAGGTAGGAAATACAGTGAGATCTTTTTTAGTTTGCTTTGCTTTTGAGACCCTAAATGTAATGATTTTTCCTCAAAAATCTCTGGTGAGCTACAGCTGCTTAAATACACAAAGCAGAAAGCCAGAATAGCTGCTGAATGTGACAGTGATGGACAGGGAAGCAGATACTTCCATTCCAGCACATTTACTTATGTGCTCAGTTGCATACGTTTGTCACTGAGACAGTCACTGAATTACCCATTTGTAGCCTTTGGCTTAATTCTACTGAAAGTTACATTAAATACATCAAAACTTCCTGCAGAAATTAATAAGGGAAAGAAAAACAAAAACACATACCTTTTTGTACTGCTTGCTGCTGACTGCTTTTTAGACATCTCCTCTGCAGCATGAATAGGACTACAAAACAGCTGACCACTTTTTCTGACAATTTTCTGTTTCATTGCTGTTAGATGACTCCATTCTTTCACAAACTGCAGAATCTGGGGGAGAATGCTATTGTTAGCAGCATGACATTAAACAAATAATTACATTGAAAGCATGCTAAGAATTAATATATTCAAAACCAGATGGGAAAAAAGCTGGTATGATCAGAGATGGTCCCTTCAAGTCAACCCTTGTGCAAGCTGCAGCCTCCCATCCTCTCCTTCTGAAGAACTTAAGACTGCTTTGGCATTTCTACAATTACAGTTTTGCTATGACATATAGGTGTGCTGCTGCACAAGGTAGAAAATAAAGCCACAAATGGACTTCATTAATCTAATGTATAATGACTAGGAGAATGGCTTCCTGATAAAGTCTCAGATGAACCTTTCTTTTGTAAGCAAGACTTCGTTCATGGAAAAAACAGATGGGTAAAAGTCTTCTACTTAGAGTAGCCCTCTCTCTTTTGCTCTAAGCTTTCAGAAAAGCAAAGTTTATGAGAGAAAATAACATTCATATGTAAAAATTTAGAATTTATAACGTGGCCTTCTTTAGAATATGCGTAAGAGAAAAATGGTTTCATCCCACCTTCATCTTTACAACAGAAAACAAATGAGTAGCAATACGTCCAACAATACCAACAGTACAAAACAGTGGCCAACATGAAAGTTTTGCTCCATTTGTTTTTCCCCACTCCATTCCTTGCTGACTTGCTACAATCCACAATAGCTAGTATCACAGTGTTTCTGAGCATGGACTATGGTAACAATAAATACATTGTGCAGTATGGACAGCCTCATCCAGGAACATGCTTCCAAGACTATGAGGTGGCAATGATTTTCTCCTTGAAGTATTTTTTCATGACAAACATGGAAGAGCATGGACCAGTCTTACTTTCTGAGTCAGAACAGCAAGAAAGAAGTCAGCAAAACTGCAGGATATAAAGACACATGGGAGCATTTACTAACACAGATATTTTAATCTGCAAGAGAAAGTGGAGGGACAGAGATAAAGTTCCATAAGCAGTGTCATCTCCTGCCCAGAAACATGCCATTCTTAATGTGTCTTCTCAGTCTACTACGTAGCTCTGAAATTCTTTGGCAACATCTCTGCCACTCATCAGGTGATTCAGATAACTGTTGACTGAATCAGCAAGGAATGTGACCTACAAATTTAAGTTCCAGCCTTATTGGAGAATCTACTAAAAAGAACCAGTCTTGTTCCTGCATGATAAAATCTGATTTTCCAAATTATACATCTCTTTAAACAGGTGAAATGTATTTCTTGACTGTTTCCAACAGATAACATTGCAAATACAATTTAAATTCTGGATTTCATTACTGTGAGTACTTGATTTGACAATGTTCACGTCTTACAACACTAATACAAATGTGATTGTTACTGCTTAAGTAACTGAAACTGTGTATCTCAGTGGAGTTGTGCCCTACACTGTTTTGAATGTTGTTGGAAGGCTAAAGGACAAAATGAGAATCAAGGCCTGCTCATATAACTGCAGCTCTGATTCCATCCAGCACATTCTTATTCATCATGCAGCACACAATTTACAACCTTTAAAATGCTATTTTGTTGACTTACGAATGCTAGTTACTAATCCTGTAAATGAGAAATTAAATGATGCCTGGTTGATTACATCTATAAAAACGTTAACAGCAGGTATGATAATTTGCCAGAAAACAGTCTGCATCAACATTTACAGTATCTGCTTGCACTGATGAAACTGTGCCTAGGTCCCAAGCCCTGGAAGTGTTCTGCATCTATTAAAAAAAAAAAAAAAGCCAAAATACTCCACATTAAATACTGTATTACTGTGCCAGTTGAATTTATACTTACCATTGACCGATTTTGTTTATGTTGGAAATTCTCTGGTAAATCCTCCCAGTTATCCAGCTGTATGTCCAATGGAATGAAATTCAGATTCAGTGGTTCACCATCCTACACAAAGGAACAGTTTAGTTTACAGACAGAACGCACTACAATCTAGAAAAAAGAAAAAAGATCTGTTTCAAGTGGATTATCCTCCTCTTCCAACCAAGTTTATCCCCTCAAGCTTAAGATTTTTCTAGGAATGATTTCTCATGTAAAAATGACCTAAAAAATTAATAATTGCTTGTTTCTCTCTTTCCATTACCATTACAGATTAATGATAATGTGTTTCATTCAAGCATTTTCTGATCTGTACACAGCACCAATGTGCACCTTTCTGAAAATGTGGTGGCAATATTTTATTTACCTATTTAGCCTGGAAAGATTCATTGATTACTGCAACTCTAAAAATATTTTGGAATAGCACACTAGCTACAGACAGGAGAATAATTAGTTGTGCTAGTGATTCAAGGTAGTGGTAAGATCTATAAAAGAAAAGGAATCAAATATTGTTAGCATTTTCAACAGACAATCTGAGCATAAATGTAATATTCTAGCACCTCTGTGTAAACTAAGAGAAGTGTTAGAAGCTGTATATCTGGGGAATTACTACTTCTCCAACAAGAACTAGAATGATAAACTACCTAATTTCAATAATATGAAAATAGGGATTTTACATAAAGCATGACAAAAGAAACTATACATGCCTATTTTGTAGGACAACACTCTACTTTGTACTTTTGAAGTGATAATAAGCAGGCCTATATTTCAGCTTTACCTTTGTATAGAGGTGAATTCTATCAGTATTCCTGCTTGCACAGAACATTAGCCCATCGTATACTAGAAATGCATCTGATTCATCTAAATATCCAATACAGAGAAACAAGGTTAAAATTAAGAGGTTTTCTTCATTTAATCTATTCAGATATTAAAAATAACCACACCTGTTATGTGTGAAATTTCCTGATTTCATGTGCCTAAAACATATTTTTGTATAAACTCTATATCTTTATTTTTCACCCTTCCCACCCCCTCCAAATTTTCAGGAATCACTGTACAAACTCCAAGAGAATATATTGCACACTAGGATTCTATATTTAATTCCAGAACTTCGTAAGATGCACATAATGCAAGCAACAAACTATTAAGATATGTGTTCTCCTGAAATTTTTAGGAGACAATCTTGTTTCTCCTGAATTGCCCATTATTTCCTTTTCCCGTGGCTATCCTGATCACAAATCAATGCCATCATAAATTTTAATAAGACTGTACGTTGTAGCTTAGTTTTCACAGCTACTAGTTTGACATAATTGCTTTGTCAACCAAAACCTCTCTATTTCCTCAGGCTTTGTATGAAGAGTGCTTTAGATATCAAAATTCAATAAACATCCCAGGTTAAAACAAGAAAATCACATGCTAGTCTATCTTTCATATTTTAAAGTTCCTTTCATGCCAGAGGCAGTAAATACAATTTCACAGACAGGATATGGTCACCTTTTTTTCCCCATAGGAGACCCCTATTACCTTCTCCACACCTTCTTTCATTTTCTGTACTTTTGATTTTGACAGCTTCTTGTTCACTGATTTCAGACTGCTCGGTCACCAATTCCTCCAAATCTTTTCTTCCATCTTCAGCATCCCATGCTGCTCTCTGTTCACCTCTTCTGGAGTCTTTTGACACGTCTTCTTCAGTCTGGCTAGTAGGAACTTCACAGTTTCTCTCACCTATAGAGAGAGAAATGTGATCATTTATACTCTCCTTATAAACTGAGAGCTAATCAATAAATGGATGGACAAACACAAGTAACTGAAATACTGAGGCATTGCATTTTATCCTCGAATAATATCATGGTTCAACCACCTATGAAAACAGCGCTAACTTTGATATTAGGAGAATAAACACATGGACCATAGTGTTCTACTTATGCAATTTTATGCAGCCACCTTTAAGTCAAAATACATGCAGTCAAACGGTCAGCTATTATTTACTACATACATTTACCAAACACCATAAACACATTAAATAGTTTTCCAGCATTTATACATACTTAAGAAATTGAGAAGTTGTCCTTACTTAATCAAAAAAAGATTTTAAAAGAAAAAAAAAGAATCTTATTATTTTCCTTCTAATGTAAAAGCTTAACATGGAGAGAGATTTATAAAAATATTTACTAAGTTTCCAACCAGCTGGAATAAATTTCCTAGAAAATATTTATTCTGACCCATATGAATGAGAAGTGCTATATTTTTAAGGCAATGTCTGCCATGACAACTACACAACAGAGAGGTTAATAAAACCATCTATGTGACATCATTTAGTCTTGACATGTAGAGAAAAGCTTTTCAATTTAATTGGATTCAGAATAACCATAAGCCTTCACAAAGAAACCAAGAGCTACATTTGTTGTAAAGAAAATTAAATTTATATTCTTACTCACCATTTTTATATCCTGTTAACATTCATCTCTATTCCCTATTTGTTTCAAACTAGAATCATACAAAAGATCCTCAGGAAAAGTTAAATTAAGAAAGATCACCTAAAAGGTATCTATCTATCTATTCATAGAAAGATATTATTCTTCATGTTTTGCTTGTATATGTGCACACTCATGTTTAAAAATATTTATTTTCTGAAACTAATCACAGCTGGAATGAAAAACGCATGCTTTCTCTGCAGCACTTACCGTTATTGCTCTGAGGGCAATTACACATTTCACAGTAAGGAAGCAATTCATTATTACTGTAAGTGCAAACACTACAGTGCCAAACTTTATTTAAAGATGTGCCTTTGCTTGAAGTATTTGAGCTGCAAGGAAGGACTTTGTTGTTCTTCTCTGTGAAGAAAGTGGACATTTTTCCAGTCAAAGTCTTTTTCTTACTGGAGCTGACTGGAGTAGATCCACTTATGTTTCTCGCTCTTTTAGCTTCATGTTCACAGATACTTTCATGACAAGTTGTATCCACGTCACTTATTTTTTTGAAATCCAGATCTTCACTGCTCTTCTCTGAATCTTCTTTTTTCATGGCGTCAAAAGACTCTGCATCAACCTTAAATGATTCACTATCTGGAAATATTTTGCGTTTCTTTCCAGAGGAAGACTTTGGGGAAAAGAAGGAACGTATGTCATGCTGTCTTTCCTTCTCGAACTAGGAAAGAGGAAAGAAATACATAAAGCCATCTTTATAATCACTGCATTAGGATTGGTTAAATTTTTCTCCCCATTAGCAGTGCTAGGGAAGCTAGTTTAGAGATGAAAACAAAAGATATTTTCCTTTAAGCAGAAACAGCATAAAGAGCAATTCAACGTTGTTGTGTCCTAAAAATTATTTTCAGTATTCTTATCAAAATTCTGCAATAGCACTAATTAAAGCAAATACACAGAACAGGTATGTTATGTATGTTTTTTGATGAAGCCTACTACAAGGAAAGACTTAAACAATGTTTTCAAAATAACTGTGCTGAATTTAAACAGCTATTAAGAAAGCCATATTTTAAACAGAAATTACATTTTCTTATGAGATTCTGAGGGTGAGTCAATCACCCAAAAAACAATTAAAGCAACTATTTAAAACCTGTACATTAATTTATGCCCAACAGATCAGTTTGTCCAGACTAACTTTCTGAACTTGAACTTATGTTTTTCCTACTCATATAGTGTTTCTCCAATAGTGAAGTCTGCAGTGTACACGAAACCTAGGTGAAAAAAGGTTAGATTTTTTTAAAAAATGAAATAATAATTAAAAACATAAGTTTTGAGTCTTACATGTGTAAACAGAAGTTCATTTTGGAGATCTTCCATATTGTCATTAGGGGTCCAAGCTTCAGCAAAACTCAAAAAATCCCATTTCTCCTTATCACCTTCTTCAGCCTGCATTCTCTCTTTTTTGCCATTCAAGGTGCTGCCTGTAACCTTGGCCTGCAAAAGGACTTGCATAAAGGCTCTGAAGAATTTTCAGGTAGGAACAAGTTTATCTGTCTAAATACACTAAATTTGTTACAACTGCTGAACTAAGTTTGCAAGAGAGAAATGAGAATATCTGCAGTAATTCAAAATAACGTTAGTGATGAAAACTATTCTTCCAGCTGCCCTAATGGAAACCATTTCTGCACAAGTACTATATATATGAAAAGGTATATGTAAAATACCAATATTTATTGAAGTTAAGAGATTATTTACATTGTGTACATATCTTTCTCAATAGTCTTTAGACATTCTGCTTAGTAAATGAAGCCAAAGGCAAAATGAACAAAAAGCAGGAATTTAATGATTAAACTCTTAACCAGACAATCTTAGATCCATAGATTTGTCTTATACTAGAATGTTATTTGCTAGTTGTGCTTAAGTCGTATCTAAAACATAGAGAGTTCCCAATTATTTGATTCTATTCCACACGCACCTTGCGATTCAGCATTGCCCACATAAGAGGATCCAACGTTCCTTTTGCTATAAGGAAGTGAATATTCACAGAACTGCACTGTCCAATGCGGTGTGCTCTGTCTTCTGCTTGCTTAATATGGCCTGGATCCCAATATAGTTCAGCAAACACAACGTGAGTAGCAGCAGTGAAAGTTAAACCCTAAATAAAAGTAGATCAATTTAGAAAAAAGATTCTTCCCATAAGTCCACACACTGCACAGAACATTTTTAAATGTGAGAGGGACCACATGGACACAAAAATCAGCCTTCTATACTCATTCCAGGTAGATATTAGTCAGATTCAGAAAACACTGCAATACTGTGCAAAGACTGCATACAGCACTTCATTATGGAACTAAATTTTGTTTTTCATTAATCTGGTACCTCCAGACAGAAGGTGCAGGTTGTTTTTACTAATTATTCAAGCTACTGCTTATGTTGATTTTGCTCATGTAATTTCAATAGAGGCTTAAAACAGTTAACGTGACTAGTGCAAAAAATGAATACATGATTCTGCAAGAAATGTATTACATGAATTGCCTTCAGTAAACAACTTTAATAACTTCCATTTCTATTCTTTAGATTTCTTACTTTTTTTTTTTCGTTCTTTCTTTTTTTTAAATCCTACCTGACCAGCTGCCTGAATACTCAAAATAGCAACCCGGGTATCAGGATCCTTCTGAAACTGATTAACAAGATGTATTCTTTCTGCAGAAGGAACACTTCCATCTATCCGTATGTAGCGAACCTATAACAGATTTTAATACACAAATGAAACAATCCATTTCATCCATCATTTGGATCCAATCAGCTTCTTTCCCCAGTACTAAAATATCTGCTCTATTCCAGTCATGGGGATGATAGTACCTCAGTAGTATTTTACTCTTTGATCTACAATTAAGCCTATTTATCAAAAAGATTGTAGACTTAGTACTACCTATTTACAAAAGACAACAATAATGAACATAGGCTCTTAAAACTGAGTATTCTGCACAAGAATCTGCAATTTCCCAGATAAGATTTATTAAGATTGCAAGCACTTGCAAACAAATAGCTTAATATTAAATAATGATGTTAGCCATTTTTCCCTAGCAATGGTTGAGTCCACAACCAATAACATGGAAGCGATCTGCTGTGAATTAAGCATTCAAGTAAGATGACAATATTTTGGAAAAAAGAGCAAAACACCAACCCAATGAACACCAACAAACCACCTCCAAAAGGAGACAGAAGTATATTGATAAAAAACCTTGGGAAACAACTGCCTACCACACTGATTCACTGATGAAGTATCATACCAAATATCCCCATATACAAAACAGTTCTTCAAAATTCCACAATCTTTTCAGTACAGCACTGACCTTTATTTACCTAAAGACCTTAAATTCCTCCACATACAGATAGTTCTACTCAATTTAAGCACAGCTGTCATGTATTTGCAAAGTCTGAAATTAAACGAGTGCACATTTGTTAAATAATTACCTTATTTTCTATCACTGCCTCTGCACAAGCTTGAAGCATGCTTAAGTGGTGAGCAAAAACTAGAAACTTCAGTTTGTCATTTTCAAGCATCATTCTGATATAGTCCTTTACTGCTCCTGCCTGGAATAATAGAGTATGTTTTCATCAGTTAGATGTACAAAATGTTCAAAATGACAGTTTTCACTTCAGTGCCTTAACCATTCTGTTGGTTATCCATTTAAGACTTTATCAGACACTAATGTTAATTTAACAATTATAATTCTGTTTAAAAAAGTAACACAACTTTACGTCTCATTCTCAAAAGATCACAAAGTAAGATGGCATTTCTTTCAGATTAAGATGAAAATAAAAATGCTTTCAGTTATGACATCATTGTCTGATGTCTGAAATCACAGTACAGAAAGCATTTAATTTCTGACCAAACACATTTTAATCAGATAAGGTATTGTTTAATCAGAACTTCTGTACCTGCAATAGAAAGTCATTCATCAAATCATGTAGAATATGATACTATAATAATAATATAATAATTGCCCTATTTAAATACTCACATAATTGTTGTGTTAAATATTAATAGTGTTCATCAAATACTATGAAAATAAAGTAACAGCTACTAATAAAATTTATCATTGATCAGTTGATAATGCGATACTGTTAATGCAGCAGCCCTCAGAATTTTTTTTTCCCTCTTTCATTTGAAAATAAGCTGACAGTGACAGAGAATAAAAAAGTTGGGAAAAGGTAGCGACAGAAACACAGTGGTATTTTTAAGATGAGTAGAAAATTTAAGATAAACTCCAAGGATTCAGATTCTTAAATCTTACTAAACCAGAAGCCTGCAGATTTTTTTTTTAAATATACTTTTCTAAATATAGATTAGTGTAAAGAAATGTGATAACAGGCTAAAAAGTAACCATGTAAAAGATCTGTTAATTCTCACACATTAATTAAAAGAGGAAAATACAGAACAGGTGTTCCCACATGATAAAATAGAGAGACCAGTTAGAGAGAATTATTATTCTTCATATATCCATGGGGAGAACCAGTACTGACAGAGCACAATCTGCATAAGGGCTGCATCAGCAGCATCCTGTAATGCAAGCCAACTGGGTCAGTCAGCTGCAGCAGCTGCCTACACACAGTTACATTCCTGGAGCATTCACCTGCAGTGTATTCCTAAGTCTAAGAGACGCCAATACAACTAATTTTATTAACAGAAAACACATTGAAAAATTAAAATATATATTAATACTTCTAGCCACTTACCTTGGCTATTGCAGTTTCTTTATACATACGTGTGATTAGACTCATGACTTCAACAAAATGGCTGTCAGTGGGCTCTGAATTCAACTTTCTCATTAATTTCTCCCACTCTGCAAAAGTGGTGTTCAAATTCTAATTGGAAAAAGATATCAGTGGTTAGGATAGATGTACTAATCTTTTATAGATTTGTTAGAAGCTACTAAGTATGCTCTACCACAACACTGACTTCCATGAAACACCTAGGGACGGAATACATTTGAAATCTCTGTCAAATTTGTCTAAAATAATTGTAGGATTCAATACCTAACGAAAATGGAGAAGGAAAGAAGACCGTGTTAAAATTAGGGTCAATTTTATAACTATTTGATCCCTTCTCAAAATGACATACTCATATTCTTCATATTATAATTTAAAAAAAAAAGATGATGCTGTGCTATACATATAGTTACAAAGAATGGGTGAATATATACACATGCTTATATAAATAGATATATGAATATATATGAATACATAGATATTTACTAATATCTTTTTAGCTGATGTGGAAAATTCACCTTAGCTGCGGCTTGTGGGAGATCAAATGGAATACGCTGTCTAACTTTGGGAGGTAATTGTGTTAGAACATCATTCTTCAGTCTTCTGATCATTATTTTTCTTAAAAGTTGATGTAGTTCTTCTAAATTTGAAGCTCCTCTACAGTCCCATTGTTTTCTTTTACCAAAGAATCTGAAAATGAAAAAAAAAAAAAAATCAATATTATTTGGTGAATGCTAGCTATTGCAAACCCAATGGAAACCTTCAGTGCACAGTTCATTGTAAGACACAGATATGAAGGCATTTAGGATAACAATGCTCAGTGTTCCTGGTCAGAGAGATGATTGCTTTCTGTCTGATTCCTTCCAACACTCAAGTCACAGCTCTTAATTTCTAACCCACAGACCTGACTCCCCTTCAGACAAAGTCCTCTATCTCATCCCATCTACACTTCCCTTTACACACGTGAATTTTCCAGGCATCGCTAATCAGAAGAATCTACCACAATGCTTCTTTATGATATTAAAGAGGGTAACAGCTGATAAAGAAATTATCAGAGAACATCATTAAAATTCCTTTCCTCTCCCATCTGAATTCACTGTTACGTACATTCAGGATTCAAAGCTAAATGCTCCAGTTTAAAATGTAATTGTATTAAAAAAGCAAGGCTAAATAGGGGAAGTAGATTAAAAGTTAAAAAGCTCAAGGCTAAAAAAGAGAAATAAATTAATAGCTGCGTTTCTTTTTCTTTCTTTTATTTTCAAGAACATGTTGCAAGAGAAGAGCTTTTCTGTGTCATCATCAAGAAGCAACAAAAACGTAGCATGGCAGATTTTGATGGGTTTGGAGAAAAGCCCAGATAGCATTTCTCAAGGGCAGGAGAGTATTTTATACAAGTATGTAAATTATACTGGTAATTACTGTTAATTTTTTCCTTAAAAGAATTTTAAAAAAAAGGAATTTTAAGCTTTACTGGGCTTATAAAGGTACTATTGATTTCAGATGGCTGATCATGACCAGTGTGGAAGGAGGTGAGGACTCATTTCTACACTGGCAAAATAGTGGCATAACTCACTCAGATTGCTAGACAGATGGAAGACAGATACAACTTTTGCTCTTATCTTTTCTTCAGTCTGTGGCTGTCCTTAGAAAGGATTCATCCCTCCAACTTGAGCACTGGGGATGGTAGCTGAAACACTTCGACCCTCATCCTTAGAAACAGGTGTCTATAAGCGCCTAAATAAAAAACATTTTCACAGAAAGTTCTGCATAAAATAAAGCTATCAAATGGATTACCACAGGATGTTAAGTTCCAGCCAAGTCATGACGACAGTATTATCTGTTGAGAGCTTGCTAACCCGAATTTGATTTTCAATATATTTATGGTATTCCAAAAATAAGATAATCATCTGTGATGGAGTAGTTAACCATGCTGTACCCACGCACACTTGTGGTGTGAAAATTACAGATGCATTTAATCAAAACACCACAGAAAAAATAGCATTTCTCCATCTGAAAATCAGACAGCACTCTTCTATGTTATTAGACGTTAGATGCTGATAAAACACTTACATATGATAGAGGAAAAAAGGTCCAAGTTACATGAAAATGAAATTATGCGATTATTGCAGTGAAAATTAAATCTGAATGCTGGTCAATTTAGCTGACAAAAACTACTGTTTTTAGTTTATGCAAAATTGGGGGTAAGAAATTTTTTTAAAGCTTCTTCCCCTCTCATACCTTCTTACAGTGCCCATATTTAATCTCTCAAACAGAACTACAAACACACTACTGTGCTTTTGGGACCTTTCTCTCCTTCGGTTTGGTTAATCTAACATACGATCTTCTTTTCCCAAATATTGTAGGACAGCAAAAAGACTGGATCCCATAATAAAAAGAGATAAATTGTTAGGTGACATGAGCATAGGACTGAGAATCAGAAATCCAAGTTCCAGCACTAGCTGAAATGCCAGCTCAAAAGGTAAAATCTATACATTAACAGTAAATTGGCAAATCATTTTACTTAACAGAATGTTGGCACTTACACTTTCTCTCAAACTTTAATAGCTTCCAATTTATTCCTAAAGTAAAATCTCCCATCAATTCAATCCTCTTCCCAAACATCTCTAACACTGAAAACAAAACCCATGCATGTGCCAACCTATCTTCTGTTTAAACAATATATTTTTTACATTCTTTCTCTGTAAGGTCCCTAATTCACTTTGATGGCAGAGATGGTATCACAGAATGGCTTGGTGTGGTCAGGATCTCAAAGATCACTTAGTTCCAATCCCCCTCCTGTGGGCAGGGTTGCCAATTACTATATCAGGCAGTAGATCAGGCCCCATTCAACCTGGTCTTGAACATCTTCAAGAATGGTGCATCCAAAACTTCTCTGGGCAGCCTGTTCCAGCACCTCACCTCCCTGGGTCTCTAAACATGATGGTATAATACAGCAATAGAGACACTACTTATCGGTTCTTTCATTTCATATGAGAGGAAAATCAAAGTCATGAGAAGATAAAAGGGCAAGTACAGTAATACCTCAAACGAGCATCACAGTATTTTTTGGCATATTCACTCCAACTTCCAAATCTTCCTGGAAAAAGTGCCTCAATCTGCATGAAAAGCTTTATAAAAAGAAATGTCAGTGACAAACTGCCTTCAAGGATAATACTATTCAGAAATAATTCTCACTTACTGCATGTTTATTGTGTTAAGCTTATATTCACCAGCTGTACTAATCATGCAAATAACAAAATTCCATGCCCAATATTACTGATACTATTCCTAAAAAAAGAAAAAACACCACACAGGATGCTAAATACCTCTTCAGGTCTTCCCAGAGCAGGAGTTCCAGTAAGAAGAATTGCTCTAATGGCTTTCTGCACAATTGGCAATAAAATCTTGCTGCGTTTAGCATTTCTGGATTTCATATAGTGTGATTCATCAATCACAACTACCTTGAAGTTCTGCCTATACAGAGTGTCTACTAAAGTCTGGGCATCAGAAGTTAACAGGCCATATCCCAGAATCGTCACTTTGCTGCTTGATATTCTCCTAAAAGGGAAAATTCAGAAGTTGTCTTAGTACATATTTACTGTAGGAAAATTAACATAGCAAACAAGTTCCAGAAAGATATTTTTTTTTAGTAACAGAAGGTATGTATGATGTCTTTTGAATTGGCTAGTGATAGAGTTGCTAGATTGACTAATATTGGCTATTCAATTGAAAAAAATTCTAGCATCCTACATTTCTAAGTCACACACATTTCATTACCATTTTCAGGGGACATCATTGTGGTTGAACACCAACAAGCTAAGCAACATCATGACAGACTCACTCACCCTCCTCAAAGAGACAGGAAGAAAATATGATGAAAAAACCTTGTGGGTTGAGATGAAGACTTCTTTTTTTTTTAATTTAAAAACAAACAAACAAACAAGTATTGGAAATGATTTCTCACAATAGATTTTAAAACATACAAAGGCATAAAGCACAAATTGTTTTTAAAATCACTAGAGAGCACTGTAGCCCTTCAGGAGCCTTTAAACACAGAAACACAAAGTTGTTAGACAAACAAGTTACCAGAACAAGACACATAGGTGATCTATTCATCTGTCAGAAACTACAACTCTGCTGGCCTGATTTTTATTTTTTCTCCAGTAGAAAGAGATCAAAAGCCAATCCAATAATCTAAAGTCTCTTACAGTATTTAAGAACAATTAAAGTTTGTGCATGTGTACATCCATGCTTCTGGACACGGAAGAAGAGGCCTAAGCATATTTCAACCTATTTATATTAAGAAGGTAACCAACATTCAAGCAGTACACTTCATTGTTGAAGTTCAGAAGGAAAGCAAAGTACTGAAATTAGAGAAATCAAAAGGTTGAAGATACAGCAGCACAATTTCCCAAAGTGCTAAACCAAGTGTGTCAGCTCTGTTTTTGGATTTTCTTGCAAATGCATAAAGCATCCTTTATGTTAAAATATTGATTAGTTCAACAGCTAGGAAGCCTCCTGGGAATTAAACAGAAAGCCAAGCTTTCCTCTTATCTCATTGAGATGTAATGGTTAAGGTTTATTCCTTTTAAGAACTTCAGAACATAAAATGAACAGAAATCCGTTTGCCATTTCCTTTCGTCTTCACATTTCCCTTATTCCACATTTCTCTTTGCTGCATTCAGCAGTATAAGCATAGAGTTTTTATGTGCAGTTTAACTGAAATGCTAAAAAAAAACTCTCGCTCAATGGATCTTTATTTTATTTCCCATATTCCTCTAACAGCTTTATTTTGATTAGCAATAGGTAATTATCCCTCAATTAAGATTTTAAACATATTTTGAATTGGATTTATCTGGTTATGGTTACCCCAAGGAGGATTCCAAGCTACTTTCTCATCTGCATGTCTTGGCAGTCATTTCCTGATACTCTACAGACAAGTTGGAAGTCAATCTACTTTGTCCAGAGGTCTTAGAACAATATCTAGACACTGCTGTGAAATTAACCAAGTTATTTAAAGCAAAACAGATTACAAAATACCTTTTCAGTTCAGTGTTTCCTTGCAATAGGAGAGTTATTTTAATAGCACTTAAGACTTGTAGTCCCACTGTAATGAATTCATGCTACTAAGTATAAAGATAGAAAACCTGGATCACAATGACCTTCACAGTTAGAGAATGCTTACTATAACATTTAAATTTCTCAGTGCTCTACATAGAAAGTTAGCTGTAATGAAATCTTTATTTTCTAATCCATACTAGAATTGTTTTCAAAAATGTATTCAAAATGTTTTCCAGAAACTAACAAGTACAATACATCAGAGCTGACACATGACCAACGTGTTCAATACAAAACACCCCACAAAGTAACCAAATCTTCAGCAGACAGCCCTTGCTACTGTGCAAAAATCAGACCTCTCAGTTACAGAGACAAGAAACAATCACAAAACCCAACTCTCCGCTGAAACATAAAACACAATTTAAATTTCTTTTATCTTGATGCAATCCTTACTTTTCATTATGATCATATATATCGTATGTTTTTCACATACATACTGCCATCAATTTACAGAAGGAAACAGGACTTTCTATACAATAATAATGAACTTACCCAGTATCAGTTTTGTTTTGAATGATAATAACATCATCTGGAGATAGTTCTGGAATCCATTTTTCCATCTCATCAACCCAAGGATATCTCAGAGATGAAGGCACTACTATTAAGAGAGGCCATTCCTTCCTGTAGTAGTAGGAAATAGCAATTGCTTGAATTGTTTTACCTAGCCCCATCTGGGAAAAGGAAAAAAAAGTAAAAAACAGAAGTTATGTTCAGAAATCATTGTTACTACAGTTATCTACAATGAAAGAAGATACTTCTCTTTAAAGGAATTCATACATACTGCATATTTGGTTTGCTTATTAAAGCTACAAGTATCTTTTTCAGTGATTTCAGAAGGCTTTTGGTTCAGAGACTTAGTAAGATAGACTAGGAAGTTGACCAAACTCTTCAACTTGTTAATTTGTCAAAAATATAATAATAAAAAAAAACTATTCAAAGGAAAGATAAATATTCCTAAGATGGAAATTTCCTCAAGCTTCCTTCTGCTAATTAACACCTGAAGTAAGAACTTGGAACCTACATCAGTCCTCAAACATTACCTCTTTTACATTAAGTTTTTATACATAACTATAACTTTTTATTACAAAAATATTTTATCTATGGTAAGAAATTACAAATTCAAATTTCCATAATATGGACTAAGTTTAAAAATGTTACAAGTCATGAATTTCACTATTAATGAAAGTACACCCTAGGTTTGCATCAAATTCAGTATTTTCTATTTTCCACTTCAGTATTTTCAGAACATCTAGATAATATCACAGGAATTGGGCTCCATTCCCTGCCAACTTTCCTGAATGAAGCACATTAAAACAAGAAAAAGAGATGTTAAAATAACTGGAATATCACTTACCTCATCAGCAATCATACACCTACAGGTGAAATAAGGGGGAAAAAAAGCAGAAAAATTAATAGTAAATATAACTGATAAACCAATCATTATAAATTGCTTACTATGAATTTAAGTTACGCATTCACTGAATCCTAAGGATTTTCTTTGTGACTAAAGGAAAAAAGATAGAATTCCTTTTTAGTGTACTTTTGACAATAACAATACAAGTAATTTTGGTATGATTGTAAAAGTAAGTACACCAGTTACTCTAAAATGGCATATTCAATTTGTTAGTATTATTGAAGAACATACACTGTGGAATTGAATTGCTGCTTTGGTTTAGCACTATATTAAATGTAATCATAAGAGACTGTGAGAAGTACATCTTCAATTTTATTGTCTTTCAGAAACATCATTGGTTTTGCTTCTTTGCGATTAAGGGTCACTTCTATAGCACACTGATTTAGAAAAAAAAGTCACTTCCAGAGGTGTTTCATTTGTTCTGAAATTGAAACAGACATCCTCTCACCTCCCCAGCTGTACAGGGCAAAGCATTAGAAAATGAACTTGATTTTTTTCCATTTAGAAGCCCAAGTGAAGAAAATAATGGCAACTCTACAGGCAAAAGCAGGAAATTATTTAAGTAAATGTATACTTCCTGAACAAACACCACCTGATATAAATTTCTTTAAGGTATGTTACGTTATGTCTTAGTATTAATATTCATAAGTCTGAAAGGATCTCGGGAACTGAAGTACTGGCCAACACAAGCTCCTTCAAAAACATTTTGAAATTGGAGAAGGCCAATGGAATTATTTGATGGACATTCAGTTACACCATCAAATGGCTGACATCACGTATTTCCAAACGTTGTACCCTCAGCTATTTTACAAACTTTTAGCTCTGCTATTGTACAAGTTCACACAAGTTGGAAAAAAATACACCTCCCAAAAAACCAAAATCCCAAGGAAAAAAGAAGCCTCCAAACACACAAACAAACCCAAGCAAACAGAAAAACAAAGGTTATCCAATTTGAAAGAATTATCTAAAGAATTAAGAGTTTAATTCTTGTAATTAGTAGGTAAAACACCTACATCATATTCACACACCAACAAATTCAGAGGAAGACAAAAACTGTTAATCTAAGAAAGAAGAAAAAAAAATCTACTCCCTTAAAGTCTTGCAATAACGAGAGTGACTTAAAGTTCTGTTCTCCTGTAACAACACCAGACTACACAAAGCTTCAGACTTGCTAAGAACCTTCTTACCACAATCAGTGCTAAGAGTTACAAAGCAAGATCTAAAACGAGCACAGTGACAACTTGTATCTCAATAGCATTCCCTGCTTGAGTTTCAGCTAAGTAACTGGAGGTTAGATTAATCCTCCACCTAATAAATAATCTGAGGAGTTTTTCAAGCACTGTATAAGTTTCCAAATTTTCATAAAAAACAAAGTGGAAGAATTACTCCCACTGTTTTGTATCATAGTGCCACACAAAAGGCTTGGTCACACCATTGAGAAATACAGCACTGAATGCTGCTGTTTGAACTGAATGGCAGCAATAGATTGACAGCTGCATGCAGTCCATCACTTTGAAGATTTGTAGATGTTTACTGACAGAAAAGCATCAAGTCTCAGAAATGGAGACAGTTCAAGCTCCAGGAGAGAATGAACTTCACAGGCCACTCTGCTTGTGCCCCATCACAAAAAAAAAAAATCAAAAGCCCAAGGACTTTTGCCTTGAGCTTTTGCTTCCTATCCCCAATAGGATTCAGTCACAGACACAAATTAGTCTTGATTAATTGCTCTGGATGAATTCCCTACTGCCTGTTCCCCACCAATGCATCTTCTGAGAAAACAAACTTCTCTGCCACACAAGCAGATGTGCACCCACTGCACCATGCAACTCAAATGAAACACTCCTTCTGTGAAAAAAACTGAGATCTTCCAGGTCTCTGCAACTATAACTAAATTTAACATATCGAGACATTAAAATTCTGTATTTTGATACTAGAAACCGTTTAAAATAATACAGAACTGCTTTTTCAGTGTTGGGTGTATGGAAATTCATGTAGGTACTCAAAGTAGTAACAACATCAGCTGTGATCACATTCAATGACATAAATCTTGCCATGAGGCCAAAATGGACATTCCTGTGGCCAAACTACAAAGCTTGGCAGAAAACACACAGTGGCAGTTCCCAGATCTGATGTGCTGGATACAAATTTGATGCTCTGAGAGCTCTGGTACATTGATGCTTGCTCATTCAACCTGAAAGTGTAGATTTCAACATCAACATTTTCTTCCAACACACACAAAAAAATAATATGTGTATTATATAGCTTGAGTTTTTATAAGTTGCTATCTACTTGTAATTAACTTTGTAACAGTACCCTCTGCTTTTTAGATGTTTTCCAC
Source organism: Phasianus colchicus (assembly GCF_987193195.1). Taxonomy (NCBI): domain Eukaryota; kingdom Metazoa; phylum Chordata; class Aves; order Galliformes; family Phasianidae; genus Phasianus; species Phasianus colchicus. Next base: position 6,405,856 of record NC_143442.1, on the reverse strand, counting down.
TTCAAACATGGTTGGGATGGAACAATCAAAACAAAGAAAAAAACATAACAAAATGTAACTGCTAAATCCACACAGGCAAAGGAAAAAAAAAGTCAGGCAAAGGAAAAAAAAGGCAGGAAGAGAATTATTTTTAGTGGCAACTCGAGATTTTGGAGCCTTTATGTTTGTGATTTGCAGAAGGGCAGAGACATTAATTTGCAGGCAACAAATACACAATTCTATTTTTAAATAATGCCATACATTGCTTACTTTAAAGACTGAATTTTTCCATTTAATACAAACTGCTTCAATTATACTTCTAAAAAGAATTCTTCCTTGCAGATTCTTAAAGGTGGCAACTTCTTTCAGTAGACTGATTTTTAAAAACAGTTTGAAGACTGAAATGAAGTGGAATGTACAACAACCTAACGCCAGAGAATCATTATTCATTTTAGTTTTAACTCCTTAAAGAAATGCAGAAAATGAGTAGCAAACAAATGCAGAAATATAGCAATAAGCTACATACAGAGCAGAGGCATCACTGATGAAGCTAAAAACATCCTTTAATATTATATTTAATCCTGAAGGATATCAAAGCGAATGCACAAACACAGCAATATCTGAAAGTACATTGTATTCAGTAGCATCTGCTGGTAAGGAAATGTGGCAGAGAGAACAGGAATACAAATGTTCCTTGCCATCTTGTGCTGATAAATACAGTATTTCTCAGTATATCAGCTTCTATTTTAGCACAGTATTTTAAATAATGAAATGAAAACCATGTCACTTTAGGCGTGCATCTCCTACACAGCAGAAATAAATCTACTTTAGTGTGAGCCACGCATTTTAAAGAGATCAAAGTGAGAATACATGAGGTCCTATTGCACTGTGTTTTGGCGCATGCAAACCAACTACTTGGACCTTCATTCTACCTTTCAGAGCAACAAGCCAAAATAAAGAAGTTTACAAATTGCTCTGACAATTAAAAGCTAAGAGCAATCAGAATAAAAACTCTTAAAAGTATGTCAGCCACAGGAACAGATTTTTTTCATTAAATGAAAATGATTTTCATTAGTTTACTGCAGCCATTTACAGTTTGATGATTTAAGCATCTGCAGGACAACAGGAAGTTGTTCTATTTCACTGCTTTCAATTATTTTCAGACTCTGCACATAGAACCTTCTGTTTTCAGCTTCAAGTGAATATGTCTTAGGTGAAACCTGTTATGCAGCAGTGCTATCCAGAACAGCACATACAATTTGATCACTCACATCCATGGAAGATAAATACAAGCCAAAAGAGAAGTGGAAAAGAGCTAATAGGAAGATTAAGGGGCAGCTGAGCCTCCCGTGGTAGGAAACAACAAGAGAAATACGATTGCTTCATCTCCAGAAGGAAAAGCTGAAATGCAATGCTTGTTCCACCTCTCTCTGTTCTGTAAATCCACAAAAAAACAATTTCAGAGATAGAAATCACTACAGTGTTGGTACATAAAAGTCTCAGCCTATTAACACATTGAAGGTAGAAATTAGAATTATATTCTTAATTAGACTAATAACCGTATCTGTGAAGAATCACAAGGGGAAAAAAAGTTATTAATTACAAAGCAGAACCCAAATTTTACAAAGAATCAGCATGGACCCTGCCAGCAGCACAGGCCTCAGGACAAATCTCCAATTCTGTGTTCCCACACTGACAGTACAGTTTCTGTTAGCAGTTATAAAGATACAGTACTTCTACATACACTTCTCACCCTATTAAGTCTGAATCCCTTTGAAAGAGCTGTAATTCAGCAATAAATCTTCAAATCTAGTTCTCTCCCATCTGTTCTTCTACAATATTTGTAGTAAAAATCAAAGGCTGAAGCAGGGAAACTACTGGCTTTTCTTCCTATGCCTGCAACCCCTACATCATTTAGGCACTGAAAAATTAACTACACACATCACAGACTAACATGAATCAGGTGCACAAAAATTGTTTTTAAAGCTCCCCTGAAGTTTTCAGTCTTAGAACAAGTCTTAAACATGACTGCTCAGTGTAGTTACAAATCTAAGTAGTCCATTATCTGCTTTTTAAGGCACAAAAAATAGCTTATATACTGAGAGGGAAATCACCAAGAGTCCCCACATTTTATAACCACATCAATTAGTTTAGAAGTGTACGGAACTTCCCTATCATTATAGCCCAGATCCTACAGAACTCATCAGATATCTGATAGTCACATAAAACCATTCAAAAGAAATACCCCACATTTTGCTTTATGTAACCTTAAAAACACGCAGCCGCTATTTTTAACAAACGTCAGTATGTTCTACATTGCTGCAGTTAGACAAGCTGCCAACACGAACATAAAGAAACAGATCTTCAGATACACGGAAGGGACAAATATGTACTTTTAGTTCATATATTTTGACTGCAAGAAGACAGACTTCTCGTTCTCTGAAGTTCAATTAGTCATTTCCTCTCAACTGGTAGTTACCCAATTTGAGCTTCATCGTTCATATCCCATCTGTTCATTTGACACCTTAATAATAGCTCTATCCAAGAATAAAAAATCAGAGCTATGATACGCACTTTCGCATCCTGTTTTAGGCTCAGCCCACATGGTCAAAAGTTTCAGAAGAGCAGGAAAAATCATTTTAGATGTCTCAGTTACACTTCCCCTCAGCAGAGAAGTCCAACTAGGCAATGAGCATCACCATCAATGGCAAGCTCCTTCCATTTCCTTTCCCATTTCTAAACGCTTCCTTTCTTCACAGTGAATCCTGAGGTTGGCATCTGAATCCGTCCGTTTGTGAAGGAATGCTGCTATTTTTTCCTAACAGAACACATCAGAATCTCACTGCAGTGCATTACACATTCTGCTACAATCTTCCTGGTATTCATAAACCTTTCACAGTTGTAGGGTCAGCAGTGGGCTGTGGACACAGCAGTAGTTTTCATAAATAGAAGGGAACCACACAACCTGATCTCCAAGACTTCACAGTGTTTTCCTTTCAAGATGCGTTAACTTAAAATAAAACTAAGAGAAAGTATCCTGATAGGTGAATATGCATGCAGAGAAAAAAGAGCAAATAGGCTGTTTTGTTGGTTCACTCCAAGCATACATAGGTTCGAAGCTTTAATTTTGATCCAGACAAAAAAGAATACTATCATCTACGAGTATAATTTAAGGGTCCACACAAAACTGAATGAATCAGAGCCCCAGAACCAGATAGTCAAGAGTCAGCACACACTATCAGAACAGTCTTGTAAAGGTGCATTTGCACATTCTTATTACAGAAGATCTTGGAGAGAAAACAGAACTTAGAGGAAAATCAGAAAAAAAAAAAAAGGAAAGGAAGAACAGAAGGGATGATAATTTTTCAAACCTCATAGAGCACAGGAAGATCTGATGGTTATGTTGACGTCAAGAAGACTGAGCCAGCTTTCTAAAGCATAAGGAGAAACAGATGTTCAAAATTCTATGCAGACCACTTCATTAGAGAAGCAGAAGGGAAACTGAGGCTAAGCTTGTGTGGCGTATGTCATACAGCCACAGGAAGTCGTCTGCATCAGAAAGACATTAATACTGAAACAGCTTCATAACATGAGTTTCAGGGAAGGAAAGAGTGTTTAAATGATAATTATTTCTATTTCTGTGTGTCTGGGTTACATTCAGGCAACCCTTCTGAAATGTTAGCAACATCACCAAGTAAACAATGCAATTACAGTCTGTTGAATTAATTACGATGACTTCAGCAAGGTATGTGAACAAAAACAAAGAATCTAATTTTCAGAGTTACTCTTGGAAAAATACCAACAATTCAGCAACACATGGCATATGTCTGAGGTTTAACTTTATAACCTATATAATTTATATACATATTTAAGAATCCTAATAAGTCATGCAGTCATTGCTGTATGTTCCTTGCAACTACAACACTATTTTGCAATTATATTCTCTCTAAACTAGATAGTTCTGCCTCTTTATAAACAATGGATTAAAAATTAAAGGGGATATAGTGTTCCAATGTAATTATTGCTTGCTTGTGGGGATAATTCAACTTTCTGATTTATTTTCAGCAGCTATTTACCCAGAACTGCAGGCAGCTTTTTCAGAACAAAATCCTTCACCTTTAGTTCCATTTTCCAAGACAAACAGTCAAAGCAGTAGCACTTGATTTCTTAAAACACTGAAAAATTCTGTTACTACTCAAACAAACTAAAGCTGGTTCTGTTAATGCAGCCTTTGGAACATGTTGTACAGAGGAAGCTTTGCATCTTTCTTTCACTAGTGTGGGTGTTCTGATATTCTTGGGCTTCTCACCTACTCATGTGAGTCAGTTTTATATAACGCTACAACATATAATCTACCTCCTACTCACAAGCCAACACTTTAGCACTAACATCTTAACCAAGGGTTATTTAAGGAATCTGAACTTAGTGTATTTTTATATAAAACTGCGCAAGCAACCATTACATTTGTGTGTCAGTAATCGCAGCACTCAGTCCTCAAACTAGAACATAGATGACTTTCTTGCAGAAATAATCAAGGTTGTTTAACCAAAAATAGAGCCCCAGAAGATTTCAGCCAGATCATACCCTTGCTCTTCAATTATATTAAGTGTTTTAAAAAAGTAAATAATGAAAAACCAACCATCAACCTCATGTAAGATGCACTGAATTGCCACATCTGCAGTGTCCTCAATTCTTCAAAGAAATATAGAGGAGAATGGCTGTGCAGTCTTAGGCTTTTCTCCAACACTCCTCAGCTTGTATCTGAGCAAGACATCCAAAATTATCTGTGTTTATGAAGGTTTGAGAGCCATATCAGTGTATTAGCCTGCATATTTCGGTATGGAAAATGATGTGTGAAATAACACATATCAACCAAAGTAGTCAAGGCAAAGTTTAAACTCAAAGACTTAGAATCACAGAACAGTCTGGGTTGGAAGGGACCTAAAAGACAAGACTATCCAGTCCCACTCACCTGCCAGGCTATGGCCAGGGAGGCTCCAACTAGACCAGGTTGCCCAAAGCCCCATCCAACCTGGCCATCAGTGGAGCATCCACAGCCTCTCTGGGCTCCAGTGCCTTACTACATCTGAATAAAGAATTTCTTCCTCATGTCTAATTTAAGTCTATACTCTTTTAATCCAAAACCATAACACCTTGCCCTATCACTAGAGGACCTAGTAAGAAGTCTCTCTCCATTTTCCTTATAAACCCCCTCAGACACAGATCAGCTCACCACTGCAAGAAGAACTGACATCAATTAATTGGAACAGAATGGAATAACAAACTAATTTCAACTTCTGACAATCTACACTACAAACTTTAACCCAGATATTAATTTTCAAGATTGAAATACTTGCAATCAAAGTAGCTCTTGCCTAGTATATAATGTAATGTCCTTCGATGACAGTTAGCTACTTCTTATTACTATCAAATAAAATTTGCTTTCCCAAATGATATTTCTTACTGCAAAAGCTGCAGAAGAACTCATCTCTTTGAATCTTCCTCCTTAGTCCCTCTGTTCCCTCTGATCTGAAGAGATAAAGCCAATGGAGGCACTTGTTGATATCACTTAATACTTCAAATCACCAAGTACATATTACAATAAAAATGAAACATTCATAAAAATATTCCTATGCATGACTCAACAAAATGAATATTCAAGAAATTCCATTTTCCAGCACGGAAATTAGTTAAATTGGCATCTATCAAAGTCACTGGGACAAAAGTGAAGAAAGTAAGTAGATCTCCCTTAACAAATGGTGATAATCTTCAGCTTCCTTATTTTGGAAATCCTTCTCTGAACTTTCCATCTTAAAATCAAAATGGTCAAAAGTTGAACAAGAATTTAGATTAGCTCCAAACTTACAGAAATATAGATACCACACATTTGCACACCTTACCAGATATTCTATTTGGTAACTACACCAATTCAGCATCCTTGCCTGCAACATGTAAGAATGATAGTAGTTATGTGCTTACAAGAAAACAAATCAGAATGCTCACTCAGATTCCCAATAAACCAGACAGCACACGGTCTTATTGGCTCTAGAATTACTATTTTTATTTTTTTCTAGACAAGTGTTAGGCAGTTTGTGCTGCTATAGACAACACCTTTGGAGCATTTAGTGAAAAAGCTAGCATCTGCCTGCCTCTTCTGCCTCACTTTTACTAATGAATTATAAGCTCAAATCACAACAGCATATTTATCTTATTATTAGGGAAAGTATGGGAAGATGAATAGATTAATCCCAACCCCATTAGTATCTCAGAGTATATATTTCATTCAAGAATATACAGGTTTTTTTGTTCCCCTTTCATGCTGGGAGCTTCTCTAACCTAAGAAAACATTAACTCAATCTCTACAGTCAACAATAGAGAATTCTCTCTACGCCAGTTTCCTGCCACTACAGCAAAGCATGGATTAAGTGATGACAGCACAGGGAGTGCACAGCCTCAGAGATAAAAGAGAAGCCCAGATGCACATATTGCTTACTTCAAGTACTATGTTCATATATTTTCAAAATTAGAAAAGACACTTTTATGGAAAAGCATCAGACCTTGTTAAAATTTACCAAAGGGAATAGTAAAAGAATGCTTAAATTATTAAGGAGTGCACAAAAGAGAGATTTGGGTGAGCCAGAGGCTGACAAATTCATAAGAAAATTCAGCTACAAGCTGCAAAGGCTCTTGTTCTCTGTTTTGGGACTAAAAGAAAATTAGATCTGAGTAAGGGACAGATTTTTGAAAAACAGTCCTCAGGAAAGTTTGACTTAATATATTTTACTCCAGAGGCTATGTGAACATGTGCAAACAATTCCCCAATTTGACCCAGCTAAACTCGCTATGCCAATGAATGCCATTTCTTGCAGCCATAATGCAAATACTTTCATACCCATGTCACAGTGAAACCATCAGCATCCTATTATTCAACAGTCTTTTGTTAATGAAAAGTTTCAAGAAAAGAAAAAACTAAGTCCATAATCCTAATTGAAATAACCCCATAGCCTCCTTAGCAGTCATTAGCTGAGGCATTTCAAATCTTTCTACACACTTATTGCAGGCAACTGTTACTTCTCAATGAAAAATATCTGATTTGAATTTATCTAGTTAATCAGTTTCCTGAGGAAACTCTATATTATAACAGCTTGCAAAGGATCAAACATATTCATTAGCCTACACAAATTAACGTTAAAGAAACTATATACATATTTTCTTGTGTAATTTTATTATTTGTATATATAAATGCATCTCAATTGCATATCATGTAAACTTTACTTTCCCTTATTAGCATCAGATCATGAGATACAGTAGCCTAGGGCTTCGGATACATTAAATGCAACTCTTAAATACAAACTTTGCTGCCTATTCTGTCAAAACTTTAGTGATCCACTAAAACTGTACACAGTTATTCTTACAGTCACACCAGAAAAGTACATAGAATCATAGAATCCTTAGAGCTGGAAGAGACATTTACAAGTCATCTAGTCCAACTCCCCTGCAGCAAACAGGAACATGCACAGCTAGGTCAGGTTGACCAGGGCCTGATCCAGCCTCGCCTCAAAAGTTTCCAGGGACAGGGCACCAACCACATCTCTGGACAATCTGTTCCAGTGCCTCACCACCCTCACTGTAGAAGACTTTTTTTTCCTTATATCCAACCTAAATGTACCCTCTTGAAGCTTTAAGCCATCTCCCTTTATTGTATGACCACAGACCCTGCTAAAGAGTCTGTCCCCTGCTTTCCTGTAGCTCGCCTTTAGATACCAAAAGGCCTTCTCTTCTCCAGGCTGAACAGCCCCAGCTCTCAGCCTCTCCTTGCAGGAGAGGATTATTTCTGTGGCTCTCCTTTGGATGCACTCCAACAGGTCTATGTCCCTCCTGTACTGAGGACTCCACATCTGAATGCAGTACTCCCACATTAGCACCCACCAGTACCCCCAGGTCTTTGTCAGCAGGGCTGTGCTCAATCCTTTCATGCCCCAGCTTGTATTTGTTGTGAGAGTTGCCTCAATCCAGATGCAAGATCTTGCATTTGGATTTGCTGAACCTCATGAGGTTCATCTAGGCCCACTGCTCAAGCCTGTCTAGGTCCCTCTGGATGGCATCCCATCTCTCTAGTGTGTCAGATGCACCGCCACAGCTTGGTGTCATCAGCAAACTTCTTGAGGGTGCAGTTGACCTCACTGTTGTCACTGATGAAGATATCAGAGCACTGACCCCCCCCCTTGTCACTGACCTCCATCCATTTTGAAATTATAAACTTCCTCACAGCCTCAGCTCAAATCATTTCTTTTATGCCAGACTTGTATGACAACATTACTTTCCAGAGGAGCAACGTGCAGCCTAAAGTCATGAAACTACCGTAATTGCTTAGATATTCTAAAACTTACGAAGCAGAGATATTCTCCTTCCCACTTCTTTGACCTTTTAACACAGTAACATGATCTTAGCTAAGTATTTCCAGTTACTGTTGCACAGTGATTTTTCTGATTTATAGGGTACTTAATTGCTGAATGCTCTATCAGTTGCTGTACTTGTTAACTGAGCACTCTGCAAGTTGTCTTCTGCTTGGTTGTTGGAGCTCAGTGAGTTCCAGAACAGCCTGATTACATGCCAGAATTGTACCAAGTTTAAAATAGAATACCACACAGATGCATCAAGATCTGTTAGTCATTCTCTTAACAGACCTATCATGCCATTAAGAACTACAGAAGCAAATGTGAATTAACTTATTTTGAGACTGCTCTATTAACATCACAAAAAGAAGGCTCCACTGATAGCAGCCTCCTCTTATATGTAGAGATGTTGGATACTACAAGATGAATTTGCACTATTAAATATTTTCTCTCCTCCAATAGGAGAAAAACAAAACAACCTCATTTTAAATCATGTTATATTACAGTTGATTAAAAGAAAAAATGTAATATAACTAACCTAAGTGTTGCTGTATCCGCATAACCTTTGTAACCACTCATTAATTTTTACCTAGAATAATTCATTCAAGTATATAATATAAGGAATTTACCTGCCACTCCTCTGAAGTGCAAATATGATGCCTTTCTCCTGAAAAGGAAGCAGTTTCTTTCTCAGTCTTTCAGGCAGAAAGGACAGCTCAGTATCAACATTTTCAGAATAAGAAGCTTCACGTGTACATGTGTCCTGGAGCACATTAGCCATTTTTGAACCTACAGGAAACAAACCCAAAAAAAGATGTCTTACTTAAAAGATAGGTCTGCAACACATTAAAGAATAAAACCTCATGGAATAATAACAGCTTGAAATACTTGACATTTACACATAAGCTGTTCTTATACTGACAGCACAAGAAAGAAATGAATAGGAAATACTCAGTATAACAAGTAGCCTTTTTCTAACACCTAATAGTCTAGGCTTTTAATGGCTGTCACATATGACAATTTAATTTGTAAAAAACACATCACAAAGGAAGAACATCAGAATCACCACCATATTAATTAGTAACTTCCAAGATATAACAGTCATTAAGATCCTCACAATGCTTATGTTAAAAAGGCGAAGTCACAAAGTTGCTTTAATTACAGTGAACCTCTGATAAGGAAGATCAATCTCCCCTGATAACCCTTACCCAAAAGAAAGCAAGCAAAATATCCAAAACATTTCAAACATCCTTCCTGTTTCCAAAGTAGCACAGCTTCACTTGTATTGCCATATAAATAAAGTGCTAAATGAAGTTGCCATAGAACTGCCTGCCTTAATTTAGAATTAAAAACAAATAATAAAGCTTCATCTCTCTCTTTATAGCTAATAAAATCATGGCAACACGTGGGTGTAAGGAGGGAGTTTTCCCCTATGGAACCATTTCCAAAGAGGAGTCATTCAGCAAAGGGGGCAGGTGAAGAATGCTGTTTTCAACATCAAAAAATCTCACCAAGATTGTAAGAGAAAGTTGGTAAGATCTCAGTGTTTCACTGTGCTTTATCAATACACTTTATTTTATAACCTTTATGCCTTTGAAAACACATTAGTTTTTTGGTGGTTTTTTTTTTCCCCTGAAGTTGATTCATTTTCATCTTTTGGCTTATCTGGCTAAAAGTTATCTGAGGTGGACCTGTCCAAGAAACACGTTTTAGCTGGACACAAGAAATCTACTTAATTTAGCACGCACATAGGCAAACTCTTAAGTCACCCACTGAGGAGTATCCTAGTAATCTTTAAGAGCTTGGAGGTTTTTCCCCCTCCAGGCTACAAAGTGAGATTGAGGACCAGTCTTATGAACCACAGAATTGCAGGGGTTGGAAGGGATGTCCAGAAATCACCAAGTCCAATCTCCCTGCCAAAGCAACCTCCCTACAGCTGGTTGCACAGCCAGGCATCCAGACGGGTCTTGAATATCTCTGGAAAAGGAGACTTCACAACCTCCCTGGGCAGGCTGTGCCAGTGCTCCGTCACCCCCACGGGGAAGAAGTTCTTTCACATCCTATGTTCCAGTTTGTGACCATTTCCCCTTGTCCTACCCCCACAGACCACTGAAAAGAGGTCGGCCAATCACATCTCGAGAATTCTCTAGAAAGTACAATATAATGCAGATGATAAAGAGCCTGCAACCTTATTGTCAATAAAATGTTCTAACTACTCAATTGGAAGAGGTTGGTGCACATCACTGTATGGGAACTGCTGAGTCACAGCCTGAACCTCTGATTGACCCCTGAGGCAAGCAATGAGTCAGCCCTGGGAGCACAGGTGAAGGCAATTCACCTGTGCTGCTGGAAGGGGTGGAGCCTGGCTGCACCTCTCCTAGGCCCATTTAAGAGCTGACTACCAGTGGGGAAGGATCTCTTCTGGAGATCCACTTCACTGGAGTTTCATAAGAAGCCTAGGATATGGGTAAGTATCCTATCTATTTTCTTTGTGTTATTATAATCTGCTTTGCCTAACTCTCTTATTTATTTCATAACTATAACATCTTAGTATTCTTTGATTATACAATCACTTCTTCAACATTATGAAATAGGTTTTGTTTTTTTTTTTCAAGTTCCCTATTCAATGATGATAGTTACTGATCATTCAAATACAGCTTACTTACAGACATTAAAAAGTAAGTATTCACTTTTTTCAGAGAAGTTACAAAGAGAACATTTTCATTTTAATATGGAAACTAAATATCCACAACTCTAGGAGTCAAATCAGGAAGTAATGACAAAATACACCCAGCATGTTTCACGTGAAAAACAAACAACAAAGCAGCAGCAGAAACAAAACTAAACCAGAATCTTCCTTTTAGAAAGGAACACTCATAAAGCACAGAATACTTCAATGAAAATTCTCATACTGCACTTCGCTCACTTTATCTATGGGAACAGGACCAGAGAAGAAATACTAGCTCTTGTTCTCTGAGAACTTAACAGATTTAAGACATCAGACTGTTCAGTAGTAGCACACCAACTAAACATGTGTGAAGGAACAAACCATACATCAGAGCATGAAGAAAAGGTCTTTGATCCTGCACTGCCTCGTTGTCTAATTTTAGACTCGCAGCCTGTAAAAGGAGCAAGACCTTAATGAGCACAGGAACAAAGAGTATCAGCCAAAATACACCTCTTGTATTGTCACTGTCAACAGTAGATTTTGTATTACAAGGCTTGGTATCAAATTTTTGTAAGAACATGTTGTGCTCAGATTTGTTGAAACTTATGCATTTCTGAAGCAACTCAGAAGTCAGATATGATTTGATAGGATGAATCATAACACTTCCAATAAGAAACCCACTGAGCTATTGCCATTCACTTCAAAGATCTGCTGGGCTAAATAACCTGGTTTTTGCATTGACTAGTTACATAGATAGACCTGGGGTCAATGGATGTGGCTAAAGTAATCAGTGCAGTAAAGCAAGATCATGCAAGACAGAGCTTGCAACAACTTGCTTCTAGTATCCTGGAGTACTGTTAAATAAAACATTCTGATGAGGTTATATGAAAGAGAATAGCACTCATTCATAAATTCCATGTATGAATTTGTAGGTACAAAACTTGATGCACACTCTTCAAGCCAAAGTTACATTCTCTTCAGTGAAGAAAACCTAGGTGCCACCATGCTGCTGCACAAGAGAATAATATTGCTCCATCTTCCAAGGGCTTTCTGAGGGCCATCAGGTTACTAAAACTAAGAATTTCTTCCACTGGGCAAGGCGAGTTTTTCCAAGACAGCCAAACTTGCTCAGTGCAGTGCAGCCTCTTGGTGCCACAGCATGGATGGTTGCATGCATCACCTTAAAGTCAGGGCGAGCCAAAGGAAAGCGAAAGGAACATAGGACTGAGAGCTACAAAAAGAAGTTAACAGGAATTTGCTCTTCTGTAGGAAAAGAATTTGGCGCTACTGAAGTACTGTTGACAAAAGTGACTGTAAACAGACACCCCTTCCCCCCCCCACAGTTTCTGTTGAACTGTTTTCCTTTGCACAACATATAAACCACTAAACATATTACCATACACACATGAAAACAAGAATCTAAACTGGAATCATGGGTGCATGTCTTCTATAGATTTCTTTGTAATTAATTAAGCTGAAAAATCAATGCCTTAAATACTATTACTTTGGTAGAAGTGGTCATTTATAGCTCATTTTTAGATAGATCAAATACGCACAGCATTTTGTAATTTCATCAAATAAACACAAGATTAAAGTGACAGTGTATCAGAAACACTGATTGATATCCCAAGGAGGCTATTTTATGCCTGTTTTCTACCCATTAAAGCTTCAGAAGCTCTGAGAACAGATAAAGGGTGAGTGCACGTGTTTCCTCTTTTTTTTTTTTTTTCCCCCCATTTACTCCTGAATCCCAAGTATGCTGTAAAATACATCATGACAACCCTCCCACATCTCTAGATCACAAGCACAGAACTTTGGTTTCCTAAAGTAAAAGAGACCTAAAAGTTCAGGTGCAGAGATGCAGCTTTTCATTCAGGACTTCATTGAGTAAACAGCAGTGACAGAATTCTCATGACTAACAAAACAAAGTCACAAAAGCAAAATAAATGAAAATGCATATGGTATTTTCTCAAGCTTTCTGAAGGGCCAGAAGGATGAAATAACAGGGTTACTAAAATAATAGCATCTATTCATCTGAAGTTGCTGTATAATCTCAGGAGTAGAGAGTGGAAAGTGAATGCACTTCTTAAAAACAGGGATAGTGAAGATCTGTGGTGTTACAACATTATTCGTTTCTGGGGAAAAAACTGAGTAAAAATTAGGAAGCATAGAGCTCCTGAACAACAGGATAAACATGTCTGTGCACAGGGTGTCAACATGTCTTTTGTACAGGTAAATCTTATCTTTCAGGTCCACTAAAAGACTTTCAAAGGGGGAAAGTGTCCAAGAATGTACATACAAACTGGCTGATGCAGTTCAGTTTCCACTTTTTGAAAGTTAATAACAGAGTAAGTTTTATAACTATATTCATACAGTAGTTATGATTTCCAGGAAAGAATCTGAGATGAAAAGATCTCTCAAACTTCTAAGGAAACTGTACTGCTAAGAAAAAACAACAACATAACACCAAAACAGGAAGATGATAGCACTGCAACCTTTTCTTCTCATTGTTAGAATACAAGTCTGTTCATATACAAGACATGAAATCAGCAATATTTCAAAGCAACCTGTCCCAGCATCTACAGCATTCAATGAATTCATAAATCTCTTGGAAAAGTAAGTACTGAGGGGTAGGAGGAGTGTAAATATCAAAAAAAGGAAAATTAAGCATAACAAAAAACAGACAAAAACAATCCTGCTGCTTGTTTCACTACAGCCATTCTTCCTTCCAGTGACACAAGACACAAACCGTTTAAGACAAACTCATGTACTGCAAGGTCAGATGACTGATGAAAACTTCAAGGCTCAGTGGGCACTTTGAGCTCCAAAACAGCTGCTTGCTATCGCCAGCAATGGTCATAACACAAACCATTTACTTCGTAGGCTGCTCATTAGGAACAGCATTTCCATGCAGCTCGCAGCAGATCCCTGTTTAACAAACGGGTGTTTCTGCCACACGTTTAGCTTATAAACATCTTCTAGAATCGCAGAATCGTGCTCCTTTTGATGTTCTTCACTGCTCTATGACTGTATTTTCCGTGAGGTTTAATGGGAAACGCAAAGCTTTAAGAAAACCTCAGAATCCATTCTTCTACAATAAAAAGATCTTAAAACGACTTAAGATATCGGAACATAGAAATTAAAAGAACGATCAATTAGAACAAAGGACGGCAATCGCAGCGCTACGCATCACGTCACAATTTTACCACAGAACTATCGGGGAAAACAGACACCTCCGCCACTGCTCGGGGGCGAAGGTTTCTGTTGGTTGTCCTGGACTTACACATGTGCGGCAATACCCCAGCGTTAGGGCGAGCAGAGCGAGTCTTTCTGCTGCAAACGCGGACCGAGAGAAAGAAGCCCGCAGGCGCCCAACCAGCGCCTCACGGCTTGGCGCGCTCCGTACTCAAATGCCGCCGCCGGAAGTGACGTAAAACCGGCAGCGCGCGCGCAGGCAGGAAGCCGCGGGCGTCCCGACGCGCTTCCGGGGTGGGGAAACGCTGTGGCGTTGTGCCGTGCTAGGGCCAGGCTGAGAGGCCGAGCTGGGAGTACAGCCCCAGCTTGCCCCAGCCGAGTTTTCCGTGGCTGCGATCTAGGCAGAGTTCACCGCCAACCCCGGGTGAACAGCCACGCTCCCTAACTGCCGTTAGCAGCGGCCGCAGTCTGTCTGCGCACCGCCGCGCTACTAATGGTCGCTGGCTGCCCACAGGGGGTGGGCGCTGCTGTGCCGGTCTACCCGCCGAATGGGGTTCTTATTGGTGATCGCGGCTATCTGTCAGCGCAGCGGCTCCTCTAATTGGTTGTTATCTTCAGGATGGGCCTGTGCCCGCCTAGGCTCCGAGGGGCGCCACTCGCCGGCAGCGCTGAGGGCGGGCGGCGCGCCGCTGATTGGCCGGCTCGGCCGTAACTCAGGAACGTTCCGGGTCGCTATTGGCAGCGGCGCGGCGGAGGGGCGGGCCTCTCTCCCCGCCGCGGCAGCAGGAGGAACCCGGGCGGCTATCGAGGCTGGCGATGGGGTTAAGCGCCCCTCGTGCGTGAGCCCGCCGCCGCCGCGCCGGCCCGAGTCCGCCGGCCGTGCCGCCGCCGCCGCGGTAAGGAGCCCGAAGCGGCTCCCGGTCGGGCGGCGGAGCTGAGGAGAGTGGGGAAGGCAGGAGGCCGAGAAAGGAGGAGAGAGGAGGGGGGGGCGGTCGGCCGCGCCCGCAGTGCGGAGAGCAGGGGGCAGCCGCTGCGGGAGGGCGGCCGTTGGAGGGGGGAGGGGCGGGCGGCGCGGCCGTTGGGGCGGTTGGCGGCACCTGCACGGCGCGGCCGGGGGACCGCGGGGAGGCACGGGCCGGAGGGCAGCGCCCGGCCCCGCTTCTCTCACCTAATATAGGCAGGGCCGGCACCGAGCGGGGCACGGCGGCACCGGGGCCGAGCGATCCGCGGGGCGGCTGGGCAGCGGCTCCGGGCCGGCCGCCCTCACCTGCCCGAGGGCTTCGCCGGGGGAGCCGGCCGCGGCCCTTCGGCGGGCTGCGTGTGCCGGGCTCCGTGTGCCGGGCTGAGCCCCGCGCTGAGCCCCGCGGGCTGTGCGCCTGTCGGCTCCGTGCGGCCGTGGGTGGGGATGCGCTCGGGCTGCGGTCCCAGCGGAGGGCCGCCCCGCCGTCCCGTTGTGCTTTTGCTGCAGGACGGGTAATGTGCGTGGAAACGGATCTAACTGTGTAAGTGGGATGGAAACTGTGTCACAGCCTGATTTCTGCAGGTTCTCTGGATGGCGTTTTAAAACCAGGTTTCGGCACTGAAGAATGGGTTTTCGTTATCTAGAATTGAGATGGGCAGAGAAGTGCAGTGCGGCAGCTTCTTCCAGACTGAGGTGATTTCGGGTTATTGGCACTGAAAGGTTTGCCCAAATGCTGTCCGTGGCTGAACCTGTGGTGTGAGCTGCGCCCGCTGCGTCTGCCTGCTGCCCTCGTGCTTCTCTGAGCGCCATAGAAAGCCGTGCGGGAAGGTGAGGGGGGGGTCCAGGAGGCGTTACAGATGCCTTCATTCAGGTGCATTGTTTGGCGGCAGAATCCACAAGTGTGCGCTGACTCTTTGGCTTTTTGTCCGTCTTTTCTGTTGGTTTTTCCCAGTGATGCCTTCTTGTCAATAACCTGAAATGATAGCAAGATTTTCTTCTGCCCATGGTGTAACTAGGGGATATACCGGGGCTTTTGTTGTTGCTTTTACTTTTACATGATGTTTTAGATGAGGTGTTTTAATCTTTTTTTTTTCTTTTGTGATGATGTTGCTTTCTGACTGAGGCATTAACTTGAAATTTTCACCCAGATTATTTCCGTATCTCTTCTACAGGAAGAAATGTACTGCATTTAGAACTTGCTTTTTGGTTGAATGCTTAGCAGAAGATACAACAATGGCAGTCGTGTTGGGAATGTTAGGTTAGAAATGCTTATTGTTTAAATAAAAACAACAAAAATAAAATTTTGCTCTTACAGTATTTTTTTTTTTTAAAGGTGTTATTCGACCAATTTGCCTCTCAGGAGGAAGAAACAGCAATGATAACACATTTATTTGATAGTCTTCCTTTAGTTACAAGTGGCGATAGTGTTATCACCAGGCACCAGGCATGATATTAAGCCTTTTTAATTTTTTTTTAATTTCCTTTGATAAATACTGTGGTCTTCAGGTTTGGAGTATTTTGTAGAAAATCTGTAAGTCAGAGTTTGTTCTCTATAATTAAGAAAAAAAAGAAGAAGCAGTGGAAAAGATAATGTTAGGACTTGTTGTGTCTTAAATCAAGGGAGGTCAGAATGTAACTGCAACTCAATTTTTTTTACTTTTTGTTTTACAAAACTGTAATTGCTATTGAGATCAACTGCTGCTTTTCTCAGGAGCAAACATGGGTATGACTAAATATTGTAATTGCAAGGGGTGTACACACACAACATTGAGGAGGTGGATATTGTTACCTTCCTATTTCTTTTCTTAAACATAGATTTATATTTATACTTAACACAGAACTGCATCTTATACTTTTTTCTCTGTTCTGTTATGTTGTAGAAGTTTGGTATTCATTGCTGCTTATGTTTCATTATAGTTGCCTTACATCATTCTTTCTTATTCTATAATACTTGCTTAAAGCCTATCTGTGTAACTGCTTCCAACCAGCTGGATGCAGTAGGTGAAATACTTTAGATGTAGCTCTGGATACAAAATAAAAAAAAAAATTCGTTCTTGAAAGGTGCTGTCAGCTTTGTCCAGTGGGTTAACTTCAGTTCACGTGTCCTTGCATCACTACTTTAAGTCATTTACTTCTCTATTGGGTTAGCAGTACCCAGTACTTCTTTAAGGACCTTAAAGAGGATACTTCTTCAGTTTCGAGGCACTCTATTCTTTTTTAAAAGCAGTCGATACAATTGAGTTTTTTTTGGTCTCTTTGAGGTCTGTTGAACTTGTATTCCAAATGAGTGAGTTTTCAGGTAATGATCATGGAGCAAAAGGAACTTTGCAGCGCAGTATAGATGGAGTTTTTTAAAATCTTTGCATATGTTGATAGCAGTGTTCAGTTTGGTGAGCTGGATAACTGTGCTGTAACTTTGCTGCTTGAAAAAAACAGCAGTAACTTTGGATATTCAGATTTGTGTTAGCCAATATAATCACTACAAAGTACGCTGACTGTGAACTTTTCCAGTGTATTCTAGTTCCTCTTATGTTTCAGAGTTAAGCAATAGCTAGTAAATGCAAAATATTGTTGTTATTGGGTGTAACATCTAAGGAGCTTTCACGGAGGCGGTGGAGCATTCTGTAAAGCTGGCGCTGTTAGACTGGGAGTACTGCAGAGATGTTTGGGTTTGGGAGCCCAGTTAATCTCTTAGTGGCAGTTTTCCCACCTACATTCCGTGTAGGGATGGTTAGAAATGACCCAGGGGTTTTTGTTAAGAAGTGCATTCCAAATTGAGCCTTTTAATAATGGAAAGATGAGTTGTTTGGCTCTGCAGGATATGCACAATAAGGCCATTCACACTTTTTTTTTTTTTTTTTTTTAAGGAAAGAAAAATCTATGAGAATGCCTTAATTTGGTGCTTTATTCAGGATGATTGGTAGCACTTATGCAAGCCCTTAAAGTATGCTTTTTCTTTGAGTTTTTCTGTTGGTTTTGCTTTGAGGTGGTAGACTGATGCACTGTATAAGTGTTATGTTAAGAGGTTTTCTGAAAGTGGTATTGGAAAACTATTTCTAGGAGATCATAAATCAGCAATAGGTTCTGATTAAATGTGGCTGGGAAGATTGTACTGTCAGCCTACCTGTAAGCCTAATTTGATTTCAAGACTTTTGAAGGAGTCCTGTAGAGGAAATAATATCTGTAACCAGATTTATGGAAGCTCAGCAGCTTTAATTACGGAAAAGCCACCACTGCCAGTGCTGTGCATAAGCTAGCCTCCAGTTTAATGTGGGTATTATGAGAATTCTGTCAGTGTGTCACTTTGTGATATGAACCATTTTCCAATATGGAACATTTATGTTTCCAAGCATATTATATTTCCTGCTTGTATCCAGGCTGGTGAAGCAAGTTGTAGATTTGAAGTGCGGGCTAAGAGATGCTTAATAGAGGGTTTCTTTTCTATTCTTCATCTTTGATTCCCCTTGGAAGGCAATAGGACATTTTCTCTTTGCAGCCACTGCTTTCTGATTAAACATGTATATGCTGCATAGTTTACGTGTCCTTGTTTATATGCTAAGTTTTTCTGTTCTTTTAACCCTTTCCTAACATGAATTCTTATTGTTTATACTGTAACTCAGAGCTTTTTCTGTATAAAGCGGAGTTCTGTCCTTGAACACTCTCAGCTCTCTTCTCAGCTCCCTCACCAGTTTTGTTTGCTACCAAGTTTATACTGCCATTTATGGAAGATCTCTGTCCAGTCGTGTACAGAAGGGTCTGATGGCTGAAATTTATTGTGGCAAACATCTGTCATTTAAGATATGGCTGAATAGCATAGCATAATTGTTCCTTCATTGCAAAACTATAGGTTTGATTAGCTTGTATGACCAAGGTAAAAAGTAATCTCTAAAAGGGGTACAAATACAGAAACTGTTATTGTTGAGTTTGATAAAGCTGGGAATTCTAAGGAAAGATTCAGTGTTGAATTTCAGACTCAAAGAGAAAAGTATGGTACAGTAGCTAACTGTTGAATTGCCATACTTATTTTGAACAAGTACACTTTCTGCTAAGTGAAGTGTAATGATTTTCTATTCATGTGAAGTTCCAACTAAGCCATTTTACTTCATGTTACAGTAGAACAAGATGTAAACAGATGTGCTCCTTGCAGCTACCTGTCTGCATGCAGGAATCTGTCATATTGACATATTAGCTTTTTGTCAACGCCCTCTTATCACCCTCTCTGATCTGTTAATTGAGCTGTTATAATTAGCAGTTCTTGAGCATTTCACTTTAGACTATGTAGGATGTAGGGCTCTTTTTTTATTCTAATTTAAACACATCTAGGGAAGCTCTCAGGAACAGTTTAGCTGGCAGATGGAGGAAATGGTGACTTGGAAGTGAGATCAGTGACTTCTTTCCCTGGTGTAGCTGAATCTAGAAATCTGAATCTAGGCTGTTTGGTGTGCAGCTGGTGAGGGAATTTTAAACTAACTCAAGTGCTTTTGCCAATAACAGATTAAGGAGTATTCTCAGAGTCCTTTTTGATGCCAGAGCTCTGGGTGTGCTGCTGATGGTGAGTAGCTGGAAGTCACTGACCACCAGGCTGGATCTGCAAGATTATTTTAATTCATTTTCATATTTTAAGTGAGTTCAGAATTATTTGGTGTGTTATTGCAGAGATATAGTAGGAGTTTTTAAGGTCACTGGAAAATTATTGAGCTTTATGTATTTCAGACTTTGATAATGTGTTCATTTTTTTTTTCTGCACCCAAGTGATTCAGTAGAGAAAATCAGAAAGTTAGCACATCAGTTTGTGGGAATTTCTTGTCTGTATTCTCAAGGAATTCTATGGAGTATTTCAATGAAAAGTACAGTAAAAGGCTTGTTTCCTTGAAAGTACCATAAATCCCTCTGTCTCTTGAATTAAGAGATTTATTTCAGATTTGGTGTACTCTGTAGGTGCTTAAAAAGTAAGACATGATGCCTGGATTATCTTGTTCTCATTTTCTTTCATAATCTGTGGAATCTTTTTCGGAACTTAAAAGCAAGAACCAAACACTTGCCAGTTTCTAACTTCTCTTTGAACTGGCTTGATTGCTTAACACAGCTACCTAGAATGATAGTACCTTGCCTCAAAATAAAACTTGGCTTGGGTTTATGACCTTGGAAGTCAGACTATTCCCAAACAAGAACTTTTTGCCTAAGGACTTTCCTTCTGACTTCAGGAAGCTGACTAATTTTCTTGTGTTAATGACTATTTAATGGAAGAAACTTGTAAAATGGATAATTAGATATTGATAGTATCTGCTGATAGTAACTCTGTTTTTAGAATTAGCAGTAATAAGGCATTGATTTTTTTGTTTTCATTTTTTAAAATTTGTAATGAAGATAGCAAATTATTAGTCTCCTAACTCTGGTGGTGTGTTTTTTTTTGTTTTTTTGTTTTTTTTTTCCTTAAGCACCTCAAAATAATGTTTAATGTATTTTCATTGCAAATATTGCCTGAAAAGGATTCTAGGCACATGTTTCATTGCATGTTACATTATTTTAATGGAAATATAAGCTCCTCTGTCAAGGTGTGAAGCTGTTCCAGAAGCCAGTACGGGTATTGCTCTGCAGTGTCACCCTTGTGCTACGGGCTGGGAGGAGGAACAGGCTGTGCACAGCTACTTGGTGACTTGATGGAGGCAGCCATAGGAATGTTAATGCCTTCTGGCTGGACTTGTGGTTAGGAAATGGATATTAATCTTTCACCACTTAAACTTCTATGGTACTTCATAAAAAATCCTAGTTTTCTTTGATCCTAATGCCTTGTGTAGTAAGGCTACCCTGGTCCTTTTCTCTACCCTTTTCAAATAATGGCTAAAAAGCAACGTATCTGTAGCTATGTGGATCTTGTTACTGGGAGAAGCATTTGAGTCCAGAACAAGCCTAGCTAGTAACAACTTAAATACAGCAAAGCCTTCATCTGGCGTCTTGAATTAAGACCATGTATTGGCTGAGGTTTCTGAGTTCAGAAAGCTACTTTTAGGCTAAAATCTTGGAGCAGTAAGAGGAACAGAATAAATGTTGTTACTAGGATAATCCAATTATTGCAGTGTATGATATTCCAGTGGTAGGTGGTTCTTTTAGCTGTGATGACATCCTAGCAGTTTCTATCTAATCTTGTATTTTACTGACACTGTAAAGTTTAATTTGCAGAGCACAAAGAGCAGTAGTCTTGAGTAAGACTTGCATATCACAACGGCAGTGAAGGCTGTCCTAGCTCAGAATACAATCAGCTTTTATTTTCTGGCCTTTCCTGTTGAATTGTCGGACAGTGTTAGATTGGATTTATGTTCCTATCTTTGGTCCATAACAGTTTGAAAGATTAAATTTAATATATTCCATGAGGATCAAGAAATATAAATGTACAGGTATTCTCAGTGTCTCTCTTTCTTGTCCTGCCTTTCAACATGGAGTGAAATATAGGCACATTTTAAGCAAAAAACAGCTCAGCCCATTTCTAACATTGGGATAATTGGGTGTGGGGAACCTTGAAAAGATTTTTCAACTCTGATCAGACAGTGTGTCTGACAGCATGCCTGTGATTCAGAGGAATGTTTTAGATTATTGATGACAATTCCAGAATGTGTTGCTTAGCTGAGATTGCAGTGATCTGATGGGGTTCTTAGTTGTCTAGAGCTGTCCTAAATATCTTGTATTCCTGTCCTGCTCTTCCACTGCGGTGGTGTCCTGTAGGTGTGCTGGATCTGACCACGCTACATGCCTGTATCACTTGCTCTTGATATAGCAAGAAGAATTTCCTTCAGCATGAAGTTAACAGACGTTCAACTTCAGTACTGCTTATAACTTATTAACCTCAGCATATTTATGGTTGCAGTATCAGTAGTTTTCTGTATCCATTCTTCACTCGTGCCTGCAAGTGCTGCAAGTATGTGGTTATAATTGCTGAGATTTTAAAATGTTGAAACCAAGTTTGAGTTGAGGCTGTGTATGTACTGATGATAAGTTGAGTGTAAGGAGGCTGTGTTCCCTCGTGTGTTTGATGATCAATGATAGACTTCCATAGACCGTGCTGGAGGACATAACATTGATCTTAAACTGTTCTTTGAAGTTTTTAGAAATATAACAAAAATCGAAGGATGCATTCAGCATGTAACTAGGATTTTTTTTTAAGTGGACTTTCTCCAGTGTCTTCTAATTAGAAGGAAAATTTCTGGCTGACACTAAAAAAGAGTTTTTACTAGGCTAATTAGAAATAAAGATGGGCAGATACTCTATTCCCAGTGAATAGTCTATCCAGGTACTTGGATTTTAAATAGTAATAATTATCAGCCAAATAATGGAATGAGTGTGGACAGATATGAAACCTAATGCACTCTGCATTGCATGCATGTGTCTGAAAACTGAAAGAAGAGACTGTGTGTGCAGTCCCTTGTTGGTGCAGGAAAGAATCGATTCCTAACTGTCTCAAATATAAACATTAATTGGATTGCTGGCTGTCTCCTTTCCTGACAGATAGTATTTATTTATTCTGTTTCTTTAATGTCTTCTGGCCTCCAGCATGGCTGGCTGTGGTGAGTTCCTAGCACGCGGTTTTGTGACATTTTCCTCTAGTGTAAGTAGCTCTTCTGCCCACCTGTTGTCTCCTGCAGCCACATGTGCCATTTAATAGAGACTAATTGCTCTTCAGTCTGTGTTTTGACTGAATGCTCTTTTTCAGTCTCTTCTTCAGCTACCTTATTTTTAGAATGCAGTGATGCTTTTCATGTAAGTTTTTACCAGTGCAAATGCCATTTTTCTATCTAATGTTTCACCAGGGCTTCACTGAAATGACACTTGTGCTTCTGTAGGGAAATTTCTCTCATATTAAAGAATGCATTAAGTCAGTACTCCGTTATCAGCATCCTCAAGATAATCTTTTTCCTTTCTGTGTGGCACTTCCCATGTTTATGATCTATGGGTGTTAGTTACAGGATTGAAATGAAGCAAAGCTGGTCTCAGGCTTGTAGTTTTAACTCTTTCATCCATTTGCCCCCTTCATTAATCTACTGTTTTTAATAATACCCTTTTTTCAGTAAGCCTTCTAATTACCTACAATTATTTCTGTTAATCTTTGTTTCTGCTTTATTTCCTGTGTGATACCACATGTAATTCAATTAGATAATGCTTACTCTTTTTTTTCCTAAGAAATATTTCTTTGTTAAATAGAGTTGCATGGCATAATCTGTGTTGCACACATTCTTCACTCAACTCATTTTCTGCTGACTTTGTTGCCTTTGATTCATGCTTTCCTTAAAAATATGCTGAAAACCCAGACATATGGTATCTTATGTTTAGTTCTTTGCTTGTCTTACTAACATCAATAGATACTGTCATATATTTTGTAATATAGAAAAAAAATTTCTCTGCTTTGACGTTGTCTTAATCTCATGAGACAGTTCTAATTTTCTGTAGTTATTGGTTATGCTGTTTTCAGCACTTACATTGTGAATCTTGTTTTTGCTTTGTACATACTCTTTCAAATTCAATTTCAGATGTGGCCATAGAGTTTTTCTCCTGTTCTTCTATTTATATGGAACACAAAACTTTTGTTAGCAAGTTCTGACTCATGTTACTTCTTGTTGCTCAGTCTGTTTTGTTAAATTATTATTTGTATATTTTTTTTCCTTTTCACGCAGTTGAACTTGTAGGGTTTTTTTCTTATAAAGGGATCTCCTCCCTTCCAGCCCCTTCTCCCTTTGCTTTACGGAATCTGTGGTGCAGGTGAGTTCCATAAGTATTCTGATGAAGAATCCTTAAGTAAGCTAGATATGTAACTATAAAATAGAAAACATAACATTGCAATTTTTCATTTTTATTTCATATATATATTTCATATATTATTCTAACTAGTGTATGTATGTAAGGAAATGATGCATCAGGGACAGTGTTATTATCCTCAAGCCCTGGATTGTTGTACTCTGAGGCTGTATCAAAGTTCCTGACCTGGACTGTCCGTAAAGGTCAGAGAAACACAGACTTCTAATGCTCACTGTTAGCTATTCTGTTAATTGGCAGTACTACTTTTCTTGAATATTCTGAAAATATGAATGTGACTCTTAAAGATTCAGTTATAATGTCGCTGTCTCTTTAAGCTTTTTCCTTACCCCATGTTTGGTATCACTGAGAATGTCTGAGAGCTTTCTGGTGTGTTCCCACTGCCTGTGGGAATACAGGCTCTCTTTTTGTTGTTTCCTTCATGCAATTTTACTTCTCCAAACTAGTTGTCCAGAAAATTTTCAGATAACTTCGTCAAGTTCTAGAGTGCTGTATTCGTTTCTTAAGTAGACATTAAATGGTAGGAGTTGAAGATCCTTCAGAATATAGATTTATGGGTGGCAGTCTTTGTCCTGTGTTCACGCTTTGCAAAAGAAAATTGTCATGCTTGAAAGCTTCATTATGTTTACTCCTAGATATTCCATCCCATTCCAGCAAAGAGGAAGATGCTTATGCAGTGTTTGATCCCACTAGGTTTTCTTAGTGTGTAGCCATTTGCTTCAATGATTATGCCATGAGGGAGGAGGTTATGCTTGGCACATAGTGCCAAAGTTTGCATTGCTTCCTTGACAGAACTCTCTGCTCCTTAAGAAAATGAAATATCTTCGAAAGCTCTGGGTACCAAGATGGCAGAAATTGATGCTTTGTGTGTGTTATTTCCTTTTTTTTCCAGTCAGGGGAAAGCAGAAATTAGCTTTCCATCTCCCTTGTGCTTGGGTCTGAGCAATTAGGCTGCTCTTCTAATGATATGCTTTCAAAAGTGTTCATTATGAAGCAGCGGGATGCTGATTTTTCTCTGCTTTCCCGTGTTACCAGGCTTTTCAGTTTAGCAATACAGAATCATGCCTAAACAGCTGTTGAGTCAGGCTGTCATATCAGTGAGGCAATTGTCTTCTGCCCTCCCTCTGATGAGAAAGTTGAACAAAGGAATTTACAGAATTAAACTGCAATGCAGGGCACTGCTTAACACTGGATCTTAAACCCATTTAGAAAAGCTGCTGCAGAGCACAGTAGCTCATTTATAAACAATTCAGAAGGACTAACTCTAAGAATCGGATAGTGTAATCCCCTGCAAATTGAACTGTCTCTACAGAATGATCTTCAGTTGTGGTTTCTGCAGGAAAATGGTTTGGCTATAACAGAGTTCAAGAAGGTTTGCTGGCTCAGAAGCACGGCTGATAAGATTTGGCCAGATACCAGCTTTTTGATATGAGCTTTTTCTTGTGAGATTTCACTGAATAAACTCCAGTTTGAAAACCATTCCTAGCTCTGTGGAGTATTCAGGCCTGGATGGCTGTTGCATGTGACAATGTGACAGTTTAATGTGCGGTGTGTTCTAGAGCTTGACCCGAAATCAGTTGTAGTTAGTAAATAGATACACTTCATGGATAATGGAATTCTCAGTTCATCTAAATGATTCTGAATAATTTTATTATCTACTTAAACTGTTCTTCTGGAACACTTTTTCATCGCATCAGCTTTGTGAAGCAGCTTTGTATAAACATTTATGTACAGTCATCATGTACTGCATGAATTTATTTCTCAGTGCATAAACTGTTAATCTCCAGGTATTGAAAACATAGATTAAAATGCTCTTTATACTATTTTATTGGTGTTTAAAATGGAGCTCTGAGACATTTGGCAAAAAGGATGGTTTTTTTTTGTTTTTGTGTTTGCGTATCTCATTACAGCTTCTGAACTCAGTGAACTTGCAGGAAGTATCAGCTCAGTTCTAAAATAAGTGAAATAGCTTACCTTCTGTCATACTGAGCAAATGAATAGTCACAGCTGACCCTGTCCAGATACTCAGATAGTTGCTAGCCAGTTAATCAGAGGCTTTGCTGGAAAACTAAGTGAAGGAATTTAAATTAGTTCTGAAGTTCTAGTAGTACACTAGTTGTCAGAGTTGAATAAAGGTTTTAAATTGACAAAATCCTGCCAAATCTTGCTGCCATTGCTTTTCAAGTGTGATAACAGAGTATCTGGAGACAGTGCATAAGGATTCCCATCCCATAGCAGGAATTTTTCCACATCCATAATGCTATGCAAGTGCATGATGGATAGAATATGTCCAGTTCTTCTCTGTCTGTTCCATAGGTCATTATTATTTTATTTGTTCCTGTCCCTCTGGAATTACTCATTCATCAGTTCAAAGACGTTCTTCAACAGAAGACTAGATTCAGATTGTTTAAGCCAAAACTAAAAACAGTTTTCTGTTGTGTATCTCAGGATTTTGTGCAAAAGAACTGCTCGTGTCTTTTTATGCTGCAACCATGGGTCTTTTTTGTTCAGCCTAGTGATCTTGCCGTGCATATCATAACGAAATGCACGTTTAGGACTCCAGTAAATACACTAGACATGGTATATAGTATTTGCAGTTATGGTGATGAAATAAGGCTATTGCTTTTATATATCTCACTATTCAGGAGTACATATGAATAATTCAGTCAGGAGCCCAAGATTTTCATATGTTGCCACCTGCTCATTATTCAGAATTCTCGTTACAGACTGCTGTTGCCCTAGCAACATTCTGAAAATTAGTACTGCATCTATGAAAAAACTTTTGTTTATCCAGCAAAGCTCACTATCCAATCTGTAATATTGCAGGATGCTTCTCAAGTGGATACTGTAGGCCCCAGCCCTGGTTGTTTAAAAAAATAATCTCCTCGTATGTGGCATTAATTGAAGATTGTTTGTTTATGTTGTTTTATTAACCACAGATATTAAATATGGTGATTTAAGTTAGTCTTCTTAGTGTCTGATAATGCCATTGCATGATTCAATTGACTAGAGATGCTTTCCTTTATAGATATGCAAGAAAGTAACAATCCTGTGTTGACTGCTGGTGTTCTTCCCAGGGTACTTCACTCCCTCTTCTCTCCTGCTTTTTCTTCCCTCTGTCTCTTGACTTTTACATGACAAGTCAGAGCTTGTTTAATCTTGAGTACTCTGCGACCTAAAAAGATAGATTTGTGCTCAAGAACTTAACAGTAGCTGAATGTGGAGCATGGAGCAAGAGGTGGTGGTGTTTATAGTACAATCCATGAATCTGCTGTTGTTGTGACTAAAGGAGTTTATCTCAACTTGCTTTCGCTGTTTCAAGTGAAATAAACTCGCTTCTCTCACAAGATATACCCACAGAATCTCCTTCTGGAGCACACGGAGGGGCAGAGCTGAAATATTTGATGGTTTTGGTTTTGTTTTTCTTGAAGGGAGAGAAATAAATTGAAACAATATTAGAAATACCCAACTTTCCAAATCCTCTCCCTTGACACAAAGCAAATGAAAGCTGCCATCTTTCCCCCAACTTTTACTTGCAGTTACTTGCAGAGGTGGAAGCTGATGAGAAGTAAGCTTCTTTTCCTCATCTCAGCTGCAACCTCCCCTTTCCTAGCAGTAGGCACCTGGCACTGAATCTCTGTTTCTGTGTTCATAGGTGTTTAGAA
This sequence comes from Phasianus colchicus, assembly GCF_987193195.1. NCBI lineage: Eukaryota > Metazoa > Chordata > Aves > Galliformes > Phasianidae > Phasianus > Phasianus colchicus. The sequence goes on along the minus strand of NC_143442.1, from coordinate 6,378,190 downwards.
TTCTTTGGGGATGATAACACAACTTAACCTGAGCTTTCCAAACATCTTTGTTTTTTTGCGGATACGAGAGCGGGCTTATGGGTTTTTGATGTTTCAAGGTAAATGTTGTTATTTGGGAACTTCTGTTTCAGTTTTCCCTTTGCGGAAGATAACACTGATTTAGAATTAGCAACTTCTCATAGGTCTCTATTTTTACTTCTTCAGTCTTCACAAAACTGCTGGTCAGTGTATCTTTTCAGTAGAAAAGGTAAATCCATGGTTTTATTAGTAGCTTGATAATGGTTTTCCTCCCTGTACTCCCTCTCCTCAATATTCCCCCTCCTCCACACACACCATCAGCAATGCAATATGTTGGGTAGACATTTTGTAGAGCAAGCATGAAGGCTGTTATATCCTTTTTTAGAAGTAACACAATGAATGAGAATGTCCAGTAATGGGAAAAGCCGGGGGCAACATGAAGGATTAGTAATACACAGCAGCTGTGTACCCCACATTGCATATATAAAGACCTAATTTTCCTTTTCATTCATTTTTCCTGCTAAAAGCAAACATCTTCTAGTTAAAGCACTGCAGTTCGTTAGCCATGTGTCTCTTTCTCCAGGAGTTTGCTCCTCTCCTTTTCTGTCCTGAAAATGTAAAGGCCTAGAGATGTTACTGTGAGTGTTTTGGGGGAACGCAGAGGTAGAGTCCTTCTGCATTATGTGCAAAATTGAATTATGTAATTTTTTGTGAGTATACAAATAAAAACCAGAGATTAATAATAATTTCCCCTGACAATAGTACAGCTAACCTAGGGAGAATTTTATTTGTCAGGAGAATGATTCTGAAGTGGTTCTCTGTGTAGTGTATCTTTTGCTTTTGGGCAAGCCTGGAGACTCATTTCTTCTTTAGCAAGTATTTGATTGCTTTCTGGTCAGCCTTTTGTTTATCTCTCAAATCTCTCCGGTGTGTTTGATGTGTGGTATTGCTTTGAAATTTAAATTGAATTGAAAATTTATATTCGCGTATCTCTTTCTGTGCTTATTGTGTTAGATAGTTTTCTGCAAATGTAATTACGTGTGTTTGACTACAGATGAAGTTTCATGAGCATGCTCTGAGTTGAAGATCAGCTAAGTTAAGATTCTGGTGTTCTGTAAACTAGCCCTGTGTTCTAGTACCTCTTTTTGGGATGCAAGTTGTTACTAAGTGTATTGCTTCAGTATCTTTTCTTAAGAGAAATATTAACACATTCAGTTCAAATTGTTTTCCCACTTCACATTAATGAGTTATTTCTGTGTTCTTTTACATGCAGTTGTATTTGGCATAGTCTCTATAAGAGACATATAAGAGCTGTAGGCACAACATCAAGTGAGCATCTATGCAGTACATTTCTTAGGCAGGACTATTTTGGGTAGCTATTGTTCCTTGTCCAAATCCTCGTTTCTTTTTTAATACGAAGCAGAGATGCCCTGAAGACTATTTCAATACCAAGCTAAAAATTATTTCTCATCTTTCAAGGACAACTTAAATTGTTGTAGGCGTTTCTCGTTTTCTTGTGGTTTCAATGTAGTGTTTGTAAAGGAATCTCTCTGAAGGTATTAAAAATGTTGTCCATTGGCAATTATAATAACATTATAACACCTGTGTTTTGGCATCTTCCACTATAGACTACCTCTCTATTTTTCTTTTTTCTATTTTTTCGCTCTTTTTACTCCTTTCCCACACTTCAGCAGCCTTATCCAATCTCCCACTTCAATGAAATGGACAACTAAAGCTACAGCATCCCACACCAGTCTGTATGGAACAGCAACTGAAAGGGGGAGTGCAACCTGGAGGGAAGCTGAACAAGAAGGGATTCAAATTCACTCTTCTACATCAATGAATTAGAAAAGATCCTGAATATTAAGCTAATATTTTACTCCTACTTAATGTAGTTTATGCCTCTTTTCACCCATTTTGAAATTTTAAGAAACAAAATGTATTTTCTAATTGCCATTCCTATTAGTTTGTTCTCATTACAGCATGTGAAAGAGACACCTTTTAATAGGTTACATCTAATGGAAACTCACTACAGGTGGTTTTGAGGAATACTGTACTAATTGTCACATTGTGTTGATGTGTTCATGTCTTTTAAGTTTTTGCTTAGATGTATGTGGTTTTAGAGGTAGACAGCTTTATTATGTTGTTTCCTAGTGTAATCTTCTAAATTAATATGTCCTACCTCTATATGTTATTGAATGCACTGCTAAAGGATTAATGTTTATGAGGTGGGCAGTTTTAAAACTTTGATTCGTTATTAACTGGTATTTGTAGTGAGCAGGTTTCTTAAGCTGTCAAGTAACACACGTATCCCTGGTGTATTATTTTCTGTAGGAAAGGAACCATTGCATAGGTGAACATGTGGGAAATTTAATGGCATTTCTGTTGTTTGCTGTGGGGCTTTGTGTGTGTTTTTTTTGTTTTGTTCTCTAAATCTTCCTTTTACATTTTGTGAGAATAGGCCATCATGGTAATTCACAGTGTGACTCTTGTTCTGGGTGGAGATGGAAAATGCCTGCTATTGGAAGCTTCATAGCTTGTTGGGTTACCAAACTCCTTTTGTAATCTGTAGTATCTGTGGCCCTAAGCAGAGTCGTTCTGGCCTATGAACTTGGAGTCTGCTGCTACCATTGTCTTCTGTTGAAACTTGTGCCTCTTGCAGAGACCCTTTTTATTCCCTGTTCTTAAATCTATAAATACCAAAGGAAAAATGTGAACTTTCATATTCCAAGCATATAATTTAATTCTGTATTAAAATGGTGAGCTGCCGTGTTCACTTTGGATGCCGAATGTTTGTATCTTTCTGAAGGTTTGTATCTTTCAAGAAAGCTGCTGTTTGAAGGATATCTGTTGAAAATAGCAATGCTTTGGCTTATTTACTTAAATTACCTTTATCAAAATACTGTTGAAAAATATCAATCCTGATATTTTGATGTCGATGTCATGTGTTGACACAGAAGAGGGATAGAAATTGAGTAGCTTGAGTTTGTGTTAAACAGGAGATGGCTTGAAGTTGGCGTGGGCTATGGGTACAGAGCTGTGTACACCTCTGCAGTGGAGCTCCCAGAGTAGAAGCAGTGTAAGAGCCAGGAGGTGGCATGTGCTGTCAGTTAGGTCTCTCTGAACGATGTTTGCTAAGCCAGCCAAATCTTCGTCAGCATAGTTGTATCTATAGAGATTTTGCTGGTACAGCAATGTCATGTGAGAAGGGCATTCATTTCACCTCGCAGGCCAAGAGAACAATGTTAGCAAAATTAAAGGCAACTTAGTTGCCTTTCATAAGCATTTCTAGTAGTTTTTTCCCCTTGAGACAAGCATGCTGTTCGGCAAGAGGCGTAGTCATTCATGCTTATTTTCCACTAGCCTAATGCTTTTCTGTTTCTGAAGTGTATGGTTTTTGAGAGGTTAATTCTATAATGTTTAGACTAAAATGGCTTTTGTCTGCTACTCTAAGCTGACCTTTGCAGTTGTCTTTCTGTGAGACAATGATAGCAAAAACAGTTTCAGTAACTGACTTGAAGGCTGTTTAAAAAAAAATGTTTCTTTCCCTCTGTCTCCCTCTTCAGCCCAAAAGTAAAGGTGGGAGCAGAACAGTTCCTGATGTTGTTAGAAATTTAACTAACTGGATAAGCTGCTTAATGTTACTGCTCCCATGAGAGTGGACCAGCCACTGAGTTGTTTTGTAACACGTTTTCATCCAACATAGATTGTTCAAAGCTAGAATTGTAATTTTGTAAGGAGCTCTAAACACATGGATTGAATTTTTGTCAGGCAGTATCATGGTATGCCATCTCCTTCTTTCTTTTTCAAAAATGATTTTGATGGTCAGAATTACTTCTACTAAAAATGCATGTTTTCACGCCATGCAAAAACACCCAAAGCCTGCTGGATTTAGAAGCTGCCTGGGAGAACCTTTTTGTTGCCTTATGTTGTAGCAGTGCTTGAATTATGAGGACTGTTTCCCACATCATGAGGAACCCAGACAAACTGTTTACATCCTTGGATGTACTTTGCCCTGATTGTATCCTAGAATTCCAAAGTGAAGTCCAAGAAGAGAACAGATAAGAGAACAGCAGTGCTGCATGCAGAGTGATCCCACTCTGGCTGACCCTGCTGAGGATCCAGCTCTAGGTAACTGCAGCACTTATGGTGCCAGTCTTTTTGCAGACAGTCTTTTTCTAGGACAGAATTTTTAAGTTTATAAATGAAGGGTCACTTTAGCCTTGCTAGTTGCTGAATTCCTTATTTTCCTGTACACAGCTGTATTCCTCAACGCATTAACTTGATGTTCTTTTTTCACTGTCAGCCAGGTGTTGTTCAGTATTACTCAGAATAATAATTACAAAAAAGTCAATAGCGGAGCCACTGAAGGTCTGTGTGAGCTTAGACACCACTGAAGAGGCATATTTAAGATGTGAAAACATTCTCTTCTTCCAGCTTTTTGCTGTTATATTAACACCCCTCCAGCAGAGGTTAATTTTGGAAGAGGCAGAGTAACTCCATGTCATTCTTTTATATTCCCATCCATCGTTTTGCTGTTTTTTTGAAAATCTGATTAGTAAGTGGCTTACTTGTTATTTGATTCAATTAGCATCTTCTAATGCTAATCCAGTAAATAGCATTCCAGTGTTAACTGTGTATAAGTTTAAAAAACAAAAACAAACTGCAGATAATAGCAGTTGGGAAAAGTATTTATCTGTCAGTCGTATGTATTGAGGTCAGTGAAGCATGGATTCATTCGTACAGCATTTTTTTAGTACATAAGTATAAACAATCAACATTTTTTTTTATTCACACTTTCAAAAAAATGGAGAATGTTCTTATTTAAATGCTGCACTATTAGTCATTTCTGCATATAATTGTTCAATAAGGAACCCAACATTTCTTGCTCCTTTTTAAATCATTTGATGGTTCTCAAACTTAGGACATAAGAGATCATGTAGAAAGTACGTGCAAAATTATTTGTTGGCTTTCTGAAAGATGGGAGCAGCTGGCTGTCAATGATTCCAATGTCTTTATTTGATAATTGTACGAATTTGCTTTGAATTTTATGCTAAATATTAGTTATTAGGTCAGCTGCTGTGTTTTCATAAAATCTGTGTAGTGAATGCGAAAAGCCTTTGAAGCCATGTTCTGCAGTGGTAAAGCTGTGAGAGGAGAGCAAAACATGGATTGTAGAGCCTGTCTTGTTGCTCTCAGAGCATCTGGAGTGTAGCCTGGCCCGCTGGCAGGAGGGAGCATTGTGGCTCCCACTGCAATTCTTTACTCTCCAAGTTGGGAGTTTCAGGATTATATCTTTTTGATTATTTTCCTTTCCCTTTACTCTTTCTTTTCTCCTTTTCCTGCCCCTCTCCTAGGGAGAATTTCCCAGAACGGACTTAGTCTGGCAGGTACCAGTCATCTTGCCCATTTTTTGTCATCAATTGACTGTTGGTTAATAGATGGTTTGTTTTGTTTTTATCCAAAAATATTAATCTACACCTTCACACAGATAAATGATGCTATTGAACAGTGTCCTTAATTGACCACTGTGAAACTGCTGACACAAAACTTGCCCCTACAAAAGGAGGGAGGAGCAGTTCTTTCTCTGTTCCTCTTGTTGCTAACTTGATGATGCTGACTAGCACTAGTAACAACTTTTCTGTGCGCCACTGTAACTCAGTAGTCAGCAAAATCTTACCCTGGCAAAAGAGCTTCATGGTTTTCATTCACTTGTTGAATCACACCATGGAAAAGTTTAGCAGACATGGGAGCTGGTGTAAAGGTGAAGGTGGAACTGTGCCCCAGCAACATGGGCAGAAGTAGAGGGAGAGAAAGGAAAAAAGATGACCTTCCCTTCTTAGCACCAGTGAGTTTACTTTGAGTAGGTAAATCATCAAATATTAGTCTTACTGGCTAAAATCAAGTACTTTCACTTTGAGTTTGCCCAACAACTTCAGAGATATGGTGGCCCTCAAGATCTGAACAGTAGCTAGACACAATAATTCTTTCAGTTATACCTGTAATTTGTATTCTCATAAGAATGAGATTATTTTGATCAGTATCTTTTTGCTTAAGGCATAAACATTTTTCCCTTTCATTCTAACAAGGAAACATAAGTGAGTTCTTTGTGTCTTTGGTTAGTCAGGCAGATGGATATTTGTTCTACTCATACGAACCCTGAGGTTATGATGCTAACATAAATATGTTTATATTGTATTTAATTTTAGCCTAAAATAATTGAGATGAAAAATATCTGGAAAAGCTCTTGTTGTATGGCAAGTCTTCTGTTCTCTGTCTCTTCACTTCATTTGATGGTGAAGTTGGTTCTCATAGCAGTGATAGAAGGAGTCCTGATTGCTGATCAGCGAACTTCTGTATGTTCATCTTACCTGGGTTTGTTCTTTTGAAAGATGTGGAGTCTTTGGAATTATGAAGTGTTGTTCTCTGAGCACTTACAGGAAATGTAGACATACCAGGGAAAATCAATTTGTGTTTGTATGTGGAAAATGCATAGCATCTGTGTAGCAAAGTAATACATTTTCAACATATACGTGAAAAGCTGGGGCAAATATTGGACTTGCTTCCTGCCTGTCTCTGAACATTTGTTATTACTTTCTCCCAGCTGCTACTTGGTGTTGTTTCTCACCTGTTTTTCCTAGGACTGCGAGCTAGTGCTAGGATAGTCGGACAGCTCCTGGCCATTCCTGCCTCAGATTCTAATATGGTCTTTTTTACTTTTTTTTCCCTCCATACTGCTTTACGTGAACTTCAGTTCATGGCTTCAGGGATAGTACGCACAGGTAATTGAGTTCCAGCCTTTTCTACTCAGATAATACAGTTAAAGCAACTTCTGACTCCTGAAGAGAAATACAACTCTGTATAAACTAGAGCAACTGTTGGGCATCAGACGAGGTAAACAACTAAACGCTGTTCGGAGATTTCCAAATCACTTGCAGCAATCCTAACTGGGAATTCAGTGCTGTGATTTTGACTATCAGATTAGGGGATAAACTACTTAAAACTAATAAAAATGAGATAGATATTGTACACAGCAGCAGATACTCTTTAGACCTGTTGAAATAGCTGATGAGCAGAAGCTTATTTAAGAAGTAAATTTTCATTTGCCCATTTTACTGGCAATGTATCTGATGTATCTGCTTTGTTTGTTGAATGTAGATTTCAACCCCCCACACTTCTAATCCAATTTCCTGCCCTGTATTTGATGGATACCAGTTATTTTGTCAGCTGTTCTGTTTTGATGTTGTTTATTTTTGATGTGTTTTTGGTTTTTCCACCATCATGGTATCAATAATTGCTTCCAAGAAGAATGGAAAATCACCTTTTCTCTTCATCTTCTTTTCAAAAAAATCGATTTCTTCCATCCTGGGCAGAGCAAAGCTTCCTATCTTTATCTTCATTGCCTAACAAGGAGCAGATAGGAGTCTTGATGCCTATTAAAGAAATTGGATTAAGTTGAGTAGATCCTGTTCCCAGAAATATCCTCACTCATTACAAGTCAATTTAGCACTTTGCAAATGATGGTTTTCAAGTCAGAAACTGAAACAAAAGATCCAGTGGTTTTATATGTGTCATGATTCTGTCATAAAATTCAGTGGTTTTGCTTGATGACTTCTTTTGATGTCTTTTTTTTTTTTAATCACTTGCACTTTGGATTACAGAAAAGAAGGCAGTAAAAGCACAGCATTGATGTTTTTTTTATTTTTCTGACTGAAAAGTGTATGCCTTCCTTGCACAAGGCTTTCATCTCACAGCTTATAATGGCAGTTTTCCCTCTGAAAAGGGGCACGTTCAGAATGATTGTGTGGGCTAAGTGATTACTGCTTTTCAGAAGGAGAAATGAAAGAATTTAGGGTGATCTGTGGTATACCGTTATCTAGATGATGAAGAAGGGGAAGATTGTGCATTTCAACTTATATGCTGTCTAGACTGTTCAGAAGGGTGTCCGTGGTCTGTTGCAGCACATAAAAATACTTAAGTCTGTTTAATCCAACCTGTGTAACAATAGAAACTAGAATTGAATGATCTCAGCTATGAATTTGTCTCAACTAGAAGGAACTTTGGTGGAGGAATGCTATCCGAGTAACTCACACTTGTGGCTCACAAATCACAAGATTGCCCTATGAATTTCAGTGAAGCTCTGGTGGGTTTTTTGTTTGGTTGTTTTTTTTTTTTTTAAGGAAAAATTAGGTAGGCTAAGATTCAGTTTTCTATTTGTATCTGTTGCTGTTAATCTGAAGCAGAGGCTAAATTGGCAGGCTTCAAATCTATCTGCAGTTGATAAATATGTTCATAGCAATTGACAAGATTATTTGCAGTTAGGTTGCTTTAGAAAATAAGGACTTTTTGTGTACTAATCTTCTGGACTGCCATAAGCAAGCACATAGATCTTTGCAGTATGAGTTGCACTGAAGTGAATGCTGGTAACCCTTTTTGGTGTATGTTTTAAAAATGGTGTTGCAAAGAGACCAAAGTGAATTTGGGGAAAAATAAGGAAATAAAGAACTTTCAATATGTATAGAGACAGTGCTGATTACTGTCATTGCACTTGTGACCTGGCTAGTGTGTAGGAGGTAAATTAGATTTTAATTTCTGAGTTTATATGTGCAACTGTACATAATCTCTTTTCTTCAGCATGTAATCTTTTAAAATACTTTTTCTAAATGTGATTTAAGTGCTGTCAGTTAAACTGAAAAGCATCTGTATTCAAATTGTGTAAACATCGAAGGTTTGTGTGAGTGCCTTCCTAAATCTTAAATCACCATCTGGATTGTCTGGAAAAACAAACTCAGCAACCAAACAGCTCTGCTTATCCTTCCCTGCATTTCTGTCATTGTTTATTTCCAGTTTCTTCTTTCATCTCTAATCCTTTCCCCTCCATTAACGATCTGATGTTTTGAAAACACGGCCGGGCCTTTTTATTTTCCATGCTTCTTTAAGCCCAAACATCTGTAGTATCTCGTATTTATCAAACTCTGTTGCTTGAGATCTGAAACTGATCTGTGGCTGGGGAACACGGTCTGTGTGCCATGGCCTCTCTGCTGCACACCGCTGCCGTCCCCAAAGTGGTGCTGAGGCACAAGTGCAGCTCGGATAGTCGAGCGATGAGTGAGCATGGATTAAGATCCATCCCTTAGCACTTAAGGAGGAGAAGTTAAATGTCAAATGCTGTTTAAATGATCACTTAAAATTTTTCCTCGCCAAATCTCTTTTGCAGGGTGATGGCTTTTGGTTCTTTTTAAGGGGTGGTGAGGAGGGCAGCAATACTCCTGCTCATTTCATGCTTGTATCTTGTGAAGTGCTGCCTTGGGCTGTTTCTACAGTCACCATTTTCCAGGATAAGGTTGTAGTATCTTATTATATACAAAGGAATTTGTTTACAAGCTGGTGAGACTTACTGTTATGGAACGTAAAGTGTTTGCTTTCTTTTGTTTCATTGTAAATCCTACTTGCCAACTTCAGTTCTGTAGGTAGTTGTTGAAACAGGATATGGCTTTTTCTCTCATAACGTGAAGTTCCGTATTTAGCTAGCTTCTGTGACATGAATTTATGTGAAACCATTTGCAGAATGGTGATACTGACAAAGCAGTAGAACTGCTGAAAGGCTAGGCATTGTCACATGACCACAAGTTTGCTATTAATCTAATTCTAGCAAGCTCATAGCACACAACATTTTTCACATCCCTTTGAGCTAAGATGCACCATGTGGGAGGCACTTAAGATCTTTTAGGATATGTCTTTTGGCCCCAACTTCCTGCACATACTGCAGCTCCTTGTGTTGAAAGGGAATGGTTTAGTGCAGATTCTTTACTTACATTGGCTAGAATTCTTCATAACCACAGAAGAAATGGCTCATTTGTTTCTCATTTCACTTTAAACATTTGGATGTTTTTCACTTGTTGGTTTGTTTTCCTGAAACTGTTCTAATTATCTTGTTACTCACATGGAAATTAAGTAGTTCAGCTGGGGTAACAGAAGATATTCTTGGTGTTCATTATCATTTGTACTGCTTTTATAATAAGCCCCGGAATAGCTGTGAGAGATGTGTTTGGGGAACAAAGTACAGAGATGCTTGTAAGCTTTATTTCAGCACATCTTTCAGAGTTGAGCTACAGTTCTTTGCTTTGGGATATTTCTGCCACATCCTTGGGATACATTTTGTTTGGTATTTGATACCTGTTGATGCCTGCTCCTTCAAACACACCCTTGTGGGTGGTGGCATTATTTATTTCTCAGGAAAGCAAATCTGCAAAGAAGGTACATGGAACTTTGGTGTTCTAGAGATTTGTAAAACCCGATCAAGGGCACTTACTGGAGTTGAACAGAAGTATCTTCTATAATTCCAGTTGCATAAAATATAGATTATGTACTGTGTTTGTAGATTAACTACAATGAAGAGAGAACTGTTTATACTTAGAGGATTTTCTGAGCTTTCATGGCTCGTTGCTCCTCCACGCCTGCTGGGCTTCTTGTTAACTGTCTTTTTCAGACTTTGGGAAGATAACTGCTGCTTTATAGGAATAGTTTCACTGGGATGCCAACAAAATGATTATTATTATGACTACTTTGTAACTCTCTAATACCGAAATGCAAGTCTGAAAGCTATTACTGCTGGTACTGGCAAAGCAAAAGTAGAATGAATACATGTGAGAAATGGAGACTGTGCTTTTTTTCTTTAAATGGTTATTCAAGTTTTTGGATTGGTCACACCCCTCCCTACCCCCAGATAAAATTATCACATGTTTCAGTTGTCAATATTTTTAATGTATTTATTTATTTAGGCATTTGAAAGGGATGTTCTTGCTGATTCAAGACAACATCGTTCTGTCCGGGACTTTACACTGGGGATAAGGACATGGGACTCCTCCTGCCAGATTCCAGATGGTTCATTACAACTGACATCTTCGTTGACAACTGTGAAAAGGAACTTTGGATCATTTTATTTTATTTTTGTGGGAAACCACAATCCCCAAACTGTAGGACACATCAGGTAATAAATCCAAATACTTTGATTTTTCTGTACATTATTTGAAAGCTTGAAGCGTATAGAACATACTCTTTTTTCCTTAAAGAAATTGAATATTCCTGGTATTACGTCTTATACTCCAACTAAGTAATGGGAATAAATTGTATCTCGTATTTCTAGGGAAAACTAGAGTGGTTCCGTTATTGGCTCTAATCGTTACAGTTCTCTTTATATAATTGATTGTTATTAATAACTGTTGATAATTTTCATAGTAATTGCTGTTTCTGTCTGTCTTTGCTTCTGAGAGAGTGCTTAATTTAATATCAAGTGTAGTTTCACTATGTTTAGTGTGTAAGAGCTTCTGCATTTGGAACCTGTCCCATTGTTACTGACAACTAGGAAGCTTTAATGAAACTCATCTGCATTTGCACGCTTGGTTCATTGTAATTTATCTACTTACTCTCAACTCTTTATGTGTAATTCTTTCTTCCTTCAAATGAGTAAATCCCTCCTTGTTTCTGTTGGAAGCTAACTTGATTTGGAGCATTGGAATGCTTAAGAATTTGTTTTTAAAGTGCAGAAAGGAAAATCTGCAAGTGTCATCCAACAGTGTGGTGCTTAGTTCTCTTATATAGAAAGTGTGACATTATGTGCTTCTGCTAGAAGTGGTAAAAGGAAAATGATCAGTCCTTGCTTCTGATATGAGACAGGAACAATGTAACAGGAAAGCAAATCTTCACAGCAAAACAACTTTTACTTTGGGTAGCTGTTTAGGTATGTGTATTTCTTTATTAAAAAAAAAAAAACAACCTTAGTGATTCATTTTTTCTTTGTTCTAAAGGTTCCGTGTTTCTTGTAGAATTTTAAAATAATCTTTTCTAATGAGGATGTCTGATATTCTTACTGTAAAAGATGAAACTGATGCAATGAAGGGTTCAGAAGCTGAATTTAAAGATACAGACCCAGTTGAAAACCTTATAAAATCAGGAAGCCAAGAGCAGATTCAAGAGGAAAAGGATGAAAATTGCCCTGATAGCAAAAACAATATGCCGGTAAGAAGCTTTTCTCTTTATTTTTCACTGATGTATTGTGTTAAATGAATCTTTCTCATTGTCTTCTCATTTTTATTGTGATCTCCTTACATGTTAGTTTGACACAGATCAGGAGAATTTTTTTCATTTCTCTGTTTATGTACATATATGTATATATGAAGGTTGGTCATTTGATTGTTTGATTTGGATAAGTGGTTTTCACAGGAACCAGACAGGTTGTCTGTTATTTATGCTTTCACGAGTGCACATGTGAAGCTAAGTCAAGACTTTTCTATTATAGCAGAACAAGAGGAAAATTTGGCACTTCAAACATCTTCAGCTGTTGCTGAATATTGTCTGTATTTCAAAGAATTTGCTGTATTGAGAATACACTATATAGAATAATAGGATTTGGTCAAGACACTGAAATATTGAGTGTTGCTAGTATGGATAAAGCACTACAGAACAGCTCACCCTGAGTGGGAGTGACCAACCAGGGGTCCTGAGCTACGGGTGGCTCAGGTTTAACTCTTACAGAATAGCTGTCCTGCATGAGGCTGAAGTAATCAGATGCCAGTGATCCAAGTCCTGGGTATTAGAGGAATCAAATCAGCAATCTGGGTCCAGCCTGCATCAATGGCGGAGGGAAGCAGTGAGTTTTCATCCCATCTTGGCTGCCAGCAAGTACTTATTTACCTTCCCTTTTTCTCAGTATTCCCCAACTTGACAGCTGTGGTGTGCGATCTGTCAGGTTGAAAAGGTTAGGTTGTCCTAACAGAGAAATTAGTATGTATAAATATATGACCTTCGCAAGGTAGGAGATACACCTACAGAAACTTGTGGCATCAAATTTTGAGTAAGATGTGCAGGAGTTAAATACTGTGAAATCATCTTGTATTAAGAAAGCGAACGCACCAGTGTCAGCACCAGTTAAGAACGTGTGGCAGCATATTTGATACCTTTGAGATTCTGTTATGCAGTTACTATGTAAGCTCAGGAGCCCTAAAAGATGGGACTGTCTCATGGGACAAACTGGCTGACTCCTGGCTGAGGCCTAGAAAAAGAGTCAGATTTCTAAGAAGACATAGAAGCTTGTGTTTGAGAAGAAATTAACTTTCTATAGAAATTCTTCCATCTGTGGGTTGTTAATAATAATAAAAAAAAAAAAATGATAAAAATGGTGATCAGGGTATGGAGTTTGCCAGTATTCCTTTGTGGGCTGCAAAAACAGGAGAGTGGCTTATTAGATTCTTGTTATTGAGAATTGAATAAAACTTTTCTTTTGGGACTAGCTTTGTTCATGACTAGCAATTCAATATTCTGCTGAGTGAAGTAAGCCTTATCTGCTAGTTTAATTTGTTTCCAAATGAATCTTGTCAACTACTGTAATAACACAGTTCTACTCTTTAATATCTTCTGACTTTATTAAAGCTGGCATCAGTGTAAACAGATAGCTTTATGGAAAAATAAAGTCCTTAAAATGAAGTCCTTTGCCTGCAACATATGAGAAGCAACTACTGAAACATGGGTAGATATTAAAGCTGGTAATCTCTGTAATCAACGGAATATCCCAGTAGTCAGAAATTTCTTCTGGTTTCTTTTCTAGCAGTTCAGTAACTTGGAAGAATCTCATTCACGTTTTCTCATTCAGCAAGTAGTGTAGAAGCTTATGAGGCTCAAGTGGCAGATTGCTTTCCTGCAGAAAGGCACTCCTGCACAGAGAAATGGAAGTGTCCAAGGCTACGGGCTTTGCTTTTAGCTCTGGCTTCTTCAGCAGAGGTTTTGGTTGGTTGGTTTTGTTCTTGTGTGAAAGTAATATCTGGTGGCAGAGATAATTATGTAGCATGCACCTAACATACAAACCAGAAACTGTACATCTATGTAAAGACAACGTCTTTTTGATGCAGACAGTTCTACTGTCTTTTTCACTTAGTACTAATGTGGATGTTGTGTCCAGGAGTCTCCATCAGAAGCAGAACGTTGCCAGTACACGAATGGTGTGATTAAAAATCAAGCTAGTTGTCTGAGAGCACTGATTTCAGGAGTGGTAGGGAGATGGTCAGTTGTGGAGCCTAGTGAGTGCAGGGCTTCACAACTGTGTGTAACTGCAGTCTGTGAAAGTTAATATCACTTGTGCTGTGGTAGCTGATAGTGCAAATATGTATGTTATACTTTCTAAGTTGCAATTTAATTTCTTTACAATCAGGTAAGAAACTAGCTACAGTTGTTCCTCTGTCTAAACCTATGACAGTTTGTGTGCTTCTGGATCTCTGTAGTTTGAGTAACAGGCCATTATATTTTGACATACAGCTTTGAGTAAATTCTAGATTATTTTGAGATGTTGTGCACTAGTTACCAATTTGCTGTCATGTACAATGGGAATGCGAAAAATGTCTCATTAGAGTACAGGGGTATCTTTCCCAATCTTTTTAAGTAGTGTAAGAGTGGCACAGACCTTTTTGTTTCTCTGTTCCATGGCTGAGTTCTTTGAAGCCTTTCTTTGCCTCATTCTCAGCTATCTTGGTCTCTTCAGTTTTTACCTGTCTTTGTTTTCAGAATGTGACTTACTGATTTTTAATACGCCCATTATTGGATAGATTCTGTTCAGCTTTTGAACTGTTGAAAATGCTTCTGTAGCGAGTGGTGAAACTATTTTTCCAATTTTGATCATTAGTCACCTTCTCCTGTTTCATGGAAAATTGCTGTCAGTATTCACCAGTACAGGACAGCAAGTAACCATAGATCATGCTGTTTTTTCTGTCATTGCAAAGCTATGTTGTTAGGTAGGACTCTTACAATTAAGTGGTTTTAAAATCAGTCTAGTTTAATAGAAAGGTGAAGACCTCTTCTGTTCAGGTCTGCCACGAGTCACATCTGTCCTCTGAAATATCCAAGCAGTAAATCAGAAATACACAGACCTTTTCTCAAGATTTTTCACGCTCCTATGTTTGCCTTCTTGTGCCTGACCTGATTTTATTCAGTTTCTTTATAGCACAGAATGATAGAGAAAGGCATGTTAATGTTCCAGACCTTTACTTTGTATTTGGTATAATTGAAGTGTGGGGTAGTTAGGAAAAAATCAAGTCAGATACTTCCTCTGAAAGCCCCTAGTTGTATTTGACTGTTTGTGTTTGGTAAGCTATCTTCCGTTTTTACTTTACTGATTGCATTGTGTTAATTAGTTGGAAATGAAGCATAGTACTTGAACAGGTTTTTTTTCTTTAAGACAAAAACCTGATCAATGTTTTCATTATGCAATTTTTTTTTTTGGTAACACTTGCTTTTAAAGTGTCTTGATATCATGTCCAAAATTACTAATTGTGGGGCGTAAATATATTTTCAATCTTACTTTCATTAACACAGTGTTTTCTCAGGTTGGTAAAACTCTTTCAGAGCTGCAAATATAAAGAAGTTGCCTAACTCACTATGAATTAGATACTCTAAAGCAGCTAAAAAATGTTTGGTTTTCACAAATGAGAACGTAAAGATGCAGTATAGGAGCAAAACTTAGCAAATACAGGAATTGGAGCAGAACTAAAATTCATGGAGCTACAACATGTTCCTGTCCTGGAACTCCAATGGGAATGTGATTATTCTCCGCTGCTCAGGTTTTGTACAAGGATCCAGGTCCAATCATCTTAAAGTTTCATGAGTGAAGTTACTGTTCATGTCCCAGGATTTTTGGTTTTGCATTTCCAGACAGAGACCTTGCAGCATAGACCTTTTCTCACATGAGTTATCTATGCAATCCAAATCTAGTCTGGCATTTATCTCTCACAGTTATACGGCTGGACGTGGGGGCTTGTACTTCAGGTTTTGATATTCTTGAAATTATCCGGGAAAGCAAGGAATTGAGGCCTGTTAAAGAATTGTTTTACAGGGAATAAAAAGATGTGGTTGCCAGATAGCGGGTCTTAATATGATGGGTGGAATGACATTCATGTCATGTGCAACTGAGGTTGGATTCATTTCAGGCATGAGAGGGTCTCCCTCTCCCCTATCCCCAGCTCTCCCCAGTGTGGCTGCTACTGGATTGTCACGTGCTTATGAAGCCAAGCAGCAAAGTATTCAATACTTTCACTTACTACACTAAGTACCTATATTTTTACTCACCTGGGGGAATTAGTGTGGGATTAATTGATAAAGATTGGGAAATCATTCCATTCTTAAACTTCAGTAGCTTGATATGATGCAAACTTTGCTTGGGATACACAAAGTGCCAGCTTTCAGTAAACTATGCGTACTTTTAGCAGAGCTGATAGAAGGACAGAATGTTTTTCAGACACCAACAAAGCTGTCTATATTGTTGAAGATATAGGAAAAGCTGAACTGTCTTTGCTCAAAATCTCAGTAAGCTCTGATTTTCTCTTAAAAAAAAAAAAAAAGAGAGAAAAGAGGTAGCAGTTCAGTTTGCTTTCAGTCATCTATTTAAAGTCCTTCACACAGTGAAATGAGTAATATTTAAATGAGCAGCCCTTCTGCTCTTCACTGAAGCTGGGGCAAAAAAGACACTTGATACTTGAGGAAAGTGACAGAAAATAGCTGTTCTTCTTTCATAGCTTTTCATAAATAAGGGAATATTGTCTGTTAAACAAGATCTGAAATGGTATTATGGATGTTATTTTTCAGATACAAATATTAGGCTTACTCTTAGTGAAACCAGTTCTATTACAGGCTTGTATATTCATCAGTTTGAGTTCCATAGTGAAACCAGTACTTAAGCTATGTTACAGCACTGTGAGTGCCTCTGTACCTGCATAGCTATCACTGGAGTTTGTTCAAACTCTGCTGTTAAAAACCTGTCAAACACTTCTTTGCTTTCCATGTACATTTCAGTGATGTGTGCTGTCCTAAAATGGTGGTAATGTTCTTATTTTAAAAGAAACTATTAAGAAGAGAGGGAATCTTGGAAGAGATAGTGTTCATGGATAGCAAACTACTTAACTAAAGCAAAACTTTTGATCAGCAACCCATTTTAAAGTCGTTCTTTATAGCTCCTCATCTTTTAATTATCTATAAAATATAAAATAATAATTAGAATATAGTAATTGCCTTATAGGGGCTTTTTTCTTTTTTTCTTTCCTCTTCTTCCGTACCATCATTTTCCAGATGGGTTTCAGGAGCAGGAGGAAAATTTATCAAACAAACTCGTGTTACCAAGGAAATTGGGACATGAGAATTTTAAATGCAGGAGATAGCAGGGAGTTTTAACTACATGGATCTTACTGAGTGAGATTAATGCTTACTATTTGTTAGATTTCTTTTGTTACATCTTTTTTTATAAGTATCTTCTGTTATAAATGAAGAAAGGGAACTTGACAATAAGCACAATGAAGAAGGGAAAGCATGCGGTCCTTCAGCCAAAAGCACCTGCTATTGCTTTCATAGTCTTGACCATCACATCAGTAATAACTGTTAAAACTTTCTCTGTTATGCAGACTTTTACATGAATAAGTTGAACTATTAAGTTTAATAAAAACCTTTTCTGTTGTGCCTATCGTTCAGCGGCCAGTGCAGGCTTTTGGACAGACAGCAAAAAGGTCGAAGGTACAGTAGACTTGTGTGCTGGCATGCTGAGGAAGCCCTCCGTGCTTGATATGAAGCCTTGTTACATTGTGAACAGTGCCTTTAGTTTTGCCCTTTCTTTTCTGGCAATGAAGCTTTGTTTTATTCTGTTGGATTTTTTGTCTTGCCTAGTTGTCTGCTTTTGTGGTTTGCCTTTATATTTTTGGTGGCTTTTTATTGTTATGGACAGAAACACTTTTCCAAAGATTTTATTTACTTTCCATTAGATGTGCTCTGTTGTGCTTGATAGTGCCTTCAAAACTGCGATTGCTTTGGTATTTTCTTCCTAAAGGAAGTAATTTATTCAAAATATTAAAAATGCTGTTCTCAGACAGTTTGTTTTACGTAACTTGAATGGAAAAAAATAACAGCTTCTGGTGTCTTTATAGAACTTTGATAAGCCATAGTTTTTAATTTTACATACTTTCCTTTAGTCAAACACAAAGTTAAAGTTAGTTCGGAGCCTTGCTGTATGTGAAGAATATCCACCACCTCCTACAGCTGAAATATCACAGGACCTCCAGGTAAAAGTCGCATTACTGAAGTTTCTGAAACAATCTGAAGTAACTTACTATTCAAGAAAGTCTTTTGGGTGCTCTTTAAATATGTAGATACCATATTTAATTTTAAAAAATCAGTCCAGCTTTAATAGGGATGGTGATATCTATTGAAGAATCTGCTGCTTCTGAATCTTCTGAACTCCAGTGACTGGTATCAGGGAATGCAAAGAGGGAGGCTTTGTTAGTTCTTTCAGCTTTCTAGCATTACAGTGTGTGTGGTAGCTAATGCTGTGTGCCTTCATTAAGACAGCTAGAAAAACAGTGTGGTTGATATGCAGCATAACTTAACAGCTTTATATTTAGATGATTTAAGCAGTTTTAAATTTTAGTGTTTTGAGTGAATTTATGCACGTTATTAATAATTGCTGGTGGTTCTCTTAACACATGCCTGAGATATTGCTGAAGGCTAATTTGTTAATATATACTCAAAGAAAATCCTAAATACTGGACAAAATATATAAAATGCTTTAAAGTCCAACTTCTCTGACTATCTGTATCCTTAAAGTACAATGCTATTACCAGTTCTTGTTTGGGTATGGAAGATGGGCACTGAAATGATTTTCGTGCTGCTCTCGTTTTCACTCCTAACAAAAGTTAAATTCTTCATGTCTTCCTCATAAAGCATATCGACTTATTTCGCTGTTATTTGAAAAGCTTCTGAACTATCTTTTTGTGAAAAGTCTCACTTTCTGTAACAAGCAAAGGGAACCAGTAGGAGCGGGTAAGAATTTGTTGCTGTTGGAGATCCATTTTAGTTTTGGAGAGTGAAAGAATGTGAGAACTCAAACTAATTAAATGTCATAAGAATGAGCCACAAAGTCTCTGTCTAGGTTCTGTTCTTGGAACTGAGAAAAGGGGCTTTCCCAGTCCTTCCATAATGTACTCGAAGAGTTTACTGGAGAAATTTTGGAACTGAGCCAGCTAATTTAATAAAAAATCCAATTCTTAGGAACAGCAGTACAGCATGTGGAGTGAGAGATAAAAAGACAACAGAAAAGTTGATGCCATGTACTGTGATTTATAATCCTGTAATGTTTCCTGTAAGGCTACTAACACTGACTAGGAGATCAGATCACGGTTGAAGCAGTAGGGCTTAGCTGTGTCACTGCATCCTCATTCGATGAGCTGTTCATCCACAGCATATTTCAAATGTAAGTCATCAGGATTTTTTGGAACTCTTGCACTATATGACACCATATATTTAATGCTTTAAAATCAGAGACTCTCATATTAAGCATTCTCTGCAGGTGACGTTTATTGCAGTGCCTTGTGGGAATCTCTCCTTAGCACTTTGTAATACATGCAGCTTATTTTACCTTTGTAATACACTGATTTTTTATTCTTTTGCCATCCTTTGTCTAAGTTTAGGTGCTGGGGTTGTTCTGATTCTGTACACTGATATATGAACTATGACTACTAGTGCAGGATGATTAATTTCAGCTCTTAACAAGAAAAAGCTGGTTTTGTGTCCATGATATTGATATGGGTAATGGGCAAATTGATCTTTAAGAGACTGAACTTCTGTAACAAAATGAAACAACCCAAAGTGGGAAAAATGAAAACAGAAGGTGACAATTAACAAACAGTCTGTAGTGATGGTTTAAATTGACTTGTGTAAATGCAGATCATAGCTGATTTTAGAGAGTGCTGATGAAAGTTGAGAACACAGAATGTAGATCCTTTGAGTAACTGCTCTGTAATGCTTCTATTCAAGTGTATTAAGCTGGAGAAATTTTTCAGATTTTGATGGGTTTGGTTTGGGTTTTTTAGTTGTTGTTGTTTTCGTTGTTTTTTTGTTTTGTTTTTACTTTTTGACTTTTCTTTAAGTCAAAATTTGCTAATTCATGCTGAATTTGACAATTCATGCTGTTACAATGAAGATTTGAGATTGGAAGGTCATTTGCTTTACAATAAAGAGACTGTGAAATCAGTGTGCTGACAGACCAGCTATTGCTATAGTGGGATTAAATGAAAATTCTAAGGAACAGAAGCTGAATTATTTTTCAGTGGCTTTCCATGAAGTAGGTCACGCTTAATTAGGTGCTACAGGTTTTAAGGCATCAAATCACAAGAAAATGCCCTTTGGTACACAGTTCTATCACGCTTTGAAGTAGAATTGGTGGCAGTAGAATTGGCTGTTCAGATGGCTCTCCTTTTTTAGCTCTTGTTGCAGAAAGGAGCATAAAAATGATTACTTAGTCTGAAATCCTTTGGCTGAACTATTGCTACGATTTTTTTAAAAACTTTAGCTATATACTCCAAACCTATCCAATCAATATTCTAATAAGAGAAAATCAGACTACGAAAAATCTTAATTTACTTAATTTTGTAGTGTACTGTTGTAAAACAGAGAATAGCATGTTGTGTTGGTAGATCTGACGCAAAATTAATCTCTTAGTATGACAATCACCATGCTTTTTTTAAAGTAGCATTTGCATAGCTGTTGGGTGAACAGTCACTGTTAACTTTATAGTTGTTAGTGGAGGTTGTGCAAAGAGGTGTTTGCATGTGAAACAGTCTTTAGCCTTGTTAAGTCCTGATTGTTTGCAGTTATCTCAGTTATCTCTGGGGAAGCAAAAGAGATGTTTGAGAAGGTTCCAGGTAAAATGAATGAGGAAGTGCTATTACAGATCAGGATTGGTGGTCCACCTCTTGGGATCACTCCAATAAAAAATTTGTCTCCATTTCTCTCATCTTACTATGTTTTTGCTGTCTGAGACATGATAGTCCTTCATTAGTAGTTTAGTTAAAGACAAAAAGAGGCACAAAGGACAAGATGTTACTTGTCCAATAGTTAGGGAACCGTTGTGTCACGTGAATTCAAAAGGAAAGCTCAGATTTGCTTTATCTGGGAAACAGTTTTCGTGATAGTTCCCCTATATTGTATAGAAACATGGGTTTCTGAGATGACTGCTCGCAAAGCTACTTTGTCAAAATACACAAAAGGAATCAAATCCTTGATTGCATTAAGGTTTGCAAATTCAGCCTGGGTATTTTCTACTCTGAATATTTCATCTTTGTATGTGTGGTCTGTCTTAGAGATTGAAGCATTTGTTTTATTCTGTAATGGAGGGGGAAATGTAGATGATGCACACACTGCATAAAAACATAAAAACATGGTATAAAAAATTTGTCTGAAAACTGGAATATTTTCTTTATGTTTCAAGATACTTTAAATTCACTTTGAAATAGCGTTCAGAGCCAGGAAATATGTCAACATTCTAAAATATATATATTACTTTCTATCTCTTCTCAATAGTTTTTGCTAGTAACTAACTTCATTTTGTTTGGCTAGAGTATATGTGTGATCAGAATGAAAATGAAGTCAGTTACTTTCCTTGTTATTACTTCATTTTTGCAGGTGACATAGTGCAGAAAGTTCTGTCGCAGATATATATTGTTTGAAATAATTTCCATGGTGACTGACTTTTACTTTTGACAGGAGAAAATTCAAATCCAGTTGTCACAGTGTTGTGAAAAAGAAGAAAAGCCTGCAAAAGATGAAACGGAAAAGGAGAATTCCAGTGATAAATTGCACAGAAAAATGTTATCCAGAGGTTTGCTATCCGTCATTCTGCTTTTAATTTGTATTTTTTAATCACTGTTTTCAGGATTTATTAATGATCTTGTCTGACTTCTTGATGGGAAAAGTCTTAGGGAAGAATTTTTTAAATGTAAAAAATTATAATGCTTTCTTATGACTGAAAGCTCGTTTCTTCAGAGATCCACTGTCTAAGAATGCTCTGTTTGCATGAACCACAAGGGATTTTTGCACATGTTAATGATTAATATTTCATTGTGCCTTGTTCACTTGACTATATGGTCATTCACACACATACTTTTGGAAGTATCTAGATTATAAAAATCCTTTGGAGTAAGGGTTGAACTCAATAAGTTAGAACGATAAATATGATGCATGCATGTTAACGTTCCTGCAGTCTGGATTGAAGGTCTATTCTACTTGGAATAGAACTGCAGAAATTAATCATCACTGTTTCTGTCCATGTTATCTTTTGTTATCTTTTGCCATGTTTATTGCATATAAGTTGGTAAGTCATTGAACAGCTCTTGGTTTAAATAAAGGAGACAGAAGTCATATCTAGGAAACTTTTATCAACCAATATGTAGGAAATATCTTTAAACCTAGTATTCTTTTCATGAGGCTGCTAGCACTTGTCTGTCTTGTCTCTTTCTCAATTCCATGAGGCCTTCTTCATGTGACGTTTCTGTACATCTTGTCCCAGCTGGCAACCAGGCATTCATGAAATAAAAAGCACCAGGGTGCAGAACTTGGCTGCATTTATAAATGTCAGTCTTCAAAATGATGCCTTAAGAAACAAATGCATCGTGTTAGAGCTACCTTGCTTAACCTCTGTAGTGTGTGCTCACCATCTAAAAATTAAAACAAAAAAAATGTGCTGTTGCTTCCTTAAAAAACAACAACAAAAAAAGCCTGCTTATGTTGTGTCCAATGAATCTTATGCTCCTTACTGCAGTAGTCCCCTCCCTTGTTGCTAGTAGAAGCTAATTTGCCAGGACTATGCTCCATACTAAACACAAAAAGGCCTAGAATAGCAAGGGCTGATGCACCTAAGTTTGAGCTGTGCCTACCTTGGGCGTAGGTTGACACTTATGTAGTTCTTGAAAGAAATCTAGTTCCAAAATTATTAAACCATCTATAGCTTATAATTCTGAGATCTGTAACTCTGGAATGTGCTGGTGAAAGGGAAGGTTTGTTGTTAAAGTACTTCAGTGACACAAATTGTTATTAGGAAATATTTTATTCTTGTTCTGAAACCAGAACAAGACTGAAGGCTGTGGGAAATTCCTGAATGTGATGTTGTGGAAAGCAAGACCAATAAAATGAAGGTTCTTAATACTACAGAATAATAATAATGTAGGATAAACTGTTACATACTGAATTACAGTATTTCTTTGGGCAATATCTAGTCTTTCTGTATATCAGCTACTGGTCTGTGAAAGTGTATACAGCAGTGCAGTGTAGTATGTTGGAGAAAACTTGGAGGGTCGATAGAAATGAGACTACTGAAGATGATAAAATACTCCTTCAAAATGTAAGGAGGTTGTTAATAGACTGACAGTGTTACTGAAGCTTTTGTTTCTTGTGTTATGCTTGAATTGGAGGATTAAGAGAGACAGGGTTTTTCAGCTTTGTTTTTTTTTTTTCTTCAAACCTTTTCTGTGGAAACTGCAAGTGTTGCAACATGTCTACTAGTTTAACAGTATTGATCCATAAAAACAATGTTCATCAATAATTAGGAAAAAGATAGGTTTGGTGGTTTTTTGATTTTGGTTTTTTTTCCAAAATGTAATTCTGCTTTCTTCCACCTTACCTTTAGATTCCAGCCAAGAGTACACAGATTCCACTGGTATAGATCTTCATGAATTTTTAGTAAATACATTAAAAAACAATCCCAGGTAAGCATCAGCAAAATCAACTTGCAGTTTTTCTGTCTTTGGTATAGGACCATGTTTTGTTATGTATGTTTGTTTTGGTTTTCATTATTATTATTGTTGTTGTTATTTTATTTTCTTCCTCTTGAATGTTTACCATTACATCAATTACTTAGGATGAGATTTTGCTGTGAAGACTATCTGAAACACCAGTCCATTGTAGTTTGTGTGTTATATGAACACAGGTTCAGGACCCTGACCTGTTGTAAATGCTTTTCCTGTTTAATGAGCAAATAATGAGTTCTGTCTGTGTGCAGCTCAATCTGAAGAGACTCTAATACTCTTTAAAATTTGTACTCATTTAGCATCTGCTTGTTAGATACCAGATTGCCTTCTTTTACTTTAACCTATCTCGTACTGAATTTATAGACAGCTTCTTTTAGTATGAATATATAAATCACAGGCACATGTATCTTCAATCTACACATCAGAAACCAAATCTGACCTAATCGAAGTCCATCATTTTGTTAGGAAAAGTTGATATGATTCTGTTGCTTTGAAATTTGCAGTACACTGTCTGTCTGGTTTGTTCTTTCCCTTAACAGTTTAATACTAGATCCTAACATGTGGCTTAACATACAAGGCAAGAAATGAGCTTATTGGAATTGTGCTGCTCTTGTGAAAGATATTCCTGTTATTTGTTAGTTGCTTATGTTAGTTATTATTTACAATATGACAATGTATTGATATTCCATTTTATTGGAGGGGGAGGGAACAAAAGAGAAGATTATCATAATGGACCAACACATTTTGTCCTATACAGAAGACATTAGAAAAATTAGAATGCATAGGCCTGTATTAGTCTCTTACTTCAGCCCTACTGGAAGTCATAAATCATCCTAGTGAAAACAAGAAGTTTATAGGCAAAGGCCTGCTGGGGGTTTACCTGCTGTCATATTAACTGATGTGTGCAAACAATGACCTTTTGACAGTTTCATTATATGCTCATGAGATATTGAAATTGGCATATGCATTTTTAAGATTATTTTATAGTGTTTCAGCTGATACCCATTTCAATCATCTTCAGTTTTAGTTTTTTATATTCTCTTAATATCTTACCACATTGCAGTGTGTGCCAGCTTTTAACTACTTACTTGTAAGTATGTTGTAGGAATGCCTTCTGTTACCAGCACTTACTCAGTCTGTTTCTATGATCCTGTGATTTACAGTTCAGGGGGCAGAATCTTGCTACCCATGCTGACCAACAAGAACCAACCTAGTCGCTCTTTCCCTTCTCTAGCTTTCTTGATAACTTTACTTTCTATTGATAGTACCAGGAAGAGATTACTAGCAGGCTCTTTGCACTATGATTTCTGAGATGAGAACAGTGTGGGTCAATAAAATACAGCTTAGTGGAAAATGAGTACTTTCTCCTAAAAATAAATAAATACTGTATTAGACACCTGATGGTCCTATTTAGAGTCTTCCATCATTCCTTGATAATAGATACTATCTGTGTATTCTTAAGATGAATACAGCTGGAGTTATTGGAGTGTCTCATATGTGAGTTGCTGTGTTTTTATTTTCAGGGACAGAATGATGCTGCTGAAATTAGAACAGGAAATTTTAGATTTCATTGGTAATAATGAGTAAGTACTGTACTCTTATAGGAAAAAAAAATTCAAGAGTGTTCCTGTTTATTTAATAAAGCTACTATTCCTTTCTTCCAGAGCTCCAAGAAAAAAGTTTCCCCCAATGACATCTTATCATAGAATGCTGTTGCACAGGGTAGCTGCTTACTTTGGATTAGAGCACAACGTGGACCAGAGTGGGAAGTCAGTCATAGTAAATAAAACTAGCAATACAAGAATGTAAGTGTAAAAGTCTTGGAAAAACTTTATGGTACACACATTCAACTCTTGATATAATGATGCTGTATCTGCAGCAATAGGGGCTTGTCTGTTCATTAGGTAGCATGCAGCAAGGAGAGGTGTTCTGAGTGTTACGTAATAATGTGATGTGTTGCATGTTTAAAGATTTAGCAATGAAAAAGTATGTTGTTTCCATAAAATATGAACTTACATCTACTATTATCTGTTTAAAGATTGAAAGCAGCTTCAAGTATCTCCTTTTGTTTGGATCAAAGCAGGACCAGCCCTTATCTTAGAACAGGCCTTGTTCTGATAGGGTGAACAGAGGGGAAAAGTCTTGCTGAGCTTTGGTTTTTGTACTGTAAAAGTCTACTGAAAAAATTCAGCTTTGAAATCTGTTGTTGGAATAATGCTGCCTGCAAATCTCACAACCTCACAAAGTAAATGTAACAAGGAAGGCAAACAGTGGAAGTGTCAACCAGGTTAACAACTCTGCATGCTGCTTTATTCTGATGGCTGGGGAGTTCTTGGAGAAAACTTACAAAATGCTAGCACTGGAATCAGAGCATCACCAAATTCCACGTGTAGTTGACACTTCTGCTCTTAGGACCCAGCTATTCTGTATTCTGCACTTACTCTGTCTCCTCCTTCTCTCACCACAGAAAGATGAAGGGCTAATGTGTTGACTGTATTTAAGTTTTGTGTACTTAGTTTCTAGCTTTAACTTAGTAAATTTGCATGTCACTTTTTTTCTTGAAGTATTCTGATATGAGCATGAAAGTATGAGTTCACAGCTCCTGCATCCTCATCATAGACTCTCTGCAGCTTTGAAGGAATAAAATCGTATTATCCATCCTAATTTAAGAGTCAGTAGAACTGAAACAACGTACCATACTGAAATTTTACTTCAGCAGATAGTTTCCCTCTCAAATTTATTAGAAAATTATATAGGGCCTAAATATGTGTTAGATAAACTTAAGTCTTTTTGTATTTATTTTTGGTTTGGCTCTACATACTCTATCAGAAATTAATTACAAAGGCATACATTTCAAATCTGTTGTCTTTGCATCTACTGGCATCTGTAGACTGAAGCTTCACACATACAAGTGTGGAATAAGAACTTCTAAAATATGATTTCTTGTTATTTTTTAATTTATTATTATTGCTTTTTTTTTAACTGGCCTCTGGAAGCCCCATGTAGGTGTAGTTACTAATTAGCAGGCATTTCATCCAACCTGCAGACAAGAAGAGTCTTAATGTTTTCAATATTCTTATTTTAAATCACTTCAGATATAAAATAAGAATTTAGAAAGAAAACCTTGGAGATCTGCTCCATGTTGAATAAAACCAAACTTACCTTTTCCTCATAGGCAGATTCCCGGCTCCAGCGCCGATCAGTGATGTTACTGACATCAACAACCCAGTGCATACTGGGACGTCTCAGTGGAGTGGGAAGTTGGTGATTGCAGGGCAGTAAATTCAGGGACCTTAAAAAGAAAGAGGTAAGACAGTCTAAAGGTTCTCTGAAATGCCTGCTAATTATATTTGGGCATCCAGTAACTAATAGTTAGGCTTGACTGTTTTACAGAAAAAGTTCTCCTGATTTTATACAAATGCCTTGAGTAATAAGTAAAATACAGAGAAGAGTACATATACATTTTGTCTTTCAATAGGCAAATTCTTCCTGATTGTCTGAGACAATCTTACTGTAGTCGTAGCAGCTTCATTGTCTAGGTAGTTGGTATCCATTTTTTATTTAAAAAAAAAAAAGTTTGCAAAATATTTCACTTTCTTTCACAAAGTAGATAAAGTACCAAAAGAATATATATTGCTTCTTCCTCACTTTGATCTCATGAAGCTCTTGCTTGTCTGCACTGTTGTCATTTTTCTTCTCTTGTTTATTTCTACTTAATTATGTTTTAGAAGCTTGTAAGTGTCATGCTTTTTCCTCTCTATATATCTCCTTATCATCCATTTTCCCTTGAAATGAATTCTGAGGTATATTACAGCTCTAGCAGAAAGCACCTATCTTCAGTTCCGTGCATGCCCAATACTCATTGCATGGCACCAGTCTGGATTCAAGAGCACTTCTGGTTCCCCAAGGGCATGTGGTTGCTTCCCACCTTAGTTGGAAACTGAAGCAAATGCTTTGAAGGAGGAAGCGATTTTAAAAGCAGGTTTGTCATGCATCAGGAACAGGAGTTGTCAGGTGTACACAACAGTACACGTTTTTGGTATTTTTCCCATTGCCCAGACAACCACAATCTGTCACATCTGTTAGACTATTAAATATATTGTACACGTCACTTATGTTAGACTGTTAAATATATTGTACACATTTCAGTTGGTTCCACCATGTATAGTGTATTTTTACAAGTCCATAAATTTTTCTTTTTAACAACTTTTCATAGACCTGACCAAAAGTTTTGTGAGCATATAAAGGATGAGAAGAGTGATGACTTTCAGAAGCGGTACATCCTTAAAAGAGATAACTCTAGTTTAGACAAAGATGACAACCAGGTGAATAAATATTACTTTCCACTTCTGTTTGTTGTATTGGACGATGTATCTGTACTACTTTCATGTGTAAGTTGACGCTTTATCACTTAATTTAGATGAGAATACGATTAAAAGATGACAGAAGAAGTAAATCCATAGAAGAACGTGAAGAAGAGTATCAGAGAGCTAGAGAAAGAATATTTGCACAAGACGTACGTATCAAAGAAAAGCATGCTGTCTTTTATATGAACACTTCACATACATGTGTGTGCTTGTTAAGAGATGTTTCTTTTCAGGAAACTTTCTATATCAGAAGAATACTGAGCAGATCATCATTAGTGTGCCTTGAAGTCAATTTTTAGATGATACTGAAGTTTCTGGGAAGTTACTGATTTTTCCTCTCATTGTTACCGCATGAAGCCCACAGAAACATCGAGAACATTTTCATATGTTCTTTAGCATTACTGTCTTCAATGCATTATTTTGCCTCTTAATGAAATTTAGGTTTAATTTTTGGTACTGTAGACATGACAAGTATTACTGAGAGCAATAATTATCACTTTCATTTGTTTTGCTCTTAGACACAGGTGTGAAAAACCTATTTATTTCAAACGCATCTTATGACCAGTAGCAATAAAAGAATTTGAATTTCCACATGTGCAAAATGAGTCAGAAATCTGGAAGTCTGGTATCTTGAGTGGAGTTAAGTGGGATGAAAATTCTGCAGCTCTAGTTTAGTTAATAAGTTTGTGGTGTTAATGATAATGTGAGCCATACACTTATTCCAGAGCCATTCACTTATTCCAGAGCATCATATAGTGCCACTTAGTAAATTGTTCAGCCTTGCATTTTTTGCAAGTAGAGTTTCTGTTTCATTCAATGTTATTAGAAGTAAATGTTGTCTTGCAAAGTTGATTACTTTAACCAACTTTTCTGCCATTTATCTGTAGCTCTCACACATTTGTAATATTCTTATTCTGTAGGAGTAACGAGCTCTGAGAGGCTGATTTGCTGTACCCATGATTTCCAAAAATCATTTTGTTCACCATAGTTACAAGCAAAAAGGATGGAGTTTTAGCCTTTTCTTTTTGCACACCATGTATTGTACCCTTAGAAAGCTTTATACCAAAGGTTAGAAGTCCTTGTTAAGAACAATATAATTAAAGTTATTAATAACCTTTTTTGCTTTTTACTGTATGTGTGCCTGTATCTGATGAATTCAGTATAGTTATTGCGGTAGCCAGTAGTATTACTATACGCTTCAAGTAGAGGAGAAGGCCACCAAGATTTTGCTAACAGACCTGCGCAGTCATATCAGCTGGATGTTGTATGGAGGAAAGGCCTAATTCAAGGAATTGCAGCTTCAGAGAAAATACTGATATAAATGAATTGATCAGTCCTATTCTAAAGTTAATTTTAACTTCATACAGATACATCTTTTTATACTGACTTTTCTTCCCCCCATACCATGGAAATTATTCACCGAAGAGGTTATATTTTCAGGCAGTTTTATATATGAAGAAAGCTATCAAAGTTCATAGCTAACAGAAAATACTTCAAATTGCAATTTGTTTTGTTACTATGCCGTAAGAGGGGTTCTAGATGCAATTAATGCTTATTTCTACACTTTTTTTTTGCCACACAGTCCCTGTGTTCCCAAGAGAATTATTTCACCGATAAAAGGTAAGTAAATTTGCATTTCAATTCTGTCTCACTTTTCTAATTTCTTAATAAATATTAAGCTATCTTATTAAAATGCCAACAGAATCCAGGAGGAAGAAACTAATAGTACACAACAAAGACGACAGATATTTAGGTATTTGATGCATTCTCTAAAAATATATATATATATATATCCCCAAGTATTCCGCATGCATTTCACCTTTTTCTTTTCTTCTTTTCCTTTATTTTGCAATTGATGCTTGTGCTAAAATTTTAGTTTATAACTTGCAGAATCAATAAAAAAGCATCAGGGAGATCAGCCAACAGCCATCAGAGCAGTACTGAGAACGAGCTGAAGTATTGTGAGCCCCGTCCCTGGAGCAGCACCGATTCCGATAGTTCCATCCGCAGTCTGAAGCCAGCTGTAACAAAGGCCAGCAGCTTCAGTGGGATCTCAGTTCTGACAAGAGGAGATAGCTCTGGAAGCAGCAAAAGCACAGGCAGGCTATCTGAGACAGGTATTATGAAATCTCTACATAGTTACCTAGCAGTGAAGTACCTGCTGGTTTGATGTTTGACGCATATTGTGGATGTGTGCTAAGTAGAAGCCTTGGTCTTGTAGGAGTTCCATGCATACAGCTCCCTCTGGTCTCAGTGGGTGTTGCGTGCATAGAATGACTACTGACCGAGGCCTTAAGTGTGTAAGTGCCTTGGAGAATTAGAATTCAGGTTACAAATTAAATGAAGACTTTTGACTTAGGAAGTAGAACTTAAAACTTAATTACTGGTGGCTTTAAATTAAATACATTACAAAATTACAAAGAATTTGAGGGTATTTATCAACATATGTACTTAATACCAAATCAAAATGAGTTTGGAGTTCAACTCCATCACAGCAAAGCTGCTTTGTGCAGTCTTAAGAATCTGAGTTGCTATCCTTCTACCATACTATCGCATAAAAACCTATAAATCATTGTTTGTTCTGATCAGTATCATTGCCAGGATTTAAATGCTTAAAAAGTTTACTTAATTTTTAGATTGCTGGAAAAAAAAAAAAACAGAACAATGGAACAAAGTGTACAGTTTAATTGTAAGCTTCACAAATTCTGGGAAAAAGAATACTAATTTTTTTTAAGCCTTTGGGTTTCAAAGGTGTGCTCATATGTAGCTAATGTCAAAACAAAATCTCAGAAAATAAGGATATAAATCTTCTGTCAATCGAAAGTGGCATTTAGTAAATATTTGTATTCTAAATGGTAAATAAATTCGATATAAGAGATCATCTTAGCTGTGCAGAATTTTGAGTCTTGAAGTAGATGGGTGGGTTACAGATGTGCTACTTCAAAGTTAGAAGTAGAAATCAGAAGAGAAGAATGTTACTGCTTATCTGTATTGTAGTTGGCCTTCCTGTCATTTATAACACTTTTTTTCTAAGGAGAATTTGTGAATTTTTTTACTTTCTTTGATACTTTTACTAACTGTAGATATACTACCACATCTTTAATGCAGTAACTAGATTTTTTTTCCATTATGTGTAAAAATATATATATGTTCCAAGAGTACTTCTACATTTGTTTTGAAACTCTGAAATCATGTACATTCTCAGAAACCTTTTGTTTAAAAACATTAATCAAAAGAAAAAATGTTCATTTTTTGATAAAAAATGCAACTGGCTTTAACTATGGTGACTTCAGGCTAATTTCTCTACGTAATCTAGAAGTGGCTACCTTTGTTAAGAAATCTAAACAAAGTAACTGGTAAAATCAGGAGTGTTTTCTGAAGCTGACATAAATTATTTTGCACAATTTACAAATTTTAGCTTTGCATTTCACTTTAGCAATAGGAAAAAAAAAGCTAATAGCATCAGCATATGCTTGCAGCTGTACTAATTTTTCATACTAACAAATGAAAAGCTTGCAATTAGAATGTTTTTTGAAGGACAGTAAGGTGACTTAAAATGGTAAATATGTTTTACCCCAGTCTTCTAGATTGTATAGAGGCTGCTAATAAGAGTTATTACATTGAAACTTCTATATGCTAAGTCCTGCAAGTGTCATAGCAAAGACTTAAAGTGTGCTGGATTGTATGGCTAGAGGTCTCTAGGAAACTGTGCAATTCTATAGACCATTCCATATTGGGCTTCTGGAAAACTGCTCTTGTCAGCATGCATTAGCTTTCAGAAAGCTCAGGGTCTGATTCTCCACTGCCTTGCAATGTTTATAGCCATTCACAATTGTAAAATAATTGCTTTCTCTAAGCAATTTTATATTCTTTTTGAACTTCAAATAAGACTAATTCAGGTTAAAAATACCATATTAACTTATTTTTCTTCTAGCTGCATTTTTTATTTCAGCCTTAAAATTGCCAGGGGAGAGGGGAGGTTGGGAAGAGTGTGTTGGGAATTTTAGTATTCTGCAATTTGTCCATCAGGTGAGACAGATCTCAGACATGTAGTAGCCACAAAAAAGTAGTCATTCCTTGCATGTAGGCTGTGTCTATAGAGCATGTACTGTAAGTAGTGTATCTGAAGGGATGTTTGGCTGAATGGATCTGGGTTATCCAATGGCCTGCATGTATAGGATAGCTGTCAACTGTGTGTGCACAACTGGTGTATGTAAATCCTTGAGTACATCAATATGTATGCATGCATCTTTTTGGAATGTGTGAGCAATCAGTTATTAGAACTGTGGAAGAACTGCACAGTAGTGCATGTGCATGTATACAGATGTATTTTCTGACCAGAAATCAGATCTAGAGATGGTTAAAGTGCAAAGCAGTGCTGAATTGACCCTTGGTTTACCGAAAGAATCTTATAATGGTATTCCAGGGGAGATGAATGAATTTCATTGGCAAGGCCACTGTTTAATGATGTGCTTATGCTTAGCTTTAAGGATAAGCATTTAAAAGTGTGTGTGTGTATGTGTACATATATATAAATATAAGTGAGCATGATATTTCTGTCTTTAGGTAAAAACAATTTCTCATTACTCCTTTCCTAGGTTCAGAGTCTTCTAGTAGTGTAGGGTCATCCACGGGTTCTCTTTCTCACACCCAGCAGCCTCTTCCAGTGCCAGCTCTAAGCCAGCCTTCTCATGGCACGCCTGCCGTCTATCCAACTGTCAGCACTAGTAACTCTCTTTCCTTTGATGGTGGCATAAATGGGCAAGTGGCACCTACTAGCACTAGCTTCTTTTTGCTTCCCTTGGAAGCGACAGGCATTCCACCTGGCAGTATTCTGATCAACCCTCAAACAGGTTGGTATCTGCTCGTGGGTGTTCTTGTTACAGTTGAGAACTCAGACCAAAATGTGCAAGTGTTTATATAAGAGTTAATTTCAGTACTGTCCTTTCTTTTTATTTTTTGGTGTTTATGTTTGTTCAGTACACGTAATTTAAAAAGCATGACTTTTATATAAAAGGAATAAGTAAATCCACTTTGGGTTTTGCTACAGGTTTTAATTTATAGGTTTAATGTATTGTAACAGTGACTAGTTCAAAATACTTTAATATGTCATTTATTATCTAGAATACAGAATAAGGGGAGAGGGAAGAGTCTTTTTCAATGCTAATATAAAACAGTTTCACTGAAGAAAGAGCTCCTGAGCAAACATTCACACAGACTTGAAAGAATTCATTATCCTTTGTTTTGCACGTTACGATAAACATTTCTGTAAACTCATGACAGAAATAAGGATGGATTATATGCTATTTTTAAACCTCTGTTTCAGTTTAAAACAAGATTAAGTCAATGTTGGTATATTTGGCCAATGTTAATATTTTTAATAAGTAGGAGGATGAAATTTTGTAATGTAGATGCAGAGATGTGTAACTTCTTGCCTGATTTAAAAAAAAAAAAAAAAAAAATCAACCTTTTCCTTGCTGTGGAAGCTAAGGAACTCTGAAGATTTGATTTTACCTTTTCTGTGCAACACAGATTATATTTCACTTTTCATATATAGATTAGTTTCCTTTCTAGATGAGGAAATTCTTCAGGATGCATTTCTCATTCTCTAGATAGACTTAATTATACTTGAATATAATTGCATGTACTTTTGTAAAACTGATTTTTTCTGATTGCTGTTGTTAAAGTAATCACTTATTTCTCTCACGTAGCTAAATAATTTTCTTTTTCTATAATGCAAATCAGTTGCTGTTCTTGTATACAAAACTAGAAAACTAGTTGATTAATGAATCTTCATATTGATATGCTACTAAAGCTTCTCTTAACTAAATCCCTCTAAAAATAGCTAATGCTGATCCTAATAGAATTTGGTTACAGCTGACTGTAGCAGCAAATTTTTCTAGGCAGCCATTGCATTTCTAGGAGGAATTGTTTGCTATCTCAGGTATAGATTCTGGACATAGCAGTAACTTTGCTTCTAGGCATAATGAGGACCACTGCACATCTTACATGTGAATTTTTCATTGTGAGGTTGGCCATCTGAGCAGAAGTGTGGCAATTTGTGATCAAATTTTGCTAGGAAAGCAAAACTTTGTAGCATTTGTAGGCATTTGTGTGCTCTGTGCTCTGCAGAAAATATGAAGAATATTGGCTCGTTTTTCATATTATGAGTTTATAGCATGACCGTACTAAAATCTTCAGAGTTGCTGTAAACAAAACAGATAAATGCAGACATTGGAAGGCTACTATCAGTTTGCAGATAGTGTCATCTGAAACATGATACAGTTTAAGTCGTGGTCTTTGTCATCTTCATTTCACTTATGTCTATGTCAACATTTTGCATGTGATTAGATTCACTTTGTTCCTCCTGTACAGTTGGTCATTTCCCAGTTATTTTGGTGAGACTTCCACATAGCAGCAGGAAAGGGCAAAGAAAGAATAGACTGTGAAACAGTTTTTCATGCTGTAAGCATTTTTTACTTGCGCTCACCTCAGAAAAGCAACAGAATTCTATAATTGACTGTTTGATGTTTGTTAAAACTAGCTGGACCCTCAAGTTATGATTCTAACTTAAATATGGGCTCTTGCTGATCTGCTGTACCTTTTGGGTTTTGTTGTTTGTTTTTTTTTTTCCTTTCCCTAACCTAGGCAACAAAACAAGTTACTGTTTATTTATAATTTACTTTTAAGTTGTTTAATGGCATTAATGGGGAGCTTCAATATTGAAGTTGCAAATTATTAAATAGGAGAATAGTATTACATTATTTCATTGGAAAGCTGAAGGAATTGATTTATGAATAGAAGTATTTCAACTCTGTTAGCAGTTATGGGAATATAATTGCTGCTTCTGTTTTGTGTCTGTTTTATATAGGTATTGCCTTTACTCTGCCCTATGTTTCAGTTGATGTTCAAAACAATTGGAGTTATTCATTTAATTGCCTTTTAAAAGGTCCTTAAAATACTGTTTTAGTAGAGTTGTCCTTTACTGCTTCTGCCCTTTTTCAGTTCACTTAATAAAAATAAGTTGTCTGCACTGTCAGGGTATGGCAAATGTTTACGTGTTCATTAAGTCAATGCTGAGTTTCTTTGTCTAATTTAAATGTTCATTTACATGTTTTAGCTGCATATACTTTGCCATTTGACTCCCTTTTAGTTATGGCCATTGTAAATGTAGTTGTGGGGATTTGGCATAAATTTGATATGAAACAGTATGACTTTATTTCTAAACGTTATTCATTTTGTCTGCTGTAATTGTATTTATCTTAATTTTCTCCAGACTTGGATAATAGAGCTGTCTGTCTCTGGTTGTTTGTTCTTTTTCAACCTTTCAGGTCAGCCATTCCTTAATCCAGATGGCACTCCAGTTGTGTACAATCCTCCTATGCCTCAGCAACCTGTTAGGACCCAAGTGCCTGGACCTGCACAACAGCCACCTCTTCCCCCACCACCTCAGCAACAGCCAGCAGCTAATCACATCCTCTCACAGGTGCACATGTCAAATATATGCTGCTTGCATTGATGGTTGATACTGCTGTCTTACAAGGGATTAGCAGGTTTGCTCTGTTGACACATGCTATAGAAGCAGGAATAGCTGCACAGATATGAGTATATGGAATTTTTCCCCATAGTTCTCAAAACTGTCAGTTTTAATAACTGAACAGGGTAGGCAGTCTTTTCTTAAAAATATAGAAAATACAATGATGTACTGAAAATGTTATGGTATCAAGATTATAGAAAAAAGAAAAAAGGGTTCTGTCTTTGTCCTGTGATACATGTACTCACACCCACACACAAACCCCTGCCACGTGGTCAGCAAGGTAGGCAGTTAATCCAATTGAAGTATTTTTTCATGAAGCTTACTTTTCAGTCAGAAATTCTTGGGCTGTACTGTCAGGTTGTACTGCTGGCACCAAAGAGGTAGCTTAGAACTGCTCGGTGTGAATGCCTCTGTAGTAGTAGCACTACTACAGAGGTGTAGCGTGTCCTACTTACAGTGGCACACGCTGAAGGACAGGCTAGCTCTCTGGTGTTTAAATGACCAGAGTGCACATAAAGTATTTCAGTATTGGGGAATAAATAAAAGCAATATGTTTTAATTTGTGGTTGCTAATAGATTGATTCTGTCTTCAGATGCTTTAAAACAACTTCTGTTTAGAATGCAAGTCTACTTCTTATTTTATAATTTCAAAACAATTTCTCTCTGAACAGCATAATGTTAAACAAAAGCAATCTGCTGACTTAGTTTATAGTCAATATAATGTGTAACAAAACAAATGCCATATTGAAAATTAATTTTAATTCTGTGCAGTCTTTCAGCTTAATTAAAAGAAAAAAACCCTATCCCTTCCCTTTCTGGTAACAACTGGAACACAATTGCTTTTTTGTCCTGTTACAAAAAACTGTTTTCACTTCTCTTATGTTAACCATGTTTATAAACCTGTTATTTCTTCAGCCTATCCGACCTCTACAGCCTTCTTCCCAGCCTGTTCAGTACTCTGCAGTCTCTTATCCACCCCCGCTCCTGCCAGTCTCCTCTACCCAGCAATATTCTGTGGTATTATATCTTCTGTTCATTTCCTTTTTGCGTGGGTTAATCATTAGTGGAAGCTGACCTTTGCTTGGGTTGTTTGTAAGTGATTGTGATAGCAGTGTAATGACTGGTTAGCTTTTCAGTCACAGTAAAATATCACCTGAGTCATGGAAAATAGTTTCCTGTTAATTTCAAGTTCAAGAGAAATGCGTACATTTAAGGCTATTCTATATATCTGTATATAATGAAAAATATTTTTTTCTTAACTAAGAAACAACTTTTTCAAAGTTTTGTTGGCCAGTCAATACCTTTTGTCTTTTGACTAATGTCTTTCTATCCATCCTTTCCACCCTTGTTGCTTTCTGTCTGCTTTCTTCTGCTGACCCTTAATTGCTTTCAAAGGGTCAGCTGTGCTGGGTTTTATTGAAGTAACTTTTTGAAGCCTCTTTGCCAGAACTCTTAAACAGTTCACCAGCATCCCTTGTTCTTAACAGATAGAAGCTGGAAATGAAATCTGATAGTCTCTTGTAAAAATGGATATTATTTAAGAGTCTTATTGCTGAGGCAAAGTGAAGCCTACTGAAGGAGAAACATTACCCAAAGCAGAATGTGAACTAGGGCCCAGGTCAAAAATTGAGGCTTTCCAACTCCCTAAACTGCTTTACGTGTTGTACAATAGCTATTTTATGATGAAGTTTGTATTTTGCTACTGCTTGCAACATAAATCATGTCATATGACAACAGATGCTCATTAATCTTAATTCAGTAGCCTGCATTTAATTAAAATGATATTATAACCATTACCTGTACTTTAGGTGTACAATTCTAAAAGGAATTGCACTTCATTAGGGGTGCTTTCTTTTCAGCAACATTGTTTCTCATGTTATCTTAGAGTTTGAGCACATGTAAACTGCACTGTGTATAACTTCTCAGTTAATTAAATGAGAATGGTTATTTAACCCATGTAATGCATTGCTTCCAGCAGCAGCTCATTCAGAAGCTAGTTTTGTGCTATAATCTGCAATCATTGTTTAGGCATATGCTTGCTAAAACAAAGAATGAAACTCCTTCCAGGTTTATGATGGTTTCAAGCCA
The DNA here is from genome assembly GCF_987193195.1 of Phasianus colchicus. Classification (NCBI taxonomy): domain Eukaryota; kingdom Metazoa; phylum Chordata; class Aves; order Galliformes; family Phasianidae; genus Phasianus; species Phasianus colchicus. Next base: position 6,340,577 of record NC_143442.1, on the reverse strand, counting down.
TTTCGTATTTAGGAAGTGAGTTTAATACTAAATTGTGCTGTCAGTTTCAAAAATGTATTTTTACTGATGGCAACTTATGTAACATAGTGAAAAGGATTAATCAACTCTGGTTCATAATCTAAATGAATTATCAGCTGTAGTCAGTAACAGGAAGGTTGGGTTTACCCATGTTTTGACAATAACGTTTCAGTGGTTCATCATTTGTACTGTACGTGTCGCTGTAGGAATAACTGACCAGATGATGATTTACTTGTATTGACAGTATAATACAAATGTGTGTTGCTGGATTTTGTCCTTTAGACATTTTCAGAGTTAATATTACGTCGTAATTAAATATCAGTATCCTTTCTTACGTGGACGTTGTGAGAAGCAGTATGTAAAGTTCAATGCAGAAAAGCATTATGGTTGTGTTAATAGGCCTCATTTCAGAAGTGCCATACGGAAATGTAAATTGTTGATAGAATGAAAACAGAGATGTTCTAAATTCAGAGGTATTCCAAATAACGTTTCACATGCAAATTCATGTATCAGATGAATAATTCCAGGGCTAGAAGTGTAAAGTGTCATCATAAAATATGAACATAGATGATCTGTAAAAGACAAAAATTGAACTTAGTATTTCTTGATTACCTCTTATCTTCAGGATGATGTGTGAGAGAGGATCAGGTGCTTCTAAAGTTTTTGAGAGTTTTTTCACAGTTAGAGAGACTGCTTTTTGAAATGTGAAATTTCATGTTTACTAACCAAGACAATACTAGTGATAACTTTTAATTTCTGGGATGCTGGTAATTTGTTTGATGTTGAATTTCTTATAAAGAACAAGTGCTTAGGCTTAGTTACAGTAGTAGAAGTTTTCAAATGTCACAGGACTTGTGCAGTGCCCAGTGCCACCAGTACCATGGTTTCAGATGTAAATAAAACAGAGATAGTAAGTAATTTCTAGAATGGCTTTTTTGCAGCTGTTGCGAAGATTAATTTTTTAGCATGAAATCAAGTGCATAGTACAACACCAAGTTTGGCAAATGTACCTTGTTATCCAGGATTAAAGCCTCATTAACTTAAGCTCTTAAAGCCAAAAGTTGTTTTGTCAGTACAGCCTTTTGCTGTTTTAGCTGGGGTTCTGTGTTTTCATGCAGAATTTGAAGTCCAATCGGAAGAATGTATTTTTGACAATTGAATTCTTGCATTTAAGTAGATAGAGGCAGATGTAATCCAAAAAAATCAAGTATTTGAAGTGAGAGGAGTCCCTGAATGTGGATGTATTTTCCCATTGTCAGCACTGAAGACACTTCACTACTGTGTTCTGATCATGTTCTTCCCTGTTCTTCTTTGGCTGATGTTGCTATTGTGCAGTAATTTAAGACATTCCTATCTAAAACCTTTTGTTTAAGATATTTGCCTACGTTTTTTTTTTTTTTAAGTATTTCCAAATGTAACTTTTTTTTTTTAATTATTACAGCAAGACAACCTAGGATCACAGTTTAGCCATATGAGTCTTGCCCGTCAGCCACCTGCTGATCCAGCTGAACCTCACACCACTATGTTCCAGTCCACTGTTGTCCTGCAGCCCCCGCAGCAGTCTGGTTATATCATTGCAGCTGCTCCACCTCCACCACCTTCTGGCCAGCCGGTTTCTGCGCCGGGCTACTCTCCATCCAGCCACCCTGTCAGCCAGCAGGTCCTTCCACAGCAGGGATATATGCAGCAGCCTGTGCCACAGGTACAAGGGCTTTGTTTCCTTTCTACTGAAAGCTGTGTTTATAAACTAATCATGCTGTTTCATCAGTGTGCTTTCTGTAAAGTCTGCCTATTTATGTGTAGCTGGTTTAAAAAACAAACAAAAAAACCCCACCAAAAACATACACTCTGTTATTGGTAGAAATATTTTAAAACTTCAAGTGGAAATTGGTCCTGAGATACTAAATCAGCTTCCCTCTATCCTTCTCCGTGATTTCACCAATGGTGCTGCATTCTAAAAGTAATGGGGTTGCTTTCTTCTGGCATTGACTGAAATGGTATGCATAGTCACCAAAGCCTGCTAAAAGCAGTTCACGAAATCAATGCCTACATAGGGGAATATAATATTGTGGAGTTTTCCTTTCTACATTGCAAGTCCAAGAAATCAGCCATTAAAGAGAGACTTTATATGGAAAAAAGTTGCTAAAGCATCACTAAAATTTTGCATCTATCTTTCTTGTACCCTGTTGTTCTTTTTCTGTTTATGTGTCTGCCTTCTATAAACCTGCAGGTACTGAAACTCTTTAACTGTTGTTTGTCTCTAGGTGCCAGCCTGTTATTGTTCCCCCAATCAGTATCCACACTCCAGTCAACAATATCGACCTGTTTCTGTCCATTACAACACACAGCAAAACCAACCATTGGCACAGCCTGGACAGCAGACAGGTTTGTTGAAGTTACTCAGCATTTCATTAGAATACCCTGCATACATCTTGTCCTCTGCTTTTAAAATTTATTTTGCCTCATGATTTCAAATAAAAGTTCACACTGGACACAGTGCGCAACTGAAGCAGAACAATTTGAGTCAGTTGTTCATGAAGCTTGAGATCTGAGCCGTTACTGTAAGTGGCCCATGCTGCTAAGTTCCAGGACAATTTTTTAGTCTAAAACTGAATAATTCATAAGACAAAGCAAAAGATTGGTAACTTAGTTACTAAAAAAAAATTAGTGGCTTGTAAAATAAGATAAATTAATAACTTGAAATGATGTAAAATCAGAGAGGTGTGTCTTAACTGCTGAAAGTTCCAAACAAAAAATACTTTTGTTTAAATTGCAGTTTAATACAATATGGAATAAATCATTTTTCTGGCCATCGACTCACGGTATCTGGATATTGACCGGTATATGTAATAAGACCTAAAGCTACATCTGAAATGGTTGGGGCTCAGTATTGGTGGCTGTGTTTGAGGTGAAAGGCAACGTGCTGCTTGGCTAGTGCAGCAGTGAGTCCCTCAGGCTGGGTCCCTTCCAGCTCCAGATGTTCTGTGAGTCTATATCTGGTCAAGACCAAGAGTGAGTAGATCGTGTCTTACAGGGCTTTATTCATTTTATAAAGTGCTTACTAACTGTGAAATTATTTTCCAAACAAATGTGGATAAAAGATGACAGCTTCTGAGAGCATGGCAACTGAAACCACGTTTGGTTTAACATTATGGGATGGCCTGACTTTGAGCTGTTGAATTCGGGGCCGTAACACTGTCTGAGAGGTTTATATTTCTCACAGTGAACCGGTCTCTTTTTCAGCTGCTTCCTGGCTTCCTTTTTAAAGGGGTTTCAGGTGTTAGGTTTATTGCTTCTATTTTAAATGCTTTGTTTGTCCAAATATGTCAAATAGGAGGAAACGCTCTTTAAGAAAGTAGCATCTCATGACCTCATAATCATGAGGGCTAAGTTACCATGAGACTTAATGACAGGTTGATTAAAAATCTGAACTGGACTACAATTACTGTTTGGAACATCAACTGAAGTTCAGCTGGCTTCTGCTACAAAATGGCCAGTGATAAAGCTCCTACAGTTGTAACAACAGCTGTTGTTGCAGTAGTTGGTATCAAGCTGTAGTCATCACTTGCTAACCAGGTTATTGTACTGCTGTGTTCTTGACTAAAAACCGTTTCTCATTCTCAGTGTATCATTCAGAAGATATATTTCTATACTCTGTCTGCTAACTTATATTAAGTGATTCATTTTCAATTATGTAAATATCAAGCTCTCTTCCACTTTGGAATATTTCTGCTTTGGAGTATTTCTCTGTTAGGAGACAGTCTGCTATGGCAGGTGTGGGTTTTCTTTTTCTGCTGAGTGCTGCATTTCTGTCATGTCATTTTCAATGCAGAGGTGAAACTGTGGTGCTAAAAATAGAATATTCTTTGGAATGCAGTGGGGAACTTTCTTGGCAGTCAATTTCTATTGTTCCAGTTCTCTCTGTTAGCAAAATTGATTACATCTGTCACTGGAAGTGCTAGAAAAAAGTGACAAATGTTCACAGCTACATTACAAAGTCTAGGAAGTAAGGGCTTTAGATTGCAGATGTATTATTGATTGTGTCTATCATATATTGCAGCTTTGCATTCTGTTGCTTTTTAGGTGCTGTAGATCATTCTGCAACAAAATACACTTAAGTGTTTTGTTTTTTACAGATATGAGAGATTTTTGTGTGCAGTTCAAGCTTAGCTATTAAAAACTGTAATTACTAGTCTTCATTCAAGCATGCATTGTTCTGAATTGTATAGTACTCTGAAAGCATGTCGTGTATTCTGTGTTTCTAATGAACAGCGCTCATAATTAACTGAACCTTCTTCCCTTTAATTTTCTCAAATAATATTTGATGATGTTACCAGTCTGCTGTCTCCGTTGTTGCAATCTCTGTAAAAGCTGAGACTTAATTCACGTTTGTTGTACCCTGAACGAATGTAATGAATGAACATCCATGGGTTTTGTTTTGTGTTAATTGAATAATTACTTACAAAATAGACCAAGCAATATTTTAAACACGCAGACACAAAATCCTAGTGAGTTTTTATGGCTCTATTTGCTGTATTAAGTATAGTTCCATATCAAGCCAGGGAGCATGGGCAGTGCCAAATTTGTTAGAATGTGAATGCATTAGAGTTGGATACAGATTCTTTTTGCCATCAGTTCATCTGGACAAGCCTCACTTTGTTACTCTGTGGTCTCTGGCACTGTCTCAGCCACACTAATAGCTAGGGGGTTTTGCTGGTATGGTAAGTAGTTAAGCACATAGCCTTAAAGGTGGAACAGGGGGGAAAAAGAATTTCACTTCTGTTCTACATGTATTTTGATCATGTTAGCAGTTATCTCCTATATGCATTTAAAAAAAAAAAAATGTGAGGCACAGTGGGCTGGAGCATAATAAATGCACAGATGCCATTTGCTGTTTGCACTCAGACCTGTGGGTTTATTTATTTACTTATTTGTTTAGGATGCTTTTGGAAGATAGTAGAGACTACCAGTTAAGCAATAAGAAATGGTTGTAGAATCACAACATGGGGGTGAATATCGAAGTCAGGTTTTTTCTTTTTTTTTTTTCCCCACAAGGTAATATAAAGTATTAAATGTCTTCCATTGTATATGAATGCGACTTTTACCTGGAAGATTTCTCTCAGATCCTAATTGTTTTACTATTCCATACTTCAGATTAGAAATGGCCCTTTTGAAAAGGACTTGCATGTATGTCTTGCAAGGTCTGCTTCAGCCTTGAATCACTGCTATTTCTATCTCTGGGGCACCTGGGATGCTAGCAGAAGTTATCACAACCAGAATTTCAAAGCTGGTGTACTTCAAACAGCATTACTTATAACAACTGACAACTGATTAATGTCTTTTAATGTAATCTGGCATGCCTTGTTCAAATGCCTTCTGCTTTCACCAGGCAAATCAAGGTGTTAACACATGTAACTCACTAGTGTAAACACTGCAAGCACTTGAGCAGCACTGCAGATAGGATGTGAAATATTTAATGCTGATGCCAGATGGATGCAAACGAATAAATCTGTTAATTTCTAATGTTGGCTTCTTTTTATGTGCATGATAAGTTCAACTCTTACAAAGCTTCCAGATGTAGAAAGCCACTGGAAAATGCCACATGTACCTCTTCATATAGGCAACTGTGCATAAAATTTGTTCAGATATAATTATTTCAAAATAACATTCAAATGTATGATTTCAGGTTACCAAGTTTTGCCTAACCAGCAGCAAAACTACCAGGGTTTAGTTGGAGTTCAACAGTCTCAGAATCAAAGTCTAGTCAGTGGCCAACACAACAATGTTGGGAATCAAATTCAAGGTGTGATTGTTCCATATCCTTCAGTGCCATCGTATCAGGTGGGTAATTTACTCAGAACTTTCCAATCTGTGCATTCGGAGTGATCTATTTTTAATTTGTTTACAATTGTTTTGTAAATGGGTGAAATCTGCAAGTATGTTTCAAAGTGACATATGGATAGAAATTTGAAAAAGTAGAAACAATAACCCAAGACAACTGAAATGTGAAGCAAAAGTTTTAAACAAGAGGCGGAATGAAACATTGTCTGCACGAGGAAGTCTTAATGTGTTCGCAATTTTTAGGTTTCGGTGCCTCAAGGTTCCCAGGCAGTGCCCCAGCAGACATATCAACAGCCTGTTATAATTCCTGGTCAGTCAAATCAAGGATTGCCCACAACAGGAATGCCAGTTTACTACAGTGTCATTCCATCAGGTCAACAGAATAATTTAAGGTAAGCTTAACTTAGTTATTTCATTTCTCAGCAATGAGGTTTAATTGCCCTGTAGAAACTGACAATATCTGCTTTATTAGTCCATGTATTGAAATGTATTTTAAAGGCAGACTTGCAAACGCTTTGTTAGCTATTTATTTTACTCTTATGCAGTTAACTGAAACAACCAGTACTGCTTGTTTGACTGGAAATACACTGTTTTGGTGTTGCTTTCAGCAATCTTTTACTTGTTAGTTCTATATTATAGTTTTCAGTGTTCCTTTTTTTACATGTGAAACACGAGCATGTCCAGTAGCAATATCTTTTTGCAGTTATCTTTATTCTCTTTATTTTGAATCTCTGAAACAGATTACTCAGCTTTCTTTTGTCCACATAACTGATAAAACCTGTTAGCACAAAGCTGGCTGTGAATTGAGTATAGGAACTTCCTTGGATGTTCAGGTCTTGTTTGATAAATAATGTTGAGTACTCATGATAGAACAGATATTTGAATACCTAAAAGAATTCATTACAACTAATGCCTGTTACATGTGTGTTTCAAAATACTTGGTTTGCAGCTTTTAAACAAGCAGCAATGGTATGAAGCTTGCTTCATCCATCTGTAAGCACAGATTTCAGTGTTTATGTTATTGCTACATGGCTTCATCGAGTTAAATGAATCTGAATTCTTGTTCTGTGTACCCTAAGGTTCTTTTTAACCTTTTCTTCTTTGGTTATGTTTGAGATTCAGTGGAGTCACAGGTAGACATCATCATAGACTTTTTTTTATAGTAAGCTTCGTTGCTTGATCTCTTCTGTCATTTGCAATGGCCATCTTTTTCAAACAGGGTAACTTTTATTATTCAGAGCGGACTAGCAGCTTAGGACAGCATCTTGCTTTTATCAAAATAGATGTGTTGCAACACTTTAACAAAGAACACAGAATACTGTTCTGCAGGAACTGAATGGACGCAAACCCACAGGTCATCATTGTAGACTAAAATAATGGAGAGATGAGAAGCTGTGTGAAAGAGTACATCCTATGCAGATAGTGGAAACTAAAACAAATTGCTTCCTGAGTTTTGCCTTTTTCAAAATACGAGCATTTTTAATTTATAATTGAATACTTGATCTTGGGGACAAAGGACGGAAAAAAAAATTTAGGTGAAGTCATATGTGAAAGTGGATTTCTAGTGGAGGCTCAACAGGATCACACTTCCTTTATTATATAGTTTGAAGTTATTTAAAAACATCTCATTCCCTCAGGATATTCACTTTCTGTCAGTACTGACACGAAGTACCAGATTCTGTAGACACCATTCTCACGTTGCAGCCCTCCAACCTGATGGGTGTTTTGTCTGTTTTATGACAGAGTTTGGCTGTGTCGGTTACTCAGCTGTTTTGCCTTGAATGTCTTGAAAATTAGCTGCATAAATAAACTTTCAAAATTGTTCTTTTCATGTGTATTACAAATAAATGAAAGGCTATTTCTTTGTTGTCTTGCATGACTGGTACTTTTCTCTAATTTCCTGTTTGATAAAGCCATGCTAAAGGAGCCCCTGTAGGTATCTGTCTAAGCTGCCTTACTATGCTCTGAAGTGGATGAGTGTGCTCATTCCATGTGCTGAATAAGCTGACTCAGCTGTTTGGGGCCAGCCTCCAGCTGAGAAAACAGCATGTGAAATCCTTGTGGTGGGTTCTGTGGTGGCTATTTAACTGAGACCTAATTATGGTTAATTAATTCTGTATATCTTTATACCATCTATTTGCACACAGATCAAAATAAAAAATTGCTACAGTTTTTTGATATATGCAGGTCATAAGTTATGGCCAATGAACAGACTCGAAACCACTGTCTTCTGAAGAACAGGTTCCTGGGCAGGGGGTAGGTGGGAATATTACTGATTGAAATTAGTGAAATCCCATTAACTTGTAGTGTCTGTAGGCAACAAATGCAGTGGTTAGGATTAAATGTGACAAACTTCTGTTAGTCATGTTCTTTTCTCTTTATTATTATTACAGTTCATCAGTAGGATATTTGCAGCCTCCTGGATCAGAGCAGATACAGTTTCCTAGAACATCATCACCATGTAACTCACAGCAGCTTCAAGGACAGCAATGTGCAGGTTGGGGGACTAAAGCTTTTTTGGAGCAAGTTTCTAGCCATTGTTATGCAGAGTGTTTGTATATTTGTAATTAAGGGTTTGATTTAGAATTAAGTATTTTTTTTTATTTCCTTCTGTATTCTGTGTTTGAAGTTAGATTGGATGCACGTTAACTTCACATCTTAGTTTTTTTATCATTGAAAGCTCTCATTACTTTGCTCGAATTCAGTACTGGACACCACGATGCCTTGCATGTCTGCTTTTGAATTGAGACAGACTTGAGAACAATGCGTTCGCAGCCAGATGACTTTAATCTTTTCCTCAGTGGCTGTTGGGCTTGGGTAGAGAGGAGAGAGGTAGCCTTTTCAAATGTTGAAAGGGGAAATTAAATACTCAAGTATTCTGTTCTCATGTTTGTTTCTTCTGGTAGCCTTATTTACTGCCTTTACTTCCATAGTTTATAACAACCATTCAAGTCAGAAGCCACCACCTCCTACATTATTGTCACCTTCATCAAAGTCAAAGCCGCAACAGGCTGCTTCCATTTTGCACTACAGCATAGTGTCTCCACCCTCATGTAAAAGTTCACCCACTGGTCTTTCCATCATGCAGCCAATAAAAGGTATATTTTATTGGGATTTATATCTAAGCCATTCTGTCTAGAAATTATCAGGTTGATTTCATGGCTACTTGTGAGAACAGTTGTGACTTGAGTGCTGTTTCTGCAAATACTTTTTCATAATTCTTCATCTGAATTACTGTCATTGTAACTTTAAAAATGACCATGTTGAATCTAAATGAAACAATAGCCAACTTTACATGAGCAGCCTGGAGGCAGCCTTATTCAACAGAGAAAAATATTGCTTAGCAGAAGTACTTAAATCAGGTTTGGAATGTTTTTCTCTATAAAATATTAAGATAATTTTTTTAAAGGCCTATATATAGCAGCCTCAATGCAGTATGAAAACAGTAGTGACATAGAGCTTGTCATATCCTTAAAACATTTATAAGTATTGATATCCAGACACTTAAAATCTCTGCATTTCCAACCACAATTATCATAAAATTGATGACCTGGTCAGGAAATTAAGGGCATTAGGGTTAGCCTCCAAACTAGAGATTTATAGATCAATCTTTTAATCGTAGTCAGTACTGCTGCCCTTATTTTACTGGAGGGAATTTGATGCATGAGAGGTTCCATTGGCAACAAAAAGAAAAGAGGGGTGTAATTTCTAACACTGCTATCAGTATTTTGCAAGCAATTGCTGGAACAACTAGGTCAATGACCTAGATTCCAGTAGAGATGAGATGTCTCTTATGACCTGTTATCTTTAAAGATATTTTTAGAGACTGTTCATTAGTAAATAGGTAACGTACAGTTAAGTGGCATGACAGCTGGATCAGCAGTGTATTTTAGTTCACAGTTATTTTTAGTTTCTTTTTGAAAGTAATTCTTAAAGATGGCCATTTCCAGATGTCCAAAATTGGTCTAGCATTGGTTTGTTCTGCCCTTATCCTGGTAGTTCTAGTTTTATGCTGTTTTGAAGGCTGATTCAAATCTGTTAAACTGTCATTTAAACAAGGTTGGGGAAGGTAAAAGCCTTCTAAATATTGAGAGAATAAAGAAAAGCATGCACTTGATCAACAGCAATACTGAGATGACACCTTGAGGAATCATCTCGAGGTAAGGACACAGGACATACATAGGCATGCAGCTGAGTGGTGTTTCTCCTCTTGAAAAATTTGAAGGGGAGCACATTCAGCCTGGGAGCCTTTCAAAGATTTCTCCTGGGTTTTTCTTGTCATGTTTTTTGATAGCTGAATATCTGCATCTGACTTATGCCTTCTGTGACACTTGATTTCAAGTATGCTTGTTATAGGAAAAGAATTCCATTTATTCTCACTTACTCAAATGCTGTGAAACTTGTAGTAGAAGTAAAGAAAAGAGCATTTGGGGATCTACAGTTTTCTTTTGTAGTTTACATAGAACTTTTCAGCGTGTGACATCTGTCAAGCAATAATGCTGTAGGTTATTTCCTTGGGAGTTCTTATCTCATAGAACAGAGATGACAAAAGCTACATGCCAAGCACTGTAGAAATAATAAAGCAATAAAATGTAAATATAACATTTATAATATTTTTATATATGCATAATTAATAAAATGAAACCAATCTTGTGTGAAAGGTAGTGGATATATTGGTTTTTGTCTCTTTCCCTCAAGTCTATATATAGAGATTACAGAGGCCTTGCCACTTAGCAACTTGCTGTTACTCTGATTATATAGCAGCAATCCATAAGCAGAAGTTTGTTTTATTTTGCTGCGCAACAGAACAGAAATATTCACCATGTGGCTTTTACAAGGACAGAGCAGGGATGCTCAAATTTGTATCCTCTACTAAAGTTGGCAAGGTAATCTGATGATTACATTTCAATCTATAGCACATAGGTAGAACTTTTTGCCATTTAAAAAAATTGGAAAGAAAGCATAGGTGTGAAAGCGTTGGTGTTATCGCATTGTTTTGATAAACATCAATACAGTAAATATTTCACAATACAGTTTAGAAAGGCTAATACAGTTCTAATATTAAGAGCTTGTTACTCTACATTGTATGGTTTGTGTTTCCAAGGAATCAGATTGTTTCTTTTTGGAATGCAGGGGTAGTGAATACAATAGCCCATTTTAAGAAGATATAGGAGCAATGCATTTTGTAATCTGATTGACTTTTCCTAACTGATGGTATGATGTAGGTAATGAATTGAGAAGATTGTGGACTCCCTGTTTGAAGGAAGTGAAGTTGGATGATAAATGGTGTTCAAACTGTGTATTTTAATCATGGTTTCTGAGAAATTATGTAAACATAACATAGAAGAAAGAAGGAAATTGCAAACAACCATTTCCAAGTAAATAGGACACTATATAAATTACCTGGGATGGGGGATAACAACTAATCTCTCAGAAAAACTCTCATCACAGCTCTTTACACAAAACCATATGGAACAGCATTGGCTGTTTGGCTCTTCTCCCCTAACTGGAATTTCTGCAGCTACCACAGCAGCTAAATGGTACCGGCAGCATGAAACAAACTACATTCCCTGCTCAGAAAAACCAGTCCCAGACTTGTAGGATTGTTATAAAATCTGTGAATGAATAAAATGTTGCTTTGGACTACAGACTGATTTCAGATCTTTCTCACCATATCAAAGAGAGCATTACTCTGATGATAACTACAGTAAATGTAGAATACTTCTAACTATTGTTAAATAGAATTTCTTTTAAAAAATATTCCCACTAATGAGTTTCAGTGGTTCCGTTTATCTTCTGTAGTTCTGGGAAACCTCTTAAGCTAATCTAGTGCAGATTTATTTGGTAGTGGAAATGCAATTGTACAGAATATCCTGTCCTAGTTGTCTAGAAACTAGCAGGTTATTTAGAAGGATGTTTTAAGTGTTGTTTTCTTTTGTTTTAATTCATGTCTTTTCTACTAAAATTAGAATTAAAATTGATGATAAACTAACTGTATACTGTCCACTTCTTCTTGCCATGTAGCAGTAGCAGCACCACCGGGTGGAGGAGTAGTAATGATGCAGCTAAATATACCCAACAACCCTCAGCCTCGGAATCATTCACCTCCACAGTGGAAACAGAATAAATATTACTGTGATCAGCAAAGGGGGCAGAAGTCCACAGAACTTAGCACTTTAGACGGTGCTGCACAGGTATGAGTTTTGTTTTATTTTGCAGCATGACTTATTTGCATGAGTTGCATTTTTGTTTTTTTTTTTCCCAAAAGTTCTTTTTTGGAATAAAGTCTATACTGATAGTACTTAATATAGTACTTTTGCTTCCAGTGTTGGAATGCTTGTAATTTAGCTTGTTCAACTGGATCCCTTTTTAAATACACACTTGTTGTTTATCCAGTTGCAGCATAGTCCTCAACTAGGTAGTCCTGTCACCTCGCCAGCCCAATCACCAGCACCAGCTCAGCTGTCAAACCTCAAGAACATCCGTCCCACGTTAACACCTCTTTCTATTGTGCCCCAGTTTTCTAGACCTTTCATCCCTGGACAAGGTATATTTTTGGTTGACTAAAATGTGCGTGTGTTGTTTTGTTTGTTTTTTTTGAAATGTATCTTAAAAGACATAAGGATTTTCTGACAAACTGTGGCTCACTGCAATAGTAATCTTACTGAAGGAAGATCCACAAAGCTATCCACTAGCTCATCTTAATGCATTTTATGGTGTTATGATGTTATCTTACAGGGATAGAACTGTAGTTTTAAGATGAATGTTCTGCCAAAACCCTTTTCTTCATTGATGAATGCATTGAATCAAACCACTGCTATGTGTGAATTCTTCATTTCTTTTAGAAAAACTGATATGATAGCAGAAAAAGTCTCTTGTAGAATAATTTAATTCCTCTTCTGCCATGTTATCAGGAAAAAAAAAAGAAAGAAAAAAAAACCCAGAAAATAGGGAATTTTCATTATAATGTGGAAGTCTGAAAACAAACAAGAAGTCCTTTGGCATTGACCAAAAATGTCCTGGTGTGTAGTTCCAAAACTGAAAATCAATGGGTCTATTTTCTAGAAAAATTACATTTGTAAAGCGAGACTTAGAGAAAATGCTGCTGTGTCTTCCTTATTGATATGAGAAACTTCTTTTGTTTGTCTTTGTTCTGTGCTGCACAACCTTTACATCATTTTTTGGTATTCCATTGCTGGTGTAAAAATTCCAAGTCGCCTGTTGCAAACTACATCTCTCAACTTTTTTAATCTTCTGTGATTGTTAAAAAATTCCGTTTGGTAGTCCTGGGCGCAAATAGGAATATGAAGACATACCTGGCACTCACCAAGGATGCAACCATGGAAATGGTTAAATTAGTACACTGAGAACTCCTTTATTAAAGTCATTTTCAGGTGACAGCACAGTAAATAATGTTATTGTGTTTTTCAGCGTAACTCTTAAATGCAAGCCTTGGGCTTGTACCTTTTCACCCTGTGATCAGTATGTGACTTCATCACACTAAATCTTGTTTTCCTAGCTTAGCTGGATACACTGCATTGTGCATACTCATTCTGCTTTCTCCTACAAAAGATATACACAAAACCTCTAAATTCTGTTACTATGTTCTGGGGGTGGGGGGGACCCTTCTAATTACCTTTCTCTTTAAGGAGATGCCAGATACCCATTGCTTGGCCAGCCCCTGCAATACAATCCACCATCTTTATTACGTGGACAAGTAGCAAGCCAACAGGTAAAGAGAACATTCTCCTGGCAACACAGAAGAAAGCAGTTTAGGACTGCAATTATAATAACCGTGAATAGGAACTTATAGGAACTTATAGGAACTTATAGGAACTTATAGGAACTTATAGGAACTTATAGGAACTTATAGGAACTTATAGGAACTTATAGGAACTTATAGGAACTTATTATTGCATTGGAGAAGTAATTGACTGGAAAGCACTTTGTTTCTTACAAGAAAAGAAAATATTAAGTGTTGGCAAAACTGTATTTAGTTTTGGGGAGAGACTTAAACCCTCCACTCCTGCCTTGCTCAGTTCTACCAGAGATCAGCCAGAAGATGTGCTGGGTTTGGGGGGAGGTGGTTTATTTTCTTCTGAGAAGTTTTAAGGTGATTTTTTCATCATTTCCTTCCTTTCTTCTGAAGTCAAGGATTTACACTGAGGTAATGTAGAACTTATAAGATACAATGCCTTGTCACTAAAGTACATCATTTATATTCATCTCTCTAGTGTCAGCCTGGAAACAGACATGGAAACAGGGGAAAGAAACCAGCAAAGAAGGCTGCTTCAGCAGATCTCGGTGCAGGAGAACCAGGTATAGAACTAGCCAGGTGATGTATAAGAGCAAAGCAAGTCAGACGGTACAGTCAGTTCACAAATCTACTGCAAAATTCAGCATTGATTCCCTGCCTTGCTCTTTTAAGGAGCCTATTTGTAATCTCAGCTTTTATTTGTACACTTGCAGCTGTAAGCAGCGTTAAATGTGAAAGAAGCATTGCCCTCTACCAACAACAGAATGCTTTTGTAGTAGCCTGTAATATCAGCCAACTGGAGATATGAGGATAAAATAACTCATTCTCCGCTGCTTGATGCATCTTTAAGTACAAAAACGAATTTTGATTCGATGTTTTTCTTGTTTCAGTTGTGGGAAAAGTTCTAGAAATAACTGAGCTGCCAGAAGGTATAACTCGTATGGAAGCAGAAAAATTATTTGGAGAACTTTTAAAAGTTGGTGCCAAGATCCGGTGGCTGAGGGATTCACAGTGTCTACAAACACAGCAGCAGCACCACCGGCGTTACTGTGGCAGCGGAGATAGTAATGTGAACACTGAGCCATGCAAATCTACTGACTTGGCCTCCACTTACACGGTTCTAGCTATGTTCCCTACAATGTCGGCTGCTCAGAACGCATTGAAGAAACAAAGTAGTACCTCAGTTAACAAGTTCAGGCTGAGAACAAGCAAGAAGCACTACGACTTTCATATCCTGGAAAGGGCTAGTTCTCAGTAGCAGTTACATCGGTGGACACTCAGCCTTTACTACTTCCATGTCCTCCTCTCCTTGATCGGCTTAATGTTGTGGGGTTTCTGTTCTTTTCACAGAGATTCCTGGGATGTTTTGTCATAAGTGACATTAGCCATTGAAGAATAACCCAGTGATCCAGCACGATGAAAAAGTTAATTCCAGACAAGAGCAAGAAATCATCTTTGAGAAAGGCAGCTTTCTATACAGAATGCCATTGAAATGCCCCCCCCTACTTTTATAATAGTTTTGTTTTATATTTTTGACTTCTTGTATCAGATCCAAAGTTCTATTGTACAGCAAACGTTCATAAAAGCCCACATGCAGATTTGTATTTTATAATCCCTGTTCACTGCCAGCACACAGCTGTCCATTCCAAAGCAGGAACCTGAGGATTGGTGTAGGGGGAAAGAGAACCATTTTCAAGGAATTACGCTCATTTTCTAGTGAACTGCCCAAAAGATTCAGATTAACCTGTTCCCTGTCCCTTGCATTTCTTTTGTTTTTTAAAGAAAACAAATATATAATTTTAGTAATTAGTTAATTCCTTAGATGGTTGGTTTCTTTTGAGATTCATTCAGGTGATGTCAAAAGAAACTACAAGTTCATTGTGCCCTTGAAGGATTCGCTTTGATCCAATGAGTTGAATAAGTATTTAAAGGGGAATATGAATAGATTACAAAGAATGTTCACTGAATCACATTTTAATATTTCTTTTTAGCAAAAAAGTGAAGAAACTAAAATGTATCTTCACAGGTGACAAAATGTTTGCACTTTAATTGTGTTCCCACCAGTATGAATCTCTTTCTCTTCACGCTAAGATAATTGTGTTTGATAAGAGCTGGAAACTTTTTTAATGGTTTAAGTTTTCATCATTTGCAGATACTCACTGGACATCAAAAGACTCATTGCACATAAAAATGAAACAAACATTTTTTTCAATTTGTGTAATTTGCAAGGCTGTACAATGTGTGCTGATGCAAGCCTTTTTCAGTTCAAGAAAATAAATGTTTACAAACACAAACTTTTTTGGTGCATTTGTTTAAGCTTCTAGAAGTCTTCTGAAACCTGGATGGAACACACTGATGGTTTGAATCCCTATAAATGTGAGAAAATAACTTGAAAATCTACTGTAACTTTTTTTTTTTAAATCAACATCTCTTCATCTTCTTAAAGCATTTATTTACACCATGTTCTCCATTTTTTTCAACATTTCCCCCATACAAGTGAAAAGAAAGAATAAATCAGAGACTATAAGGGCTGCCCCTGTTTAGCTGTGTTTTTTCTTGTTTTAACACGGGTCCTAACAACCAGTTTCCTTCCTTTAAGGCCACAGCTTTGTAAAACATGCATTTTTAATTCCTCTAAGTGGAAACTCAATGTAAATGTTGTATTTAAAAACATTCTACAGTGGTTAAGTAAATAATTTTGGTGCCTAATTTTCTCCTTGTTTCAAAAATTCTACTACTGGACAACTAAACATCAATGTATGAAGCAGCATGAACTATCTTCTGCATGTTTCGTTTTTAAATCGTTTGTGTGATTAATCAAAGTGCACAGAAGAAAATTGGTCTGTCTGGGGATGAGGTAGCGTAAGGAATTAAGCATGTGGGACTTGGTTCTGCCACAGCCTGTAATGACACGTATTTACATAACTAAAGGTAAACTTTCCCTCTGGATGTCTCCTACAGCAGAAGGAGAACGTTCAACTTTAAGCCCCTAGCTAAAATACACATCTATTTAAAAGTAGGACCACTTTGCTCAAAGGATGGATGCTTCCTGACATTCAAGTACATCTGCTACTAGCTGAATTAAGTATACCTGAGAGGATATCTGTTTTCATCCTGAGCTGGAATCACTGTAGATTACCACACCCACGACCAAAGAAAACATAACCCCAGGTTATCTAAGTTACAGTATTCCACTCCTGAACAGTATGGATGATAACGTGACCAATGCACAAGCTGCATCACTGCTTCCAGCCAATAACTAGAACTAGTTTAAGATTATGGTTTTAATCCTGTAAATTAGAACTTGGAGAGGCAGTTGCTGCCTTTGGGTAAAAAAAAGAATTATAGGACAAGATTTTCCACAGATGTAGAAGAGTGAATAACTGAGTTACCATCCATTCTGAATGACCAAAGAACAGTACTAAATACAACATCCAATCTAGCCATTCCAGAGCAATTAATAAGTCATGTATGCTAATCCAGAATATGACTCCTCCCTACTATTACTAGACAGGTCACCCTTTCTGGGCACTTTTTTTCTGTTGAGCAGGAGCAGTTACATTTTTTGTCTGGATAGGCTGATATGTGCCTCACTGATGATTATGAACAGGACTCAGTAAGTGTCAAAGGCTTCTGTACCCATTTTAGACTTCAGAGTTAAAAAATACTTCTGCTTTACAGTGATTTGTTGACTGCATGTTTTGTGCCACTTATAGCCCCTAAAAGAGGGCTCATCAGACATTAGCCTTCAAACTTCAAATAAGATAAGTAAGACCAGCTGTACTTCCCTGACTTTTACACTTCTGTCCCCTTTGGTTTGTAAAAAGGCACAACTTAGGTCTGTATACAAAGACCCTGGAACTGGATTTATTTCCCAGCTGAGAATAGATACTGTATGGAAAACCAGTTTTCTCAAGTGTTCACACCAACCTAGAATTAGTTTATTTGCGCTTCCTGCCATTCCGTGTTGGAGCCATTTTAAAAGTAATTAATGGCGAAAGGAATTAAGTAAGGATACAAATCATATTGCAGTGATTTAATACATTTCATTGGGTTGGGAGCATGTTGTAACTGCTAAGGCTGAGGAAACAGCACTCAAGAATAACTAGAAAGCTTGGGTGAATCTATTACCTACTCCACCCAAGGCTATTACCTGGGTTCAATTTTTAATTAATGCAGTAATATTACTATACAAAATGCATCCTTGAACTGTGAACACGTTCACTGTTGTGATTGTACACTGAAAACAAATGTTCATAATGAAGAAAACAAACAAGCCCCATCCCTGGGGAGCACTGAAAACCCCACAGGCATGTGCCTGGGTTCAGGTAAACATAACAGCACACCTGAGAATCTACTTGCAGCCTCCGCCCAGCTGCCAAGCCGGCAGAAAGTGAAATGTCAGCAATCTGTTTCTTGCATCTTCTTGAGACTCCTCCCTAAGCAAATTGATCCCATTTTAATCTGAAATCCTTTTCTTGCATTCACAAAGACCTCAAAGAGCACCACAATAGTGGAACATCTACAAGGAAAGAAACTGAACATTGTGGTGCACTTGATATTGAGGTCTAACTACTGCAGCCATCCCTAACATCACTGGACCTGGGCAGACTAAAGTTGTAAATTACGTTTTGAGATCCAGATGAGGATGGTGGTACATAGATGGGAGTTCTGCTCTGTCACAGCATGGAAAGAATTGCTTAGCTTGGTGAATCAAATAAGGTACTATCATACACAAAATGTATTTCACACTAAGACCAGTTTTGCTGTCATTCCAACAGCTCCTTTACCTACCCAGTGACACAAGCCATTTTGCTCTCAAGGTGGAATTAAGTTTTATTCTCATGTTTATACACTTGATTGTGCCTTAAAGCTTCACATTTGATGTTTGCTAGCTTAAGTTAATTTTCTCATAGTAACTTGTTTGGATGTGAAAAGAGAGTTTTAATTAAAATCGCAACTAATGTTTGTAAAGATCTGTTTTAGCTACATGACATGCTCCATTTCCCATGAAAATTGGTGCTGGTTGTAATTTCCCATATTTAGCCCTGAGGCAAAGAATGCTTATATGAAGCTTCGGAGAAAACTGATCAAACCACCTCTAAATTTAATGTCATAAAAAATGACTGTAGCTCAGAAAGGACTGACTTCAGTCCCCTTGGTGTTTCTACAGTCCAGTCTTTATGAATATTGATGTGCTGCCTCTATTCAAATTTCTGATCCTGCTGTTTGGGTATTTTTGGCTACTGATGTCAATGAACATAAAATTAAACAGTGCACAACATTAAAGTCTTAATTCTCACATGTAAACCAGAACCCTTAAAAGGGCCTAATTTCCAAAACTTTCTGAAAGTTATGTCCCCTTAAGTGCTTTTATCTGAAAATTAAGAGAAAAGCCATTATTCACACATGAAAATTTTAGATGTGAGGTCCAACATAAATGAAGGTGTCTCTTGGCTGACTTGAAAATTATGCAGTCATGTTCTTAACCTAAGATGTGTGAACCTCCCCTTTGTTCAGTGGTGGCTCCATATGTTTAGACTTGTAGGGCTGGAGTTTGGACCTATCTGACAGGCCCTGTTTAGCAAAGCTTATTTTTTATCCGGCTTGTAACTACTTGACTTCTTTGCAATGTTTTGCCGACCGTCAAAATTTGTCAGGTGAAAGTGAATCTTGCATAAGAGATGAAGAAGCATTAAAATTTGGTACAGGTCACAAACACATAAACATCTGCTGTTTTATTTTGTCAATCTTACCAGTAAAGCACAGAGCAGTCGTTCTGTGGGATGCATGCAAAATGAATTGTTTCTGCACTTCTGGAGAGATATTTAATGTCAGAAAGACTAGTGCTGTAAACCAAAGAGCCATATAGGAAAATTTTCACCTTGCTGATAGTCATTTGGTTTAAAAACTGCCATTAGGTATAAAAATAAACTCTGCTACTATGTATAATGCTCACCAGTGAAGTTCATTCTTAATTCAGTTCCCATGCCCCAGTTGACTGAGAACCTGAATTAGACTAAGGACTGATGATGATATAACATGCTGAGAGCAGTGAAAATTTTTAGGTGCAGAAATGCTACAAGTTGGCTGTGGTATGTACTAGCTTCAACATTTCCAAATGTTTCCAAACAGTACTTGATAGCTAACTTAAAGAAACTATATTAAAAAAGAAAATGAAAAAATGCAATACTGCATTACATCAAACTCAATTTACAGAACTGGGGACCTTTCTAACACCTACCTTGTAACTCTTCCTTGCAGTGGTTGTAAGATTAGTTGGAGAGACTGGTATGCAGCACAGCCTTGCTGTCTGTACAGTTTCCAAACTAGTTACTGTAAGAAACAGCACTAGGACAGTGCTAGGATAGTCCACAGCACTGATTTACAGATGCTAGGAAACACACCACAGCTTGTCTCTATGTTAATTCAAATCCCTTTTAGCTGGAACTGATACTTTGATTTGTTAATGGACCATTGATTAGAATTCAGTAACAGTGCAATTAAAAGAAATTCACTCATGAAAATATTTTCCTTTACAATCCAAGTGAATCTGCACTGATTTGTGGGGTTTTTTGAGGGGGAAGGTGTGAATCACCAATGTCCTAAAATGTAAACAGCCTTCTTGCATTATCTTCCATAATGATTGCCAAATTCAATTTTGTGTGTTTATCTGATACTAGCTAAAATTTCCACAAGAGTGACAGATGGAATTTCAATCAAATTTGGCTCCGTATGTTCTCAGAAGTCTTAGACTTGCAGCAGCAAATGCTGTGGAGGTGGGCTGCAAAGCTTCCTTGCACCTCGCGCAACATTACATACATAACCAACTCGGGAAGCTGGCTGGATATGAGAAAACCCTTTAAAATCTTTTTAGAGCAAAGCTCTGGAAGGTACCTTAATCCACGTGCAGCTTTCTGCCCTCTGGGGTCCTTCACTGTGCAACCAGCCCAGCCTGATCCCTGCCTGCACTACAAACGCTCCATGTATTTGCAGCTTCTGTGGGACGTTGCTTCAGGAGCTCTCAGATTAACGGCAGCATAGTTGCAACTGCAGCAGCTCAGTGACCCTGTGGTTAGACAGACGTGTTAAACTGTACCTATTTGAGAATGTAACATCAGTAATTCTTGTTGACGTCCAGATGTAACCCTTACCAGATGATCCGTGGGCTCTTCCCTTGGTGTGTGTCAGCAAAATTCTGTTGTTTGAAGCAGTGTAGGAGCGGTAGAAAATCGTGCTTTCCAAGGCACGTCCCTGAGCAGCGCTGCTCCCTCACGGCTCGGCTGCGCTCACCTTCCCACAGCGAGCCTCGCTCGGTTCTTTTCCACACACTGAGCACCGCTTTCTGTCAGTTCCCCCTCACGCACCCCAGCCTTTCCGGCTGAGCTGCGTCCCCCTGCCCGCACAGCCCCTCACCACACGCCACACGCGCGTAGGCGCCTTTTTCCCTCCGGCAGCCACAGAGCAGTGAAGCTTCAGAGCCGCCTCGAGCCCGACACGGCACCGGGACACAGCGCACAAACCGCCCGGAGGAGACGCGCGAAGCGCCCAACATGGCAGCCATCGTCCCCACAGACCGAGGCGAATCTGCCGCCATCGAGCGCGCGACCGAGGGCGGGCACCAATCAGAAGGCGGGGCGCGGGCCCCCGGCGCAGGCGCGTGACGAGCGGTCGGCGCGGCGGAGCGGCGGTCGCGGCGCATGCGCACAGCGGCTGACGCGGCTCCGGAGCCCGGCGGTCACCATGATGTGGTTCGGGGGCTCCATCCCGGCCGCCATCGCCGCCGCCAAGCAGCGGAGCTCGGTCTTCGTCGTGTTTGTGTCAGGTACGGTCCGGCCGGAGCGGGGCGGCGGCGCCGAGCGTCGGGTCTCGGCCTCCTCCGCGCTGACACGGCGCCCGAGGCCGCCGCGCTGCCGGGCCCGGCCCTGCCCTGCGGGCCGCGAGCGGCGGGCGGGGCTGCGGGGCTGGTCCGGTCCGGTCCGCGTGGGGCCGCCGAGCCGAGCCGAACCGCGGGGCGGGCCCGGCCCGGCGTGTCCGCGGCCCCGCGCGCTCCGTCTCCTCGGCCGCTGCTCCGCCAGCTGTTGCTGCGCCCGCGGCGTGCGCTCGTTTGTGCTGTGTCAGCGCCGGGCCGTTCCGGCGCGCCGTGTCCCCGGGCCGGGCGGCGCCGCCGATCGCGTGGAGCGCCGCGCTCGAACCGCTGGGGCTGCGGGGCCGGTTGGGCGCAAGGCTTCCTTTTCCCTTCGGCTTCTCCGTGTTGTTTGTCGTGTAACCGGCGGGCCGCCGGAGGAGGTTAGCTCGCCCTGACTCTGACCCCGTGCAGAGGAGCGAGGAGGAGCAGCTGCAGTGCGGCTGTCCCGGGGTGCGAGCTTCAGGCGGCGTTTGAAAGCCCTGACAGCGTGATGGCAGCTGTGCTGAACTGCCTTTAAGACGCGGTTATTAGCTCTGTTCGTTTATTTGCCTTTTCTTTAAGCATTCTTCAGCGTGTTTGCCTTCATTGCCTTCGTGGGTGCCGACGTGTTGTACGTAAGTACGTGCAAAGCCAGGTGGTGAGCGGGAGGAAGGCAGGTGCTCTGCAGAGCTTCACTTCTTCAGGGTTAGACGTGTTCTGTTGGATTTCTTGAATGTCTCACATTCTTAAAGATTTTTTGTCACATTCAGAACCCTTTCAAACTCCTTTGAACCTGATGCAGTGCATCGGAGTTGAGAAGCGAGTGCTGTAACTTCCAGTGTTTTTTTTTCGTGCAGCTCAAGAACTGCACAGAACGTCCTTTTCTTTTGGATGTGGATTGGACTGGGTGGGTGTGGGAATGCACAGGTGCTCAGGCTGGCCATAAGTGTGTGTCTGCAGGGATGTAGCCTTGCTTTGATACTGTAACACTCACGTGGTGGTGATATTGAATCTCGGTGCTGCACACTGGCCCATAGCCATACTGAAAGAACAGGCATTCCTAAAGCAGCTGTCCGAGCAGGAAGAGGTGCTTTCAGAAGTGTTCTTTGGAGATGCTTTGTACACTTTGCTCAGTGATCTATGGGGGGACAAAACATTAATAATGTGGAAGAACAGTAAATAGCAAATACAAATCATCTGTGATTGTAGTGTGAGCACTGTGAAGGATAGCTAGCTACGAGTTTCAGTCTTGACCAAAATAATTGAAGTCTGCTTGGTTCACTGCTTTTTGTTTGGTTTCTACTACCATCTGCTCGTCCATCTCTTCCAGTTTGCTGCACTTCTCTGGACAAGCACCAGGAATGAAGGACTGAATTATTCCTTCTGACTCTAGATTATTTCCTACTCAGGCAAAATGTAATGTGGCTGCTTAGCTTAACAATGAGGCAGTGTTTGCAACTGCAGTTGCATGTTGTTCTTTTTTTCTTCAGCATTTCTGTTTGTGAACTTCATAGTGTAGTTTTAAACCTTCCTGGTATAGTTCTAGTTGGGATCTTACATACTCTAGCACATCTCATGGATGTCTCCAATATCTTCTTAGTAGAGGTAGATGGCTTCTGTAGATGGCTTTCCATCCTGCACAATTAGAAGACTGAAGTTAGTTGTTTGTTTTCACGTGAAACTTCCTTGGATGCCTCCTCTGTTCTGATTGGGGTGTTTAAGATTATTTATTCCCAAAAGTTAGGCGTGTTCTAATATTGAAAATACTAGGCTGTGTTTTAAGAGGTGTCTTTTCAGAAGTGGAAAAAGGGAGGGGTCTGTGGGGTAGAGAAAAAGCACTTCCAGCTAAAGAGTTTGTGTTTCTTTTTAGAAACATTTGTAGGAACAGCCCTTTGTTTATAACTTTATTTTTAGGATTTTTTTGTTCTTTAACAAAAGAGCGATTTGCAATCAGCTACTTATTTGTTAGTGCTTTCCTGCCAACCTGTATCCAAGCACTTTTCAAGTTAAACATGTGAAGTAACGTGAGGAGGAGGTGAGCAGCCCTGCATTCTGTCATTTCCAGAATGGGCAATCCTTGTCCTCACTGAGGAGTTAGGAAACGCAGCAGCCAGACAGCTCCTTCTGTAAGGGAAACGTTTGTACCTGGTGACTGCGTGCTGAACAAGCTATGAAGTTTTGATTTGTCTGTTTTATTTTAGGACTGAGGAATAGGGGAATTAAGTCCTTTGGCAACCTGGGGTGGTTTTGAATAGATTCCTCTTAAAGGAACTGGGTCATTGCAGATAAAGTCTTTTCAGTGATCTGAATCACGTGGGAGGTGATGGATACCTGTCCCCGTGTGGAGCTCTCACTTGACCTGACCACAGTGAAGAGATTGGCACGTGTGAGTGAGTGTTGTGTGCAGGTCTTTGATTGCTGCTAAGCGAAGTAAAGTGATGTGTGGGAAATCTGGGAGTTCTGGGAACAAGAGATCTGAGGCAGTTGTAATAACTCGGTGTTTTGCTGAGATCTAAATTTTGCCAGTAATGCTGATCGTGGCCTCTCAGCTTTCTCCATGCCTTTCACATTTCATTGTCAGGGTACAGTTACTGTGATAAATGGACGTGAACTCCCAAGTGGGGAAGGGTTATTAACAAAAAGATACCCAAGTAGCTGTTCTGTGGGTAGTCCCTATGCTAAAGTGCTTCACGAGGTACAGTTTCACAGAAGGTGATTTATCAGCATTTTCCTTCCTGGATCACGGCTCTCGGAGGCTGCACGGTGAATAATCTCTGACCTGTTTTTGTCCTTCAGCATTCTTTTGCCAACTGCAGCAGTTGTTTGTCTGGAAAAGTTACCATTAGGCAAGTCTTGAGGTATTTTTAGTAGCCTAATCGGATGAGCACATGTGAAAGTGTGTGCAGCACAGCGGCTCTATTTGAGCATGCGGGGGGGGAGAGGCTGCACCACTGGGCAGAACAGCTGCAGCCACCCGCTGCACTTGGTTCCCTAAAAATATCCTAAATGTGAACTTGGGCTGACAGAGATTAACGCTTCTAGGGAGAAATCAATAAGTACGGATGGAAAACACTTCTCCGAAAAGCAGCATTTTGTATTTGTTCCTTCTGGGCAGCATTGCAACCAGTCCCAACCTTAAGGGAGCAACACTTCACAGGGGCACTCCTGGTCATCCATGAGTAAAAGATGCTGTGTGAAATAGTGAGTGGGATGAAACAGTTTGTTGTTGTCATTGAGTAATGGACTTCTATGCTAAGGAAGCCAGTATGTGACTCTTCTCTGAGAGCGCAGTCAGTTCCAAGCTGCTAGGAAATAATTGAAATTAAAGATAAACAAATGCTTGTAGGTCAGTGCACTTGTGGAAAACTGATTAACGTTCACCTGAATTTACTGATTAACCCAAATTCCCACTGAACCAGTGCTTTAGAATACAAAAGTGATTAAAATAACAGTTCTGAATTTGTGGCCCCTTTTTCAGTTTCCCTTTCTTTCATAGCTGCTCTTCTGTTCCTGAGTGCTCCTGATTCCTTTTCCTCCATTCCCACTGTTACTGTTCATATCAAGAACTGGAACACAAAAGTAATAAATCTGTGAACAAAGGCTTTTTTTTAATTATCAAATTCTGAAGCCTTGTACTTAATTATGAAATATTTTATAAGAGGTGGAAAGTGTAGTTTTACCTGCATTAGCAGCTACTGTACCAATACATACTTAAATTTATTAGGAAGGACAAACAGTGGATAGCATGTTAGCAGGTCAAGCCCAGTGGCAGGGAGAAGCTATGGTTCATTCCAGCTGCTATGGGAATCTCCTTGCAGATTACAAGAGCATAGCATACAGGACATGAAAGTATAAACATGCTCCCTATAATGTGAAAATGCGGCCCACAGGCAGTTGTGCAATGAGATGATGCAATCAAGCCAATCCCCAGGCTGCCATCAGTTCCTGCTCCTTTATCCCTGTTCCATCTGTGTGGTCCAGTCCCGTCTGCTCCCCTGGACTAACTTGCCATGCTGAATGAGTGTGCAAGCTACGTGCTTGCTGTCTTGGAAGGATTTTCAGTGTATTTGCCTTTTTTGGCACGTTAGCGAGATGAATCAGCTGGAGTGAATTACCTCCAGATTACAGGAAAGAAAAGAAGATTAACTGATTTAAAAATAATTGAGAGAGTCTCTTTTATCAACGATTTCAAGCAGCTGAAGCAGAGCTGAAGTCAGAAGTTTGTTCAGCTTCATGTATGTTGTGTTTGCAGGTGAGGATGAACAGTCTGCTGAGATGGCTGCAAGGTGGGAGGATGCTCAGGTGACCGAAGCTGCCTCCGATGGCTTTGTTGCTATTAAAATCGACACCAAAAGGTTTGATTCAACTCTAATTCTGTCTTTTATACAATTTTTCATTGACGACGATGGAAGTATGAGGCGTGAGAAGTCCTCTCCCTGCACTGGAGGTAGTCTGAATACAGTGTTTGAGAACATAAATGAGTTCAGTACTGCTGAAAATGAGTTCAGTACTGCTGAAGCCACCGGAATCTGAGAAAACTGAAAATTTGCAAATGTACTGCAGTGTTTTGCAGAATATTTTTTGCATGTTTCCTTCTGGCTTCAGCATTAGTAAAAGAATGCTTGAGGATGTCCTCTTTCAAGAGAAAAAGATGCAAAAAAGGCCAAGTAAAAATAACGTGGAATCAAAATGCAAGTACACTTGAGTCAATCCTTTGTTCAGTAGGATAGGTCTGTAAGGCCCTGGAGGAATTCTCTCCTTTGCAACACACAGCACAGAAGCACTGAGGCTTCTGGATAAATTACTCAATTTTGTTAGAATAAGAACTTCAGTTCCAGTGAGCAAAGTGTGTTGATGTTTCCAAAAGTTGCATTATTTTAAAAAGCTCTATAGACCTTTTAGAAGACACACTGCATTGTTTGCACTCAGTGGGTTAGAAATCTCTTTCCTCAATTGCCTCTTAGCACTGTTTCCAGAAATAATCTACTGCAGTCAACTGTGATCGGCAGGGATTGATAACACTTATGCAAAATTATAATGAGAAGATGCAATGCTAGTTTGCTTTTAGTGTTCTCTCAAGTATTTAAATAGTTCCGCGTGTGGTGGTAGAACAGTTATTTTTATGATGAAAGGCTTAATCTGAAGTTGTTGCAAAGTGATTGCTCTTCCTCAACGTGAATCTTTTCTTTTTACCAGTGAAGCCTGCCTGCAGTTTTCTCAAATTTGTATCCTTTAAAAACAATTTAGATGCTATGTTGTGATTACAGATAATTTCTCTCTACAAGTTCAGACAGTTCTTAAATATAAACAATATTATTAAAAAATTTTCTTATTGCACAAAAATAAATAATAAGCTGTTGTTAAATTGTGTCATCTACATATTCAGCTTACTGTTAGTACTTAAAGAAAGTGAGCAAGTTTGTTTAATGCTAATACTGTGCAGTTCTCTTAATAGAAAGTTACCCAGAGCTTTATGTAAACAGAATAACTCATTGGTGCTAATTAGTATTAAGAAACAAACAAAAAAAGCCAAACTCTAAACTGTTATCTGAAGTTCAGAACTAGTGAGGAGGAGGAACAAGTAGTGAGTTGGGTTTGCCAGAAGCACAGGCATGAGGTTAGGTAAGCTTCCCCTGCCTTAAGTAGATTGTTGCTTATAGCTCAGGAATTCTGTCTGATGCTGAAAAAGAATTTGGTACTTGGATTTTCTTAGTACTGTAAAGTGTTCAGTATTACTTACATAAGAAGTCCTCTTGCACAAACATGAAGGCTTTCAAATCAAAGAGTAATTGGTAGTTGGGTATGTCTGTCTGAGAAAAAAACTTTGGCTCAAACAATTTCAAGGAAAAGACGAAATACTAATCAGTTGTATGGGATGTTTTCCAGCATATTTGGTAGCTTTGTTTTTCTTCCTCCCCTGATATATTCAACTGGTTACCAGGTGGAGATAGGATATTGAATATAGAGATATTCAGCACCTAAGATTTCTGCTTTTCCTCACAGTGTTACTTTATAAATTTGTTGTCACGCATTGCCCTTAACTGCTGCTGCGCAGATCCTGTAGTGTGCGTTCCATCCAGTTTTTTTATAGGAGACAATGGAATCCCTTTGGAAGTAATTGCTGGCAGTGTTTCTGTTGAAGAGCTTGTTACCAGAATCCATAAAGTAAAACAGGTAATGCTTGTGACACGTGGATCTTTCAGACTGAGATGGGTATGCTCGCAGGCCCTCACATTCTCCTTGGAGAAATATGAATTATTGTGTTTATCTCCCTCCATTAACAAAATAAGTTTGAATTCAATACATAATGTTCAGTGAGTGTGAAAGACCTGAGCAGAAATGCTGTGCTGTCTTTTGTTTCACAGATTGTTTAATCGTTTGTGTAACACCCACAGAAAGGAGGCGTGTCAAGAAGCCTAAGCTTGAATGATACACCAACTACTCTTTCAATAATTTGTATGTGGTTTTGTAATACTGTTTTATGATGTGGGTTTATAAAAATATGCTTCAAAATATAAGCATAGTTCTATCACTGGGAATGCGAGTGTAAGATTATAGTTAAGAAAAAAGTATATGTGGCTTTGTCAGACTCAGTATGGGATAATTTTAGTTTTATATTTTAAATAGGACCGAGTCTCCAAAACCAGGTCAGTAGCCTTGATGTTTGAACCTGAGGAAAACATCATACTCTCACTTGTTCCCCCCCATTTCTTAGATGCACGCAGACAAAGGGCAATCTCTGGAAAATCCATGTCAGTCCTCTGCTCTGTGCCCCTCGTCTCCATCTGATGGGGCTCCAGAAAACATGCAGTGCACAACAGCGGATCCTTGTGGCTCTCCTGAGTCTGTTATGTCTGAAGCAAGACCTTCTGATGGTAACGGTCAATATGTTAACACAAATGCTAGCTGATTTGCTTTTAAATATTTTTCCTTGTCTTAATTGCTATGTAGTATTACATAAAAGATAATAGATTGAGTGGACTTGTTGAAAAACTTGAACATACCAGATGCTTCTTGCAGAACTTGTCATTCTGCACTGTTCTAATGTGAGAAATACATGGTTTGTAATACAAAAAAAAGCAGTGTTTAGGATTCAGCTGAAAAGGCTCCTCTGGATTAGTAATCTGAAATCAAACAGCAGGAAAGCAGGAAATAAAAAGTTTGAATAGCAGGACCTCCTTTCCTTTTTTTCCAGGGTAAGTTTAGGTTGGATATCAGGAAAAACTTATGTACTGAAAGGGTTGTTAAGCACTGGGATAGGCTACCCAGGGAGGTGGTTGAGTCACCATCCCTGGATGTATTTAAAATCCATTTGGATGTGGTGCTCAGGGACGTGATTTAGCAGAGGGTTGTTAGGGTAGTATGGTTAGGTCGTGGTTGGACTCAGTGATCTTTAAGGTCTTTTCCAACCTGAGCAATTCCGTGATTGATTCTATGATTCTTCTAGAGATATCCTAGTTTCTGCCAATTATGGCTAATAGTAAACAGTTAATATTTTTGTATTAAGAAATATGCCTTTAACTTTTCTCTCATGCATTACTTTCTTGTAAATTGCTTGCAGATGGAGCAAATTCAAGTCAGGCAAACCA
Organism: Phasianus colchicus; assembly: GCF_987193195.1. Classification (NCBI taxonomy): domain Eukaryota; kingdom Metazoa; phylum Chordata; class Aves; order Galliformes; family Phasianidae; genus Phasianus; species Phasianus colchicus. The sequence goes on along the minus strand of NC_143442.1, from coordinate 6,311,485 downwards.
AGAAGCAACTCAGTCTTCAGATGAGCAAGTGAGCAATGCTCAGCCTGTGAATGATCTTGCACTTAAAGTAGAAAGGTAACTCTTCTTTGTAGACTATCTAATGTATTCTGTTTGTTTCTCAGGATGTAGTTCTTTTACTTTTTTTTTTTTTTATCAGGCTAAATTACAGGATTTTGGTGCTGATTCTGTTGTCATCAGCAGCCGTTTCATGTGGGCTTATTTTTGTTCGTATGTCTGAGATTAATAGTAGGGGGAATCAGCTTTTTAATTAATTTTTCTCATATCCTGAGATAAAGAGGTAATCTGGAAAATTAAGAAGATTGTCATTACTTTGATATGATGTCATTATTTTGATCTCTTTCAGACAATATGCTTTCTGCAAAGATTTTGAAGGAGTTAAAATATTGTACTGGAAGCACTGAAACTAGTTTAGAAATGCTAACCTAGGTTTTCTACAGAGATGTCCTCTCATTTTCTTGTCTGTTTGGTGACTGCAGTCCAGGCATATTGCAAAAGGCAGAGGAATTCTATTTTGTGACTCTTCTGCTTTTTATTTGATCAGTGAACTGTAGCAAGGCCCAATAAGCAATGCTAGTTCAAGTACTAAAAAGTATGGTATTAAAAATACAAAACTGATTAAAAAAAAAAGTCACTATTTTAATGTAGATATAAAATTCATTTTTTAAATATATGTGAATCTTAAATTGCACTATATTTGCATATATGTACATCATATTTTCTATCAGGAAAAAAAAGGAGGCAAAGCCATGTGGTACTTAGCATTTCTCTTTTAAAAAGCATAACAGCAGCTACAGTACAAAAACAAAAAGTTCCTCCTGTCTGACTATGCATGGCATTTCGTCATGCCTGCCCTCTTCCCAGACTTAAAAATACATTGCAAATTTTGTGCATTGGTCCTTATTCTAAGGCACCTGTCTGGATAAATGGGACAAACACATGTGTGCCTATATCAGTACTTGCTATATATTGTTTGTTTTCCATTTTAGGAAGTGATGTGCAGAAGAAACCAGATGGCTTAAATAGTTGAGAACAGGTTGAGCTTAGCGTTTCTGTTACCATAGTTTACAAATAGTATTGCTTATTGTATGTCTTACAAGATGTCAAACAACAAGAATATGTTCTTCATTTAGTCAACAGAAAAGAACAGAAGAAATATGTTAAAACTACCATTAAAAACTGCAGGCTAGGTGCTGAATCACTACCTCGTGTTGTTAGGGATGGTACAGCCACGTGTGAATGAATCATTACTCTTACATGAGCTGTTAGCAGTGTGTTACAGTTCCTCCTCACTTTCATGTGTTTTATTCTTCTGTGCTGGGAAATGCTTCATTGAAAGTAAGAATGTTAATAGTAGATAATGCCATTTTAAAGCTTTTTTCCTTTCCTTTAAATTTAGAATCACAAAAAAGCTTGAAGAAAGACGAGAGGAGAAAAGGAAAGAAGAAGAACAGGTAAAACAAAAATACTGCTTGCAGTATTTATTTAGACACCCGTATTTGAATAAATGCTTAATTGCTTTTTAAGCAAATATACTTCAGTCTCCTACACTTACCCAAGGCAATTTTATGGTCTCATTTTTATTGTCTCTCTTGTTTATTCAGAAAGAAATTAAGAAAGAAATAGAACGGAGAAAAACTGGTAAAGAAATGTTGGAGTACAAAAGACGTCAGGAGGAAGAATTGACAAAACGAATGTTAGAGGAAAGGAACAGAGAGAAAGCAGAAGAGAAGGCAGCTAGAGAGCGCATCAGGCAACAGATTGCATTGGTAATTTATTCATTTGGAATGACAGCTTGCTGCTTCTTTCTTGCAAGGGCTGATAGTACTAACAGGATACATTTTCTCATTTGGTGAAACGTTGAAAAATTTTCAGTTTTTCTGTTTGGAACTCTGGCTTTGCATGGTGACAGTTATGCATTTTAGTAGCATTTGCTGTGAAGCTTCTACTTTTATATGCTTAATGATGATATCTGTGAGAATTAATGTGCTAGCTCTTTTCTATGTAGCTTGAGCCTAGTAATGAATTATCATTAAACATTTTTAAAAAAATTGCAGTTCAAACTGAGATCTGAAATGGAAGCCCAGGAAATATTTAATTGTTTGAAAATGGAGGTTTTTGTTTTAGTTTTAAGTTCATATATATAGGTATTTATGTATGCATATCAGTGGTTCACAGCTGAAATTCCTCTTTGTTTCCAAGTTTTGCTTAGAACATGTAGAACTACAGCAATGTGACTTGTCATAGATTTTTTCCCTTTCTCTTCACTGGAAAGTTACACTTTCATGGGAAGGCTTATCTGACTACTTGGATGAAGTAACTCATTGAAAAGCGTATTTTATCTTTCCTAGTGACAAGAGACAGTGCAGTTTGACAGTGAGTACAGCTTTGCAGCACCACTGCCTTTTCTCTGTGCAGCCTACCTAGAGCAGTTGGGTTCTCAGTACAGATTGAGGTTTTTATGAGTATTAAGTTGAGGTTCGTAGTGAAAATGAAGGTTTATGTTTGGCCTTTCCTAAGGATCGTGCTGAGAGAGCAGCTCGCTTTGCAAAATCGAAGGAAGAAGCAGAAGCTGCAAAAGCTGCAGCTCTTCAGGCTAAACAGGCTGAAATAGAAGCCAGGAAAGAAGCATCTCAAAAGGAGCGAAGGTGAGTTGTTTTAGAGAAAGCAGAAATGTAGACACATGGGAAGAAAGGTTAAAAAAATCTTTGCATAAGCATTAAGAAATTTAATACTATGTCCTAACCTATTGATTGATGCTATGCTGGTGTGTTTAAATACTGACATAAAAATTAGCTTTCTTTTGTAATATTAACTCGTAGCTATTTCCATTAATGGTTATGTTCTCAGATAACTTGCATCCTTTTAGACATTCCTGATAATGATTCCTGATCTTTGATTTGAATATCCAGTATGATGGGGCTAGGTAAGGAACTAGATGAGGTGGTTATGTCAGAACTATGGTGGAGAATGTGGTGCTGACCCAGCTATTTCTCTGGCACAACTGGCTTGGATTCAGCAAGGCTACTATATGGACATAAGCATTAGAGTCAGACATGGCTCCTGTTTCAGAAAGTATCCTAACTTATGGAGGCCTCAGATAGTTACTGAACCACTGTGAACCAAAACCCCAGAAGAAAGGGCACAGTGCAGGAGAAACCTGTTAGATAGCTGAATGTAGCATTACCTGCCAAGCTAGAGTGAATACCTATGCCCTCATAATATAACTCCCAAAAAATCCAACAGAAGTAATGCAGGCTACACAAAATGTGTGGTTTATATTTCATTCATATATTCATTGTTCTGTGTGATTAATATAAGCATCTTGTTTGAATACCGATGAGTCTGGTGAAACACAGAGATGCATGGTGATATATAAAGAAGATGGTTATCAACCACAAATCCAAATCCATAAGCTATCTGAACTGCCATAAGTCAGATGGCTGCCCCTCCCTTGCACACCTGAGTACTGCCAAGCTAAAGCCCCAGGACTGTTTGTAATTGTTAATATACCAACTGACCGTGGTGAATGTCCTGCAGTGCAATAGCCAGGATTCAGTTCCGCCTTCCAGATGGATCTTCCTTTACTAACCAGTTCCCATCTGAAGCACGGCTGGAAGAAGCGAGGCAGTTTGCTGCACAGGTAAATCAGTGTTTCATTTTCTCAGCTACGTAGCAGCAACTAGTTGAACATGGCAGAATCATTGTTAGCTGCTTTCCTTTCTGTTAATTTGAAGTGAGTTTTGGTTAGCAGCATTCTCCAGAACCACCAACTGCCTTTGTACAGCTGCAGCATGGAACTTGTAAGAGATATGAAAAGTTCTGCTATTCTCCATATGAAGATCATTGTAATTTTGATAAGAACTCTTGGTCAGTAGGGCAATGTATGCTCAGCTGGCAGCTCCGCAGTTGTTTAGAAAGTGGAAAGTGAGCAGTTAGTTGTAACTAAAATGTTTTCTTTATACCTTCACAGACTGTTGGTAATGCTTACGGCAATTTTTCTCTGGCAACAATGTTTCCCAGAAGGGAATTTACCAAAGAAGATTATGGAAAGAAGTTACTGGAGTTGGAGTTAGCACCCAGTGCTTCTGTAGTGCTGCTGCCAGTAAGTGTTGCTTTGTTCTTCATCCACCTACAAACATCAGTACTGTTTCTATACAGGTGCTGCTGGTCAACCATTATAATATCTGCTTGAATTTTGTTCTTTACTGTCTCTGAGACATATTGCAAAATTAGTATAATTTTTGTTTGGACTAATTAGGAAAGAGATTGACATAGATATTTGTTTATTGTGGAACCAAATATGGTCTTTTCTAGTGTCTGTTGAGCTGCTCATGAGTACAGCTTTTATACCTGACAAGTTTGCTTTTGGTGTTTGTATCCAGGCAGGAAGACCTGCTACTTCTGTTGTTCAGGCTTCAGGCGGTGATCTGTGGAAGTTCTTGGGCACGATACTTTATCCCCTCCTAGCAGTTTGGAGATTTATTAGCAACTTTCTGTTTACGAGTCCACCTCCCTCAGACTCTACTGTAAGAACAGTCCATCAGCAAGACCATTCAAATCCCTCAAACTCTAACAATTCTGAGCAAAGCAGGTAATCAAAACTGTTTATGGTGGCTCTAAGTACTTGCTAGAATTGTTTTAGTCTTATCTTACTGAACTTATAAAAGAACCATATCTGTACTTGCAGTTTCAGGCAACCACCCTTCCGTGTGGCTAAAGGATAAACTGGGGGCAGACAAACTGCATCTCAGCCCTGATTAAGCTATATCTTGCTTTGTACTTGTGTAATTAAGCAAGCTCTTTACTTGCTTGCTTCAGTTTCCAACTACAGCGTAGGGAAAAAAAAATACAAGATAGTTTTGCAGCCATTAATGAATACAGAATTCAGCTGTAACTATGAATGCGGGTTTCATTTGAGCTGATGCTGTTTAGATGATAAAAATTTTGAAAGTGTAAATTTTGAAGATGTAAAGTTCTCTTATGGTGTAGTTACACAAGGAACATGAGCAGTCGATCAGAGAGTTGAGATTTTGTGTTGGAGGAGAAATCTGTTATACCAGGAGCTATTTCACATGAAGTAGACATTTATCACCTCAGTGACAGGAGAATCAAAGTTCTGTTTGTCTGACTACTAAATGCCATATTTTCAGCTGGGTACTGTTTCCCAGGGAAAGAAAGGGCTGAGGAAACCTATTTTTGGGGATAAGAGAAGGAAGGATGCTCCATTTACATACTGCCTTTTGTACCCTAGGCAAACTGTCAGGAAAAGAGTAACAGAAAAACGAGGGGAAGACTTCAAAAAAGAAGGCAAAATATATAGACTGAGGACTCAAGATGATGGAGAAGATGAAAACAATACTTGGAATGGAAATTCTACACAACAAATGTAGTTTTGAGTACCCGCAGTAATGAGTTAGGCTTTTTTTTTTTTCCCTTATTTGATTTACGTCAACTAAAGCTTCTGGAGAGGTGGGGCTTCTTTCACACCAACTGAATTATTTACTTAATTCTTATTCCGTCAGTGGAGTATGGAATAAAGTTGCCTGTTTCAGAACAATCAAGTGGGTGTAGCTGTGGCTTAAGAAGTCAAGAGTTGAAAAGATTGAAAATCTCCATCAGCTTTCATAATCATTACCCTACTGCCATTAGTAAGGCACTTTTTAATCTTTAAATATTCTGCTACATAAATTTAAGCGACAGGTGTTAATATAAAGGCCATAGTAGGGAATGACTGATTTAAAACGAGGATGTCAGAAGCACTATAAGTAGCAAATCAGGTAACTAATTTATGTTTAACTTTTTTCTTGCTTCTGCAACTGCAAGCAAAACCTTGTAGTTTTTAATTCCCCAAGCACTCAATAAACTATTTTCCAGAAAACGTAGCTGTCTTTTCTTGTAACATTCCTCTGAGGTACATAGTCACAAAGAAGCAAGCAGCTAGGCTTACTTGCTAAGATTTAAAATACAAGTCACAGTTGTTTCAGTTTACATGACCTTACTTGGGAGTTCCTGTTGAAATCTGGTAAAAGAAGTATGAAAGTTTTTAGTGTCTGAAAAGGTGCTACAGGAGAAAAACACTTTCTTTGTCACATAAAGTGGAAATGCTGAGAAGAAAGACTGCAGTACAAGAGCACAGAAGCTTTTATTTTGAAGGTGAGGATGTGGCTTTCACATATGAAGAATGTTGACTTTCCTTCCTCCACAGGTATTGTGCATTTATATTTTTTTTACAGTTACAGGTGTTCAGTGCTGCTGCAGACTTCTTTGTAAAGGAACTTCAGTAAGTATTGCACTGTTCAAATGTAAAGGCTTAATACTATTACTTCTGTTAAAAAATAATTCATGATAAAATTAAGAAAATACTATAGATGAAATGAAGGAAAGGGGGAAGGGGGGGGAACCTCCACAGTAGCTGCAATAGAACAGTACATTCTCCTAGACCTGTTTGTGCCAGTGTTGGCACTAGCTTGTCTTCAAAAGATTAAGCAGCAGCAGAGCTTCATGGGATGCTCTCAGCTCCCTTGGAAAGACAAGCAGGATCCAAGGGAAGATCATGAAGGAGGGCAGATGAAGGTTTAGGCTCAGAATCCTTACACAACTTGGAACAGTCAATTTTAGTTTTGACTTGAAAAAAATTGTTAGTAGTAGCTGGAAAAAAAATAGCATTTTTTAATTAATATTTTAAGCAAACAGCAAGATTGAAAATCACCTCCAAGGCAAGATACTGAGTTGCAGCAGTATAAGCCCTAGGTATCTTTTTTCAGTGCTACAGAGTACAGTTTGGTAGGCTTCCTTTGTTAAGGAAAAAAAGAAAAAAAAAAAAAAGCATTTTAGCAAGTAGAAATACTGTTTCAATCTGTTCCACATACTCAAATGAATTAAATTTTACATTTTACTAAGTTCCATGGATGATTGCTTATGAGATCTTTTGGATAATGTTCCATATTTATATGAAATAAGTGCCAGGCCCAGTGCTCCAATTCCAGAAAGAGCAAAAAGCACATACAGTGCTATTTCTGCACTGTGTGATGTTAAATCTAATCCCAAAAAGCGCACGCTGTCAGCCAGTCCTGGTGTGGTGTCTGGTATCACTGTTCATGAGAAAACAATAAGAAATAGTTAGTACATGGCTTGTCAGGAACATTTTCCTGTGCATGTGTGCATCACTTCTTCCTCACTCTGCAGGGCTTTTTAGCATGGCTCTTCAGTGTTCTGGCAGTAGCTGTGAGTCTCAGGGATCAGCGATTGACACAACTCTAGCTCAGAGTAATGGTATAGCTGAGGGCTTATAGTGAGCTCCTGGGACTGGAGGAGAGAAAAGTATTTCCTGATATCCACTGCTGATAGAAAACGTCCTTTCAAACACCCAAACTGAAGTGGTTGCTGCTCAGTTAGTATACTTAGGCCAGAGATCACAAGACAAAAAAGAATATTTCCAAAGTCTTCTTAGAAAATAGTTAAAATTGTTTTTAAGAAAAATGCAGTGCAGGAGTGTTGAATGGGTGGGATGTGGAAAACATAGTAGAATGCAGTAACTTTTTTTGCCTGTTTTGAAGACAGATGCGTAGCTAGGTGTTAGCATAAAATCTTTAGTTATTCTGGTTTTGGAAAGAGAAACGACAGTATGTTCTGCATGAATGTCTTCATTAATAAAGGCTGGTGATTAGGCAGTTTACTACCCCAGCTCTTTAAAGAATACTGGAGAAAATAGTCTTTTATGATGAGACATTGTGGAAGTGCAATTTCTGCTGCGCCACTTACCTTCAAGCTCCGTTTCCAGACAGGGATGTGGGCCCGTTGCAGGATCTGGAAAGCCATTGCAACTGATGATCTGTGAGTAGTAGCTGGCAGAGGCCTTGGGAAGCCGTGGCAACGTGGGATCTGTGTAATTCACGTGATAGAACCCAAACCTTTCATCAAAGCCCACTGCCCACTCAAAGTTGTCCATCAGCGTCCATGCTGTGTAGCCACGCAGGTCAACACCATCAAGCAGGACAGCTGTTAGCAGGAGCAGACATAGCAGGTTAGTTGAGCAGTCAGGTGACAGGGGTCACCAGTAGGCCAGCAGTGGTGCAAACAGGGTGCTACAGAAATGCACAGAGTGCAGTGCAGTTACTGCCACATTTATCTTACCATCTCCCTGTCCCTACCACTCATGTGTTCCTACAGCTAGTAATAAAAAAATCAAAGCTTTCATTCAAGAAGTGAAGGTTTAATAGAGAAGGATGAGTGTGTTTATGGGGGTCTGTGCTGCTCAAACAAAGTAACAAGTACTTGAACAGCTGGCAGTCAGCTCCCTCTAAGGCAGACAAACAAGCTTAACCACTGCTGTAAGTAAAACAAGTTTTTTTCTCTGTGTCTGTTGTGAAGAAGGTACAGTTTTTAGAAACAGCAGTAGTTAGGACTATCTAGTTTAACCACTAACCCATCAAGTAATGGAACCCTCTCTTGCCAGATGCAGCTATGAAGCTATAAGCTGCCCTTATCCAATTTCTGTTAAACCCATGGTTTGTTCTTCCTTTGTATCATTGTTCCCTGCAAAAAGTTTTGGCCAGCAATGGCCAGTTACTGCTAAAATCCAAAGGCTTTCAGCATGGCTGCAGAGTAAATCTGTGTATAACTTAGGAACATGGTGCCAGTGATCTGTCAGCTCCTTACAACTTGCTTAGCTCAGCAGCATCTCCCAACAAGACTGACGTGCAGATTTCAATCATCATTCTTACCTTTCAGTGCTTCGTTAATGTAGTTCCGATGGTAATGTATTCGCCAAGTGTCATTGAAATCTATGGCTCCCCTCTCTGATATCCCATTTTCAGTCACATAAATAGGAGGGTTGTTGTACTCTTCCTTTATCCACCTCAGGAGCTTTCGGAAGCCAAAGGGCGTCACCTTTAGCCAGAAGGAACCAGAGTTCAGCCAGCTGCGGTCGGTTACTGAAGCAACACCCCTGCAGAGGAGGACACACTGATCACAGCACAGCCCCAAGCCTAGCCCTGCATTACTACTCAGCTGGGAAATCTGACACCAAGCTCTGTAGAAAAGTGCACCCAGGTGCAAGCTGTGAAAAGCACCAAGCTTGGGGGGAGGTGAAGAGCTGCTGGTGTTCACAAACCTCCAGAAAACACTTTTCATATTTTGTTTTAAAGTCGTATTCTGCCTGTAGATAAAAAGTTTCACTTAATGTAAATTTAACCATGAAGTGATTTAGCTGTTTGGCTTTAAACAGCAAATGGAGTAGTAGTATCTGTAAGCCAGGACGCTCTCCCACTTCAAACTACAGACTGGATGCAGGAAAGATGATAAATGCAGTTGATACCAAGTGGTTGTGAGACTGATTCCTTCATTTTTAGATGCTCTAATTTTCCTCATTCTGTCTTAACAATTCATATTTTAATCAGGTCATAATAAGGTAGCTGGCCTATTCTGAACACAGCATCACAAGTATTGGCTGGGGCTATTTTCCCTAGTACTGGTTGTAACAGCTTAATATGAATGCCTCATGGCTTTATTTGCTATTAGTGTACATTGCTCAGATGGCGTAGACTTCCAAGCATGCATATTTTACTTATCCAATAATTTACAGTCATATCTTACCTGTCAGCATCATACGATAGAATACCAGTAGAATACTCATACTTGTATGTTAAAACTGTAGTATAATGATTTAGACCAAAGTAGTCATATGTGCCTTTAATTCTTTGCTTTTCACTTTCTGTAAATTCTGGAAGTCTGCAACAGAAAACAAAAAGGCATAAGGCCATCAAAATATAATAAGCACAAAAAAAGGTACTGTGATCTTTCTAGAGGAACATCGGAAAAATCCCATCAATTTGTTATTAAAGCACAGGCAGGGTAAAACACAAGCTTTCCTTTCCTTATATGTGTCTAGAAAGAAAGAAAAAAAGGAAAAATAGTCTTAGCAGAACACTGGTAATGTGACAGATTTAAAAGTAGTGAGAAAGACAAATATAATTCAGAGGTGCGAATGAGTCTCAATGCTTGAGTTCAGTACATCATTTTAAGAACAATTAAAATATATTTGCCCCAGGCAGGCAAAACACCACATATAGTGCATAACATTTATTATATCACTATGAACTGCCAACATGTTACCCCTAGGGTAGAAGCCTGGATAAATCTCTTTTATATTAGTAAACTTAATTTGCAAGAGAAAAAATATACAATTAGTTTTTCTGTGAGACTACACTAAAATTTTTATAGTACCATTTCAACAGAATTCTTCCTACTTAACAGCTTATCAGAAAAGCAGGTTTTAGCTCAGCAAGTAGAAGAAAAGCAAGTGTGTGCTACAGTCTTACCGGGAGCTGCTCAGACCCTGGGCCAGGCTGCGTTCCCGAATCCTCGTTTTCATCACTTCATTATAATCACCATTTTTGAAAATGGGATGAGCAAACCAACCTATAAGAAACTAACCCAGGAAATAAGGGAGAAGGATAAATTATAGATTAAAACAAGGATTTAACTGTTCCTCCCCGTAGGCTGCTTTATATATAATAGCTGGCCCTATAATGAGCAAACATATGCAGGAATGCCTGTATTATGGCAGCAAATTTACGAGCAGCCTAGAGAGCTGTGACCAGATTCTTCCCTACCTGTAAGTATTGTCTGGCAGCATCAAAATCCTCCTGTTTGTGTGGGTTCCTTGGCTCAGCCCAGTCAGAGTTGATGGTGATAGAGATCAGCCCTCCTTGTTTCGCACGGTAAGTCTCATTGTAGAGGTGCCAGGCTTCTGCATGGGCCTTGATTAGGTTGTGCCCCACCACATAGGGGGCTCGCCCAGGTCTAACAGAGATACCTGCAGGAACAGCACAGATACTGCAGCAGCAATTCCTAGCTCCAATCTGCTCCTTCGCAGCTTAACAGCCAGGACATGCAGAGCTGCTCACCAGTAATGAACAAGCATGCAGTACCTGGTGCCTTTGAGCCCAGCCATGGGCTGAGATGCATGCAACAGTGACTCTACTGAAGGCACAGCTGTCATGTGCAGGCTATGGGGAACCCACATCACCCCCCTGCCCGTGTTCTGCTGTCAGCACAGAGAGCAGAAAGTTGTGTGTTCAGGCCAGCTCCCACCCCTTCCCTTCTCAAAAATTGTGCTCAGCAGTCTTACCTGGAGCAGCTGTACCAAAGCCGTACCCAAGATATGCAGTGTTGTAGGGTTCATTGAGGGTTATCCAGAATTTCACTTTGTCTCCCAATCTCTGGAAAAGGAGCTCAGCATATTCCTTAAATCTCTGAACTATGGTATCATTCTCCCACCCACCAATGTCCTGCAGTGCCTGCGGGAGGTCCCAGTGATAGAGAGTGACCTGTGGGGAACGACAATGAAAGAACTCATTGATTTACTTTCAGAATGAAGGACAAGAGAAAGGCTTTCTTTGCAGGCATAAGCCCAACTCCATCTGCAATTTTCTAACAGACACATACAAATCTGCAGTAATCCGAGTGCCTTCTGTCTGTAGTGGTTTGAGGCCATAGCGATCACTTGCACACTGATAAATGCCATTCTGCCAGTGTTCCAGTTCCTTTAGTATAGGGGAACTGACTCAAACTCTAGGGCCTGCCCAGCTGTCCAGATGAGTCTCTCACTTTCAGTCATACTAAAGCCCGCAATAATCACATGACAGCAAGAATTCAAGTCAGTAAAGAACAGCTGCAGCTACCCTGATTCTCAGATGAAGCACAGTCCAGTACAACACCTGTTCTTGAGGGATCTTGAACAGCCTGGGAATTCTTAAGGACAAAGAACTTCCCAGTAATCCCAACACAGGAACCACACAGGCAAATCTGAAAGTGGGTATCTGATCTTTCAGCATCAGGATAATTCTCAACTCCTGCCCTCTGTTGGATTTACCTGAGGTGTAATATTGGCTGCCAGAAGAGCATCAATTAGCCTCTCATAGTAGTTCAATCCCATTTCATTGACGTATCTGGTGGTCCCATCTGGGAGAACACGTGACCAGGAGATAGAAAAGCGATAGTGAGACACCTTGAGGCGTTTCAGCATTTCCACATCCTCCTCAATCTTGTGGTAGCTGTCACAAGCTACATCTCCATTATCATCATTGCTGATTTTCAAAGGAGTGTGAGTGTATTTGTCCCAAATGCTAAGTCCTTTCCCATCTGCTCTCCATGCTCCCTCAATCTGTAAATGAAGATGGGGGAGGGAAGGGAGAAATCATCAGTAAACTCCAAATTGACATTTTGGCCTAGGAAAGAATTCTGCCTGTCAGACTTTGCGGCACCACATAACATTTTCACTTATCAGCCTAAGCCTTGAAACAGTATCGTTTTTTGCTGTACTAAACTGGTAAGGTCTCTTGGGCCACAAGGCATAGAAGTATTAGCAAAGTACAGTGTCAAAAGAAAGGTATTGTTTCCCTTCAACTTGCTGCTCAGTGTTTGCTTCCCCTTGTGAAATCTATGCTGCTGTCTCAATTTCCGTGGTATAACCATGCCGTTATAAGGGAAAAACTTTGAGATATTTAAGGCAGTTGTTACATAAGGCAGTTTATGTTATCATAAAACCTAATGTAGAAGCTATGTCTCATCCAAAACAAATTAACTGTCCATGAGTGTTTGAAGAGTCAGTCTTTGTTTCCTAACCTGATATGCAGCTGTTGCTACACTCCAACAAAAGTTCTTTGGAAACTCCCCATATAAAAATTCATCTTCTTTTGGCAATGGGATACCATTATTGCGAATGATTTCTGCATAGTACACAGCCGAGCGCCTTGGGGTTCTTGGCCTGTTGGGATCATTAAAATCAACCTCGTGCAATCCGAATCTTGGCTCATAACCATTCAACCATTCAAAGAAATCCATAAAAGACCAAGCATTGTATCCTCTCAGATTAACACCGTCCAGCTTGTAAGCTGAAAGACCAGAAACAGTGGGAGAGCATCAGTGATGTTTCACACATTTAACAAACCACAAGGAATTCACTTGCAAACACATACGCACTTTCAGCTTCATTAAGCTATCTCTGAATGAAAAAGACCATGAGACTTCACATGTGGAGGATACAGAATACAAATGGCTCTACAAAAGAGATCATAAAAAAACCCACTATGTTTATATTGCACTCAGAATATTAAAAGAACAGCAGAAGATGCTTTTAAAAACTACACCTCAGAGGAAAACTGTGACAAAAACCTAGAGGGGAGATATACAACACAAAATAAAAGCAAACATAAAAGCATACCTTTTAAAGCTTCATCTATGTATGTTTTGTAGTAAAGTATCCTGGTGTGGTCATCAACATCCGATTCGGTCTTTAGCCCCACTCCGTTCTCAATGATGTACGTTGGGGGATTTCCATACTCTTCTTTGACCCAGTTCAACAGCCTCCTCAGCCCCCAGGCCACAGCCCGATGGCCAGCAAGAGCCGAGGTGGGCCAGGAGCTGTCAACATCTGTTGATATTTCCTGGTCATACTCATAAGAGAAGGGATTCAGGCGGGTTGTTGCATGGGTTACAAGTTTGGCAGTGTAGGTGTTGAAACAGAAAACATCCGCTGTGCCCCTGATGTACTCACGCTCTTCAGCTGTGAAAACTGGTAGGCGGGATGATGGCAGGTTTTGGAGCTCACTCCTGTTTCCAACTTTCCATTTCATGACCTCAGGGTAGTCCCCATTTTTGAAAACTGGATGTGCAAACCACCCCACCAAAAATTGCATGTACCTGTCTGCAGCTTCTAGGTCCCTGGGGTTGCTTGGTGTCTTCGGCTCAATCCAATCAATATTGAGACACAGAGAAATGACTCCTCCCTGACTCGCTCTGTATTTGTCATCGTATGTGTGGTAGACTCTGGCGTGAGCTTTCAGTAAGGTGTGTGCCACTTCATAGGGAGCACCACCAGGATTATTGACATTGGGTGGAAATTCCCCCGTTCCATAGCTAACCCAAGCAATAACCTGGGGTTCGTTGAATGTAAGCCAGAACTTCACCCTGTCCCCAAAAGTCTGGAAACAGAAGTCTGCAAAACTGTCAAACAGTTCAATGAGCTCACTGCTCTCCCAGCCACCAATGTCCTGGAGAGCTTGTGGCAGGTCCCAGTGATACAGGGTGACGATTGGAGTGATGTTGTTTGCGACCAGTCCATCAATGAGACGGTTATAGTAATCAACACCATGGCTGTTAATTGAATTGTTCCTTCCGTTGGGGAAAATTCGAGGCCAGGACAGAGAGAAACGATAGTTCTTTACCCCTAAGGCTCTCAGCAGGTAAATATCTTCCTCTACTTTATTGTAGCTATTACAAGCTATATCTCCAGTGTCATTGTTTTTTATGTTTCCTGGTACATGGGTGAAGTTATCCCAAACACTGGGTCCTTTGCCATCCGCATCCCAACCTCCCTCAATCTGGTATGCAGAAGATGACACACCCCATGTAAAGTCCTCTGGGAACGTCCCATAAAAGTACATGTCTCTTTCAAAGTCTGTCTGGGATGAAAACTTCTGCCAGACAACCTTTGACTCGGAGGGAACTTCTGATGCTGGTAGACTCGGCAACTTTGATGGCGTGGGTAGGCCAAATACCACCGACACAGAACTTCTGTCTGAGACTTTGGATGGGAAACCATTGTTTTCAATAACACTGGAATAGAAATAAGCACTTGCCCTGGGAGTCCTTGGTCTGTTGCTATCTTCAAAATTCACATGATGTAGCCCAAATTTTAGGCTGTAGCCCCCTGGGCCTTCAAAGCCATCAACCAGAGATCGAGCAATGTATGACTGAACATCAACTGCGTCTAGTTTTACCGCTGTCATAGAAACAGTACAAGACTCTGTTAGTCACTAGAACATTTTCTGAATGCAGCAAAGCACAACACAAGCACACAGCTGAGGGTGACAACAGGGTGACATCCAAACATCTACAAATTGTGTTTAGGTAAAAGAAAACAAAACAATTAGAGTATTTGGCAAGAAGAGCCACAATCACTATAATAGGAGCCAGTCAAACACTCAGTGATAAAAACGCGTCAGAAAATAAGTATTTGAGTAAAACCCACTTGTGCCATGGGTATTCCCTTCCCTATGTCCTAGTTTTCAAGAACAACTGTCATAGTTTTATGATTTTTGGTTATCTGTATTCCACATCATAACATCATGTAATGTTTGACTGTGGATGCTCTAGTTCCGGGTGCCTGTCTGGAGGAGAAGAACAGCTACATTCCCCAGGGGGCTTTGCAGTCAGCAAGGAGATGTAACTCCCAACAAGGTCACTTGATGCTCTCTTCTTTGCCTGCTCCTCTTCGCCTGCGCTTTGCCATCTGCTCGTCTCCGTCTGCTTTTCTTCATCGGCTCAACTGGACTGCACTTCTCACCTCAGCGTTGTGCTGAGACCTACCCACCTTTCGCACACACTCTCTCTCTCATTATATTTTGCTGTTCCTATATTTAGTAAATTAGTTTGTTTCACCTCAGATCGTTGCCGCTGTTTTCAATTATTTTGGGTCCCCTGTTTTCCTTTTTCCAGAGGCGCGGATCTGCGGATCCCTCCGCCCTGCTAGTCATGGAACCGGGCCAAACCAGCCCATAAACCATTGACAGCAACTCATCAGCTTAAGTATACAGTGCTCTTTTATATTTACCACTATACTTAAACTGAAACATGATATGTATGTAGTGCTTGTCTAGCATCCCTAGGCACAGAAGAATTCATTTCTGCAGAACACAATGCTCAGTACCATCAGAGACAAGTCTAGCATCCTTCCTCATATTGCCTACAGTAAAGCACTCTCTTTCTTATTCCAGAAAAGTAAACTTTCCATATGCAGTCCATGTTCCTTTTGCAGAGGCAAAACAGCAATGCTAAATACTGCTTTTTGCAGCTCTTCTATCAGCACGTTGAGAACTAGGTCAACAGGATCAAAAGCTGTGCAGTGATCGTCAACATAATTAATACATTATATTCAATATAATGAAGTTTTTGTGATGTTATTGATTTGTGCATCTGAAGAAAGCATACTAAAATATCTATTTGAAATCTCAAATCTCTGTATTTGTCTAGGACTTCAGTTACCAGTATTATTTTTTGTTAAGCTGATACAGTTTGCAAAGATAAAGGCATACATTGAATCTTTCTCAAAATAATTGAGATGTAAGTATTTCCCTAAAAATTCTAACTTGCAATGGTGCAGGATGCTATCAGTTAGATCTATGGAATCAGTAAAGACATCATTCAGTCCCATCTATGAGATCTCTGCATGTAAGAGCCTGCCTTTAGCCAAATTGTCTTCAAAGGTATTGAAGTAGGTAAACACTGTTTTCACTGAGGGACTGGCTTTAGGTTATATTTGTACCTATGAAAAACCTCTTGCAGTACCTAGACAGAATGGAGAGCTCCGTGCCTGGTCACCAGATAGGCTGGAATTTATGACACTGTACATAAGAGATGGCCCACCTTATATTACTCTACAAATGGTGATGTTTTAAAGTTAATCACTGTGGAAGTGACAGAATAACTAGTTGTCATCATTTTAACTTAAAAAAAAAAAAAAGCATACCTTTTAGAGCCTCATTGATGTATCGGCGGAAATAATCCACTCGCAGAGTGTCATTAATAAGATCCCCTGTGGCTTCTGTGGGCACACCATTTCCTGCTATGTAAATTGGGATCTTTTCCCCTGTATATTCCTGGGACACAAACTTCAGCAGCCTCCTTAATCCCCACGGGACCACATGGATTGAAGAAGAGGCAGTCTTTGGCCACGAAGGATCTACATGCAAAGAGAAGTTCCCAATGCTTTCATATCCAGGTGTGCAGGTACCATTAGTCACGGCACTAACCAGGTGGGAAGTGTAATGGGACAGGCCAAAAAAATCTGCCGTTCCTTTCACCCAGGTTTTCTCCTCCTCTGTAAACACAGGCAGCTGTGCAACTGTTGTGGAGCACTGGTCATTTACTTCCTGGATCTGAGCCTTCAGGACATCTGGGTAGTCACCGTTAACAAATACAGGGTGAGCAAACCAGCCAAGCATGAATTGCAAGTACCTCTCTGATGCTTTCACGTCCTCAGAGTTGGTTGGAGTCTGGGGTTCAGCCCAATCCGAGTTCAGCACCAGCCCTACCCTTCCCAGCTGCTGAGAACGGTATCTGTCATTATACAGGTGCCAGACCTTAGCATGAGCCTTGAGAATTGTGTGAGCCACCTAGGGGCAGAAAGCAGAGGAATTCATATCTCACTGCTTTGCACAACATTGCATTAACACTGCCCTGTGAGAAAGACATCTCCATGTGAAACAAGAAAACTTGACAAAACAAATAATCCTAGCTACAGAGTATAGCAGGGGTTGGATTAAGCATAAGAACCTGGCTGATTTCATAACAGAAAATAAAATCTAGCATCCTTTAAGTAATACATTTTCTTGGGAGTATCATAAGTCCAGCAAGCAATCAACTGTCTCAGATGTCTTATTAGGCTTAAGCATAGTTAAAATCTGCAGAATCTGAGGAACAAAACAATGGCAGCTGTAGGATCCTATGTCCCTACCTTGTAAGATGCTATTCCTGGATCGGTGATTCCTGGAGGATGCTCCCCAGTGCCATAGCCAGCATAGCTGATAACCCAAGGCTCGTGGAACGTAACCCAAAACTTGACCCGATCTCCAAAAGCGGCAAAGCAGAAGTCTGCGTAGTTTGCAAAAGCATCTATGATACTGTCATTCTGCCAGCCACCAAGAACCTGAAGAGCCTGTGGAAGGTCCCAGTGGAAAAGAGTCACCATGGGCTCAATGTTAGCCTCTAGCAACCTGTCAATTAATTGGTTATAATAATCCACACCCTTGATGCTGATGGTTTCATTGGTGCCAGTAGGGAAAATTCTAGGCCAGGATATAGAAAACTTGTACAGCTGGGGATGAAGACCTCTTAGCAAATAAACATCATAGCTGGTTTTATGGTAGCTGTCACATGCCACATCTGTTGTTTGGTTCATGTAGACGTGACCTCCATGCCCAAAGTGATCCCAGATGCTCTCTCCTTTCCCATCCTCTGCCCAGGCTCCTTCAATATTAAAGGCACCTGTGGATGTGCCCCAGAGGAAACCACTTGGGAAAACATCTTGCAGGAAAGTATCCCTCTCCAATTCAGACTGGTTCGCAAACATTTCCCAAACGGTTTGATAGGAGGAGCGAGGGGCAGCAACTGGATTCTCTTGTAGAGTATATGTTTTGCTGAAAATAGAATAAAAAAGAGTTACAAGCTCAAGGTGGATGCCAGTGCCACAGAATTTGCAGACAAGGAGCATAAATAATTGTTGGCTTCTCATTCAGCTCACGTATGCCAGTTAGGGAACAGCCACTTTGTCATCCAATCAATCCAACCTCCTGCCATCCAGCTGGCAGATGAAGGAGAAGTGCAATAAACTAACTACAGAGCACCTCAAGTGCTATGTATCTCATGCATTTCAAAATTCATTAAACTAGGTCAAAGACACAAACAAAATCCTTGCAGTGTGTGGCAATTTCACACACTCACAAGTCTTCACAGGATAAGCTAAAACCAGTCAATCCTGCTTCACTACTCCTTAGCTTCTTTCTGTGCAATGACATTCTCTACAACTCTGTGGGCACAATTGGCTTCTCACATAGGACAGTTGCTATTTTATGTTTTTAATTTAATTTTTTATATATATATATAGAGAGAGAGAGAGAGAAAGATTTATATATACTATATAGATGAAAAAAGAACAGTATGCTTGGAATATATACCTGCTATTACTGTCTTGAAGGTGAAATCTGGGTAACTAAGGATGAAGGAGAGACAGTTACATTTCCTGAAATAGCAGGTTAGAAGATTGCCTGTAACAGCAAGAGGCTGGACTCAGCAGAAAGGCATTCCCCTGCATTCCTTTAAGCAGCTAACAGTGATTTTATCACTAGAAATGTCTTAAGTCTGCTTAGCATATTTGTTCTAAAGGATACCAATTTATTACAGTATCTGGTTTAAGGGAAAAGAACTGTACCTTAAAACACGAGATGAGAAGTCCAAGAATTCATTCACATCATATCCAATTGTACGTGCCTTCTCTTTATTAATAGCTGAAAATAAACAATAGATGGATTTAGTCACAAATTAAATGTCACAATGACATTACTCATACATACAATTACATCTTTTGAAACAAGGCTTTCAGGTTTTTTTTTCTTTCTAATAACTAATAGCTATTTTTCTCAGATTTAGTATGTTGTGTTGTTGTTGTTTTTTTCCCCAAGAATGCAAAAAAAAAAAAAAAAAAAGAATAAAAAAACCAAACCAAACCAAACCAAACCAAAAAACCACAACTTGTAAGATTATTTAACCTAATAGCAATGGTCTGGAAAGGACAATTACATAATTTCCCATCCAGAGCCCAGCTACAGAGCTCTTCTACTTCTCAAAACATATCACTTACCAGTGACAATGGCAGCTACTGGTATGAATGGATTCTCTTCCAAGGAATCACAATCAAGGAACTTTAGACTAAAGAGCAATACTTCTATGTCCTTCCAGAAATTCTGCAAAACAAGAATTCAAACAGAGATATATATTTAAAAAAATATTTATTGGTTTTCCAAAAATGATGTGTGGGAAGTTTCCACTTCTTGCTCTACACTTCTGGCTAGGCCATCACCCTCTGATTTATAGGGAATAAGTGTCCTGCTATAGATACACAAAGCAAAATTGTTAAGAAAGAGGCTGACATACTTCTTTTCAGGCTAGTATTGCCTATGCTACACAATTGTGAGCAAGGCATATAATCTCTGTGCTCATCTCTGCAGACACATGCACCTAGGTTCTGAAGGACTTACAACAGTAACTTCATTGTCTATTACTACAAATTGTCTATTGCTTCAAGTTTAGCATGAAACCCCCTCTAAGTTACTTTTTTGCAAAATAAGCTTTTACAGATGGTTTACAAGGTTCAGTAGAATTGTAAGAACAATGATGGATTTATTCTATCTGCTCTATTCTATTACTAGAATTTTAACTCCACATCCGTGAAGTTCAGTGTTCATTTTCACACTGTGCATAATGTTACCTGGAATTCACTCATTTTCAGGTAGAAATCTGTTTCATTTCCACACCTGTACTGAAGACTAAGAGACAGGAAGTCTACTGAATCCTGGAAACAAGAAAGGGAAAATGATCATCCTATTGGAAAATTATTGCAGGCATTCTGTTTAAAATATACAGAGTTGCTAAACGTTTGATACAGGCACTGCTGGAGTAAAAAGACAGAAAGCTACATGGAACCCAGAAAAATATGAGTACAAATTGGACGCTGTATGAGAAGATGCATTTTGTGTCTTTCCTTCTAAACAAAGCTAAATTTTAGAAGTACTAGAGTTTAAAAATTATTGTAAGAATATTTTATGCATCTAATATTCCTGATTTACAATTGATTATTTAAATTAGTAAGACTGAAGAGTCTCTGATAAATCAGATAGAGAAACCTTTGTCACCGTATGACTCAGGGTGGCCTTATCAATAATCCTTCGGGGAAAGTCCACTTCAGAAATCTTTAGTCATTGCACATTACAATGTTACTTTGCTAGAAGTCCACCAGATCAAAGGAATTCATAGTATTCTTTTATTAAACCAGTTGTGAAGCTGGGATTGAACAAACTGATAAGCCTTCCATTTGTTTTTCAGTCCAAGAGTTTCTTCTAGTTTAGTCAGCTCCTTTAGTACATCTTTCCTCCTCCTACAAACCACACCTTGCCTATATCCTTGAAACATCACACTTATTTGTCCTCATTATTTGTCCTATTGTTAAATTTGGAAGGACTGTGAACACGAGCCAAACACCTGCATTGTCATTTGTTCACTGCATCCCACATCAACATGCTCTAGGCAAAAAGAACAACTAATCACAGAAAATCACAGAAAACTAACAGAATGGCCAGGGTTGGAAGGGACCTCAAAGATCATGAATCTCCAACCCCCCTGCCACATGCAGGGCCAGCAACCTCCCCATTTAATACTAGACCAGGCTGCCCAGGGCCCCATCCAACCTGGCCTTGAACACCTCTAGGGATGGGGCATCCACAACCTCTCTGGGCAGCCTGTTCCAGTACCTCACCACTCTCTCTGTAAAGAATTTCCCCCTGACATCCAACCCAAATGAGGGGTTTGGTCTTTACAGAGTGGATTCATCATCTTTGTAGAGATTAGTCACATTGTGCCATCTCTGTTCTAGACCACTTTTAGCATAGCTCAGGCTGTGCTTTAACAAATTAAATAGATTTTTTTTTAAATAACAGTTATTTTAAATAGAGTAATTTTTATTTGGTTGTGCATTAAATAGACTTGCAAATAAAAAACCAGTGGGCAGAGTTTTTGCAGACACCTTGGCATTTAAGCATGTATACTGCTAAAACTGCCAATTATATGAGAGAAAATATGTTTCTGTGTTTTTAAATCAGTGCTTACTAGCCAAGAAAGGATGTTGAAGTAATTTTTAAAATCAGAGAGCTACACATAACTGAGATAATCAAAAAGTAAAATGTACCACATTGGACAACTAAACTCTTATATATCTTGCAATACATCACTTAATCCTATGCATAAAAATCAAGTGAAACAAAATCAAATTTAAATTGGAAATAATTTTCATTAAGGTGTTACCTGAAGAGAAACTGAAAGCAACTCAGATGAAGTCCTATCCAAGATAAGATCCATTCCTAAAGCAATGGACAGCTTTCCACCTTGGAAAACAAAACAAAACAAAAGCACAATCTATCAGTAGTGCAGGAAACACAAATGAAAAAAAAAATATCAGTTCACTATAGGTATTTTATAATCAAGTAAGACATATAATTTTAAAGCATTTTTTATTATCAAGATACCTTATCTTAAAAGCAACCATCTTGCTTCACAAATGTTTTTTTCTTTTTTATCTTGTCAGTACATTTCACTTGAAATAAATGAGAGATGCCATTTTAAAGCATGTCAGTTTTGTTTCACTGGATTTTATAAGTACATTTTCAAAGTTTTCCACCCTTGGGTAGAAAGCTGGTAGATAAATTGGACCAGATTCTTCAGACCTGGACTTCTCAAGATGTATTCCTTGGGAAATATCTTAATGAAAAAGCTGACTCCCATCATGCTGAAGACAGATAGCTACTTTATTGGATGGCAAAGTTTTCCCCTCCCTAAAATGGAACAGTGGCGATTGCAATTTCAATTATCAGTGACACTGAAATATGTAAGACGGCTTTGAAAATGAGGTGATTAATCAGGAATTAAGGATTTTTCCTAGCCAATACATGTAAGGTTTGATATTTAAGCTGTACAAGACTACTGTTATTCTAGGGTACTAACTGGTTTTTAATAAGGACCCTCAACAAGCACATAGATGAGTCCTTAAAAGACAAAGCAGATACAAGTATGGTAACATCTATTTTTAAAGTACCAGCTTCTGCTGCTGAAATTAACCTGAGGCTTCTTAATGTTTAAAAAGAATATATGACAGTATACACACAGAGATACTTGCCTATGTTCTCCCTGACTACTTTGGCTGTCCTTTTAAGTAAAATGCCATTATTATTAATTGAAGAACAATTATCAAAATAAGGTGTTTGAAGAAATCCATTAGTCAAATATTTCTAAGTAATTCTGAAAGCATTGCTAACAGATTCACAGAGATCACATGTAACAAATTGTGAGACGGTCATATACAAAAATCCTTCCCCCTGTTCTTACCTGACACAGAGTATTTCTCATGGTAAACACTGTAAGCTCTTTCATGAGCAGCAGCCAGGGCCTGGACATGGAGCTGGGGGTCACTGTAAGGCAGGCTTCCCAGGAGCTCAGGCAGGTCACTGAAGGTGAGCCACATATCAGCCAGGCCTCCAAAAACATAGAAACTGAACTCTGCATAGTCCACAAAAAGGTCAGCAAAAGAGCTCACCTTCCTGCCTACAGCCACACTGTCAGGAACACCCTTGTGATGGAGAACTACCACTGGCTTGAGGTGTGCAGCAACCAGCATTTTGAGCAGCTCCTGGTAGCATCGCACTTGAGCTTCATCTGGCTTCTTGGCGTCCCCATCAGGAAGAATGCGAGCCCATGGCAGGAAGACTTTGTAATGTGTTACCCCAATCTCACGGAGGTGGAAGAAGTACTGGGGCAGTTGGGAAATCACAGTATCTTGCTGACAGAAGTCATCGTGGGCTTCAGACACAGCAGGGTCCAAAGCTTCTTTGGGTAGAATGTGGCTCTGCAGATGTAATCTGTGCGCTAATGTGGTAGGCAGAGGTCCAGCAATGGCAACAAAGTCCTGAGCTAATTCCCCATCTATCCCAAAGCTAGTAGAGACTAACAAGAAGAAGACAACTGTCTTACAAACCAGCTCCATTTCTGGACCTCGCTCAGAAACAGTGTCCACACTATTTATATTATAGTAGGAGTAATATTTAACTGCAGTTATCTGTTACACAGATAAGTGCTCCCAGAAACAGCTGACACTCCAATGATAACAAATCAGAACTTTCAGTTGATAGATGAACAAATAAATAGATGTTCTGGATGCAAAAGGCAACAAAAGCAGTATTACCTGCTTGGCTGGGATGGTGACACCAATGCCTCAGTTGAGGCATGTGAGGAAGTTGAGGAAGGTGAGGGGATAAGTTTGTGCTATAAATCTTGGGTGTATGAAGGAAATCTGAGAAGGCAGCATCTTACCTCCATTTGGAAAAGTTGTTACATAAATTCAAGAAGCAGTAACAGTGTGTGTCCCCATGCTAATAATAATATTATTTTATTGCTTTCCAAAGTACTCTTTCCTTCAGCCTTGAGAATACTTTATCTGTCAGTAGGGTGAGTGCATAGAGATCTCTTACCCAAATTGCTGCAACAAGGAGATAACTTTACTGTTCCACATGCAAATACAGCAAAATTGAAGAGTTGAGATCATGAACCACGATCTGTGCTGCCTAAATACAGAACACATTTAAACTAACTAAACTCTATATAACTATATTGAAACTATACTGAAAAGCCAGTTGTCTCCCACTTCACCTCCCTTAAAAGCTAGTTTTTGTCTAAGACATCAGTGAAATCATCTGGGCAATTTATTGCTGTCAAGAAATATTTTCATTATTATTTGCATTATAGTAGAAACTGTCTCTGAACTTTTGCTTTTACTCACATTTGACAACCTCCTGTGTATACAAAGCCTATAATTTGTGTACTTGGACTCTGTTTGATGCTCAGGTGACTATTTTATATTTTTAGGAAACCTTAAAAAACTTGCTGAAACATTGTGCCTCTGTTTTGAGCACGTAAGTACTCTTTCCCTCCCAGCCACAATGAATTTAACAGGATTGAATAGGAACTTTATATATAGCACCACCTGCTGTTAATTTTTGAGAACAGCAGTGTTAACTCCAGAAAAATATCCCTCCTCTATATATGATGCATACAGAATTGTAGGGAAAGAAGTAGGAAGAAAACATTTCCTCCTTACTAAAAGAGAGCGGAGGAAAGAAAGAACGTAGAACGAAGAACAAATATCTCCCTATCCTTAGGGTGAGTTATTAATAATATAGAAAATCATTGCTGCAGGTGGGCAGTTGTTTTTAATAAAATGTAGCTTTAGCTGAGATGCAGTTTATGGGAAAAAAGGTAGCAGAGAAATGTTACTGCAAATAGTGCCCAATGATAGCACAGTACAGCATGCAACATTTATGAATCTTATAATTCCATAAATATAACATCCATGTTTAAAGTATGCTTAGTCAGACTAAGGAACATTTGGACTGCAATGATTTATCTCTGCAGATAACAAAGAAAAATGGGAATCCATGTCCCCTACAGACTCTTTACCAAATCTGTAAGGAATTTCGGCTTCAATCTAGAAACATAAAAGACAGTTTAAATATTCTCTTGGATTTGTTTCATGCTATTTATATTAAGCACAGTAGGATCACTTGATTATTTAGATATTTTTAAAAATATGATTGTACTTGTATTAAAGGCATTGGTCACAACTCCACAGTTAAAGCTGCAGATGTTTGCAACAAAATCACCGTCAAAAACTGGGAAGTTTTTGTTTTGTTGATTGGGATTTCTGTTTTAAAAGAAAACCTTTAAGTAGCAAAGCCTGGTGCTTCAGGAGTTAGAAAGGTTTGTAACACAGGGTATTGGCAAAATAGGAATAGGTTACCCAGAAAAGCAATAGTATCTCCCATGCTGGGAACATTCAAGACTCAGTTTGGTGCAGGACAATCTAATCTATGGCTCTGATGCCAACAAGAGGTTGGATAAAAAGATGTGCAGTGACCCTTTCTAACCTGGACTTTCCAATAATTTTCTTTTGGAAAATATCACTTTTCTTCCCCTTTTTTTCATAAGTAGCAGCTAAACTACTGTATCAGAATACTAGATGTTCATGCAACTGAAGTACAAAGCAACTCTTAAGTGTCCACATTTGATCTCTACCAGATACACATACAAAGTAAATCTCTCCCAGAATTGGCACTGGTATGACAGGGAGTTTCTACAAGTCTCTGTTGGGCCTCCATTGTCATACGTAGCTTACCCAGTTCCTTGCTTCCCTGCTTTGCTTCATGTCATTCTTAGTTCTATCTCTTCTGTTTCTGGGCTTTTTAAAGTTCAGGAGAAACTGGGTCTAAGAGAGCTGGCAGCAGAAAAAAATAGTATAACTAACTTCCAAATATTGTATCAAACAATAATACAGCGCCTATATGATTTACTTAATGGTTGTAAAACAAGGAGGCCAATTTAATCACTAATTAAAATTAGTTAAAACTAGTTAAAATTAGAAGATTAATACGTTGAAGTGAGCAAGCATTTGATTCAGTTGGCTCGAATTGACAGTGCAATAAAGATTATTTAGGACTACGTATAAGATAAATTACTAATCTAATACAGACTAACAAAAGGAAGTCCAAAAACCATATATCGTATCACCTTCAGCACAACTCTAGGAATTCCTGATGAAGAAATTCTGCAGTAAAACATGTGGAAGGCTATTAAATGGACACATCATGGAGAAGAGGAAGATAATTCCCATTCTCAGCAAATGCAGGATGGTGTACTGGAAAAAGAGACTAAGGCGTAAATCCCAGGGGGTGTATTTAAAAAGTTACACATTTGAAATAGTATTTCCCTCTTAAAAGTGCATTAGGAGAAGTATTCTGCTCCCTTGGATTCCTCCCAAAACCTGTTAGCATTCACACTGGAGTTTGTTATTTCCTTACTCACCAGGAGATGAATCACAGATGAGACAAAGGTCACAAAATCAACTTACAATCTTTTCTATTAACTCAAATTCTGTTCTTGTTTGGTA
This sequence comes from Phasianus colchicus, assembly GCF_987193195.1. Taxonomy (NCBI): domain Eukaryota; kingdom Metazoa; phylum Chordata; class Aves; order Galliformes; family Phasianidae; genus Phasianus; species Phasianus colchicus. The sequence goes on along the minus strand of NC_143442.1, from coordinate 6,285,141 downwards.
CAACATTAAACTGTTAACAAATTCTTGGAACCAAAAAGGTAAGCCTTGAAATTACAATAAAAATAACAAACCAAAATGTTGTCTGTAGCTTTTAACATGCTAAAAGGATCCAATATGTTTATGTTCTACTTTGAAAAGTTAATTTGCAAATAAATTACAAAACTCCTCATTCTGGAGTGCAGAAACTTAAGCTGGAAATTCAGATTTAATATGTTTTTATCTTTCTGAAGAAATATAAATATACATTTTTCCACCTAAATTACAGTTTAATCTCATTACAAACTATTAATGAAAAGGTCACATAGAAAAATCCCTCCCTATACCACCCTGACATCCTGGATCTGACTTAGAAGCAGTTAGTCTACACTATCTGTACTTAAAATATCATGGTATTCTTTGAGCTTTTACAAATCTTTTATGGGTGCTGGTATCAGGTTGATAAGAATTAAAAATATTTGAATATTTCTTTTCTAAAATAACATAATAATCCCATACTGTACAGCACATAACTGAGACCAATATAAATTTAAGTAGAATCTTCTTATACAATTATCTGTAAACAAATTTATTAATGCACTCTTAAAAATCTCTCACAAACAAAGGTACTGTTCAAGTCACTTACGAATCAAGACATTCCTTTAGGTGGGAGAGTTCTGCCATCCTGACCTAAAAACCTTGCTTTGGGCTCAACTATTTTAAATTTTCTGTTCTATATATGCAACAGGAGCATGCACAGCTTTATTGTATCTAAAAAGAAAAAGAAGTAATCAGTTTTCATTATCTGTTACTGGCACTTAAATACTTCCTAGGGTTTACATCACCAATTTTTCTGTTTCAAAGTGCAGTCATAGAAAATAACCCCACAAACTAGTAAGAACAAATCCACCCCCAAACATTTAATGGTCTTTTATTTACGTTAGTAAGAAAAGCAATAAAAGCCCATAGCATAAAAAGTCTACCAAATACAATAAAACAACAATGAATATAAGAAGAAAATTCCTCTCATTTAAAACAGAAGTGCCTACTTCACTTGACACTAAAAAGAGTTATTGCATGAGTCTTCTCTGCGTCTGGGTGATGACAGTAAAACCCAGAAGTAATAATTAAACTAATAGATGTTATTTCTTTAAAAACTTTCCAGGTGTGCTCAGTGTGTATGATCAACCATACATCACTAATTGCATATTGGTGCATTCTGAAGTAAAGCACTGATACAAATTTGTTAGCTATACAGCAACCATTGCAAGAATGCAGAAAGGATGTACTTTCCAACATGTCAATAGTCAGTTCTACAGTCCAGTTCTCAACCCTCAGTCCTCCAGCATATAGTTGGGGTTGACAACCAGGTAAGGGTCTTCATCAAAAGTCTCCTCTTCTTTGGAACCCCTCAGGCCTGACTGAGACAGTTCGATCAGAATGTGGTCCTGCAACAGAGAAAAAAAAAATGTATTCCAACAAGAACAGAAAGGATTGTTTGTCCTTTTTAAAAAGACATCTCCTTTTCCTACTAGCAGCACCTCTTACTGATGAATTATCTAACCCTTCTACCTGTGAATTCACTCTTTAATAAGTTCCTAATTCCAACAATTACCTATACATAGCTTGGTTTCTGGGAAGGCTTCAATCTATCATTTTCATACTTCAAAAAAATGGGAAGCCTTTTTTTCTTTCAAAAATCCCCAAATGTTAAATGAGTAAATTCTTTGCAAATACACATTTTGATACTGGAAAATAATAATTTCTACTTCAGAGCTCTGTGTTATGTAAGACACAAGGACTAAGATGTTCTGTTTGTATTTCTGCACGCTACTGCAACCAAAACTAAAGAAATACAGCAAATCAGCACTTACATGTCTATAAATAAATAGAAAATAAAACAGCACTTCAAACTCTTACTAATACACACTTCTAATTTATTTCCGTGTTTTGTCTTTTTAAGAAATATTCAACAAGAAAGGTACTTACACTGCATTCTGCCAGTGACATGAAAGCACAAAATGTATTTCTCGTATTAGGAAATTTTGCTAAAAATGAATCAGTGCAGTGTATATTAAAACCTTTTTTCTCTACTATGCACACATCTTTATACATACATAATGTGTAAGTCGGTGAATGACTTTCTCAATAATCTTCTTTTTGTTTATCAGTTCTTCTTCTGATTCAATTTCAGATTCTATTTCCTTCAGATACCAATTAATAAGTTCGCTTTTCTTTAATGATGAATCATCCTCTTCTGCAAATAAAATAAGTCATATTTTTAAAAATCTAATTACAATACCATTCCACATAATTAGAATAAACATAACTATAGTATAATGCCTTTCAAATCATAAAAGAAAAGGATTTCTGTGTTAACAGTTATAATGCTGAAAAGATAAACACACAATAGCCTGTCAGGCTTCCTTGCTGTTCTTAAAACACATTTTGTACTGAAGACTGCTGTATCATAGTTTAAATCAAGATAGTTAGATTGAGAATTTAATCTTTCAGTTGTATATACATCCATGTGGTTCACAAATCACACGAGCAGCCTAGCAAACACATCAGACTGAAGCTTCAAGAACAAGCAGCCATAAGGACTTGTAGCACCTTTTTCTGAGTGAGGACAAATGATCACCATCACACAAAGATTAAGAATTCATCCTTCCTTTGTAAACATCAGGTGCATTTGTATCAGCAAAGAGACAATTCACACATGGTGATGCTACTCAGTCGGCCACCTTTTTAGCAAATTCTTACCTTCCTCTGCTTTTCTGAGGTGCAGCACAAGAAGATTAGAAATTCGTCGGTACTCAGAGAAGCCCAGCCTAAGAGAAGCTTTGGGTGCTGCATCCTTGTTCACGTCCTCAGAATGGCCACCTATCCCATTCACAAGACCATTGACCCCAGCTGGAGCTTCTGCTTCGCCTGTTTGGACATACGATCATCTCTGTAACACCTTTTAACTGCCTAATCATCTGAGCCACTAAACAGTGTTGCACTCACCAGTCAGGCAAGTGGAGCCCACAAGGAGGCTAAAGTAAGAGAGTTAAGGAGCTAAGATTCCTAGACCTTGTGAGAAGAAAAATAGGTGGGAAATTGAAGAGAAGCATATACACAAACAAGGTAAGCTATAAGAACTGAAGGTACGTTTTCCCCTTGGAAAAGTTCTCCACAAATATTTTACCATTGACTCCATCTTGCTCTTCTTGGTACTCCATTTCCTGCTCATCATCTTGGTCCAGATTGATATCAGGTGTCTCAACTCTAATGATGGATTTATTTAAAAGCCTGAAAGCTTCCTTCACATGTTTTGGATGAACCTGGGGAAGATTTAAAAAAATACACATTAAAGAGGCATAATGGCTCTTTCTCTGTTAAAGGCTTGTTTCCCCGGTAGCTGCAGAAATTCACCCTGATTGTGATAGTCTTTCTACCCATCTCACCTAATTAATCATAAGCAGTAAAGACCCCACAAGTTAAATTACATCCTGCTACAAGTATTCTGCATTCACATAAAGTTATGGAGGAAATAAGCAGCCTGATGGAACTTTTCAGGCTTTAGCTATCACATGGAGACAACAAATTTTAGCTCATTCAAAGAAAGATCAGTAGAGCATGAAACATGAAAAACATGGGTCTAAACACAGAGAGAGTGAAAAATGTTATAATTAATGAGATTCTCCTCTGGAATTGAAAAGCAAAAACTGGAAAAATCTTTTCTAGCTGAACCATACTAAAAACAGTCTGTTTCTTTCTAAGTCGAATTTAATTAAAAAGAATCCAATGGATGACTTTCTTATACAACCAGTGAGTAGGTTCCTATTACATGTGCCATGTGACCCCTAATCAACATTGCAAAGCAAATTCTGAAGTGGAGACTAGATGGATAACAGTCATACTATAGTTAATGGCCATAACACAATATACATTTCAACAGTGGCTGACAGAGGAGGAGCTCACATCACAAATATGTGCCTAACTGGATCTCTCTGCATACTCTTACGGAAGTTCAAACACCTTAAACAACACTGGCATTTTAGATTGCTGGTCAGAGAAAGCTGTAAGAAATTATAAACTGTGCAAGATTAGAGAAGACAGCGCCAGCAGTCCTGGCTGGTAGTAATCAATAACTGTTCCTCCTCTGTGGAACAATTTGACAGGTAAAAGGCTGAGTGCTGACACAACAATCATGCAAAAATATGCATGTTCTCAACTTGGGCCAGATGATCTCAGGTGGTTTTTTGTTGTGTTCTGGGTGCTTTTTTTGTTGTCTTTAGAAAGCAGTGTTTCTGGTATACAAATCCAGGCTGAGTACGATCATGTCACAAGAGAAAACATGATCCCAGCTCTCCTCTTCGCTCACAGAATTTAAATACATAAAATACCTTGGTCAAAAAGCCAGAACTCCCACAACATTTATATAAACTTCCATCAAAACCCCAATACCTCATCACAGCAGTGCATGCGGGCCATAGCTTCAGACAAGCGAATCATGCTTTCCAGCTGCCTCACTGTGATCCTCCAGGATGACTTTGTCACTCCAGAGCCGTCACGCTGCCGAAGGCGTTTATACTGCTCCACTATGAAGTCCTCAGACTCTTTAGATATCTTTGTGAGATAAGATGGTAAGACAGTTTGCCATGTTAAAAGCACTGAAGTTTAAGTTTCTTAAATTAGTTAAGACTTCTGTACTAGCTACAGCTTTTCTCCAAAATATTCTATTCTATCACACCACACATAAATAGAATGACAATCAGATTAGAATTATATTGCAATAATGACTGCAGTAACAGTTATATTACAGGAAGTACTTTGACTCACCAATTATTCTACAGCAGATTTTTAATCAATTCTTTTTTTCTATTCCATTGGCTTGCTTCTAAGCACAATTCATGCTTGTCTTTACCAGATTGTTCCATCTGTTTACCTTTCATTCTGCTACAAAGTACTAACACTGACTACAGCTTTGCATACATGCTTTTTAACCTGACTCTATCTGCACATATACAGATCCATCAAGAAAACAAACTACCTTCCATGTGGAAATGAAATGGAAGCTTGCAAAACTCAATAAAGGGAGCTTTCTCATATGGAATAACTTACACAACAAAGTGGAATTACCTTTGGTTTAAACTGTCTTGCAAACAACAGGTACCTTCTGATATCATCTAATGAATAGACACGATCAACAGATTCTTCTACTCTGGCATGCAGATCCACTATGCGTCTGGCAATGGCATAATCTGTGACCTGGGATATTAGTGCTCTGTTAGATCTCTTTCACAGCAGCAGCCAAATATCAAAACAACAGCTATATTCTTCCTCCCATCCCCTTCTCTCACAGTCCTCATGGCTGAGCCGGTCTTTCCAGAAGAAAGACACTGCCAGAAGACCCAGGAGAATGCCCTGAAGATTTATAATACGAGCAAACAGCCAAGAATGGATGAAAGGCAGTTTTAGGATTTACAACCTCTTGGAATTCTCCTGGGTTACAAGTTAGTCATAGAACAGGCAGAAAGCAGCACTTTGCAGCGTGGGAACTGCTTGCTTTCTTTATAGCCTGCTCTATCTATTTCAATAGCCCCTTCTTAATTACATCATTGCAATGAGCAAAACAGTGGAAAGAGTAGTACTGAACCAACATTAATCTCTGTATCTTTTATGCTCCCAAGGCAAATGCCACACAGACAGGTGGTAGACATTTTAACCTTAGTGACTAGCAGTTTGTAAAAATGACTACTGTTAAGTTTGCAGGTCAAATCACCACAAGATTAAAAGTCAGTATCCTTGTATTCAGCAGAGCATATTCAAATTGTATTGTCAGCTTTTAACTTGGCAAAGAAGAAAAGCAGAAGCAAGAAGCTCTCATGAGACCAGCTTCATCTAAAACTGTAGAGGGCCACAGAGATGGGCAGAGGTCAGGAGCACATTATGTGCAAGGGAACTGTCTGTTTATAGATGCAATGAAAGTAAATTGTTTTTGAAAGTACCAAGAAGCAACAGACACAAACTGACGTTACGATTAGATATAACTCAGAGTTTAAGGAACAACAGCAACAACAAAAAATCCACATTGTAGACGTCCAACATTGCTGTAGTATCCTAAAGAGGCTGCAGAGTGCTCAGAATTCATCAGATCAAGGAGTTGACCACATGCTCTTCAGTAGTGTGCTGAGCAAGAGAACAGACTAGAGACCTCCAACGGGCTTTTCTGATATCAGTTATTCTACAATTGCTCAAAGTTACCTCATTACATTCATCCACAAGGATGAAGAAGAGATCAAACCGAGACATGATGGGAGCTGACAGGTTTATATTCTGTTTCAGTGACTTCGATCTGTCATAGCGCCCGCCAACTGGGTTTGCTGCAGCCAAAATGGAGGTTCTGGCATTCAGGGTAGCCTGACAAAGAAACAAAGAAACAAACAAAAAGACATAAACCACTCGCTAAACCAACGTACTGTCATTTGAAAAGATCAGTGTAACATCTTCTAGAGAATTTAATTAGCACGTTACAACAAAGGCTCTTCAGAAGAATCCAAACTCTTCTAACCAATCCTTTCTACCCAGCTCCAATATTGTATCATTCTCCCCTGATACACAGCATAACGATTCAATATTTTAACATTATTACACACCTTCCATCATTACTGAACTTATAAGCCCTTAAAACTGCTACTCAAATTACCCTGCTTTCAAATAGTGCATATCTATGAATAATGCTACAAACAAACAAATCTATACCATTTTAGGCTTATTTCAAGGGTTGGGATTTTCCCACGCTAGTTCCCATTTTTTCTTTCCTGCTCGCTGTCTCTTCTCTCCTTTCAGTAAAATATCTGGTTCTTTATGAGCACAAGGCCCAGAAACTTTGCAGGTAAATGATTTCTCTCTCCCTGCCACAGTGAGGCAGCTGCAGAGCTGCCATGAAAATCTGACAGACAACGCCAGATCAGAGTTTACCACACACACACCTGGGCAATCTTGTAGACTACACAGCCAAAGGAATAGCACAAAGTACCTTTACTCCAGCTTTAGTAATGGATATAGTCTGCTGCTCCATTGCTTCATGAATGGCTACCTGATCCCGCATGTCCATTTTGTCAAATTCATCAATGCAACATACACCCTGCAGTGAAGAATAAAAAACAGGTGGCTCATTTCAAAAACTTTTGGAGCAAAAGAATCTTTAAGACAGTTTGGGGTCTATACTCATCAATTACAACAACAATTCCAAGGATGCAGGAACTGGGTTCCTGGACTCACATTATCTGCCAACATTAATGCTCCAGCTTCAATGACAAACTCATGTGACTCTTCATCTTTTACAACAGCTGCTGTTAGACCAGCAGCACTGGAGGCCTTCCCGCTGGTGTACACAGCACGAGGACTGAATTCATCCACATGCCTATGGAGAAAAATAACAGTGTGGAATTGTGTTGCACAAACTTAGACAGACAGACCAAAACCTGCAGAAACATGATAACTTTCAGGAATCACTGCTTTCAACTTCTAAAGCCAGGACTCATTCCTTCAGGAAGCAACTGACATTTAGGTAGGTCCTCCTATCTATAATGACAGTTGAGTGAACCTTGGGAACTAATCCTTATCTAACTACAACCTGGTTACACCATCAGAAAAAGCATTCCAGACCTCCTCTCACAAGTTTTCTGCTGACTTCACGAGCCAACACAGCTCCTCGCAGGTCAGGTAAACATCAGTCAGCACAAAAGAGGAGCATAACACAGCAGGAAGCAGCTAGACTGACCACAGGCAGCCTGAGGCAGCTGTACTGCCCGCAGGCAGCTTAAAACAGCTTTTGGTGTCTGCGTATTTCTGAGATGCAGTGTGTGCTGCAGGGACCTCAGCCTTGTGGAGAATGATGCAGTGATAAATGAGCATCGTAACCAAATCAAACCATATTAAATAGAATTTCAAGTAAAAAAGAAGTTTAAGATGCAGCATTATAGACATGATTATTTTGTAATTACTGTTCAGATTTAATAGTTCTCTAGGTGAACAAAGTGATGGGACAAACCAACGTAGACTAAGCTAAAACAAGCGAGAAAAAAAGAAAATCACAACTTAATATTTTAAGATGTGCTATTTTGTGTGTTTTTTTAGTATTCAGTGACTTTCAGAGACATAGAATAAACCATACTTTCCTAATTAAAGGAACAACAACAGAAACAAACTCTTAATTCAACTACTAGTAATTACCACAGGGACCTGTTGCATTTGCTTCAGACCTGTCCAAATAACTGTCCAAACAATTCCTGGAAAATTTTCTCAACTATTTTACTTCCCTCTTCTCTGTTTAATGTAGAAGAGGCACAGTACACACCTACAGCTCTGGTCACTCAGGTCAAACATTGAGTTTTGAAGAGATTCTTACTTTAGAAATTGACTCTTGGCTGTACTGGGATCACCAACAACACAAACATTGATGTCCCCACGCAGTGAAGTGCCCTCTGAAGTGGTCTTAGGAACTCCTCCAAAAAGCATCAGCAGGACACCACGTTTCACTTCATCATTACCTGCCCCAGAAAAAACACCCAGCTAAAAATCCACATGCAACTCCACATTTTTCCTCTATTAAGGAAACTTCAAAACATTTGGGCACATCTGCTCAGAGTTTACCTGTTTCCTAAACTTCCACTAAAACTGCATTTATGAACTTGATACAGTTTCAGGGAAGAAGGGCTCAGAAGGCAGCTGGATTCTTTATGCTACCACAGCTCAGAACATGGACAAAAGTTTGCTGATCGAACTTCTCAGACATGAATACTCAAACAAGTTCTGAGCCAGAAGCAGTGGCAAACATACATGCACATACATCTATGTACATCAGTGTACAGATTAGGAACTCCTACATCTTTTGAAGAAGGCAAATATAAAGAGTAAAGTTTCACAGTAAATGAACCAATAGCAAAACCAATCATCTTGACTAATCATGCAGGCCCTAATGATTTCATATAAGTCTGCAGGAATTTGGCTCTGCAGGAATGTTTTTTCTAGCATAACCAGTTCTGAAGGGGAACGTTTGAGATAGGTAGTACTGAGCTTTCAAGAATTCCCAAATGGTGCTACACAGATATCAAAAAGAACTTGTATGTCACAACTGAAATCCCTGAAGCTACAACTGGAGTCTTACCATGGATAGTGGGGAAGAGGCTGGTACACAGATTATGATAGAGATTTTTATCTTGGCTCATTTCAAACACCTTTTCCCACTCTTTAACCGTCATCTGGTTTTTAATGCTTTCTGCAGTCTGTTCTTCATCTCGAAGCTCTTTTCCACCAAACTAAACAAGGGAAATTCAAAAGAATAAAAATAAAACCATGACAAACACGATCATTACTAAATGCAAGTACTACACACCAGAGCTCACACAAACCTGTCCCCCAAACTGGGTAAAAGAACACATTTATGAAGACTACTTACAGGCTAAGGAAGCTCATCATGTTATACTTTTAGAAAAGCAAGAAGCACAAAAACAACACAGACAACTCCATAGGGAGCAAATGGAGTCTAAGCTCGGTCCATGGGCAAAAAGACAAGAAATGCTTGTTTGTTCAGAAAGTAAAAATAGAGCAAAAAAAACCACCAGTACAGCTTCCTTTGACTAAAACTTGCCATTTTACGTGTCATTCATTAACCAGAACTTGAAAGATGTTTAATTACTCTGGAACAAGGCAAGAAATTTCTACATCCAGAAAATTGTGTAATGCACACGAAGCTGGTACACATACATATTTAAAGTTCTGTACACCCTCACCCAGTAATTTGAGGTAAGAATACAGAGCAGAAATAATCAATAATTTTCTAGTTTCTTTTCAGACTCACCCGTGGATTTGTTGGTGCAACGTAACAGGCTAAAAAGACCAGTTTGTAGGACAGCTCTCTGACTCCAAGGGCACGAAGTCCCCGGATTCCTTCAGCTTCATAGCCCTCCGTCCCACTGACCCGTGAGCCAGTTTCTGCACGCACCCCTGCCATGAGAATAAGAGTCAGAACAGCTGCAACCAGAACAAGCTGCACAGCATCGAGGTGATGAGCAGTCGCAACAAACCTGGTGTTGATAGCTGAGCCACATCAGGCACAACAATCAGTGATCCTGTGAAGTCACATTTGTCACCTGCCTGAGCAGATTCCACTGCTTCTGCACGCAAGATCACTTCCACGCTTCGAGGAATGCTGCCTCGGGGCAGCTCGGCCTGTGTCTCTTGAATGCGAACCTGAGGAGGCACAGAGCATTAAGTACTCAGATGTCACCAAATCTGGAAATGCTTTGAAAGCTAAGCTGCTAACAAATGCAGTAGGAAGCATTTGCTTGCAACCATCTGATTCAAGCAGCTGTCTTGGGGAAGGTTAAGAGGATTCACAGGAACCACAGTGCCTAATCTGAAGTCAAGAAAAAGCACTGAGGCCACTTAGTGCTTTTTCTTGAGTGCTTTGATTGAGTGCTACTCAATGTGACGCGTTACCGCGAGATGCGATGTGCTGAGGATCTGGCAAAGTAAATCCATGTGGAAGAGTAAAACACTGCAGATACAAAAAAGACACCTCTTTTCAGACTTGCATGAAATAATTATGCATGACACATCTGTGACAGGAGACTGACAAAGGCTTGAGTATATAGGTTTTCAGTGGATTGCTTACATAATAAATGTCATGCAATAAAACTGTTTAGATTCTATTTATAATTTCCCATGCTTAATCACAAGTCTTCAAAGAAAGAAAGAAACAACGTGCAGAAACTCCAGTACCTTTATTCGAGGTCTTTTCAATGTGCAGCAGCAGCAGCAACACCTTTCAAACACCACAATAACATCACATCACCATTTGTCACCCCCCCATCCAACCTCACCACTGTACCTTTTGGAAGTCAACGAATCTTGATTTGTTTGTGTCCAGCAGGAATCTCCTTCTGTTGGCACAGACTGGGTTTCTGCAGATGTTTGGCTGTGTATACTTAAATTGCTGCTCCACATCCTTAATCACTGTCTGGCAGTCTAGGCATAGGAAGGTTCCACTGACAAGCTCTGGATGAACAGGGTGGGTACGTACCACCTGCCCACTGATACGCATCAGCGAGCCAATTTTGGCAGATGTCAGTTCTCGAATCCTGTGTAGAACAGAAATTAATTCTAGATTAAATTTCTAGCCCAGCTGACACGTCATGCCTGCAGTACTCAAGTAGTAGCAGTGTGCTTTCATTCCATTCGTAACAAAAGAACAATTGTAACAAGCAAAAGAAAAAAGGTTAAGAAAAACAACTTCCCATTTTGTCATTTTACATACTTTCAGATTAACATAAATTACATCATCAGCACTTCAAAAGCAACACATTATATCAGATTTTAAAATACAAAAGTTAAATTAGTTCATCAGTATATGCAGTCACTTCCAGTCCAGCATTTGTATGATTCACAAATGAAAAACCGTTTCATAAAATCATGCAACTTCTTCACAATTGTACAGGTTAAATGTACTTTCATGCTGTATAATGAGAACATTTTCAATACCCTTTTACATCTTTTTCCAGTAGTGAGAATATATAAGTTTCTAGGATCAATAATCATCTTACTTGTGTCTGGTAGGCAGATCCTGAAATGCAACATAGAAGTCCTTGCTTGCAGGAACATTTCCATGGTCTCTAGCAAAAGTCCTTACTGCTCGGCAAAGATAAGGATAAACCCTGAAATGAAGGAAATAAGTTTAATTTCTATGAGATATCAAAATGTTTTTTTCACTTTAGACTACATCACAGGCTTGTATCATATACTTGCAGGTTCTGGCTTTTACAACCACATTATGAAAAAACACACAAAAGCTCATCTAAATACGCTAAAAATGAGATTGCTGTGTGATAACTACATTTTTTAATTGTATGAGAAAAGATTTTTGAGATCTCATTCTATGACACTTTTCTCCTTATATTAAAAAGCAGAGCCTCAAAATGAGCCACAGGGTCAATAAAATATTTTCAGAGCGATAAGCTCTAGAGCTTATCCTGCATTCTCATTCTGACTGTTTATTTCTTTAGCAGAGTCAATGAAATTGCCTTGTTCACCCGTTGTTTTCAGAAAGGCAGAATTAGTAACTATGAATTTGTTAAGAAATAAGTTTTGACTCAGTAAAAATAATTTCCTAAATGTGAGGTTTTTCAGGATACAGGTCAGACATAAGTTATGGGCCTGTGACTGCTGCACTGGTCACATCTCAGGCAATCCATACACTTTACCTGTAAAATTCCTCCTGAACAGTGGTAGAGAGCTGCTGATTGAACTGCTCCAAATCCACAAAGCTCACTGTCAGGGTGTTCCGCTCCGGCCGGATCAGCTCCTCAGCATCACGCAGGTATTTGACCTCCCCATCACTGTTCTGGAATCTGAGAGCAAGCCAGGGAAATGAGTGACAGTTACACATCAGATAGAAACCAAATACTTCTGGATTCAACAGGGAAGGATTGTACATGCAAGAAATCAATGGCACCCCCCATTCCCTCACAGACGTCTCTCCCAGCAATGTTTTCTCCCAAGCAACAAGCCATAGGACAAGAGAAAACAGCCTCACGTTGCAGCAGGGCTTTAGGTTGGATTATAAGAAATTGTTTTCATTTTAAGGGCTGTGAAGCATTGAAACAGACTGCCTTGGGAGCAGCTGAATCACAATTCCTGGAGGTATTTAAGAACGACACAGACGTGGTGCTTAAGGACGTGGATTAGCAGCAGACTGGCAGTGAAAGGTTAATGGTGGGACTCTATGATCTCAGGGGCTTTTTTCCAACGCCAATGGTTTTCCCTCTGCCCCCTGTCATCACGCCGGCACACACACAGGCCAGGCCTGCACAGCTGCTTTGCCACACTGTATTTATCGTCCAACCAGGACCCTGCGCGGCCGGCGGGGTTCTGCTCCCTCAGCACCCCTCAAGGGCGGCCTCCATGTTTCCACAAGGCCCGGAGGGACCTCACCACCCCCATACACACACACACATATACACACACACACACGCCCCGGCCGCACTCACTCCTCGAGGAAGTCCTGGAACAACTTCTGGCACTTCTCGGCCACCTCATCGCGCAGCTGCTGATGCTGCTGTGCCGCACCCGCACCTCCGACCGCCACCGCCAGATCCATGGCTCCCGCTGCCGCCTCGCTCCCGGCCCTCGCCCCGCCCACCGCCCTTCGCGCCACAGCCGCGCCGACCAATGGGCGGCCGCGGTCCCGCAGAGCCCCACCCCCTTCCCCGCTCTTCCTCTTCCCTCTAGGGCGTTTTCGCGCCAAAACCGAGCGGCGCCTCAGGGCCGTGGGCGGGGCTCGTGCCGCGCCGTACGCGCATGCGCCTGGCGCCTCGCCGTCGGCAAAGCTTCGAGCGCTCCAGCCTGCGTAGCCTGCGAGGTCGTCGGGTCCCACCCCGATGGCGGCACCGGGACCCGGGGCTCCGAGCCCTGTCAGGAAATGGCTGCTCGGCGCCGATTACACGCACAGCACGCGCGCTGAGGGAACAGCCCCGCGCGTAACGCACAGCAGGCGTGAGCCAGCCCGAGGGCGGGCGCTTCCGTGCGCTCGGCTGCCGGCTGGCGCGGGGCGGCATTTGCCGAGCGGCAGCACCGGTGCGGTGACAGCTGCTGGCAAGCGATACGCTGCCAGGAACAGCAATGAGGGCTGCGAAGAACTGCTCGGAACCGCGCTGCCACCTGCACAGACATTCATCTCTGCCCGAGCGGGAAATGCTCCTGTAATTAAGGCAGCTAAGGGCTGTTTTTGGTTTGTTGTTTTTTTTTTTTTTTTTTTTCTCAGTTCTGAAACACTTTAAAGCCTCTAAAAATAAAAATCTAGCAGTGCGAGCTTCCTGCCAGCCTTACTGTGTGCTATGCTGCTCTTATGTGCAGGGCGCTGTCTGAATTGCAGAATGGTAAACACAACTCGTTGTAACATTTTAAAGATTTGCAGTGAATATTCGAAATTGAGCGTCTTTGCACTGTGCTGAGACTGAAATAGAGATAAACCTAAGCGGGTGTTTGTTTCATTCCACAGGTACAACGTGTTCGCCATCAGGTGGCACTCAGCACGGGCAGTGCTGTCAAAAGAGCAATTCAAGTGATTAAGAAGTACTTCTCCAAAAACATCCCTACTGCTTCTTCATGTAATGAAGTGAAGCTCACCATTCAGAGCTGGTGGGCAGTAGGTACCACCAAGCCCTGCCTCAGTTGCAAAAACCATGGTGAGGAGAAGCTATGTGTCCTGGCACCAGCAGTAACAGGGCAGCACTTGGCTGAAGCCAGCTGGTGTGCGCCCAGTCCATCTGCTCTCTTCTAGTTCTTCCTCTTTGAAAAGGCAGCCTCTTTGGAAACCACCCGTGACAGAAGCAGGAGTCTGAAGGACTCTCCAAGTTTTATCTGGAAACTGAAACACAAGGGCTCAGTGTGTTCCCTGGGAAAGATCCCATGAGGGAAACCTATCAGTTTCATCTTCCTTTTGTTATCAGGAAAGCCTTGAGGGGCAGAGATGAGATGGTGAAGTTACTGGCACAATCAGTGTGTGAATAAAACATTTTGCCCTCTACGTAAAGGAATAGCTGATTAATCTTAAGCACTTATTACATGAATACAAATCAAAGAACAAGCTTTCAAGCTTCAGAAGATGTCTGCAAGAATATCAGTTGCTTTTTTTGTTGTTGTTTTTTTTCCCAAACAACTTGAAAGCAACTATGAAGTTTTATTTGCAGTGGAAACATGCATGATTCTGACTGAGGATTAAAGTACCCATAGACTAAGGGAATTGTATCTGTGTATGTATCTAAGGACAGGAAGCAAGAGAGTTGTTAATGCCGGATGTACTGGAGAGCGTGGGACCCGAGCATGGTGGGCATGATATGGAATAACATGTGGAGATCATACTGGATGGAAATGGGATGGAATTAATTTTCTTCAAAGCAGGTGACATGGTGCTATGCTACATACATTTGTGACCAAACACTGGAGACTGAGCAAGACATTAGGAGCAGACACAAACAGGCAGTTGACCGAAACCAACCATGTAACATCATACTCAGCAATAAAAAGGGAGAGGAAGGGGCTTGGGAATTTGCCATATTTTGCTGGGGAACTGGCTGGGCACTGATCTGGAAGATGGTGAGCGATTACCTTTGCATCCATCTCTTGTTCTCTCTTCTTATACTTCTTCACTTGCTAAACAATTCTGCAACACGAAGCTTTTTTTTGCTTTATTCCTTTCCTCAGCCCCATCCCACTAGGGGCACGGTGCTTAGCTGCCTCCTGGGGTGAGCCCACAACAGCAGCGCTCAGCCACTGGGCATCAGTCCTGTGCTTTGCTTCCACAAAACTGCCAGAGTCTTCTTTCCTGCTGGGCAGATGCAGACAGCTCACTGAACACAGATGGGTTTTCACAAGGAAGAATTTCAGTTAAACTGCAGAAATAAACTGAGGCTTTGCAGTGTTAGCTGTTAACAGATGACTCCCTGGCTATCCCTTATTAATAGCTTTTTTAGTTACTTTAATACTTAAAAATGTACAAGAATGATTACCTTTATCTGTATGTCATGAAAGAAAAAATAGTAATTTTAACTGATGAAAAAGCAGCAGCAATTTGGACTCCAGGTAGAATGCTAAACTTCATGCAATAGGTGGTGGGAATCAAGGACTACACAGGTTTTCCTGAACTAAGAAACCAGAATTGCTAACTACCAAAACAAGATAAAGTTCTGAATTACTATTTGCTGAGTTTTAACCAAGTTCTAGCAATGTGCAGCATACACTGAAGTATCCTGTTTAGATGACAGTCCTGACAAATGCATTTTGCATTTTGATTTATGATCATAATTATTTTCAGTTGGCTAAGAAAAAGGATCCTGCATGAAAGGATATGGCGTACAAAGGGAGAAGAAGGGATAAGGGCCTCCCAGCAGAACTGTAGTTCTTTTGCAGCTACTGAGAATAAATCAAACTAAAATATGAGCTCAAATAACTCTTAACAGAATTGGGATAAGCACAGTTATTTACAGGATTACGTGCAAAACCTCCTGCCACATCTAGAGTAATGAACATAATTCTCGGATCTGTTCTTTTGTTGGCATGAAATGTAAGCCACTAATTTTGTGTATTATTAGGAGGAAGCACTTCTGATGTACATTACCAGCTCTGTAAGAACGAAAGAAATTAATAAAATTCATACCAGCCAATTTAGCTGAATAAACAACTGTTTTGAAACTTGGATTCATCAGTGATAAGTCTGTGTACTTAGCCACTTAGCTTTCTAAAATAGAACTGAGTACAGGATAACATTTTAAATACCAGTAAATAATATGGGACAGATTCTATATTTAAATTAATTAGAAAGGACTCATAAACAAAGCTTCAAAGTATGTTATTCTTTGTATTGTATAACTTCTAAACGAAGTTTAACTTTTAAATTTCCAGCACTCTATCAACCTGACCTTTAGTATTCCTAGAATTATCGCTTTATAATGAAGAACTTGTCACAAAACAGGAAAATTAAGTCTTGTTCAATGGCAGCTGCAAAAGATGATTTGGCCTTTTGTGAAATTCTACACAATTTCAACACAGCCTCCCTGACTGACCTTTTTGCAGCATAACCAATATGTGACTTCTCTGACATTTAAAAATCAAGGTAGCAACAGAAACAGACTGTCTAAACTATACCTCTAACTGAAAGCTTTTAACATGTAAAATGTTAAATAAAAATTAAGACAGGAATTAGAAGTGCGTATGAAAATGAGACTAACTCTATTGCAGGGCCTAAAAGTTGAATAGAATCTTCTGTTCTTTGTCATCTAGAAAAGCAACCATCAGATGCAGTATTTAAAAGGAAGTTTAAAGATCAGTTCCTCACAAAATGCAGGCATGCTCGTTGGGTTGGGAAGACAAAGAGAAGTAGGTTTGTACCACTGAAAAATGAGGAGGTTCAGGCAAATGATTCATTTAAGAAAGAGGATGTCTAGAAGGAATTTTAGAAGTAATCTTTCTGACTTAAACACCCTATTTCTCTAAGTGTACAACACTAAGGCAGTTCACAGCATCTATAGATGAAGAAATCTCAAAGCTTACATTACTTACTTTTCTTCCATTTGGAACAGATACTTGAAATCCTCACTGATATGCTTAGTTATCATAGAAGCATTGTCAGGAATACAACATGTGACATGCTCTTAAATTCACTATGTATTTATGTGCTGAGAACATTATATATCCTTCATGCATCCCATGAATGTACGTAACCTCCTATCCAGTCCCAAACAGCAACATAAAGAATGGGTCCTATGGGTGCTAGGCAACTTTAAGCGAGGACAGAAAGAAATTTAAACATGAGGTGGTTATTCCATCAGGTTTTGTTTTGTAATTAAATGCAACATTCCATGATTACTGTGTGAGGATACAAAGCAACAACCAGAAAAAGACAGCTACTGTATCTAGTTTGCTTAGAGAATTTTATTGGAATCTGTTATGACTTTTAATTAAGAATATTTTCCTTCTCACCTGCTTCTCTACAATTTCACTCAAGTAAATTAACAACTGGGTTGGTTTCCTCTCCTGCTTTTTGAATTGCGAGCATCCTGTTATTTCAGCTTTGAGCCAATTCTGTAATCCAGAATATTCAATCTTGCTGACGTAAGTTAAAAGTGCACGATATTTATTGCACAATTTATTTAAATGTTTAGAAATATGATACAATTTAATGACATTAGAATACTAATTCGAATTTGTTAAAAATGCGCAGCTGCCAGTACAAAGAGTCTTGATCTGTTAAAATAATAGCTTTTAAATAAATACCTAAAGGATAAAAAAAAATGTTTGTGGCACTTCAGTAATCAGATCATCTTCTTTTATTGCATATTACAATGCTTAGATCAATACACGCTCATCACTAGCAACAGATATGCTCACAATCATATCATACTTGCAGGGCAATCTCCTCACACTTTCATGAACAGGTCATGTTAGGGTGTCAGTCGTTTGGGATCCCGTGGGAACATGGAGGTCTGACGAACATTATGCAGCCCTAGGTATAGCATAGTTACTCTTTCCAGCCCTACAACAGATGGGAAAATAAAAAAAACAAGTATAATCAGTCTTCTGCTCAAAACTCTTAAGAAGCTAAATGTAATTTACAGCTAAAGCCAGCTTCACACAGTAGTGAAGAAAGGAATTAGAACCAGAAATTACAGGTTTTACATATAGTACTTTCTGATACATTACAGGTTTCACTTGAAACGTGTCAATAAAGCAATGGTACTAGAGATGCAATCCCTCTTTTGAATCATTTGAGACATTCAAGATGGCATAGAAAATTGAAATGAGAAGGGAGGAACTGGGAGAAATGTATCTTGAATATGGTTACACAAGTACAGAACAAACCAGAGCTGGTACCAAGTACTTTAGAGATATTAACTGTCATAACCAAGTACTGTAAAAAACATTCTGGGAAACTTATCCCAAACACTCTACAGTGCAAGCATGCAGATTCAGCAGTATGTACTCATGTAACTGTTTGCTGATATCTTCAATAAATGCTTCACTGATTGTGTTCTTTCTTCCTGAAACCTCAGAAGTTACGTGTATACTGTGGAATATGTACAGACTTCCTAATCCATGGGACCACACACACTTCAGCCATACTGATGTGAAACCAAGACACCTACTAGTATTCACACACTGCTCCTCCCTATGTTAAGGCTTTCAGCTAAACCAACTAGAAAACAGTTCATTTCACAGTATCTTCTGCTTGGCCTGACCTATGGGATGTGCCATGAGAAGTATTTACCCTGCAGAGGAGATGCAGCTTCAGTTTCCTTGATAGCAGCTGTGACTGGCCTAAATGATCCTGGATTATCTGCAAGTGCTGATGATCATTGATGCTAACACTTTTTAAGTGTTTCAGAACAGCCGTCACTCAAAAATTAAGATATTTTAAAACCATTTATTTTAGTGTATAAAATACTCACACCTAAGACAAGAAGCCAACAGACATCAGTGCTTTTGCTGAAATGATTATCATCAGCCAAAGTTGACATTCAGTCAAATCACAGCAAATAAAGACAGAAGCAATCACTTTTTTTTTCCTTGCTACACAACAGCTTCATCAAATGTGCTGAGATACCAGTGACATCTGGTATTATTAGGCTATCATATCCATACATACATGCAGTATTTTCTTGCTTAATTTTTCTTCTTTGATCAAATTTGAAGGTAATCTGCCAGGCTAATAAATCAACGTATTTTCACTGGTGATCACCTACCCTTTAAACTTGTCAGACTGCGTTATTAATATTTAGTCTAACCATTTTATGATTATCTTTACAGTTTATCTTCTCTCCCTAAACTCCCCCAAATAATCATTTCATACACTGACTTAACAAGACCACCGCTTGCAATTTTATATTGAGCCCTGCCTGGGATTAAGTTGAAGGCCAGGTTAACAGCAAACAAAATAAAATACATATACGTACCTATTCCACCACCAGCATGTGGAGGTGCACCAAACCGAAAGGAATCGATATAAGCCTTTATTTTCTCCAAATCTAGAGAGGAAAAAGCATACATTTCTCATCTGTTTAATGAACCCCAAGCCAAACAAATGAATACAGGACTGCACGCACAAGAAAATATTTACCAAAGTAATTTAAAAACTAATAGTGGGATTTCGCTCATTAAACAGATTTAAGTTATCCGAACAGTCTAGAAGCTATGTCCATAACAGTTTCATTCTATTATTTTGTTAATAATTTCATTAGGTAAGGAAATGTATAACTGAGGCCTAACTGTTCATTATAACTTACGGGAACTGCTGACTTCTTGAATAAGCTGCAGTGAGAAGTAAAGATTTAGCAATCTGTTTTTCCCTCTTGCTATGTTGGAAGATACTCCTTTTATCCTGCTACCTTCTTGACACTTCACTTTGTCATCCACTGAAAGCATAATTATAGTCTATACTTTACACTCCTGATCTTCATCTAATTTAGTCTTCTACTCTTTTACCATCAGCCAGCTTTATCTGCTGAGTCTTTTTTTTTTAAAAAAAACAAAAACATAAAAATCTCCACTTCTTGCTTATTTGCTCTCAGTTCAAGATTTAACAAATCATAACTAATTCTGCTGAAGTACTCCATAAGAAATTTGTGAAAAAATAGAGAGGCATGGCAGAATACAACTTGTCTACCCCCATTCTGTAGCAGGTATTTCCTGCATTACATCCTCTCAAAAGCACTTGGAAACAATCCCTCTTCATCAAAGCCTTGTTGGGAAACTAGTTAGTTTGTTAATACCACCACTCTATACTAAAACAGTTAAACAGCATTAGACAGATTAACATTATGCATGAAACAGTATCATAATTTTAGCATTACTGTCACACATTAAATTCTGCTCCAAATTCTTCCTCTAAATGAAACAAATCCAATCATGATTTATAATCTTTTAAACTAAGCTTTATTTTGTTTAACTTGTTACCAATGCCATGATGCTTGGCTCTTTCCGTCAGCAGCTGAGGATCATGAATTCTCTGAGCTCCAGACAAAATCTCTTCCCCTCTCATGAACATATCATAGGAGTTTGAGTTTTTCTGGAAAGACAAGTACTAATTAATTTCATATCTACACTTACTCCATCCTTAGGGAGCAAACATCTCTCTCTCAGTAACTTCACTTACGATATCCAAAGCTATGTAGTAAGAATGCAATATGTTTGTGATCTGCCTTAGAGTTGTAGTATACTGTTTTCTTTCATTAGTCTGGAGATGATTATTTTTTAAAAACTGAAGTTCACCAAACACACTTTGAAAAAAGGTTACATTTAAATGTACTTATCCCATAAAAGATGCTGAAAGATATTTATGCTGGATTTTGAAATAAGCTGGGAAAGTTTCTATCAATGTGAAAAAAATGTATTTCTATTTAAGCATCTGTTGCCCTCAAAGAATGTTCTTGTCTTGTTTTAGTGATGGCAGCACAGGAGATCTCTTCTGGTGACCATGGAGATCTCTTCATAAAGCTCCCTCAACTTCAGCCTGCTTTACTTTCTGGTATGTTTTTCACTGGTGAAGGGTCACTGCAAACACTTTATGGGCCATGTAGCACTGACCTACTCTTGTTATTAGGTTAATTTTAATTACAACAGAGGATCATATAAAAATACTTTATCTACTTTGTCAAATTATACTATACAGAGTGATC
The DNA here is from genome assembly GCF_987193195.1 of Phasianus colchicus. Classification (NCBI taxonomy): domain Eukaryota; kingdom Metazoa; phylum Chordata; class Aves; order Galliformes; family Phasianidae; genus Phasianus; species Phasianus colchicus. Next base: position 6,263,944 of record NC_143442.1, on the reverse strand, counting down.
TCAAAAAAATCCACTGTCAACAGAGAATTTTACTTACAGGATTTACAGGGTCTGGCATTGTATAAAAAGGCCTCACAGCAAGAGGGTATTTGTCAAGAATGTAGAAGTCTGTGTCATACTGAAAGACAATGATTTCAAAAAGTTACTGCAAGTGAAAATGATATAAAAAACAAATTACAAGAAGAAGATACAACCAATGAATCTGAAATCTTAAAAAAAAATCCAAGCAACTCTGCACAAATTTGACAGTATTATCTTCAAAAATGTTACACAAAAAAGCAGTATATTACTTTTCAGCTTTCCAACACTAACACTTCTGTGAATTTAAGAATTAAAGTTTAGCAGTAAAATGTCTTGACAAATTTTGTTGTTGATTTTTTTCCCCCGATGATATAATCTTTTTCTAAAGATTTAAACAGTATCTGGTTTGCTTTTATTTTTGTTTATTTATTTGATTTTTAATTCTCCTACAATCTATTTTTTTTGAAAGCACTACCCTGTTTAGTGTGCTCAATAGTAAAACCCATAAAAGACTGAAAATGGTTTGAAAGAGATTATGAAGGATAAAGATAAAAATGTTAGTTGATGAAATAAGCTATTTCAAAATGGAAATGCAGTCAGCCAATTAAGACATGCTTCACTGATCACAAAGCCTTCACAACTTCTGCATATTGATACTGTTTCCTCAGTCAGTGCATAAAAAGTTGTTTTACATGAAGTATGTATTTATACCTACTCAATGAGTCCATGACATCTTGATTCTGATTCAGTGAGAAACATATTGCAAAATAAGTTACCTTTTCCTTTACCAGACGTCCCAGGAGCTTTTCATTAGGTGTGCTGAAAAAGATTCTCACCATTAGAATTATGTGACTTAAAATTTTACTGATTATATACTTCATAAAAACAAGTTTCTTTTATCCTCAGAAGGGTGAAGCTCCTCTCACTTCATGTCGTAAATTATTTTCTTTTGACCTCAGAGTTTATATGTATAGTCTAGAGTAGAAGAAAGGTCTATCTGCATATCCATTCAATTATTTATCAAGGGATATGAACATAAGTACTGTTTATTCCTCTCAAAGAGAATCTGCACAGCACAAAACTCATACCTTACTACCACTTTCACAACATTGAAATATTTGTGTATTGCCAAAGTACCTCAGATCTTCTTCATCCCCCATCTCAACGCCTGCTTCCCTAAGCATGGCCACAGCTTCACGGTACTCCAGCCTCAGAGTTGGCTCCAAAAACTTAAATGGCTCACATGGGAACTGTTTGTTCACCGTCTGAATTTCAGTTTGGAATCTATATACAAGAGAATAAGAGCAGAAGCAAAATACAAAGTAATCAAGAAATGTGCACTTTTTGTATGTAATAATCATTTTGCATTGGCAATACAATTCTGCCACAAGAGGTCCCTCTTGCAATATAAAAATCTATTTTATTTTAAAGTATCTCCTGGAGAAGTTCTGTATAATCCTAATGAAATATTTCATCTAAGTTAATGCAATCTACTTCAATGATATACAGGTTAATATTTTACTACTACTTCTGCTTTATTCCTTTCCTAAGAAATAATTGACTAGGTCAAATTTTCACAGTAAAACCAACTAGAAACCATCCCTTTGATTTGTAACATTTAGACAGGTTCTCCTTTGACTTAAGTAATACTCTGTTAAGAATATAGAAATTTCTTTCCAGATTGATAAAAGATAGGCATTTCTGCTGGCAAGATACTCCAATTTGTAAGCAAATGAAAACCACTTCCTAAACTTCTGGCTTGTTCTTTTAACAAGTTAGGAGCGTGAATAATGGAAAATAATATTTACTGCTGTCAAGACAGAGATGCAAGCTGTTGCAATAAATTTCCTTCAGGAAAGTTATTTTAAACAGTTAAGATTTCAAAACAGAACAATCAGTCTACCTGTAGTGGCACAACAGGAAGGATATCTTACGCTAATGATGGAGCATTTCTATTAGGAAGCCCATTCAACAGTGAACATCGTTTTTGTGGTGCAAGCTGGCATACTGTAGAAGATGCAACTTGGGCATAAAATAGACAGTTTATTAGCTTTAGTGAACTTCTAAAGTCAGTTACAAAGGAACAGTTAAGAGCAAAGCAACAACGTTTGAAGTCCTCCTGTTGTAGATCAGATTACTAGCGATTATCTGACAGGCTGAGGATGAAATGCTCACCCATTTGATACCACAGTGCAAGTGAGCTCAAACAAATGAAGTTGCTCATGAAATGGAAAGTGTTTTTGTTACCTCTCCTGAAGTCCCTTGAATATCTGCACCAAGGTATCTGCAATCTCATCTACCACTTCATGATAGTGGTAGTTAAAAGCCATTTCAATATCCAGACCAACAAACTCAGTCAGGTGTCTATGTGTATTGGAGTCCTCAGCTCTAAAAACTGTAAAATTAAACAACAAAAATTCCAACTGACCTGAAATTGTAATTCCATTTTGAAAAATAACACAGATGATCAAACACACCAGCAATTAGACAAGACAGACAACGCTGTCTCCAGACATGACAATTCTTATTGAAAAACAACAAGCTTGCTGCCTCAAAGCATCACTCATAACAAACACTAACAGCATTATTGTAGCTGTGGTGGTCAAAGGGTACAAGATAGACAAGACTCGCAGAGAGGTACTATCTCTTGTCAAACCAACAGATAGAAGAAGAAAAAAGACAGACAAGCTGTCAGGCACACAAGAATTTTCAGATTTGAAAACTACCTTTTTCAGAGACAATGGACTTCTGCACATGTGAGCTGGTTCTTTTTCAGGTATAAGACTGATATAAACATGCCTTCCTACAAAACCATGACTCATGTGTTAGAAATTAAGAAGTCGTCTAAGGCCTGAGTTACTTGCATCTTTTTATTTATAAGCTGTTATTCTGTTTTCCAGCATTTCTATCTTGAATATCTTTAAACCTGTTCTCAAGGTCTAAGAAAAAGTTGCTGCATTACTGCCTAAAAGGGTAATGTCCTATTAGCTTTTGAAGAAGAGTGAGAGAGAGGAAAATAATCCATTTGGATTCTTTATGGACAGCCTGGTGAGACACACGTATTTTCCAAACAATGCCATTTGGTACATGAGCAAGGGACAAATTCATGTTAATACACAAACCAAAGTACATCAAATTTAGCTTCCCTATTTTAGCTCCTTGCTACTGCAATGGCTTTGGTAATTACAGCGCTCTTCCAAGTTTTGCTAACTCATTCGTATTATTAATTTCCAGTGCAACTCTCTTCTTTCTTCTCACAAAATAGAAGACTCCCTCATTTCAGCATCTTAGTTCTGTTCCAGCAATGTCCCTGTCAACTTTATTCTTGTTAGTTGCCCCAGCTGAAATTTGTGTTCATTAAGTGAAACTGTAGTAAGTAGAAGCATTCAAATCTTTCAACATAGATGTTACTTTCCTTTTACCACATCTGCTAAAAGCTACCAATGTCATCTTTACAATTTGGATAAAGTAATGCTTTTCTTACCTGGTCCAACACAAAAAACTTTTTCAAAGTCAGCACATATACACATCTGCTTGTACAGCTGTGGGGATTGAGCCAGGTAGGCACTGCTTTTGAAGTATGATACAGTAAACACATTGGCTCCTCCTTCGCTGGCAGCTGAAAAGCAAAGCTTACAGTGGTTATTAAAATAAAAATATTTTTTAAAAAGTTAGAGGTAGACTGACAGACTACTGGGCTTATATTGAAAGATAAGGAAAAAAACACGTTAAAAGAAAAAGATAAATTTGCAGCATTAATGCCAAGGCAAGTTTTGTGGCTCAGGACTGTCAGACACTGTCTTGCAAACTTGCCAATTGAGTTGGGGTAGCTAAAAATGTTAATATTCCCAGCCATCCTACATTTTAGGGTGAAGGCAGCAGAGAACGCATGTTCCCCACCACATCTACTTGCAGTCCACCATTTCTGTGGAAACAAATCTTTATCAGTGATGTAAGCTTCAAAGACAGTTAATTGCAGAGACCAAGATCAAAGCACACTTCCTGTTTTTCCAGGACTCTCTCTCTCTAGCAGAGGACTGGGCAAACATCTGAAGTGTCTGAAGGCACTAATAGATCTCAGAGACAAACCTGGATTTACCAGAGGACATTTGCCAAGGATACAAAGCTATCTCCCAGTTTGAGACAATTACCATAGATAGTTACTGAAAGAATGTTAGCCAAGAACACATGCTCCCATTTTGAATGAATCTCTCATAGTAAACAGCCTATCAAAACTCACTGTACATTTCCCAGTGTATGAAATGAAAGTGATAGTTGCCTAGCACACTTATAAAAACACATCAGAGTGAGACAGTAATTAATAGTTTTTAAAGATTCTTATGATAACACTATGTGCTACTTATAATTACTGACAATTCCACTGCAATTAATCTTTCTCTTCTTTAATTACCACTACTCCCACTGAAATAATTTCATTGACTACTCAGTTTTGAATAGAGGTTAACATTGAAAATATCAAATCGTAAAACAGCTATAATATCAAAATTTGAAATTTAGTAAAGAACTGCATTGATTTAACTTGCTAATATTGCAAAACTTATCAAATTCTCCCCTTCAAAAAATAGGATGCTTGCTTGCTTTCAATAGTACACTGCACAGGAAGAGTAGCATACTTCCTCAAAGGTGTTACATAACTAAACTACTTGGGAGTCTTTAACACTTCATGCTATTTTACCAGCAACTGTAGGAAAAGTTACCTAATCTTACAGATCAGTGACATTTTCCATGTTGTAAGAATAGTTGCTTGCATGTATTTTATTAAAAAGTCCTAGTTTTAGCTCAAGAGTTGTCTTCAAAAATATAAATACAGAGGTATAAAATCCTTCTTGAAGAAAAATGCATATGATCAAGCATTTCGTGTTTAACTAAATTAAAACTTTAAATGCACTGCAGAGTACATAAATCAGGTATAAACAGCATTTGTCTTGTTCTTTTAACATTTAAAGTCAGGAGAAGAATAAGGAACAACCCTGACACCTGCTTTGTTTGCTATTTGTATCTGAATTAGAAATAGTTTCTAAAAGAAAAAAAAACATTTGTCAGATAGGTTTACTGAGAAAATCTAAAAGAAGCAGATCTGAAGCTTCTGGATCAAAAATACGTTACCTGAAATGATTTTGGGAGTCTGAATTTCCACAAATCCCTTGCGAATGAGAGTTTCTCTAAAAAGCTGACAAATACCAGACTGAAGGCAGAAGACTGCCTGACTGGTGGAAGTCTGTAAGGAGAAAAAAAAATAATGAAGCCTAAGTTAGTTTAATTCTTCCCCACTCTGTTACTTTTTATGGACAGCTGGGAGGATACATCTCTTCTCTTAGGAATACTCGGCTTTTGTATTTGCCTGAACAGGGAAAAATGCACATAATTATTTATTACAGAAAACAAAACAAAACAAAAACAACAACAAAAAAAAAAAACAGGAAAGAACAGCAAAGGAAGCAACAAAAATTCCTCATTTCAATTTGCAGCACATTCAGTTATTAAAGATATGCTATGGTCAACCCAACATTTAAACAGTCACTGATTTCTAAGTTTTGCTTCTGAAAATAAAGATCTTATAGTAAGAAAATGAATAAGAATACTAAACCTATTACAAACCTTTCAGCACACTCAACTAGAACCACTGCAGTAATACACAATGCATAACAGCAAAGCCCACAGTTTGTATGAGGTCAGGATGTTTGTGTCTACTAAGGGAGTAGGAAATGCAATGTTCTTCATGCAAAAAACACAGCCCTATGCTAACTACCTAAGTTGGGGCCACAAAAACGACCTCAAAAGAGTGTGTGAACTCTCAGCAGCACTTACAACTGTTCACGTAACTTCTGATCATACAAACTACGAATTTCTTTTCAACATTCATTCCAGATGCACATTTGGCCAAAAAACTCATCAATTCAGGTTTTATTTGTTTACATACGTGACACAGTTATGTCACTTATCTGGTTAACAGCTACCTGTGCTCAATGTTCCTGTAACACACTTGGGTTTTAGTGTGAAGAAAATAAAACAGCTTTAGTAGATGCTGAAAACATCGCAATACATCAGCACTGAACCCATATCTGATTTTGTGCTCGCAGTGTTTAAGAACTGGCAGTCAGCAACCCAAAAGCAAACCTAAAAACCAGCAAGTTCTCATAAGAAAACTAAAAGAACGTTTCTTTATGACAACCTGCGTCACAACACTGTTTACTTCTCTTTTCTGTAAGGTACCCAACTTTTCTCTCAGGGTAAGGAGAACCTTGTGGGCTTTTTCACATGACTCTTACCAAACCACAAAACAAAAAACCCAGTCAAAACAAAGTATATAAGCACCCAAATTTAGACAGTCCGCCAGTGGATATGTTGAAATAAAGCTACATTCAACATCTCTGGAAGATGAAAAATATTCCTTAACTGAAAAACTGAAAGAGAAAACATTTTTAATACTGCAGATTTGTAGTAATTTGGAATCCTTTGCAATTAGAGCAGATACAGTACTACAGAGTGCAAGTGGTTGAGATCAGTAAATAACTGCCAGCAGTTCTTACTGTCTGACAGGAGTAACCACAGCCACTACTCCCACTAGTTTCAAAATTAAGGAGAAGAGGTTATGAGCAACAAATACAAAAGTGCCTTCGAACTCTTTCACCTTTCTTCCACAGATGTTGCAGGGTCAGACATACGCTAGGACAAGAAACTTAGCTCCAGTTCTTTGTACGATTTGGCAATATTACACCAAAATATCTCAGTGATTCAAAGCGATATACAGACATGTACTTCTATTCATACATGCACACATATATACATTTTTGTTGTTTCTTCAACCCATCTCCTACTTAGAAACGTGAAGAGACTTTAGATTATAATCCAAACAGTCACATTTAAGTTTACCAGAATGGCTTTTGATAAACTCGACCAACTTCAAAAAATGCTAAGAAACAACTGCACAACATTCATTTGAAGTGAGACTCCTTGCCCTGCTGATGAACCAACACCAGTTTGATGCCTAAGTACGAATACAGTCCTAAAATACACACTCTTGTGAAAAAAAGAAATGGGATTTCAATCTGAAAGCAATTACTTGCTATAAAGTCTGAAAGCGCGCATAGAGTCAACAACTAATATATACCTACTAACAATAGTTTGTGAGCTAGTAACTCCCCCTGCCTTAGTGAGGAAGTAGAGCAAAGATGCAGTCTTCCTAACCCTATCAGTAACGATAATTCATCTTTAAAAATAGCAATTATCAAAAAAACAAACTCATAAATCTGGACGCTGAAGTTTTTGCTTAACTATAAACCAGGGAAAGAAGCAGCTGCCATTCTGTGTACCTCAAATTAGACCTGACAAGACCACTCTTCTTCCTACTACCAAAGGTAACAGAGCTTCAATGCCCATCCATTCAGAGAATGCCAACAAGTGTTGAGTATCTGTGACACTGTGGTCTCCCTGTAAGAATTAGACAGGCCCACATGATCTCAGATTAGCTCCTAAGCAACTCCAACTGTCACTGCACAGTGGAGTCAAGTGGAGGATCTCAAAAGCTCTATGTGCAACTGTAACTTTTCAAAGATTTTAAAGTTGATTCTGTGTCCATACAAAGCAAAGGTTTCAAATTTAATTACGTCCTTTGCAATGAAACATTTAGCACAAAAAGGGACTGAAGAAAATCATTCAAGGCAGCAAACTAAGGCAGTTGTGAAAAATGAATATACATTTTTAAACATCTCAGCCCTCAAAAACATTTCAGTACGTTCACTGTATTGTTCACTCTTACAAACTCTTCCATGCATACACCAGTAAATTCTTGTCTAAGACAACAGCAAATTCACTAAAGTCTTCAAATGCAAAGCAAAAACTGAAACAAACATATGCCACTTAAATGTTGCTGTTTAAACTTACTGAACAGGAAAACTCATTATTTCTAATATTTAGCCCTTCTTACAGACAGCAGAAAAAATGCTTAGCTAACAATGCTGCAATACAGGTGTCAGTTGTAACTTCACTCTCATCTCACCTGTGTGTTTCTTACATAAATGCAACAAAGGAAAATACTTTTAGAACACAGCACTTTAACACTTGGAGATTATAAAAGAAAATAATTATGCTTTATTTAGCACAGTCAGTGGCATGTAAACAGTAATACCCACATAAGTTGCCAGACAGACAAATGTATTTCAATAGAACTGAAGGCATTTAACACCTTATGAGATCCTATCTCAAAGAGGTGCAATGAAGACACAAAACTGCAAACTTCTTTTCCCTCTCACATCAGCTATTGAATTTGTTCTATCACCTCATTTATGCTTTTTTGTTAACCCACATAAAGTAGGCTAAATAAAAAGGGAAATGTCAACTACATAACTTTAAATAATACACAATAATTAAATAACAAAGATAATTTTGCAAATTCTTTATCACATGTATGAGGAATTAAATTCTTGCTAGGCAACAGGATTTGCCTTCAGTAACAATTTATGCATTCCAGATTGACTGAAATCAACTGTTTCATTCAAATTCAGTAGTACTCTATAGTACAAGTGGAGAAAGTGAAGTTTGTTGTTGAAATGATTGGGACTGTGTTATTTCAACACAACAAAATCACTACAAACTACAGCAAACACTGCATCTGGTTGTCATTACAGCTTTAAGTCAGTCAGGAGACCAACAGCTTCTGCAACAAGTAAATCAAATTGAACACAATGAAATCAAGCTTAAAGTAATCAAGTCATCAAGAAAAAAAACTGCATTAAGATCAATGTACATATAACAATTTGACAGCCATGAGCTACTAAAAGTACAGTTTAATGGTTATACACTACCCTAAGCAGTTTAAACAAGATAATATTGACTCTACAGGACTATGCTTTGGTCACAATGAGCTGTGCATTAGCAGACATAATTATAGCATCAGGACTGCTAAACACATACAACTCAAGTCAAATTTGGACAGATGCTATTAAGATAAAAACCCTGCTGGACATCAAAAAATAAACCAGAGCAAGGATATCAGTCAGGTCTATTGCTGAAACCTGATGAACCTCCATTGATTTTTTCTTCAGAGCAAGATATACTAAAAAGCAAGATCTAAAAAAGTCAGTATTTCACATGTTGGCTTGTCTTTATTGTTTTACCTTCACCACAGATCCTCATGAAATATGGTCACTTAACACTTTCTTTAGGTGTTTTTACATACATGAAAAGTCTATGTATTGCTGAATACTGCAGTTAACCATAGCAGAAAGGCAGAAATTTAGAAACACAATCAGTGCTCCAATTGCCTTTTTGAATTGTGCTAATAAATGATTAGTTAATCAAACATATCTAGAATAAAATACATTGACATTCATTGTATCATCATTAAAAACAGATACTCAGGTCAGTTTTCTTAGTCACCTACAGATATGTGAAACAAAATCTCATCTGTACAAGGACTCTCAACTTTTCATCCCCAGTTTTTCTACTTCAAGGAGTATAGGATCTGTATTTTAGGAATTAATGAATCAGGAATAGATTCTTCATAAATCATCATTCCTCAGAAAAGTCTTTTAAAAACCCCTTACCTTAAATAATAACAACTTTCTTGAATGCCTTTAGAGCAACAGCTATAGCAGCAAGGGCTCTTGGTATTTTAGTATTTCCAATCCCTACCTCAAAAACACCTCTAGGAGATTTGATAGCAACCAAAATGCAAGACTGTGCATATGTGATTTTCAAAAGTACAAAAGAATTGAAATCTTGAGGTCTCTGTAGAATATTTTGCATATTACATCCACCAGGATATTTTCTTTTAAGTTTCTTTCCTTTTTACTTGTTATTAACCATACTCATTCTACTATTCTACAATTAAACACCCTCCTTGGTATCCACCACAGTTGGATGAAGCTATGCTGTTTTGAAAATCCATCCTCTTTTATTCATGCAAGATCTGAGTTCCACAGCTCCACTTTATCATGATTTCACCCTTGCCAACAAACTCCTTGGTTAATTACTGAAGTTAGTTACATCACTATGGAACTACTTCAAAGATTCTATTTAAATGGACAAATCTAATTTTAGTTCTATATTAAGGGTTCTTTTTTTTAAATCAAAGTCTAGCCAAGGCCTGTGCATTTCATCTGTTAAATGTTTCAAAAAAAAAATCAGTATCTTTATTTTTGATACTTAATTACCTCCTTCTTCCTTAAAAAAAAAAACAAAAAAAAACCAAAAAACAAAACCAAAAAACAGGTCACTGAGGAAACCCAAACTAGATGTACATATATCTGTGGTTGGGACTTCCTCCCATACTAGTAGGAACAGATCATCACAGCAACTCCATCAGAACTATTCTGATCAAGTTTCACTTCAGTGAAACACCAAGCTGAGTGGTGCGGTCAACACGGTTGAAGGAAGAGATGCCATTCAGAGGGACCTCAAGAGGCTGGAAAGGTGGGCTGGGTGAACCTGATGAGGTTCAACACGGCAAAGTGCAGAGTTTCGCACTTGGGCCGGACGAATCCCAGGCATCCCTACAGACTGGAAGGAGCGGTCCTTGAGAGAAGCCCTGTGGAGAAGGACCTGGGGGTCTTGGTAGACGAAAAACTTAACATGAGCCAGCAGTGTGCCCTTGCGGCTCGGAAGGCAAATGGGATCCTGGGCTCCATCAGAAGAGGGGTGGCCAGCAGGGACAGGGAGGTGATTGTTCCCCTCTACTCTGCTCTCGTGAGGCCCCATCTGGAGTACTGCGTCCAAGTGTGGAGTCCCCAGTACAAAAAAGACAGGGAACTGTTGGAGAGGGTCCAGAGGAGGGCCACAAGGATGATCAGGGGACTGGAGCACCTCCCCTATGAAGACAGGCTGAAGGAGCTGGGCTTGTTCAGCCTGGAGAAAAGAAGGCAGCAGGGTGACCTCATTGCAGCATTTCAATACCAATCCAAAGGGAGCCTACAAACGGGAGGGGAATCAAATCTTTGAAAGGGTAGATAACAGGACAAGGGGAAATGGTTTAAGTTGAGGGAGGAGAGATTTAGGTTGGACGTCAGGGGGAAATTCTTTACAGACAGAGTGGTGAGGTACTGGAACAGGCTGCCCAGAGAGGCTGTGGATGCCCCGTCCCCGGAAGTGTTCAAGGCCAGACTGGATGGGGCCCTGGGCATCCTGGTCTAGCATTAAATGTGGAGGTTGGTGGCCCTGTGTGTGGCAGAGGGGTTGGAGATTCATAATCCTTGAAGTCCCTTCCAACCCTGGCCATTCTGTGACTCTGTTTTTTTCAGTCCAGTATATATTCAGTCTGTCTTTTATATAGAGACAGAGTTAAGGTTCAGAACTCAAAACAAAAGACCAAACATCGCTGAATGAATGGTGTTCCGACAATGGCTGGAACACATAATACTCACATAAAACTGTATAATTTAGGAAAGGTTATAGCAGTATTCACTTAGCTCACCAGTTGTACCCTCCAGCTCAACTGGTGACAACTTATTTTCTATGACTATACTGGCAGAGATGTGTATATGAACAGTCACTCTAGACTAAGGGATACGTCCAGGCAAATCCAGTACTTGATCTAATAAGTGATCTAGGAGTTGGCAACTGCCTGCAGCAGGAGGGTTGGAATTTGATGATCCTTGAGGTCCCTTCTAATCCAAGTCATTCTATAATTCTATATGACTCTACAATATAAGAATTTTAGCCCATCTCTTTGTTTCATGTCCTGTGTATATTCTGGCATTGCAGGTTTTTTTGGTGGTTTTTTTTTCCCCTTTCCTATTTACCTTCTTGTGTTTTACTCCATAGATGCTCTCATCTAATTACAGTCAACTAAACTTCTACACTATTACTTTCAGGTTGTATTTTAACTGTTATTTCATTTCCTATTACTCCTCTCAACCATTCAGGGTTCATAGCTCTTTCCAACTTATAATATACATATTTCATTCATTTAAATAATTTTCTTAAGTTTCTCCAGTGCTGTTAAGTATTTTTTGGCATAATCAGAAGTTCAAGCAACACTTGAACTTTTAACAGTCCAGAGTTCTCCCTTCAATTTAATACACTGCCTTACCATTACTCTAAGCTGATGATTCTTTAATTCTCACTGGTACAGAATTCTTTTCATCAAAAACTTAAAGATACAGATGAAGAGACAAGTACAATGAGATACTGAGTATCTTAAAAAGTAATCACAAATTGAAGCTGCTCAGTATCACATATGATAAGGTCAAGTGAAAAGCCATTATATCTTTGCTCCAAATGAAAAAATTTGCACAAGTAATTTTAATTGCTGAAATAAGTAGATCAGATATTCAAATGCTTTAAGCATCTCTGTGCCAGAACTTTTCCAGACTTTCCAGTTAAAAAATGATCTTTTTGTTTTACTTCTCGGACCCACAGCTTGGTTTACTGAGAATCCATCATTACCATAACTTCAAAGGCAGGACTAGATACTCCGAAAAAAGAGCTAAATATACTCTTCATTCAATTAAAACATTATTGTGGAGAGTCAAATAGGGGAAAAGACAAGAGAAAATAACGTCAAAAAGATTAAAGATAGCTGATTACATATTCATTGTTAAATTCAAAACTTCCATCTTACGGTTCTAAGCTGAGCTCTTACGACTCTGGGTATCAAAACTATATTTGAGAAGAAATACTGCCTGTAAGTTATCCTTATTCAGTCACCTTTCACTTTTGGAAATAAAAAAACAGTGTACATGGCCATATGCCAAATCCTAAGCATTCACTTAACCTACTAATATGCGTTCTCTGATGCACTCACAAATTGAAAAATGTTGTTTAGCTTTGGCCAGCAAAACATTTCCACCAAATTCAAGGCTTTTACTGTTCCATGGAACAGTGAATAACTGAACACTAGGAAGCAAGCAACAAATCTCATTCCTTACCCTCAGATCAATGACTCTGTTGTCCAGTCTTGTATCTTGGTTTACAGTAGCTCTTCCATCCTAAACAGTTGTGCAAAAATACATAGTGAATATATACACACCTAAAAGGAAAGCATTGGAGAAAAACGTCCTTTTAAAGGCCAAGAGATACTTCTAAATTCAGATTTTCTAGATCGGTCTGAAGAACATATGTGCTGGCACAGCAAATTTTAAGCTATGACTTCTCCACGGTCACAGGCAGAAATCAGCTATGAAGGTCTAGAACATATAAGACCAAAAGCCTGCTTGTTCTGACCTCATACTGCAGTTCAGCAGAAATCAAATCTGTAAAAGTTTCTAATACAGGTCTGGAGAAACATAATGGAAATAAACATAACAATGGAAGCTAATAACGAAATAATAATGAAAGCTAAACATAACAAAAAACCAAAATCGCTGTACGATGGAAGCTGCCAGGCTTTCATACTTTTCTTCAATTACAAATATAATAAGGCGTATTTGAGTATGCAAAGTTTTCACCTCCTCGCCTTCCACTTCTGGCCGAACAGCATCATCCAGCTGTAAAGGGAGTCGGGGTTCAGCTAAACTGATCACATAGATCTGAAAGCGAGATAGGAACAAAAATAGCATGATACTCAGCTCAAAAGAAGGTGTGATTTACAATAGGATATTTCTGGCATAAACATGAAACAGTGTTTGCATAGGCTGTTAGCTGGAAAACTGATTTTCTTCAAAAAGTCAACATACTTGGGTGCAGTCTCATGATAATATTGGAAACGCTTAAATCTGATTTCCTTTTTCAAAGATTTTTTTTTCTCCTTGGAAGCAGAAAAATATCAAGTTGAACAAGTACAGGCTGCCCGAGGGACAAGCTACTGGCATCAACTGCAGGTCTGAAACCACCAGATTTCACCGTTTTAGGTTCTGATTGCAGCAAGTGAATCTCAGTCTTTCTGTTGTTCAAGTACCGTTTTACTTACCATTTGATTGAATTTGAAGGAGCTATTTCAGACCAAGAATTTATGAGACAGATTAAACATGCTGAGAATGCAAGACACCCTGCTTTAAAGCCTTGTCATAGTTACAGCTAATTTCACGTTCTTTTAGAAAAATCAAGCATTTGATAATTTGCACATCTATTTCTTCAAAATCTGCACATTTTCCACAGTGCTGTTAGCTAAGATTTACCTTCCTACAATTATAATAGCCACTTTACTGTTGAGGCGACTGTGTTTCCACAGAATTGTTCACAAGTTTGTGTAATGGCTTTACAAGCAAACGAAGGTTTAAATACATATTCTGTTAACCAAATTATAAAGCCGCACTTCCTCCAGCCCTGCAACACAAGCTACGGAAACTTTAGATTTCAAGAGCTTCCGTATTGGCAAGTCAGTGCTTTACTTCTGCTGGGAGTTATACATGCCATTCCATTTCACTAAGGGGAAGACAGTAACTTCCCAAAAAAGAAGAAACTTCTCATTGCACCTAAGAAGCAGCTGACTTCTTATTACAATACCTGCTGCACTTAAGAATTACAAGCATTCCTAGCCAAATCAATCCAGTAAGATTAATTTACTTGTTAGTATATTTTAAGTGACAGCTAAAATCAGGAAATATTAAAAATCAAATATTTTAGAAACAGGAACATCTCACGTTTATGTATGATACATAGAAATGAGTAGTTTAAAGGAGTTTATTTCTCTGGTACTGGACTACAAAGTTTACATATGCAGAAAGACAAACTAAATAGATAGATAACCCCAGACAGTGTTCAGTTTGCTTAAAAAATTACCCTTTGAACATGCAGCTCAACATCTTGCTGAGTACAACCTCCGATTTTCTGATGTGCTTTCCTCACAACGCCTTCTACATCCACAATGCTCTCTTTGTTGATGCTGTCAATAAAGATAGTAGCCTTACTAAATTTCATTGCACACTGCACCAGATTCAGTACTTAACACTAGCACGTATATGTACTGTATGGACTGCTGGAACAACAAAACAGAATTAAGAATTTAGATATTTATTATACATTATCAATGAACAAAATCACTAAAACATCACCAGCCACAATAAATTCAGACTGGGATGGAAGACTTACGAGGGAAAGAATTATAATTAAGCTTAGTAATTGCTCACTGTGTGTGTATACATAAACTGACAAGTTGCATAGTTCTTTTTCTAGGCCACAATCACTCTTGCATGTGTCAGCTGACGCAATTATCTGAAAGATGGGTCTTGAACAGCAGAACAACAAATTGAAAGGAAGTCCTAGATCTAGAGGGCAAAAAGAACTGATTGAGCTTGTTTAAACTACATGACTTGTTACTGAAATATGCAAGATGCTTCTAAGTCAGTTCTTTAAAACAACTTAACTGCTCTCCACTAACAGTCATTAAGACTATATTAAATCACTATATAACATCTTTAAAATCTTTCAACAGTATGATAGAAGGTATGTGTGTTATAAGCAAACAATAACAGAAGCCTGGAGAGCGATAGATGAAAAATAATTCATGAGTAACTTTCATTTAGGTACTGTAGAAAATCACTGGCTTTAAATCCTGTACTTCAAGTGATTGCGTCTCTACTGGAGATACAGTTTCACTCTGTGTTTTTGTCAGCCTGCTTACAAAAGGCAAAAGAACAGAAAACACTTCTTTCCTCTTTATGAAAAGTAAGTTACAATTAACTCTATCTTTCACTTCTCAGGCATTCTTGAGATGACTGGAAAGCACTTTACGTACATCACTTGACCATGTAAGTCCTTCAAAAGCAGAACAGTAGGCCCATAATGCAACCACAAACAGTTAGAAGCAAGCAAACCCCAAACTTTTTTCCATAAAGCTAAATTAGAAGGCAGTAAGAGAAATGTTTTAATGAACAGAATTCATGGGCAATAATCCCCAGTTAAAGCGGAGAAAGGCAGAGTTGCAAGTAGGTGCAAGCTACTGCTGGTGGTAACTACAATCCAAATCACTTGCATCTCCATTAGTTTATTTAGCACTTCCCAGAGTCACTCTAAGAGCTGTGAGTAAAATCTAGATATTCTAAACTGATGGTCTTTTTGTACAGCTACAGTAAAACCACATGAGAAACTCATTAGGATTGAAAGGCTTATTTTTAGAAATATCTATGTTTGGGACTAGTTTCTCTCTCACTTTTTTTTTTTTTTTTTTTAACCCAGTTAAACAATGAAGCCTATCTTTTCAGCTGTTGAGAGAAACTTGGCTTTCATCTCCGACAAGCCTTTGTGGTATGACCCAGAAGGATCTGAGATATGAACGCTAAGTGCTGCAGACTATGACTACTAGCTTATTCTGTGTTCTATTATGCTTGATGCATCATAGAATGGCTTGGGCTGGAACTGATCTTAAAGATCATTCAGTTCCAATCCCCTGCTGTGGGCTGGCTGCCCCCCACCAGCTCAGGCTACCCAGGGCTCTATCCAATCTGGCCTTGAATACCTCCAGAGATGGGGCACACACAGCCTCTCTGGGCAGCCTGTTCCAGGGCCTCAGCATCACTTTCTATAGCAGCAATAAGAGAAGCTAAGCAGATCTTTGGTTTGACCTAAAACTGCTTTATTTCATAAAGTTAAGTTTAAACTTAAGTCATTCAATTGAATTTTTGAATAAAAGTTAACAAAATTTTTAAAAATCTGATCAAGTTAAAGTAACAGTTGGAAATTCAAACAATAGAATTCTCAAAACTTCACTAGAAATGAATGACAAGTAACTGAAAAAAAAAATGCCAAATGTCAGCATTTTAATTATTAGACTATTTCTTTGATGGCAATATTTTCAGCTGATAGAACTTGTCAGCTGCTCTAAAAGGTATACAGACCATAGTGCTCTATACACTTAGCCATGAGATAACTTCATAATGTATAAAACTTCTGAATAGTATGTTTTTTAAAAGAGCTGCACTTGCTCAAACCAGTATAATGAACAAAACAAAGGCTGATAGTAGGCTTTAAATCAGAACTCATTTGATGGGGATGAGAATCCATTCATCTCATTAAAGAAGAGACAACAAATTCGAGAAAGGGTGGTTGAATGCACTCTCTCACAAATGATTCTGTTTAAAACTGCTTAAAAAGATTAAGGCACAGAACACATCATGCTAAAACAGTATTAGGTCTAACTACAAATTCCCTCTGCTTTTCAAATAAATCAATATTTAAAACAAACCAAGTTTTACATTAATGCTAACGCGCTTTCCCCTCAAACAGTTCTCCTCCACTTCCCTCACTTCTTTTTTCACCAACAGCAGCATACTGGTTGAAACATAAAGTTCTGAATCTGCTGAATAAAGCCCTCATGCTAATAACTGCAAATACAAAAGTGTTGTAAACATGCTGAAGCAAGTTCTACACATTGCAAAAAATAAAATAACAGCTAAATGTAAATGTGCTGCAGACCACTGATCCCATGGCTGAGAGCCTGTGTTAGTGAAGTCACTACAGATCTACGATCAGAGTACACACAGAATTCAAGATATGCAAAATTGTATCAGATCAAAAATACAGGAAGAAACTTCTACATCCCTGTAACTGCAAACACTTGCCTAAAACTTAAAAACTTTGCAACTGTGATTAAATATGCCTTTTTTCCCCCTCTCTGGAAACTGAAACAGTGTATTTCTTGATCTAGAACACCCTTCAAAAATTCTAACATCACTTAGTATTTTTTTTAATATAATTTCATGTATTTCAGTTCAGTTCCTACCTATACAGACACCATTATCCAAATTTGCATATAACTGCCTGGGCACACACAGCACTACCAAGTTTTCTTCTGTCTATGAAGATCTTGGTGTTTACAAACACTCATAATCTACTCTAAACTTTCATCTGATCAACAGAAAACACGCTTTTCCTCATTTGGACTGCACATCTGATCAAGTTTACTTGCATCACTCCTATGCAAATAAAAGTTCATGTTTGATTTCTGTTTAAACTGAGCTCAGCAAGACCTAATGCTGGAAGAGTCTGAAATTCCTAATCATCATTCATCAAATGAACAATGTAAAGCTGAAAATGCTGCTTTGATCCCAACAGGTAATTCTAGGAACATAACTTAAATGGTAATTTCAGCTCAAATTAGAACAAGAAAGAAGATGCTTTAATTAAATAGTGGTAACTACAGCATTAAGTTCAAAGCATTCCCAACAGTAGCAGCACAATTTTTTCATTTCTTTAAGTAATTTTCCCCGTGGTAACAAAGAAGAAAACAAAAAACAAAGAGTGAACAAATAGCAGAAAAACATGTCAAAGCAACCATCACTTCCATCTCCAATTAATATTACAAAAGACTTGAAAGTAAATTGGAATGCATGTTTGATCCTTAAAGGAGTAATTTTAGTAGTAGATTCATAATGTCCAAAGCTAAACACCATATAAGAAAGTGTTCCTTTACATTATAATGTTCATTAAAGTAAAAAATAAAAAATTTAAGACCATAAATAGGAAAACATTCACTAGAGGTGTTACATCACTCACATCTATGCACGTCTATTAGCCAAGACTCTTCCAACCACAGGATTGCATCACTGTGGTTTGTATGACAACACCTTCCTGCTGCAAGCTGAACCCCTTGTGGGCCTCTCTAAGAGAATCCCAATATTTGCTTGATCAAAAGTCTGAAGAATTGGAAGAAGCTTCATTATTTATTTCCTTTAAGTAGAAAACGTTCTAATTTGTGAAAGCATCTCCAGATACTTTCTTTCTTGCCTTTTTCTCCAAGACTGTTTGATGTAAGCATACTGCACAAATCACAACACTAATACTATACTAAATCTAAAAGCATAAATAATTGTTATAAAATAATAACCAGCAGTAGTTTATGTGAATGCAAGAGAAAAATGGATGCAATACAACTTAGTTCAAAAAAAAGAAAGAATTCACTTTTAAAACAGTTGAAATTACACACACACAGGCTGTCAGACTGGGATTTACAGTACTGATTTATCTTGGATAGAACAGACAGATTTCTTTAGCCTCAAGGAAGACAGATTTACCTGACCACAAATTATTTCAGCATGCTACTTCATCATCAGCCTTCTCTGATTTGACATGTATTCAGACACAAAGACAACAAAGAGGACAAAATATTCCAGGAATAATCTAATCACTGACACATATTATATTAATGGCATTGTATTCCTTTTTCAGAACCTAATAACGGAGCAGAATAGAGAACTGCATGAACTCCTGTTAATCTGGTTATCTATCATGATCCCAAACTGCTAACTTCCTGTATTTCTGAATACTAATCTTGAACATATAGAAAATCTCAACTAACATTCAGCTAGAAACTCTCTGTCATCAAACTCACAGAAATCTCTTTAAAACAGCGGTAAACCAGTGTGAGGTATCTTTCACTAAAAGAACTCACATTCTTCAGATAATGGAGATAAATCAGTATATGAATATTACAGTTGAGTATGCAATGTTGTTGCTAGACCACAGAAGGTTGTGAAAGCTCCGTTTCCAGGTGCCCGTATCTAAAAGAGGAACTGGTTTATTATTTATGAAAATTTGTACATAAGATGTTCATCATTTAATCAGTTTTTACACTACCTTAATTTTTCCTTAAAATTCTCAAGGCAGAAGTTCACAAGCTGCTTTAAAGAAAGTTCCATAGCCACTATCCAAATATGAGAAAGCACCACATGAAACAAAGTTTATCTTATGCCCGTGAAAAAGTTTAGTTCCCATAACTGAATGAAATGTAAGGTATTAAAGTGGAATATTTTCTTTGATAAATGTTTATTTCCTCACGTAATGTGTAGGAAACAAAAGGAGATGAACAAACTGAGAAAGGCAGAGAAACAATACAGTTATTTTTAGATGCTGAAGATCAGCTTCATCTGCTAATAATAACAGCATCGTTCCACAGCACGTGAAAACGAGCAGGAAGGCAACCAAAGACACAGCACATACTGTCATTGTGCTTCAGGTGGCACTGACGTGGTAACCACAAGTGCACTTGGAAGTCAGGGAAGAGCAGCCTCTGAAGGACAAGATGCAGCTGCAATGATGGCATCAGACAGAAGTGAGAAAAAGATAAAACACTGGAAAAAGTGAGAGCGCAGAAGGATATTAATAAAGCAGGTTTGTTGGTGGGAAGGAATGACTGCACTAATAGTGTTTAAAAAAAAAAAAGTAACCCTCAAAACAAAACCCAGGAAGGCTGTAGCACAGAAAGTTTAAAGCACACTATTGTCAACATCTAAGCATTTCAGAAGCACAAACAATGAGTAAAGCACGCATGCTATAAATTAGACAGTCTGCAATATCAGGATTTATACATCAAATACTACCACGAAAGGGAACAAAATGAGAAGTCCGAACACTGTACAAACATGAATCTGGCCAGTCAGAGGAAATTTGGTCTGTCACATCAAGACAAGTGGGGAGATGACAGAGAACTAGAAAGAAATTAAGGATAGGGTTGCATCTGATGTAACAGCTCACAGCAGCCGAAAGGTATTTTATTAGCTTTGCCCCCTAGTCTTTGCAGATATCACCTCTTGCTAGCTATGGATCTCCATGGTGTAGTTTAAATCAGAATAATAATCTAGTATAAAAAAAAAAAGAGAGAGAGAAGTAAAACAAACAAACAAAAAGGTCTCAGAAGGCTTACAAGTGGAAGAATCAGTTCAAAGAAGAAAAGAGTAAGGACTAACTTTCCCTCTTGCAAGCTACTATGACAGATCTCCGCTGATCGTGAAACAGAAACAGAAATTCAGCAAAGAAAACTGAAAAACAGAGATGCTTAAGAAAACTGGAGAATAGGAGAGCAAGCATCACAACTGTAAGAGTCGTTTTACTGTTCTGTAGTGCAGTTTGTAGAGAGAGCACATGCAAACTGATAGTAGGTTACACACAGAGAGAGGAAGTGGGGAGAGGAGAAACTATGTACTCAATTCTTTTCAAAGATTCTAAGTGCTGGAGAGAACAAACTGTTTAACAAAGAACAGAACACTTCATTTTGGCTCATAAACACCTGTAAACAGTATGCTTCTCACTTGCACTGCCAACACTAAGCACCACCAAATCATGAACACTGCTGGTTCTGTTCTCCTGTTGCTTGAACCTTATCAGCAGAAGCATTATCCTAACCTTCTTAACTTGGCTTCTGGAAGTCTGCACTATAATGAATCCCTCCCTTACATATTGAAGGCTGTAGCACTTCTGCAGCTAATTAGCTAAGGCTCCCTTCCCAGGCATGAGAGCAGTGCCAAGGACTACACAGAAGCAACTCAAGTGCCACATGTTAAACATACTATTGCACTGAATTGATCCACATTTCTATTTGTGAACAAGTAGTTATACATGACTATGAAGTTCTATTATATAAGCCTCTTCATCATGCAAACATACTTAGTACTGGACAGCACAATCTTGAGGTAAGAAGCAGGGGCAGGTAATTTTTTTTAATCCTTAAGAATATAACAAACCAATTAACTCAATTTAAATTGTTGCAAATACCTTTTTTTAATTGCTAAGTCTAAATGTTATCATAAATCAAAGTATTTTTAAAAGTATCTTAACCCCTACCAACTTTCTAGTGCCAAAAGGAGGCAAGTAAACAAGATTAATTCAGTGCACAGAAACAACTCATTTCTTCAACTCAGCCACTTGCAATATGGAGCTTCCTTGCATCTGTACTAGCTACAGAACATATTAATACTCTGTCAGTCTTGTAGATGAAAAACCCTAGACGTGTGCAGACACACAGAAACATCACACAAAATGAAGTGTCCCACCAAGCTCAGCTTGCCAGACTTTTTGTTAGCCAGCTTGAAAGTAAATGTAGGTTGTCTATGGCGAGAGAATGCTGCTTCAGCAGTTCAGAATGAATTTCAAGCCTGTTCTCTATTTTATCTTTTGTCAATGTAATGTATTCAATGCAATAGTGAACTGACAATTTAAATAACTACATTTTAAAACAAACGAAGCATTGATGTTAATGTGTGAAAATGGTCCCAACCCTTGGGAGTCCTGGTTCCCACCATTGTTTACTCTGACAACAGGATATAATTGCTTACTTACTTGGCAGCAAACTTTACCATCTGCTTGCTTGCATGCTGTCCCACAGCCACAAGAGCCTGGATATTAAACTGCTGCTGACGCAGGACTAAGAAACACTGCTTCCCTGAATACAAAAGAAAACAACACAGGTGTATTAAGGACAAGTTACTCAAGGTCTTTATAAATGGAGAAAATGTAATTCTGCAATTAAGCTGAGCTTTTAATGAGTTTCTCTCTCCCCTCCCACCCACTCTAGCTATCTCTACATTCTGCTCTGCATGTACACACACACCAAACCTTGAAATAAAAACAACTAAGTTTGGTGTACATCTAGAAACCTGTGAACGAGTATTTTCTAAAACTGAGAAGTCCTCCAAGATAAGTAATACCTAGACAGAAATTAGAATTTGTAACTTTTAAAATATCTATTGTTCCTCAACTGTTGGAAGAAAATCATGCTTCAACTTG
Organism: Phasianus colchicus; assembly: GCF_987193195.1. NCBI lineage: Eukaryota > Metazoa > Chordata > Aves > Galliformes > Phasianidae > Phasianus > Phasianus colchicus. The sequence goes on along the minus strand of NC_143442.1, from coordinate 6,241,528 downwards.
TTGCACTGCTCACTGTGTTGAGTTTTCATTGTTTTCAAATAAGTTTTTTCTCCTCTTCTTCAATGTACTTTGGCACTTCTAAAATTAAAACTGTAGAGTTCACTTGACAAAGCTGCTGAGAGAAATGGGCTTGATTTTGCACCACAGGGACTGTACCAACAATGGTCGTTCTATAATACTCTGCACATTCAGAATGAAGGGGAACAAAAGGAGTATTGAATGTGATAAATGACAAGAATCTAAAAGACCCCAGCAAAAATTTCTTTAAGAGCAACTTATTCATGAACAGCTTAGGGAAAAGGAAGTTAATGGAAATTAATAGTGATTTACAGAGAATATAATGCACTTTGTTGACTTTTAAAATCGGCATTTCCAAGTCAACAAAGCTCCTTCTAATCTGTTTAAGTGACAGTTACAATCATTTCCTATTTCTGCTCACATCTCTAATACACATTCATTGCTTAACTTACATTTAAGGAAATATGGTCATTTTAAACACTTCTTCCTCAGAGAGAGTATGAACAAATAGTCATTGTCATACCAGCACGTGACAGAACGCATCGATACCATTTCAATCCAAAGTTCTGATTCATAGTTATAACATTTTCATTAAAATGGTGAAAGTATGACGAAGCCAGCAGCCCTCATAAACACCTACTTCCCATTTACTGTTGACTTAATGTTATAAAACATTACGAAGAACCAACAGCCAATATGAACACTGATACAAAAAAGCCAACTGCTATTGCTGTTTGTAAACATGTAGATAACAATGACACATAGTTGCACATAAACAGTACCAGAGATAAACGCAGATCATTTGACATACAATCTGTCAGAAATAAAAGCAAATGCATAAAACTACTATACAATAATATCAAAATTAACATAATTACTCTAAATATCTTACTTTGTTCTATGATTGTGATTTCAGAAATGCAATAAAATACCATATTTTTAGAAAACAGACTACAACCATTTTCATATTCCAGAGCCTGCAATATGTAAGTAAAAAAACTAATATGAGATGAATTTACATATTTCCTACTGGCAAACATTAAGTCATAGATTTAAATTAGAAAACTACAGGCTTCAGAAATTAAACAGATCTTTTAAGTGGTATACATGTCTATGCTCCACATTTATACAGAAAGTGACAAACTAATGTATGAAATATACAACTTTTCCATAGGGCAGAATATGCTAAGTTTGGGGTAAGATAAGTGTATCTCATATTTAATATTTCTTTATTTCTTACTATACCAAGCACAAATCTGTAAGTTATTTCCTTGAACATTAGTATTTTTCTCTTCTTGCAACATAAAGAATTTAACCAAACATGACAGAAATTCCAAGTGCAATATTAGGCATTCAACCAAAAATACATAGCTGAAGACTACTATAATGTAGCTTAATTAATAAATATTAATAGGGAAGTTAGTAAAATAAATGAAGGAACCCGATATCATACAAATCAGAAGCAAGTCTGGCCATTGTACTTAACCCCAAATACTAGAAATCTCATCAATATTTCCATCACAGAAGGACTCATGAGCAATGGTAGCCGTTTCTATGAGAAAAGAGGATGTTTTGTAGAATAATTTCTAATCACACACAAGTTAAGTGATCAAACAAATCTCACTGATAGAAATAATTATAATATCACAGTTGCGAAAATTGTGGGAGGGAGCAGAACTTCTCTCAGAAGAGCCTATTATGTGCAAGATAAGGCATCAAAAAGATGAGCCATAACCAAATCTAGTCCATGATTACATGCTTCCTTTCTTCTTGCCTCTTGATCTGGAAAAGCATCAGAGTGAGGGGAACAAAAAAAAATTAGATTTGGGGATCTCTACATGTTTAAAAATCCTTATGGGGCATTCCAGTGAAAAGCATTAAGACCAACTTATCATGTAATTGCTCATAGTTAACAACAGTAACCTATTCAAGGCTTCTGTAAAATAAACCAATGTCTTCTATATGAGACAGTCTAAAAAAATGAAAAGTTTCAAAAGAACATTTAGTTAAGAAATGTTTAAGTCACAGAACAAGTAAGAGAATACATCACACAGAATCCCATCAAGTATTCACAGAAAACCAAACAGGAATAAATTTCCCTTCTTGGAAGTACCAAATGACACAAGACCTTGAGAGAAAAGGATGCAGGAAGGAATTTGCATAAGCTGCAAAAAAAAAAAGTGTTTATCATACAAAAGGAATACGTTGCTAGTTACAGACATCTGCCAGCAAAGAAAAATTGCATTCCTTTTGCGATCTGTGGCAGTCTTCTTTTCAACATATTGTTTTATAAAAGCTTTCCATCCATAAAACAAAACCATGTTCTGGTCTAACACATCACAGAAGTCCTAGCTGCCTGGCAGAATGCAGACTGACTTCCCAACTGCTATTCAATGATAAACATGATCAGTAGCTTAGGCTGGCTTTAAAATAAGGCCAGAAATAACATTTCAACTACCATAAAAAAACAGGGCCGCAAGCACTTTATTTTTTTGTACAACTCACAGAAATTTCCAACACCCCATTCTTTACACATCCTTCAGTTAATTTCCATCGGGCCTCATGAGTGGCTCGCTATATGAGACAGCTGGCTTCCACAGTTGTTCACATTCTTTTTTTTGTTGTTTACTGGTTAGAACCAGACAGGGTTAAATAAAGGATACGTTGGTTATTTAGAAGTCAAAAATCAATCTTCTAAGAAAAAATAAAGCTATTTTTGTGCTAGATTTTCCTGTTTCCTGCAAAATTTTCCTTTCCATAGCAGTAGGAATAGTGCCATGCAGTGTGTGGGAAAGGCTAACATTACGTCTTACACTTAAACACTTGCTTTTGTTCTAAGATTCTTCCCCCCCAAACCAAAGTAAACAAGCATACAGTATTCCCTAACAGCACTCCCTGGATGTCAGAATTGTTCTGTCCTGTCAGACCAAGAAGGAAGAACAAGAACAATCAATAAATTGAGAACATTTGGTATTCAGAATCAATTCCTTTGGTTTTATTCTTCAGGTTATTTTAAAAGTTTTGAAAACAGACATGATTATTTCATAAATAACCGTAAGTCCATCTTGAGGTCAAAGGTGAAGGGTGAAAAGCAACAGCTTCTTTAAAAGTTGAATGTTGTCATGCTGCATGTTAACCCGACTAAAGTAAATGCACATATCATGTAAGTTATCTCATATAAAATAGAGAAAGTAATAAATAACCACTGATCCTTCCATTTTGTTTTAGTAGTCTACATAAAGACACCTGTCTCTAATACACTAAATTCTGTCAATAGTCTGAACTTCTCATCTTAAAGCAAATGAAAAAGCCATGAGAATGCTCAAGAATTATGTAGCAATAGTAACATTTAAATTAGTTTTCATCTCCAGTCTGAATAATTCCAAGCTGTGGAATATAAGCAATGACTGAGGCTTCCACAGCTTTTGGGTTTATATAATTTCCATACACAGCAACGAATCACTTCCATGTAATACCACACTGCAGAACTACTGAGGCAATCTCTCTAAGTTTAAAGATCATAATACAAATTAAAACATCTATTTATACACAGCTCCTTATTTTAATTGACAGCACTATAGACAGTAATTTAAGGGAATTTATTTATCTATATATATAATTAAAAAGAAAATGAAGTCTTAAAAAGAGAAATGAATCTGGTATCTGTGTCTCTAATTCGCATTATTTCCAGTTCTAAGACTACTGTTACGTTTCATCTGTGAAGACAATTTTCTTATGCTCTCTTCTTTCAACTCTTGGGAAGACAGAGTATTTATATCCCCCTATTGAGCTGCCAAATGTAACTGAAGCCAGCACAACAGTTGTCAGTGCCTCGTATCAACTGAAAAGGCCAAAGCCTGTTTAAGTTTGCATATGGCAAACTGATCTCCAGAGGGAACTTCTGATTCCATGAAGAAACATGGCTGTCAGACAGCCAAATATGACAGTTCATGCTATTTAGAACCTACAAGAGGATGCTCCCTTTCTCTTACTTAAGAAAGATCATGGTTCTTAATTACAAGACCAAGCTGAAACAATCAGATAATGGCAACAAAGTAAAAATTCTGAAATTTTAATGTGGATTAGAAAACATACAGCAAAACTATTTGTACACATCAGAATAAACATGGCTGTCTGAAAATTGATAAGTATAATTTTTTTATCCATACTGAGGCTTAAAATCACTTATCTTGCAGCTTTAACACCCAACGCAGAAAAATTCTATATATGCATTTTAAGTTACTATTACCTACAGTTGTCCACATCCTATTTTGTAATGTGATAAAAAACAAAAATCATTTCTGCTACAGTGTGATAGTAATATCCCATCTCCCATTCAGCTGAAAACAACATTTCCTCTTCCCTGTTTAGGAAAAGTGGGTGGAAAGCAGAGAAAATAACTGGTTGAAGCAAACTCTGAGTAACCACGTGGCAAAGTTTCCTTGTATGCAAGATATAATTAGCAGATAGCAATTGCTTTGCTTCATTTCACTGAAATATCATGAAGCCTAATTAGATGTTCAGGTTACATTAACAAAATGAGAAAATACACATCCGATTCCTGGAAGCTTCTCACCTTTAGCTCTGCTTGTATGAACTCTGCCACGAACCCAAACCACCTCATCAGCCTTCTCCTCTGTCAGGTCTTTTATTCGAACTAAAACACGATCTGCATAACAGAAAAAAAATACATTACAAAACCATGGGGAGGATGAGGAAAATATTTTTCACTTTAAATTCGAGATTCATCTTCTATCACCACTAAAGTTTATGTTAAATCCACTTTATTATTTTGTGTATCCATAGCATAGTAACAGTTTTTTCTGAAAACACAGATTCTGTCTCCTTTCTCAGCAAGTTGTACTTGATCAAGTAGTTTTAAATTGGTTCACACTTACTGTTCAACTTACACAGCAGGTCAAACAGCACTAAAACAGAAGCAAGACTTACGGTTGTTCACGGGTGGTAAAACCCAGCATGACTGCACTATTTCTGATAGGGCTGGACTTACAGGTCTGGATTTCTGCTAGCTAAGGGATATCTGCCTTGCTCCACTGTGCAACGTGAAAGCTGGCATGCTGAATGCAGCAAAGCAATGCCTCAGAGAAGACAAAACTATTTTCTGTATACATGTAAGTGGGGTGAAGATCACTGTAAAATTCTAATTTAAAATAAATAAAAAAAAAACATAAGTTAATGCGCTTTCCAAATGCAAAGAACATTGCTATTTGGATAAAAAGATAAAGAGAAAAAAAATCACTGAAATTTTTATTTTGTAAATAAATCAAGACTTTACAGATTATACACAACCAGTATGAACTGACAACATGCTGGCTACATGCCATTAGTCCTTGAAACATACTTATTTAATTGGATATTTCCCTATATTTTGGCCAAAAAACTGTTTGAGACTAAAAAAATACATTTATTGTAGTATCTACAGATCAGGGAATATATTTATAGCACATTGTAGAACCTCAACAGTTCTAATTGCACTTTTTCATCTACAGCTCATAGATAGATTTCTTGGTGCAATAAGCAATGTTTTTAACTTTTCCAAGAGAAATATACAGCACAAGCAATTGACTCTATCTTACATCCCAGACATCTCCATTGTTGCTAATAACACTAAATTCACTAAGACACTTCTTCCCAACTGAACTTCTCCCAAGTTTGCCTACCCCAGCTTACCATCTGCTGTTCTGAACTCTCTCCTTCTGTCCCTGCATACCAGTCACAGCTTGCCCTGCAATCCTATTATTCTGCACAGGACTAGTACTCTGAACTCTGCAAATACCAAGGGGGGGGCAGTGGTGTTTAAATGCTTTTTCTTTTTTTCTTTTTTTTTTTTTTACCTCATGCTAAAAACAATACAGTTTTAGTATTGCCAAGGGTTCAATACGTAGACAGTTGAAATTACCTCAGTCAACTTAAAACTGCATTACAAGAAACCTGAAACATTTTCCAGGCAGAAACATAAAGACAGAATGAGGTGCTATTCCCAAGTGTTTCAGAAACCATCTGCATTATAAATATTAAAAATTATATTTTTTGGATACATACTGGTCATCAAGACTAATAAGACAATTTTCATTCAAAAAAATTTTGTAGGATATAAATTGAAAACAATTTCACCTTTCATAAAAAGGCTAACAAAACAATAGCCAGAAAGAGACATAACAAAGTGATTTATTTTTTTTTTCAGTAACAGGCAAAGCAACTTCTACATCACCTTACTTCCCTACGGAAAAAAAGTGACCCTATCAGTCCCAAATCTCTTCTTTCCTCTTATTTCTAAGATGCTGCTACTTTGTGGTAATGTCTACATTTTTTAGTGTACACAATTGTTTGTACCTCATTTTGTCTTGTCCAGCCAACACATTGTAGCTCCTACCTTCTCTCCATACTCTCACATACAATTCATTGCACAGGGAACTCCCTTCACTTTCCGTTCTTCTTTTCTTTGATAAAAATGAAGCTCCCTGTTCTCACCTTTACGGTTCTCCCACCACACTCTTCATTATACTGCCTACTTGTTCTTTCACAAATCCTTCACAAATCTTTCACAAATCACAAATCTTTCACAAAGATATATTTACATTTTCTGTCTTTTCACCCCTTCTTTCACATAAACATTTACAGATAATTAAATACTGTAAAAATACTTTAAAATTGTGCTTCAGTTGAATTGAAGACATGGGAACACAGACACTAAAAATCAAACCAAACACATCCAGCCTCTGTTCAATATTCATGCCATATCATCTTCACTGCCATTTTAAATCATGATTATCACCTATCTGACAGGTTTTTTCAGAGCTCTAACATTTTCATGGGAAAATAAAAATCCACTAACTTCTATGGGTTGTACATATCAAAATCACACATACACACATTCTCTGCCTGTCTTACCAGTCTTTTCTAAGTGCATCTAAGTTACATCACAGAAATTTGAAACGTACAATCAGTATTTCTGCAATCCAGCATCATTACATTATTGGGTAATTTTGAATAAAAGAACTGAAAGATAAGTTTAATTAAGAACCCTAAAAGCCAACAGCAGATTAATATGAAAGCAGCTTTGAGAGAGAAGAGATGAAACCAATGGGGCTGAATGGACAAAAGGGAAAGGCAAACGGAGTTTTACTAGCAATTATAGCCTCAAGAAGGCAGGAAGGATTGTAAAAACATGATGTAATGGGAAGTAAGAACACCAGATAGGTGGAGCAGCCAGCATTAGAAGACAGAAGTGGGCCAAGAACAAAGGCACAGATGTGTCTGAGATCAGTAGTGCAGGGTGGATCATCTATGCAAAAACTCTGTAACTGAAAAAAGTTTTATTTTGCCTGGGGAGAAACAAGAACCCATGAGTACAGTGAAATGACAATAAACTTAGCCCTCTGAAAGTGATTGATAACTACACTTTCCCATGAGTCCTTTGGTGAGAACTCTCCCTACCAGGAGCTCCTGAATCTTTAAGAGCATGAACCTTGAGGAAGGCACTGGGCTGATTTGTATTTCTGGCATTTTGGTTTTTATCATTACTTTATTTGGTGTTCAGTGTAACCATCTTCTAAAGAAATGGAATGTAGCTTTTATTTTATGCCCAACGGAAAGCCTAATCAATCTTGTCCATTGGCTGAGAAAATTCTTTTATTAAATGAGGATTGAGGGGACAACAAACCTAATTGCAGCACTCTGTCCTTTTCATATTATTTCCCGTAGCTTTTACCATTTGCCTTCTCAACATATTTTTTTTCTGCGGAGCATTTTTGAATATTTCCTTTGAACATGAGACAGTTGAGAAGGGAAGACTTCCTCCAAGAAGGGGGAATTTGATTCTTCATCTGAGTTGTCCAGTTTGGGGCTCATGCAGAGTTACTGATACAGAGTGTGAAACTGGCACCTGGGACAAAGCTCAGAGAAACTCTCGTGAGTCAAATGTCATTGGAAAAGAGTGCAGGGTGAAGAGATCCAACAGGACTTCAGCTTACAGTCAGCAGTGCAGTTGAACTGGTAAGATGCTAACTTTGAGAAGTTAATTCTTCCTTGTCATCACACCTTTTGCGCTGTGACTGAAGTGCTATCTATCCACACTCAGTATGGACAGCTGTGTTCCTGCTTCTTCCTGTGCTCGTTTAGACCTCTGTGAACTTCCTTCACTTTGCCAAACTGGGTAAACAACTCATTATTAGCAATTAAACATGTTGAAATGGAGCACCTGAAGACGACAGAAGCCAGCAATTAAACTGGCCAACACTGTCAGAATTTCAGCTTTAGTTACATTTCTTTGACAATTAATGCATATTTTATTCAATAATAGATGTTAATGCAGTCTCTAATCATTTTCTTACTCTGCTACAATATTGTATAATGTTTCTCTTTAGTTATTTTCAACCTATGATCGTTTTTGTGGCTTCTCTTCCCTACATTCTGCATTTCTCTGAGAGGTCACCCAAAACAACCATTCAGAGGAAAAAAAAATTATCTTGTTACAGAAGACGTTTCTTTTTCACATTCCACTACGAAAGAGTTACCAGAAGCCAGTCTGTTACCTTTTCTCATTCCTGTTTTATGAACTGAATAATGTGAAGATTAATATTTCTTGGGATGTTGACCTGGGACACTGCTCTCTAGCTGACAGGTCTTTCTGAATCCCAATTTAGTATCAGTATGAAATGAAGATTCTCCGAATTCACAGTGGTATGAATAACAATACAGCCCATAAATATTAATAGATCTACTCAGAATGAGCCGTTGCAGCAAGCCATAGCAGAACTTATTCTAAGAAACAAACAAACAACCCTGACATCTCCAAGACTTGGTATATCATTAAAAAAACCCACAATAATTTAATACAAGAAAGTCAAACCTGCAGTGTCAGAGAAAAACTGACAGGCTGTGTAGGGCATGGTCCTCACTCTCTCTATATCAACTCTGATATCCAACTATTATCATGATATTTTTTTTTCTTCTATCTTATCAGAGTGTTCTGTGTTCCAACCTGTGTCTCTATGACCTCCAGTCCAAAAGCCACACAATTTCCAGTCTTGCTTTACCTTCTCTACACTCTTCTGATAAGCAGCTTTAGATAGTAACAAGATCACTATCCCTCAACTGCCTCCTTTCCAGGATGAACAAACCCAGTTCCTTCAATCTCTCCTCACAGATCCTATGCTCCAGTCCCTGACCAATCTGGCATCACTCTGCTGGACAGACTCCAACATATTAGTGTCCTCCTTGCACTGGAGAGCTCAAATCTGGACACAGCAAACCAAATGCAGCCTTATAAGTGCCAACCATATTCAAATAAAGGGAAAGAATGACAGCAGGATCTGAATGAGAAAGTCTAGTAAATGATTTTTCAAACAAGTAGTGAACATATCCAGTAGGTAACTTTTTTGCCACCCTCTTCTTTAAATACTTTTTTTTTCAAACTGACCTGGTTTCTCTTGGGATTGTATCATTGATGACACTCCATATCTTTCTTTCGCATAATCCTAAGAAAAGGTAAGAAACATACATCAAAGAAGCACATGAAAAGGATGAACAAAATCGTTAAGTTAACTGAGGTAATACAAACCAATTAGCTAAAATATTTCAGTTAAGAAGTTGTGTTTCAGAAATGATGTAATCTCAAAGATATAAGTGAAAAAATTGTGCCCTCCAAGAAAAATTCCAAAAGGAAGGAAACACACATTAGGATCACTATTCACTACACAGAAGTTAGTACAAATGCCTCTATGAAGAGCCTACTCCTGAAAATGTAATGGAAGTGCCATGGAAGAAGATCCACTGCTGAGCACTTCCTTCCAATATTCAGGTGCACTGAGAAAACCAGCAGACTGCCATGACAGTACAAGCAAGCTTGACAGACTACTAAAAAAAGTCTGTTATGGAAGACATTAGAGTGGGGTCTATTAATTAAAAAGATCTCAATTCCATATATAGTTTCCAACTCTAAGCCCATGCACTTCTAAATAATAAAAAAAAAAAACCCACTCATTTATTTTGTTCTATCCAATAAATGAACATAACATCATTCTAAATGCTTTCGCTGGGGCTTCTGGCTGTTTTACTTTTGTTTAACCGTGGTCCAAGTACAAATTTTTTTTTACAGAAGCCACCTATGATGAGAATCCCTTGTCGCTGATACCCATTCAGCCTTTCAAAAGAAAGCAAGACTGACTTTACAGTGAAACGAACTGATTTCCATTATCTTTATTCTCGAAGAAACAGGGACCCACAGCTTTTCAGCGCTGATCCGAGACCTTCGGGCTCAGCCCCCTGCCACGCCAGCAGCAGCCATTGAGGCCCTGCAGCAGAGGCCTGCTTGTGAGCACGCAGCCCGGCCGTGCCCGCGGCTCAGCGCCCTGCTGAAGGGGCACAAGGGCACGGCGCTCCCGCGACGCTTCTGGGCGACACACAGTTGGGCCGCGGGCTCGGGACACACCGTGTGACGGGAAAGGGGCGAGGCTCTGCAGCCCAGCACCGACTGACAGCGCCCAGTGAGGGGAACAGGAGGACAAACGAACGGCGGTTCTGCCCCCGGGCTCCTCGCTGGGGCCCGACCCGCCTCCCACGGAACGCCGCCCGGCCCCGCGGCCAGCTCCGGCCCGCGCCGCACCGGGCACGGTGCCTTCACTCTCAGCGGACCGGGGACCTCGACGCCGCGCTCGCCCCTTCCCCCCCCTTCGCTCCCAAAGGAGACCCACGTCGGCCGCCGGCTGCTCTTCGTTGTCCGGGCGGCGGTCCTTGCCCTGGCCGCGACCCGCGGCGCTCGGCATCTCGCTGCGGTACCTCACGGCCCGGCCCGCCTCGGCTCGGCCCCACGCCGCTTCCCCGCGCCTAGCTCTCGCGAGAACGTGGCGCGTGCTTCGCGCGGTCGGTGAGATTATCGCGAGACTGGAGCTGCGGCATTGGCGGTGTGCGGCTCTTTGTGGGCGGCGCGAGCGGCCTCAGCGGCTGCGGCGTCCGTCAGGGTGGCGGGAACCGCGAAGGTTCTTGCGTGCTTCCCCTAAGGCGAGTAACAGCCCAAACTGTGATTGTTTCACTGCTGTCCTGACGGGGTTCAGCGGCTCCAGCAGCCACATACTGCACCGAAATCTGTCACGCCACAGCGGAGCTGCGCTGCTCTGGAGCACAGCGCTGGCGCTGGGCAGCGGGTGCGTTTGGTCCCCGTTTGCACAGCTGTGCCGGCTGGCGCCTTGTGACCTGAGGTAAAGCGTCAGGCTGAGCTGGCGAGCCGGGCACGCTGCTGCTGACACGATGGGTTTGGCTCAGAAGCTGAACCAAAGTGCGTTTTTGTTCCGCCTTAGCCCGATAGGTTATTCTCCTCTCTTCCTGCTACTCCTGGTCCTCTATTATTAGTTAGCTAAAACCCAAAGTAGCTCTGGTCATTTCAGGAGAATGAACGTAAGAGCAAATCCAGGTGTTTCCCCGCAGCTGGGTGCTTAACTCAGTGCTGCAGTTTTGAGGCTGGGGATGGCTGCAGGTGCCAGCTTTCAAAATGCCTACAATTGAAGTTGCGAGCAGCTGTTGAATCCTATGGCCAGAGCTAGTTTATTTTATGCAGGAAAAGAAGAGGGAGTTAGCGGGCCTGATTTAAGCTGCAGCTTTGAACTCACACATTTGACTAACTAATCCTTCTTGTGGTATCGATTAGGGTTCTTCATTTCCTGCCCGACAGTTGTTTATTTCACAGCGCTCTGTTCTGCATCGGTTCAGCCTTTCTTCTGGTGGGAATCCCCTCGCAAAGTTCCCCTTCTCCCTCTGTTTCACAGAATTTCATACTTCACAGCTACAAGTCCGCTTAGCTTTCACAGAGTCCTTTCTTCTCATGGGAAACGCTATTGCAAGTAATAAAGATGCAGTAACAGAAGAGACAAACCACAGTTAGTTCTCGTGCCTGCTCACCAGGAGACACAGAATTAGGTATCACGCAGTCCAGTAACTGTAACAAAGCACGTGGATTTCTTGCAGCATGTCACTTGTGTCACAAGGCTGAGCAGAACCACTGCTGAGCCTTAACTAACAGATGCAAATCTCGTGCCTCATCACTGAGGGATCAGTACCATCTGCATGACTGTACTTTGCAATCATTGGTATTTCTCTGCCTTTGTGCAAAATTCAATAACAGCAAACCAACCCTGTAACCCTTGGTTTTATGCTGGGAGCCTTGCAGTAGTGAATAGCATAATGAGTATTTCCTCCATGGACAAATAATCTGAAGGTGGTTCTGAAGGAAAAAACCCTTTTAACTTAATGGGGGTGTTAACTGAAAATAAAATATAGCCACTTAGGGGGCACTTTAATTAATTATTCCATTGCCAAACTTTCAGAAGAAGCATTTTCCAGAATTCATCCTCTTGGGTCATTTCCTTTGCCTTGCAGTGCTAAAACAGGGTTTTTGGAAAAAAAAAATCTACAATACACTGAAAACAAACAAGATTATTAATTTCCTGATAATATTAATTTCAGATTTGTTTAAATAAACCCTTCAAAATTCTTGATGTAATTTGGGTCTGTAGCAGAAACTTGTTTTGCCATATCCCCCTTGCTAAATGTATTACAACTTTTCAGTTACGGGAACAAAATACTACGTGACAGTGCTGCAGCTCATCTGCTGCACCTTCTGTCTCGCTGCACCGTTATTGAAAATCACTTAATTGGGGCAGTACCTGCAGTGAACCTTGGAGTGGTAAGCGGGAGCCAAGCCGGGCCCAGTGCGGAGGGGCTGGGAGACCTGCGGCCGCCAGCGCTGTCCCTGGGGCTTCCGAGGATTACCAAATGGAGATGACATCACCCGCAGCCAATCGGGGGGCCCCGAGGGGATGGCTGGATGGGAGCCATAGTCCACTTAAGTAACGAGACATGACATACCATGTGCTAATGCTAAATAATTTATCCCTCAGGCATATAGAGAATCGCAAAGCCAAGCTGAGACCTGGTCCACAGTTTGTAGTTTAAATTAAAACTGCTATTTCTATCTTAAAGGGAGAGAGGAGCTTGTCAAATGTTGTGATGAAAAGTGAGGTGCAGAAGTCTTGCTCCTCTCTCTGTAGCTACAATTTAATCTAATCTTATCACTGTGTAGTGATTTGTGGAATGTACTCCACACATTTCTATTAACACACAGGAAAATCTTGGTAAATATTCCATATATCCTTGAACCTTAGGCACTAACACCTGCAATATCCTAAACATAAGATATAGGTATGTCTGTCTTACTAATGTTACAAGAGTGTTTGTGTCTCACTAGGGATCCAGAGGCATTTGTTTCTGCTTACCCTGAAGATCACCATCTCCCCTGTATAGTTTGAGCTAGCAGTAAACAGTGTGGATGTGATGTGAAGCATAGCATTTCTTTGCCTGCTGTTGGCTCCTGGAACTCGTAGTATAGCCTTTCCAGTTCAGCATTGCAACTGAGCCTTGCCAAACTTTTGCCATACTTTTGTTAAAATATAGTGATGATTTTACTTAAGAGCTGGGGCCACACATCATACAACACTTCCACTGAAATCATGAGAAATTGACAGTAGGCAGCACCTTCCACAGTCTATTCTTATGTAGCACTTTGCAAAAATGGTTGCTCAAGTATTCTTTAATTTTCCAGAAATTGACAGTTAAATATGAACTGTATTGATGGGAAGGAGATAAGAATGGCATGTTATTTTTACCTGAGAAATTAAAAAGGCTTGTGGCCTATGGACTAAGTGAGAATATATTTATCTAGACTCTATGTTGTTTGGCTAGTTAAAACCCAAAGAGCACAAAGTGGTACAGAGTTAACAGGAGCATGTGGAAAAAAATACAAAACAAATTGGTAGTGTCTCTGAGAGGTCTTGTGGGAATTCAGCTTTATTGCCACAGTAGTGTACTTTCCAGTATGCAATTACTCGTTGTCATGGAAAGGGATTTTGAAGATTCCTCTTCTTTTGGATGCTACAAAGCATGCTTATATTAAGTAAGAGGTTGCACTTGATTTTTCCTTTCTATGTTAATTTATGTATCTATGTTCTTGTATGATTCTCAACAGGCCACAACCCATATTCCTCTCAGATAACAAAAAGGAAAAAAAAAAAAAAATGTAGTTCTCAGTGGTTAAAGAAAGCTCTTCTATTTATAAATTTCAACCCTGGCAAAAATGTATTTTTTAATTGATCATTCTTTTTTTACTCAAACATTTGTACAATGAGCAACAAAGGCTTTGCATCTAAATCCAAGTAGGAACAGAATTTGGCAAATCTAATTCCTTCCTGGATTTTCGCAGCTCTACTTCCTTTAGGAAGTTTTTAGTCAATGGGAAACAAAGGCTTATTGAAAGGATTAAAGTTGCAACTATTCTCTTTGTTTCAGAGGTTCAATCACGGTTTTCCTCTAGTAAACAACATTTGCAATTAATAAGACTTCTAAAAAAACAGGAACTTTGGGGAAGTACGTGATTATGATAAGCAGGATTTCTTTTAACAGAACTCTATACAAAGATGCAGTCTTTTTAAGTTAAGACAATGATAAACAACTGAGTTTCTCAATGCATTTTAAAAGGATTCCTTCTGATAAAAGCAAAACAACATGCACTACAGTCAGGGATGGGCAATACATTTAAATAGGATAAATCTAGTCAACCGTTTATTGTGCCCCAAAATGATTCTAAATAGCTGCTAACAACTCACATTTCATGTCTTGCATAAACCTAGTAATCATGTCTTTCACTATGAAATATCTGTGCCCACTGGATATACAGCACTGCATCTATTTATGAACTATTACCCATAAATTGTTTATCATTTCCTTTATATGATGCTTGAGAAAGGCGTTTGGATAGCAGTTATCCGTGCATGAATAAGAACACGTGGAATATTCAATCTTTATAATTTATCTTTTACCGATTTTATGTCAGGAAATAGCTTCTGAATATGTTCACGTCAGCTATATTTTTCTTCCTCACTCTATGTGTATTCCTAAGGAATAATTCCCGAGTGAGGGAAACTGAGGGATACTTCGTGACTTTGGTGACAGCCTTCCCTGGAGGGCAGTGTGGAGCTGCAGGATGACTCGGAATGAGTGTGCCGGGAGACGTTCCGTGAACAGCTCATCTATTGTTTTGACCCAAGTGCCCAATTCTTTTTCTGAGGTGGCTCCTGTCCAAAAGAGGCTGAAAACAGCAATCTGGAGCATAAAGGAACCGCAGATCTGATTAGCCCCTTAAGTGCAAGCCCATTGTTATTTCTTAGACGCCATTGCTCATTTACAAAAAGCATCTTAAGCCATCGTCTTTCTGATAATAATTTTTACACTTTTATCTCACACGCAGGCAGACTTTTTTCTATCAGATTTTTTGATTAAGTGTTCCTGTGCACTGAGTGTCTTTGATAACTTCTAACCCAGTTGGCTTTGGGTGAAGCTGTAAACCTTTAGAAACAGGAGGTTTCAGTAGAAATCCTGACTAAGAACTTTCTTTCAGCGGCAGGAACAGTGCTCTGTTATCAGTAAAATGTGAGTCAGGCACCCACATAAAATCTGATCTTTGAGATCATCCACTGCGAGTTCTTTGTTGCTGCCTAAAACAAACAAGAAATAGAGTCGAGTCATCTAAGTGATTCAGTGTGACAAACAGGATGGTACATGCTGCTTTTCAGACATTTTCCTAAAGCATTGTGAGCTAGTTTGTAAATAAAGTGTATTATTGGGTAAAGGTGCTACAACAGACATTGTGCATGCATGCATTGAATCAGGCTTGAAGACAGTCACATAGAAATTTGTAAGTTTGCGTAAACAGACAGGCTGATTCCTAGAGGAAATAAGCGTTAGCATGAGAACAACAGCTGAACTAAAATCCCATAAGCCAGGAAAAACAGCTACACAATTACACTAACAGGTGGTTGGTTTCAAAACAAATTTCAAGGTCTGACAGCTCTGTGCACCTGCTTTGGGCAGATTTCTTTTAAGAACTCAGATTTGGCATGAGCCAGTGATAAAAGCCATAATTCTTTGTGTCTGAGAAAAGTCATAATTACCATATAGTGATGATAAACTTCTAAAGCTTGCTAGAAGTAGCACTTAGCCAAAAGGCAATGTGGGTCATTCTGCACACTGCCATTATAGCTCAAGCTTTTCTCTACCTGAGAGCTTCAGGCAGACACCATTAGGATCAATCCTCTCCTGTAAACTGAGATAATTCCATCTCACTAGGATGGTGTGATTTGGTTTAGGTATAACTTCAGCCTTTTCTTTTGCCATCATAAGAAAAATCAAATTTTATTTGATAGGGGCTTTAGACAAAGATACTCAGAAAATTCTGTTTTAAGAGATATATTCTGAATTTCTTTTAATTGCAAACATTTTTTTTGTGGAGGACTTATATTTATTTATTCTGAGTTTATATACGATTTTCCTTTCCTGAGTTTTAAAGTAAAGCAGGTTGTTCGTTTTAATTTCAGGGGAAAAAATGAAGATGTGCTCTTATCATTTAAATGTCTGTACTGGTGATCATTTTGGATGGCTCACATGTGTCAGAAATAGTAGAAATTTAAAATTTGATAAGAACAGATTCACAAATGTAATATTTGGGGTTGAAGTTAATTAGTTTATATGGAATTCAAATATTATTTTCAGAGTGGTCTGAACACCCAGAAATTAAAGTTCTTCTCATATTCAGGTAGTGGGGGTGATACACAGTGCCAAGTTTATCACATTTCTGCAAGACCTGGGCCTTCATTTTTTGAACACCTCACATTGCCAACCTAACATGTTATGTTTTTATGTGAGGCAAGCATGAGTTCTAGAAACATTTTGTTTGTTTCTTCCAGAGAGAGCAGGGAGAACATGGTATTAATTTTCTATCGTGAGCAACCAATGTGTCTAAGCACAACTCTCACCTACAGTTCTGGGGACATAAGTGTGAGTGAGCTGTATGTTGTACAAGCTGCAGCTGCTTTTTCTGCTGTAATTCTCACCCTTGTCTGTTGAGCAAACTTGTAGACATTTATAAACTTCAGGATGTTATAAATTGTGGGGAGTGCACACAGAACTCCTAGGTTAGTTCTTTATCCTAGAGTGGATGTTTCTCTGCTACATTTAGCTGTTTTTATAGGTGATAACATGTTAAGTATATGGTTCACAGCTGGTAACAGGTACACAGGAAAATTAACCTGTGATATTCCATCTCTTTTTTACAAATAAAAAAATGTATGGATATGTACATTTTCCATAATTAATTAATATTTTATAGGGCTGTCCAGTGTCCTCTCTAAAAGAAAAAAAGTGCTTTCTCTTAAAGAAAGCAAGCTACCACATAGCTCCTGTGGTAACTTGCATTTACACCAAAGATCAATGTGAAACCACATCCTCAGACTGAACCACTGATATAGATGCACCCCTATCCATTTCAGACAGTCATCCAGGTTAGCAAAGCTCTGTGAGTGTAAACTAACCTGGTTGACCTTACTGAAACAGAACAGGAAATGCTCTAAAAAATATAGCGTAGAAAAGGATTAATATTTCCACTGGAGTGCCATATGATGAACGAATGAAAAAGAGTTAACAGGCAGTACTTGTATAGTACACCTGTTTCCAAAGGCATGTTTCTCTATAGCGTGAGTCATTCTGAGATGTGCATCTTAAGTTTTTTTTCTTTTAGAGACTGCCACTATGCTGCCTGCATTGCCATGATTAGCAGTTCTTCACCCAGCATGAAGACTATATGAGAGTTGTGTTGTATCCTAGTACATTTGTAGATTTCTAACTGCTGTGGGGTGATCCTTTGGCTTTTTAGAATGTGAATCTAAGCTTTTCAGAAACTTGGGACAGATCAGGACTTAGCTTTGGATGCTTTTCTCAGAGATCTGACTGCTGAAGAGTACTCAGATTTTAAATGGAAAGATTTGACCCACTTTGGGAAGGAAGAAGAACAAATAGAACTGGAAGTGGGGAGGTCACCTTTAATAGTACACGAACTACTTCTTAACAAGCTTTACAATTGCTTTGTTTCTTCCTCTCCTAGTGCTATAAACATGTCGAGCCAAAGGAAGACCATAGAAGACAACTGAAGGAAGCTATGAGGTCTGCTGCAAAAGCAAAGAAGCCAGCTGGACTGGTTGTATTAAACACAAGCTCTAACAGTTGTATAGTGACATATAGTCTTAAAGAAGAAATTTGTTTTTTCCCTTCAGACCTTTTTCTTTTTTAAAGAGGGAAAACTTGTCTTGAATTCTTGTTTAGATGTTACACCAACAACAGCTAAATTGTAAGATTAAATGATATGCTGTGTGCGTCTGTCCAGTTTATAATTTCAGCTGGGCCATTGGCATGTAATTATACTTCAGTAGCAAAGCCAAAACATGTAAATGTCCTGTACAACATCCTTGTCTCTAAATTGGAGAGATGTGGATCTGACAGGTGGAACATCTGGTGGATAAGGAATTGGCTGGATGGTTGCACTCGAAGAGTTGCAGTCAATGGCTTGATGTCCAGGGGGCATCCAGTGATGAATCGTGTTCATCAGGGCTTGGTATTGGGACCAGCACTCATTAACTTCTTTGTTGGTGAGACAGTCTGACTGAATACACCCTCAGCACGTTTGCAGATGACACCAATCTGTGTGGTGCAGCTGAGACTTGCTAGAGGGAAGGAATGCTGTCCAGAGAAGGCAGGCTTGACAGGTGGGCCTGTGCAAACTTCATGACATTCACCAAGGCCGAGTGCAAGATCCTGCACCTGTGTTGGGACAATCCCAAGCACAAATACAAGCTGGCCAATAAATGGGTTGACAGCACTTGTGGGGAAGGATTTAGAAGTACTGGTTGATGAAAAACTTAATGTGAACTAGCAGTGCGAGTGTGTGCTTGCAGCCCAGAAAGCCAACTGTATCCTGAGCTACATGAAAAGAAGGAGGGACAGTTTACCAGGGAGTGTAGTGACAGGACAAGGAGTAACACCTTTAAACTAAAAGAAAACAGATTTAAATTAGACATAAGGAAGAAATTCTTTACCACAAGGACAGTGGGGCACTGGCACAGGCTGCCCAGAGAAGCTGTGGATGCCCTATCCCCAGAAGTGTTCAGAGCCAAGTTGGATATGGGGATTTGGGCAAACTGATCTAGTGGACCTATGGCAGGGGGTTGAAACTATGTGGTCTTTGATGTCCCTTCCAACCCAAATCAGTCTATGATTATAGGACAGAAAACGGCCAGGAAGCTCAGTGTGTGTTTTATCTACTCTCTACTGCACTTCTGTCATCTTTTCATCATTGCAAAGTTTATTTGTGGCACTACTGGGGCAGAAAAGTGACGTAGATTTGAGTCACTCTTGGGTACAAGTTACTGTATCTGGTTGGGATTGTTTTGCAATACAACATTTTCATAATTATGTGATATCAAATCATTTTGATATCTATCATTGTTTAAAAAAAAAAAAACCAAACCCAAACCTTAGTAAAAGATTTTTAACTGAGCATTTAAAAGAGCAATTTGTTTTGAACAAATCCAGATTGATTTTTCCAGGAGCATACAGATGGGATGCTATGAAAAAGTCATTTATATTAACTTACTGATAATTTTTACCAACAACAGGAAAAAAGGAAGGTAAGAGTAAGTCGTCTTCTTGATTTTCTCTTTTTTTCCTGTTCTGAAATAACCTCGGCAGCCAGTTTAGTGGTTGGTGACCCTGCCCATGGCAGGGAGGTTGAAACTGTATGATCTTCGCTGTCCTTTTCAACCCAGGCCATTCTATGATTCTGTGATATAGGAAAAAACTAATGCATGATCACGAGGTTAACATCAATAAAGGTGCATAAAGGTTCTTGTAGTTCAAACTGTATGAAAACTAAAAAGTTGAGAGCATTAGATCTTTCTTTTATTTTGAGATAGCATAGAAACCACAGCATGGTCTTTGGGGGCATTATTACATTTTAAAAACAATGGGTCTTGTGAGCAATGGCTCCATTGCTCCAGTCTTCATCTAATATTAGCAAAGTTTGTAAGCGTTGCAGCTAGCCCATCCTAGCTAGAACCAGAGACATAGATATTAAACAAACAAATGAAGGTAAATTTAAAATATTTTTTTGCTAAGTGTTGCTGAAGCATCATTTGGCATTCTGTTCTAGTCATTTAAACTAATGCTGGGATTTGCACTTCAAAGCAGTTTTCCCATATAAGTTATAAGAGGGCATACTTGGTCCTGATAATGGAAGCATTTAATGTGAAGTGATTTCTCCACATTTCTCAGTAACTTAAAATTGCATTTTTTGAACTAGTACAATGAAGGAAGTGAGGGCATTCTCATACATAAAGCTCACTTTTTAATACATAATAATAGACTAGATTCTGTTTGTAGTCTTTCTATAGCCCTGGTAAATAGACAGCTGCTTAATCCACGATTGAACAGAAGATTTTAATACGTCCACTTCCACTAAATGGCTTTCCACTAAAAAAGACTCATTTTTCTTGGTTTGCACAAAATTATAGAGCAAGCACATTTGTCATTGAATTGGGAAATTCATTTTTTAATGCAATATCAAAATTCTTAACCTCATGTTTAGGAGGCCATAAATACAGTTGAGAATGTTGAATAGTAGTTTGTGACATTTTGTATCTGGAGAAGCAAGGAATCAGGGTAACATTGACAGGTCATAGATTAAAATTTTGAGTGAGAGCAAGTTTGTAGATATCAAATCTAACTTTTCCTAGTTTGTGGTGTGTAAAAAAGGTGGTATGGTTGTTGAATGCAGGTGGTACATCTGTACATATGATTAGAACATACATTTTCAGAATACCCGTTTCCAAGGTCACTGTAATGTTACACACCATTCTTGATCCCTGTCCCTCTTTTCTTAACCATGGATGAGGAAACAACATGCTTTTGTTGTCTAGGGGGTGTGCACAAGCATTTGCACAATGCATACTGCCTAGTGCCCTCTGACTCCTTTCTTTTCACTTTTGACCCTGCACTGGGCAGCCTGGATTGGTTTCCATAGCAAATCAAGTCTTATTTGCAGACAGACAGGGCCAGTTGGTACCTGTAGAAGAATGGCTCTGGGTGCAGGTGTTCCTCTGTTGCTGTGTTCTCCTATATAATCAATGAATATACAGATGTTATAATTACAAAATATACCAGAGAGTTTGGCTAAGCAGGTTATTATACCAAAAAGAGAATAGATAGATGCTTACCCTTGTCCTGGGCTCACTGTAAAACTCCAAAGGAGGAATTTCCAGAAAGAGAACCTTCCCTACTGCTAGTCAGCTCTTAAATGGGTCTAGGAGAGGTGGAGCCAGGCTCCACCGCTTCCTGCAGCACAGGTGAATTGCCTTCACTAGTGCTCCAAGGGCTGACTCATTGCTCATCTCAGGTGATCAATCAGAGGTTCAGGCTGTGATTCAGCAGTTCCCATACATCTCCCTGTTGCTGCAATATTTAATATCAGCTCCTCAGATTTTCACTACTTTCTATTTGAAATTTTACAGACATCTCTGATATAAATCAAAGGATGTTTTCTTTTCCTGTTTAGTCTTCAAGAGCCACGTTCTGCTTGCATACACTAACTCCCATTTGTAAATAGTAACTCTGTCTCTGTGGTTGGTTAAGTTATTGAACTGCATTTCTCATTTTGGATTTCACTTTTATTTTCAAAGAAATGGTCCAGGAATCTTAGGAATTAGAAATGAAGACGAGGTTTTACTGAATTTTTTTGCAAGCTGAAATATTTCTGACAGTAAAAATGAAATTTTTATCTCCGTTAGAGGTACAGATACATTTAGAAAATGGTTTTATCCACAATACTTTACTTGGAGGGAAATTTGAATGCTAAGGTATCACCAGATGAAATGCAATATGCATGCACAACAGGAACAAGAAGAGATGGCTCTGTATGAGAGAGAACAAAACTGAGGAAACAGGAAGAAGGAGAATGCAGATTTTGCAAAGGGAATACAAAACAAACAAGCAAACTCTTTTGTGTAATCCATGTAGCAAGCAAGAATAATAATAACAGAGAAATAAATGCAGCAAACAAGAAATGACTAAGAAAATGTTATACTCAGCGATCTGATTGAGCTAGAGTTGTCTACATACCATCTACTCTCTTGTACTTTGAAAGCAATTTGAAGTACTCTAAGAGAAATGAGAAAAATGCCAAATTAAAGTAGTTTTGACTTTGGATGTTTGAGCTGTAAAATACTCTCATTTGTTTGCCTGTGATATCATCTACAAGCGGTGATTGATTTCTTGCCATTCACTATTCATTAATTACAACTAAAGATAGGAATGGAGCGTTCAACCTTTGACGCTGAATAAGAAAATAAGCTGTACATGCAAAGAGAACATATCTTCTGTGTTACTGTTGTAGCTATTCCACTTTCTGTATGAAGCTTTTAATCTTTATAAGTCATGAATGTCATATAGCTTCTTCTACAGTAGGTTGAATAGCATTTCAAATTATGGCCTAGTGGTCAAAGACTGGAAATTAACCTAGAATAGCAAAGAAAAATAATCTTGTTTTAACTTACACTGCAGGTAATGCAGAGTCTTCTACAGCATCAGAGCGCTTGTAGTTTCTCAGTGAGAGTATTGTTCCGGACTTCTTAAACACAGTGTTCTTATTTTAAAAGCTTTTTAGTTGATTCTGTGTCTGGAATCATTTTCTGTGCAATATACTGCTTCAATCCCATGTATTCATAATTGCTAGGGGAAAACAATGTCATAAGTCCATTCATGATTTCAATTATGATGGTGGAAACTGGGGAGACTCTTCAGTGCAGCAGTAACACTTCTTTTTCTTCACTGCTGTTACAAAAAAAAAATAAAAGGATAAAACATTTTTTACGTGTTGTTCCAATTTGATACAACTCAAGCCATGATCTTATTATGAACTTCGTAGCTTTCTTCCTTTGTTTGTCACAAACAATTTTCTGCTTAGGTGGTAATTTTAGGTTTGCTTTGGAAAAATGGGCGTTCTGGCTTTGTGTCTCAAACGTTTTGGCCTTAAACTGAACAGAATACAGCCTGGAATTACTTGAAACCCAATTGCTTCCAGTAACCTTGGAAAGGCTCATGTAAATATGACATGAGTTCTGAAGAACAATACTGAGAGGTCTGTTTATGCGTGAGAGGAAAAACTTAATGTCCAGACTAACAGATTTAAAATTCATGTTTCTATTTCATAAATCATCTCCAAAAAAAAAAAAAAGTCAGAATAATGCCTGGGGTTTAATTTAGCCATTTACAATTGGTATTTTAGTTTGCTGTTATTTTTCATTGAATAGCAAATAATGTATATGATACATTTATAAAATGATTCTGTTCTTTCTTCTTTCTTTTCAACTTCTATTGATTTTTCCCCTTCTCTTTCTTTCATTTCTTTCTAGTTCATCTCTTGATGTTCTGAGTTTCTTTCTCAGTTATGCGTAGTTTCTCACAATTGGCAAAAAGATGTCAATGGAATCAAGTCAATTAGGATACTTTTATTTTAATATTTATTTTACCTTTTTTTTAGCTTTATACATTGTAGCCAGCTTGGTGAGATGCTGTATTTAAATACAGGCATCATTAGTGAAGATTTGTGTGTGCACGAGTGAGAGCAGAATTGGCTTAAAGTCTACGTCAAAAGGAAATTGTGTAGGATCCTGCCATCCCTGTTTCCCATTCCAACAGCAACGGGCTGAATCAGAAGGAAACTAATGAATTTTGGTCGATTTCCTTCAGCACACCAAAGCTCTTTAAACACACACTGAAGAAGGGAAATGAAGTAGGATTAGTCCATTTCCCTTTGAAGCCAGCTGTGTGTTCACAGTGCAAGTACTGGAACGTTATTTCACTTGCCACTTTCTGGCTGTGAGCCAAATTGTAGTATCATCTTAAATTGATGCAAGAGTTGAAAATACCCGGTGTAACACACAGACTGCCTCTGAGCAGTGAGTCAGAAATTGGTATCGGAATGGCAAATTAACTTGTGTTGTTATCCTTCAGTTCTTTGCCTCTCTGGCAAAGAACTCGTCTTTTTCTTTAGCTTTGAAGTGGCCGTATGCAGTTCTGGGCCTTATTTTCCCTTTTAGATTCCCTTCAGGTTTTTCCCTTTTAGACTTCAGACGGGACTGTGAATTTTTAATGCAGTGTTAAGACATGTTGTTGTTTTTTTGTTTTTTTTTTAGTGCTATAAGGTGTATTTCATCTTATGCAGAGTGTGTTTGGGGAGGAAGGACATTTGAGGAACTGTGTAATGCTGTATATGTGTGACTTATGCAATTACTATTGTTCTGCCTTTATATAGGACTTCTCTCTCCAGAAACTTTCAAAATATTTTGTAAATAATATAATGATTTCATAGCATGTGAAACTCTCAGGGTCTGCAATTTTCTTTGTGCACCAAAAGGTTGAGACATCACGAAAAGTGCCTGAGTACTGTCATAGCTGTGAAGGGAAGAATTGGAGCACATAGGCTGGAACTGTTCTAAAGATTTCTTGGATCTCCGTGTTCTCACAGAGCCTTAATTGTAATTTGTTCACAGGCATTGGGCTTAGCTCTGTTTGTTATGGAGCACCTGCCTTTTCCATGTTTTTCCATGCCACTGTGTTTTTTCTGTTTAGTTATGTCATATTTTTGAAAGGTGCAAACTAAGCTGACAAATGCACTGCCCTGGTGGCATAAATGCAATTGCACCAGGCATTTATTGGTATGGCAGTGTTGGCTGGAGGTTACCCAGTTTTCACAGTGTGCATTGATGTAGCAATGCTGGCAGAAATTTGTTCTGTAATGCTGACTCTAGGCATCAGTGGATGAAGATTCTTGGTTGCCCTTAAAGTAGATGCAACCAAAAGTAGATTGTATCCAAATTAGGGATTTGTAGATGAGGACTGGGACTTCAGACTCAGCTGAGAGGTGAGAGGAGAATCAGTGGAATGCTCAGAGCACCAGAGCAATATTAGACTGTGTCAGGCTGAATGCAGCACAGCTTCTCTCTGAGGTTCACCTTTGCTTGCAGATTGAGGGAGCTGCTGAGTTGGAAACAGAACTGACAAAAGGCAACTAACATAAAAACATGCTGGCAATAAATTTAAGGAAGTTATCAATAAATATAAGGAAATATTTTGACTGCAGTTTCTTATCTAATAACAGTACCATCTATAATAGCAGCAATGGATTATAGAAGAGCTGAGTTCAGATCCCAAAATCTGAATCTGTATGGCCTTGGCTTTTAAGAACATTATGCAGACCAAACCTAAATGTATGGATAAAACTGATATCTCTTCAGTCTGTGGAAAAACCAAAAGAATTTTTTAGTTAGCTTTTCTTTGTTCTCAGGAAGGCACAGTGAAAGGAGGGAAAATGAGAAAAGATATGCTTGCATTCCTAAAGAGGCCTTAAAAAAAAAAAAAAAAAAAATCAGCACAACACCCGGGTGATAAAGAGTCAGGTAGGAAACAATGAACTGCCTTGAGAATTTGCATGCAAAACTGCCCTTAAATGAGAGCTACAGGAAAGCTTGGCAAATATCAGTATGTACTGTTAACTCAGCCAAAAGAAAACTGTCAGTATTCTGCAAAGCCCAGAAAACAGTCCCAAATGTGTGCACACAGATTAGACATGCATGACTTTTAGGGGCCCTGAGATGGAAGAGGATGCACCCAATCAGGGGAGTG
The DNA here is from genome assembly GCF_987193195.1 of Phasianus colchicus. Lineage (NCBI taxonomy): Eukaryota > Metazoa > Chordata > Aves > Galliformes > Phasianidae > Phasianus > Phasianus colchicus. The sequence goes on along the minus strand of NC_143442.1, from coordinate 6,215,878 downwards.
GGGAAAAAACAAACAAACAAAGAAGTGCAAATAATTCAGTACTCCCAAACCCTCCACTATGGAGATGTTCCCTTTTGTAACTAATACAACAGAGGTAGAAATTAGGCCACGGCATCACTGGAGCAGACGGGCAGGCTCTGTCTGTGCAGCAGCAGCATGTGCTTCTTTTCAGGGAGTTGCATGGCAACGGAATGCTGTCCGCCTGGGTAGCTGCAGGAGCCCATTGAAACCCATGGACAGCCAAGAGAGAAGGAGAGAAAGGAAGAAAGGAGTGGGGGAGTGAGCTCACCAGTTCAGACATTTCTGGCAGCAGAGAGAGGACACCAGGAATGAAAGAGGGGAAGTAAACTAGGAAAAGGGAGAAAAACTGTGGTTGTTAAAGAGTAAACCTCTCCAGAGATACCTAATTTTATTTCATACAGGACAGAGGGATGTAATGTCATTGATTTGGTAGAACATGCGAGGATAGTCAAGTCCACAGAGTATGTTATTTTGTACAAGTTGAACAGGCATGCTTCTGGAAATCAGAAAGTCCTTGCAGAAAGCTGGATATGCACACATGATGTTACTGTGGAGACTGAGAAGCATCCTCTAAGGCTTGCCCCGTGTGGCACTTTGGGTGATGAGGCTTTCAGGCCAGTAAACTCAGCTGCCACTAGCCCAGCAAAGACATGCAAGCTCCTGTAATGACATCATTAAATGCTGTGCTGAGGACAGCATCTATTGCAGTGACCAATAACTAGATCGCATGGCTATGCCAAGTGACTTATTTCTGTTAGTTAGTTTGGAAATTTGGTAAGTATCACTACAGCTGGGATTTGAAAGTCTAAGGGAGTCAAGTGTTTAACTCTCACTGAATTTCAATTGCATACCTCCCAGGGAAAATTAATGAGCTGATTCCTAGGAAACGTTGCCATTTCCAGAAGAGCCCGCATTTATTGCTTGCTGTCCAGTTGTGTTTCCCCCCTCCTTTATAGATATAAAGTATTCATTTTTACATGCAGAAATGTTTATCAGAAATCTCACTCATTATTAATTTTGGAAATACAGATTCCTTGCTCTTATGTAACAAACTTTCAAATGGCTCCAATTAAATTCTTCTGCCAGAATTGTGAAATAAACTGCTTCAAAGACTGACACTCTGACCACTCTAAGTTAGGAACTCACTGATCTATCTGGTTAGTGCTCACTCTCTCTCACTCACACACACACACAGACTCAAGATCAGATTCCAGAAATGAGCACTAAGTCAGCCTTCACCAGAGGCTGTTGCAGCATGCTTTCTTAGTGAAAACTCAAATCCTGAAGAAAATGTTGGAATTCATTGAGTATCCAAGCAGGAAACATTCTTTTAAATTGGACCAGTATTCCATCTAATATGAAGCCAATCACTGACATTTACCATAAGTACAAGGATGTGTATGATGAGTAGTTTTGAAAAGGATTGCCTGTAAATAGAACTTCTTTCAATCCAAAAATTGTTAGTGGTGGGATTTTTTTTTTTTTAATATAAAAATATAAAATATATTTTAAAAAGGCTAAAGAAAACTTGTCTCGGTCATTGTAAGAACACCAAATGAGCTATAAGACCCTGTATGGGAACTGCTGAACCATGGCCTGAACCTCTGATTGATCACCTGAGGTGAGCAATGAGTCAGCCCTGGGAGCACAGGTGAAGGTAATTCACCTGTGTTGCTGAAGCCTGGCTCCACCTCTCCTAGACCCATTTAAGAGCTGACTAGCAGTAGGGAAGGTTCTCTTTCTGGAAATTTCTCCTTTGGGGTTTTACAGTGAGTTTACCCAGGACAAGGGTAAGCATCTATCTATTCTCTTTCTGATATAATGACCTGCTTAGCTGAACTCTCTGGTATATTTCATAATTATATCATCTGTATATTCATTTATTATACGAGCCCTTTCAGAAAAATGCAACTGTTGAGAGTTTGAATTATTGTTTCATGATAAACAATTTCAATATTGCATGCTGCCAGGTGTACCTGAAGTTGTCCGTTCTTTGGTTTTCCTCTAGGTATGTATAGGAGTTCAGCTAGTGGTATGACTGTACTTAATTCCTTCATATTAAGGAAAGGACTGTATGGTCATTATTGTGCATGAAACTGAGGAGATGTTAGGGATTAAAGATACTCTCCAGGAGTATGGATGTGGTGGCAGATTGTCCTGCTGTGTGAAGGCCACTCTTCAGCAGCAGCCAACCACATCTGAATTTCACGAGTAAAACTAACAGACTCAAATAAAAGCAGCCTGGACCTTTTCTCAGTTACGTAATTGAGTGATTTTCCATGGTGAAGACAGAGATTAGGAAGCTCTCTTTGCAAAAAATACCAGAAAATACTGTGTGCAGTTCTAAATTATATCTGAAAGATTCTGTTGTATGTGTTAACAGAAAATTCCAGTTTCTCACATTGTGAGATATAAAAGAAACCGTAATAAAATAAAAGGTAGACAAAATAAGTAACTTCTTTCAAAAACCAGTATGTAAATTACTGGTTAACTTTTTATTTTCTTGTTGACTTCTAGTAAGTGTTGCTTTTTTTTTTTTTTTTTAGAAAGGTAGGATGTGTGGGGAGAACTAACCATCTAGATAATGGGTGGTTGTGCTAGGTACAGCTGTAGCTAGCATATGCTGCACTCAAAGAAGCAAGTCTTTGTGGATCAAACATCTGATGTACTGCATCTATGACATTCGTACTTTAATTCACAAGTGCAGACATCTAGGGTCTTTTTTGTAGATTCTATGTTGCTGCTGTCATCTAGCATATCATTCCTATTACTCTCAGTTCACTAGGTTGTGCAAGAAACAGTTTTTCTTTCAAAGCCCAGGAAATGAGCCATGTTGATTGTTCATCAGAGAATACAGCTGAAATTCAGCTTTGTGTCTGACGGCAGGAGAATTTTTTTCTGTAATCAAGAACCATGTATCCATTCTATGCCTGAAAGTAGGATCACAAATTCCCAGCTTTTCCAGGATATGTGAATATTTCAGCCATTCTGATACAATAGTACTGGGCTCAGCCTTTACTTTTCTCTTATCAGATTTGCCATACTGCACAATACAATAAAAGCCCATACAAAAAACAATGTTAAAACAAGGTTAAGGTGAGGACATATACTCGCTAAGGAAGGAAGTTCTGAAATACTGTTTTCATTAAAGTCTTCACTCAATGAACATTATCAAAAGTCAAAGGATCTGTGGCTGAGAAGGACTGAAAGTATCCTAACACTTTTATTGCTGTATTTACTGTGGTATGAGCTTTATTGTACAAACTGATTCTTCAGTGATCTGCTCCATCTTGGTAATCCCATCCACTATTAAAATGAAAAGTTACTGCAGTAGATTAGTTGCAGTGCTTGCTGCTGTACATTTTAATGCAGCAGTAGATTTTTTTCTTTGATGCCCAGAGAAGACATTCAGAACAGAGAGCCTATGTTCAATTCTGAAATTCTCCTTTTACAAACTTCCTCTAATCATCCTGTTAAGTATATTAAGCTCTGATATACCAGCTTGAGTAGCTGATTTCAAGGCTGGATTTTCTGTGTGCATTACTAATTGGCAATGGATAGTCCATGTGCAAACCCACATGGAGCTTTTAAATTTTGCCCAGACGTGGTTTTCTGAGCACGTTTACTCAATTTCACTCAGATATCACAGAAAATATTTGATAAAAATCTCACTCACTTTGATGTGGTTTCCACAGATCTCAAAAATAGAATTTGACACATAGATTTCTTTTTTTTCTTTACTGACTCCCTCTTATGCTTGCTTGCATTTTGGGCATGGTATCATTCTGACATATCATATCCTGTACATAATTTTTAAATGACGTGGGGTAATTTAAGGAATTTCATGGGATACCACATTCCAGTGGCAAAATATCAGAAATCATCAGTCAGCATTCTCAGATTTTTTTGTGATAGCAAGAGTGATTTTTTTTTCAATTAAGTTAATATAATCTGTAAGTATATTGTGATGATAAAATAGAATCGGCTGGTAGTAAATAAATGTCAAGTGAAAGCTGCAGTTTGCTGATTCCAGCAATGAGGATGCATGGAAGTAACAGAAGGAAGCCATAATGACCATAGTAACATTGAACATTCACACTTTTCACAAATATTCTGTTCCTTCAAAAGAATAAAAATAGCGTTCACTGAGTAATCCAAATGGTGTAGGAGGGGCTTTGGTCAATTTATCAGAAGGTTTGTGCATACATCACAAGACCCGTGGGTTTTAATGGAGGGCAGTGGGGAGCACTGCAGCGTTCAGGATTCTGCTGTGGTTGCTGCTCAACTTCTGAATACACTGTAAACAATAAAAACAATTCTGGTTCTTTCTAATTGCCTGGCTACAAGCATGAAGATGTGAACACTTTTGCAACATGATTTATGTGTAAAGGAACCAGACTAATCTCAGTTTTTGTTTTGTACCAGGGAAGATTAGGATTAGAAGGGGTGTTTTTTTTTTTATTTGGTGCACAAATAATTAATAAACACTCTTAGGTCAAAGGAAACAAAAATTTCAAAAGTGTGTATATTTAATTTCCCTTCTATATTAGAGACAGATCATTAAGCATATCGAAACAAGCTCTGAGGATTTTACTGTTAGTGTGAGTCACTCGTGGATTTTATTCAAGAAAAAGAATGTCCATACATTGACTGTTGGTGTGTTTAAGGTGTTCTACTTCAAACAAATATATCGTATTTGTATGACAACATTAGACAAGACCTTGGCTTTTAAGAAGATATCATTCCAATATACCCAGGTTTTTATTGCAAAGTGCTATGGAAAGATACAGTGCAACGTAGAACATACTCAGTTTGAAAATTCTGGAGGAAAGTCTGATCTTATGTAAGATGCTCTGAGAAGCTGTATATTTTTTCTCATTTTATGATTGATCTTCTGTTTATTTGTTGGTTCTCCATTTCTTTCTCTTCTCTCTATATTTAAACATTTCTTCTTGCTGACAGACAATAAAATCAATGAATTAACAACTAAAACATGAGGTAAATGATTAAGATTTTCAGTCATTGTGAATGCTTTGTTTATTGTGAACTAGGCTATGTTTCTTAAAACCAGTTGTCAAAATGATGGCTATCAAATTAAGAACAAATCTCAATTAATTTCTTTTATATTTAAGTACAGATTCTCAATTGTCTATGTTGTCACTGCTGATAACTTGTTGAACTGTGATACATTACTCCAGCTGGGGAGTGGCCAGTATAAGTATACCAATGAATCAATGGTTCCATTTTTCTTTCTTCCCTCACCCCCTCAAATTTCATCAGTCTTACCCTCTTGTGCTTTCCTTTGACTTCTTCTCAGTTGTGCAGTTACTTAGAGAGCAATCCTAGTGTATATAGGGTCCTTTAATATAATACATGTCTTCACATTTAATTTGCTATAAAATTTACATATGTTTGGCAATGCCATCTCAAATGAGAGTAAATCCTAAGGAGGTGCCCCTTATTTAACCCAGTATCTTGTGTTATCCAAAGAATAACTTCAAAGCTGATTATTTTACCAAGAGGCACCACACAGAGCAACCCTTTGATTCTCTCCTTTTACTGCTCATGAGCTCTGATAAAACAAATTAAAATAAAATTTCTCAAAGACTTCTTTTTTATATTTTCAGTTGCCCCAATAAAAGGGATCACCTCCACATTATTGGGTGTGCTGTAATCTGCTTTTCTGTTGAACTACAGCAATTACCATTTACGCATTCCTTAGTTTAAAGGAAAAAAGAAAGCTTTATAACATGGAGCCTGTTACACAGCCCTGTCATTGTGTTTACATGATTCAATACTGCAGCTGTTTATTTGCTTTTTTCTTTTTCTCTGACAATAACTTTAGATGACTTTTGTTGAAGTGAAATCATGTTCCTGTTATTCACCTATGTAAGAAAAAGCCTACTGTGTTTGAAAGTGTCATCATGATTGAAATTGTATTGAGAATTTAATAGATATGAGCAGATGTGTCCCCAGTTCAATTCCTACACTTGGTTATAGTGAAAGATGTGTACTTCTGAGAAGCACTCTTTAAGTAATGACTATACCATATGTTGTTGTAAAGAAAAAACATTAAGGTTTAGCTAACTGTTTAAAAAAATACTGCGTATCATTCAAACTCATTTAAGATTACCAAAGTTATCTCAAAACACAGAATGAGTGATTTAAATCAAGCACTTCAGTAGTGCTGATTAGCATTTAACCTTGTGTGTTATAAACAGCTATATGGCTAACTGAGACAGACTTAGAAAATTGCTAGTTCTATACCAAACAGTTTTTTGGCAAATCATTTAACTGGGCTGCCCTGATGGTTTGTTTGATATGTGAGAACGTAGCCATCTCACACTGTTTTTATTATGAATGCAGGAAGTAATGGTTATTAGGGCCTAGGAATCCCATTAAAACATATCCTTGATTTAACATGTCTCCACTGACAGTAGATTACTTTGTAAGCGAAGGAAAAAGCTTGAAGTATTCAAGTATTAGAAGTTTTTGCATAAGGTCAAGTAAAAAAAAAAAAACATACTCATAAATGAGATAAAAGATGAAATCAACAACCTAACTCTTGGTGCATTAAAAGTAGCCACACACTTAACATAAGAACTCTGTTCATTTAAAAGACTTTGAAACAGCAAATAAGAGAATAAGTCAAGCTTATATGGAGAAGTAGTATCTTTTACTGGACAAACTGACTTAACTGAAATAACAGCTGGACTTCCTGGGGAATCACATTTTAGACTTCAAGTGAAACAAATTCTTTTGTCTAGTAAAAATACTTGCTGTCCCTATACTGCAGCATCACTGCTACTAGAAATATAATGTATTTGTAAAAAGAACTTTTTGTTTCTTAGTTAGTCTTTGTTCTGCTTCACAGAATGATTGCTTCCTCTTCAGAGCAAATTCAGATACAATGCAATGAGTCAACAGTGGTGTTTTGTACCATGTGGTCCCAGTTAGAAGTGGTATGCTTTGAGCCAGAGATCCTTAGACACAGCTTGCATGGAATTGCTGTCAGAGTCCATTAGATGTGTTCCAACTTTGTAGCCACAGGGTATGCTAGACACTGAGCCTGGAGACACTACTTCTGTCATTTACAGCTGAGCTTTTATCCTCCAAGGTTGAATCCTTGATAATTTGGTATTGTTTCAGGTCTTGTTTTATAGTATTTTCATAGGGAAAACACCAATTGTAATTAAATATTTGGTCTTTTGAACAGCATTCTGTCTTAGTAAAGTCTTTAGTAAATTCTGCTTATAACATATCCTTATGCGTGTCCTTATAAGGATATGGGCTGAGAATAACAGTGCCCTGGCAATAGAAAATGGAATTTTCTTATTGAGAATTTCTTAAGTTTCCATTTCAGATAGACTGAGGAATGACTTTGCCACTAAGGTTGAATGAGCAGTTGTGTTGGATCATCAGGAGTTTGCTGTCTGTATAGCTTTTGTATTCTGGCTGTCAAGGGTTTCTTTAGATTTTGTCACTGCTTACTACAGTATTGAAACCAATACAACTTCTGAAGTATAAATACACTTAGTATTTTATGTATCCTTTTTGAGTAAGGATAAGAAGGTTTTTCTAATATGTAAGTAATAATTAGGTGATGAAGGAATGCATATTTAAGAGTGTAATACAGTGGCACAACCAATGAGTTGTACAAGCACACCCACAGATAGTATTGTAGCTGTGGTAATCTGTGAACATAGAAGATGTTCACAAGCAAGACCAGGATTCTAGGAAGAGGCAAAGGCTGCAGTTTTCAGCAGGAGCAACAGATAAGTTTTTGTAAATGCTAGAGAGAAAGAGAAATGAAGTAGAAACAGCAAATATCAAACTATATTCTGTTTCTGAATAATTGCTTTGATAATTCACCTATTTATATTAATCTATTAAATACTTTAAGACAAAAATGTGGCAAGTACTACTAGGCACAGTAGTGGGATAGAGGGAAATGGAAAAGTCATTAGCCCCTGGGAGACTGTAGGATAGTGGTAAAAAGCTACAACAAAGGGAAAGCTCAAAAGCAAGTACTGAAGAAAAAAACTAATCTACTGAGGTAAAGAGTTCTGTATAAACAAAACCCCAGCAATACTCTTGCAAGGTAATCTCATGAATTTTAGTATTTCTTGTGGCTGTGTGTCAGAACTTCTTCACTAGTATGCTTGCCAGATAGTGATGCACTATCTTTAATGTAATTGTCTTCACGTTTGTATTTAAAGTAGACTTTCTTTGTTCTTGCATTTTCTCAAGTTGAAAGTTTTCTAAGTTTGACACACTTGTTCTTTTATTTGAGAGAATCAAAGCAGCTGAGATTGCATAGAATTGTCTCTAATCAAATGAAAGCAGATAACTCTGTAGTTTGAAAGTGAAACCCAGCAGCAGTTCCAATGAAAACAAATCTCATTAACTGTAACTGTTTTTTCTATTTATATTGCCTTGTTTTCTATCTGCTTGCAAATTGCTGTTTCTTCTTCTGTTGTAGTTCTAAGAAGCCAAAATGGAACTAAATGTGCTTTAATTGTATTTACAACATTATCTAAAGAGTCATTGCCTCTCGTATCATGTGGAAGGTACATGGTCTATTCTCTTAAAGACTCAGTTATTTGAACTTAATAGGAAGTTTGTTCTTTCGCAGTATCAATAGTTCTTTCATAACAAAGTTGTCTGAAATAGAAAGATATCTTACAAAACTATAAAAGACATGATTGGAGGCCTACTGAAGTGTTTCCTTGAACAATACAATTCTCAAACAAGTGTTTATTAAAATGCATACAGTAACAGAGGCATTTATTTTTAATAATGATGAATGTAAGTGTTTATAAAACTTCTTTTTGCCTGTGAATTGTCCTCCCAAAATATAATACAGTTCTGCTGTGAAACACACAACAAGATTGATGATAAGCTTTGCCCACTTGTCACTGCAGAAGTCTCACTGAAGATGTACTTTTAAGAAGTTACACCTCACATTTCTGATACTAAGGGTATCTATAATAGAACTGATAGAATGACAAATATTGGTTTAATATGCAAATCTATATCATAGCAAAGAACAAAATAGCTAAACTGTTTTTCAAAGTGGCAATTGCGAATGCAAGCAAAGATGCAAGCATATGTGCACATAGGCTTGCATATACAAAAGTGGAAATTTGTGTTCTAATGACACCTGTGCCTGCAAAATGTTGAATATGTAAATATGCAAGTAGGTAACTTGAAAGGACAATTTCTCATGCAGCTCAATACCTCTGATACAGGCAAGAGCTGAGGACAGCAACAGTTGTGTAGCATTAATTCATTTCTGTGAAAATAAAGCAGTTGTATTGACTTGTAACACTGGATACTGAATGTGCTTAATATGTGTGGGAAAGGTAAAGTTTTTCTGTGCTTGTTTAAAAAAAAATCCTTCTGGATGAACTGGAATCTTCTGGATCAGGTGATGCACGAGCTGCCAGTTGCTTAATGATAATCGTCTCATAAAAGTTATAAAGCATATTAAAATCATCATCCATGATTCTAATCAGTAAAACATACACTTCTGTAGTCAACTGTATATTTAAAGGGAGAATACATGGAGAAATGCTTATGATAAAATGTACAGTTCATTTTTACACAAAAATGGTAAAAAAAAAACATTGGCAGTTTGTAAGGGGAGGGGTCACATCAGATGAAAGATGTTAAAGCTAGAATAATCCTGTGCTCTGGAAAATTAAGGAGGGAAGGAATGGATGAAAGAGTAGGGTAATGAATGTAAGTAAATCACGTTAGAGGTAGTAAGATCAAAACTACAGCATGGCTTCATTAGTGGTACAGAGAAGTCTGGGAATCAAAAATACTGTACTTCTAATAGAGTGTGGAGATGTTTTTTAGGCATTTGGTACTGTTGAAAAAGAACTGATAATGAACAGTAAAAATCTCCTAAATAAGAGTACTTCTCACATTCACAGATCACAGCATTATTGACACTGGAAGGGACCTCAGCTGACTGCCTGTCCCAAAGCCTCCTCTCAAAACAGGGTCAACTACAACAGGTTGCACAGGGCTGTGTCCATTTGGGTTTTCAGTATCTCCAGTGATGTCACTTTCACAACTTCCATGGGCACCCTGCTCTGTTTTTTAACCATCACAGGGAAAAATTAAGTGGAATTTCTTATGTTTCCATTTGCTCTCACAGAGAAACTAAATGCTAAACACATTAATGGTATTAAGCACTGCATTTCCAATTAAAGAATGAATAAATTTTTTCCTGCATTGGCTTACACTGGGTTTTGAGCTAAAAAATCCTTTATGCATTGAGCATATCCCTAGGTAGGTTTTGACTATTTGAAGAAAATCGACTTTAAACAAAATCAAATAACATGCAATGGCATTGCAAGTGCAGTACTACAGTTAGAAAAATGTAAATCTCTTCACAGTTCTAAATTAGTGCTTGAAATAGATACTCAGTGTGCATATTAGCAATATGCAGTATTGCTTCCTGAATGTGGGTATTAATTAGCTGGGAGAAGTTGCTGAAAGGGAAGAAAATCACATTCTATTTTCACATATCAGGCTTAGTAAACTATCTAATTATAATTTGACTGTCAGCGGGGGAAAAAGTGCTTGGGTAATCTTTTCCAATACTGTAAGAAGAGAAAAGAAAATGCTGGACTTTTTTCCCTATCTGTATTCTGGTTGCTGGAGCAGTGATGTAACTTTGTGCTAAAATAATTTATTTTTTACCTTGTCTTACCCACTCAGTTTCTTACATGTAACTGCTTTTACTAGGATGGTGCCATGACTGTTCAAATTCTAACAAATACCATTATGGAATTTTGGACGGATACATATATTGTCTATTCCTGAGATGTTTTTCCACTGTCTCATGTCACATTTTAAAGTATAGTCTTTTTCCTTGACTTGAATCTGTATATCCCACAACTGTTGTCTTTACAGCAAAGCTTCTGAGTAAAGTTGCTACTCAAACAATTCAGGAGCTACAGGACATCTCTTCTGTATCAAAGTAGTGTTTAAAGATTTACTTTCCTTCATGGAAGGAAGAAAAGAGGCTAGGAAGGAACCTTAGGTTTTAGTTTAATTCTTTTACTATCAAATTCAGGTTCAGAATGATGATGTTGGCCACTGATACTATCCTTCCAAAGGGTAAAGTCACATTTCTCACTTAATTTACTTCCCTATTTTAATCAACTTCACATGAAATTTCTTCATGTTTTTGCAGCCCAGTACTGCTGTTTGTACAGCATTGTGCAGTTTAATCTGTTACCTAAGAATCAGTATCAAAGGTTCTTGCAGGGGCAGTTGCTCATATAAAGTCACTTTATATGCTTATCTTCGTAGCTGGCAGGTCAAATGTTTCAGACTCCACAGTATATTTTGCACTTCAACTCATTAAGACTCATGGTCAGTATGTAATTCTCCTCTGAGGTGCAGCCTGCGATGTGTATGTGGCAGTGCATCTTGGTTAAAATCGAGATCTACCAGATCTGATGTGCCTGGAATAAATTCCAAATGCAAGGATCCATCCTGCAAAAGGTCGTGGCTTGTCTTGTCATGTTGCTGAAGACCTACTTAGCTTTGGAAACTTCCCTTCCCTTGAAATTTTGCATTCTGAGAACACAAACATGACTGACCTGTGCATCTTCAGTAGATATGATGAACACAAGGTCTCTAAGAGTCAAATTTTTCAGTAAGTAATAGAAGAACCCACATAGCAAGGGGATGTTCTGTTATCTTTGTTTGCTGTCTGCATCATCAGTTTTAGACACTTCTGGCTTTAGCATTTGCCCGTATGCTTTATGACACAGGCTTCAAGTCTCCTGAGCAGAGCACCCTTATGACACACCTTAAATGTCAGCTTATGACATTTGTAATATTTTTATCCTTTTTTAGCAGAGTTTATAGTAATAGCAAAAGATATTTTACATCAACATAAAAACAGCACATGATTCTCTCTTTGCCTGTAAGTGTTTTCTTATTGCAACTGGCTTGTTAAAAATGAAGATGTTTTGACTGTACTCTGTGTCTGGGATTTTCCAGAGGCACTAATGTACAACCTATGCTGTGAAGTCTGAATTACAAAGAAGAGCTGTGGGGGAGTTCTCAGAGTCCACTTCCAGGATTTGTGGGTACAACGAATATGATGTACTGGGAACCAAAAAGATCATCCGTTCTTTCTCTGAGAAACATAGATTGTGTTTGGTTCTTGTCATGCATATTTCAGAGTGCTGAGGAAGAAAATCTCTTGTGTCTTCAGCTCAGCTTTGTGGTCCTCTGGAAGACAGGGCTGTGATTAAGTCTACGCATGTTCTTCTGGTGTTACAGAGGTCAAAAAGACCTTTACTGTTTTGAACAGCTGTTTTCTATACAAACAGTCTGAAAAAGTAGCTGGGAAGTAGATGTGGGAGGAAACAAATTCCAGTCACTAGGAACTGAGGTGCAGGAGGCGAGCTCATAGACAAGCTGGCTTGCTTACATACATGTAGACAAGCTTTTTTTTGTTTATCTCACTTGTATGAAGTCTTCATGAATTAAAGAGTGATTGTAAATGGAATAATGCAATAATGTCCTTAGCACTTCTAAACTCATTGCCATTGTTTGTGTCTTATCTCTAATCTATTTCTAATAAGGTGTCACAGATTTGGCTTTTATGTGCAAAACAGCTAATTAAAGTCATGCTCTCCTTTTTCCATTACGTTTTCAGTTTCACACTTACAAGTGTAACTGATTGTTTCTAACACCCTGATCACAAACTCTAACAGCACTAATCTCCATAAGTTCAGGAAAAGATGCAGGAAAAACTCTTAAGTATAACTAGAATTTTTTCATGCTGCTGAAGCAAAATATTTTTGAGGGGAAAATGTGCCTGTCACGACTGAAGACGAAAGTACACTTTCTCCTGGTGTAAAATGTCTGCTCTGTCTGTATGCCTGGTCTTATTACTCTTCACATTTTCTTTAGTTTTCACCTTTCCTACTAGATACTTTCTCTTGTTGACTAATCTGCCTGTTGTCATCCCTGTGATCTTAACTATGGATGCTGCCTGCTGCCGTAGTTCCTTAGCTGTGCATTAGTATCAGCTGTGATTTGTAATTGTGGTTTCTGCATATTTCTAAATTGTTAAGAATACGTTTTTAGAAATGACTGGTGATTGAAGGTACATACCTGGTCACTTCTGAAATTATCATTGCTGAAAGACACCATTGCTGCATCTGAACAGTCCAAATAAAGAAGTCTGACTCCCATTCTCAAAAGGAAGAGTGCAGCAGGCATGCCACAGTCTCAATGAGGAAATACATTCTGCCATCAGTTTCATCTTCCTTAGCTTTCTATCTCAAGCCAAATCTGAGGATGGTCTCCCTGCTGACAGTATTTTCTCAAGAAACTGTTTCACTTTCTCTCACAGAACTCACAACTCTTTTATGTTGCTTATTTATTTTAATCATCCTCTCTAGCTTCATGAAGCTCTTATTTTGTACTTTTAATACACTTTCAATGTGTATTAAAATACTTTTTTAACACTTTCAATGCCTTTCTCTCTGAAAAAGGCCTTTTTGATCTCTGTAACACCAGAAGAACATGCGTAGACTTATTCACAGCCCTATCTTCCAGAGGACCACAAAGTACTGTACACTTTCAATACCTTTCTCTCTTCCAATAGGACACTTTTTCTCCTGATTGTTCCTACACTATGCTGTGTGATCAGAATGGTAACACAAGAATGTAGGCATCTCTCTGGTTTCAGTAAGACTTCTCAAAAACTGAAACTTGAATGTAGGAACAACTTCACTGCTCAGACCAAAGTTTTGTCTTGGCCAGTGAGTCATTGTCTTGCCACTGGCCAGCACTAGAATACAGGGAAGAGTGTAAGAAGTTGCTAAGCATGTAGCAGTATTTCCTCAGCATACTCTCTGAGCCTCCAGGGATTTTCAGACCAGGAACTACTTGGGTCAAATATAGCCTCTTTGCACTTAATTGCCAATGTTGAATTTTCTTCCATTAATTTTGTGATATCCCTTATTATATACTTCTAAATTTACAGCATCTTTTAGTTCTACAAATTATCTACATAGTATGAAGAAGTACCTCCTTGTATTGGTCTTGAATCTCATAGTTCCTAGTTTTTGTCAGCCTGATTATATGCTCTCATCTACTTATCTTTGTCCTGCAAAAATTGATAAGCTTATCTACCTAGATGCTGAGAACTCTTGTATATTTTGTTGCCTCATACCTGAGGTGCATATGAACATGCGATATATAGTTTATCTTGCTAGACTGAACAGCAAAATAAATATAATCTATTCATTGAGGAAACTACTGAATCCTGATTAAAAATTATTGACTTCAATCTAATTCTCTCACTCTCTCCTTAATCTAGAATATTACCAAATATATCAATTTTCTAACTGTCTACATTTTTTTGTGCCTAATTTGGGACACTATAAACCTTGAGAAATGGCAGAAGCATTAGTATCCTGAGCCCTTGCAGCTCTTACTTATTGTCTAGTAACAAACAATGAATACTGCTGAAGAACTGCTCACATATATGTGTGTGTGTCAAACTTGGCACTCAAATTCTGGATCAAGAGACGTTTTCAAATTTTGAATCTTTAAACTCTTAGTCATAGTTCCTTAATTAATAAAACCTGCATTAGGAGTAGTTTATCACTTCAGGGTTCAACTTGAATCAGATATTTTGAAGTAGAGATCAGGTGGGCTGATAATACAAATACTGCTAAGTAACATTCTCTTATCTCCAAACACTACCGTTTATCTACTTGCCTGATGGTTACTCACCACTTAGCGTTTCTTTATCTCATTAATAGCTTTAGCCATTATCCTCCCTTCTCCTAGCCCTGAGCTAGCTCCTCTAGCCTAACACTCTTAGTTCTTGACCAAGCAGTTTGTTAATCAATGCCACGAGAGTGGCACATTGTCTTTTTTTTTTTTGTCTTCTCATGACTGTAGAAGCATCTCAGTGTAAAGAAACTGGTAATATTTAGACAAAGAGGCTTTTCCAAAATCAAAATTATTGCACAGGAGAATTAATATAGTGGAGTGATCTGTTCACAGGAAAATAAACTTGTCACGTAGGCTGTAGGAGAGTCAGCACACAGGTGCTATCCGGTGCTTCTGGGAGGATGCTTGACTCATTGAGCACTCAACACCAGTATATGAGTAAGCTGCAGCACAAAAGTAGGAGAGAGAAAATTACAGAAAGTTAGTAATTTGATCCTTTTTTCCTTTGATCTTTTTTTAAGGAACTTCACTTTTTTTTAGAGATATGGCAGAATGTTTTTAGATTGTTTTAAACATATTTTATTTTCTCACTATCTCTTGCTATTAAATCCTTTTAAATTAATCTCTTTTATCACTTTTCTCTTTCTACCTTACTTCCTTACTCTCAACGTTTGGCCTTTGATTGCTTTATATTTATCATTCTTCTATTGGATCAGTTATAAAAAGTAAGCAACTACTTCTGATGTCTCATTACTAGTTGTGGAAGCTTTCTGCTTGCTTCTGGTTACAGTTACATGATAGTTGTCATGGTGCAAGTAAAGTAAATAATAGGATCTGTAGTTTAATAAATACACAATATTCAGTTCCTATAATAAGGCAACTGAGAAGTATTTAGCTTATAAATTAAGAAAAGTTTGCTGCTGTTTAATTTTCTGAGGCTGTGCACAGGCAGCATCAGAATAACCACCAGCAGAGGTGCCAACAATTGAATCAGATATCACTGCTGGGAAAAATACATTCCTAAGTTTGACATCTGGGTCCTGCAGCTGGAGTGACTGGAAGAAGAAAGGGAAACAGTACTGACTGTCATCAAAAGAAGGTAGTGTTGCCAAGTGAGCATGGAAATTACATACAGATGCCACTTTTTTTTCTTAAGACAAATAGCTCAACTGTACAAAAAACCAACAGCAGCAACATCCAAAGATGTGCTTTGAAGTGGCTGATGGGTAAATGAGCTTTGCTTTTTTTGTAAATGAAACTGGAGATGGTAGATGCTGAAATAAACTTTATAATTGTATACATTTTAACATTTGAACAGACATTGTGAAAAGCATTTATGTGCATAGAAGGCAAAGAGCAAACATGGTATATTACTGTTTTCAAACTGTTTTCTGAATAATTCATAGTTTTAGTTTCCCAGCCCAATTCTTCACTTTACAATATATTGCTCTTGCTCAGCACATCACATAACCACACAGGACCCACTGTAGTGATACTTGTGAAAAGCCCCAACTCACTGAATGAAAAATCAGCTAGAATTTCTTCTGGTATCTCCCATAGCAGTAGAAAAGACTGGAGAAGCCACTGCATGCATCTTGATCAAAACATATCCTGTGTGAGTCTCTACTGATTTTAGCAGATGTTTGAATAAAATACTAGTCTTCATTCTTTATTTAAGAGGATGAGTGAGGTTACAGTAAATGGGATGACTAAGTATTAGAAGATTTGCTGGAGAGTAGCATGATATCTTAGCTCAGCCTTTTCTTTACTAGATTTCAAGAAAGTGCTACTTCAATTGCACACTGTGTTCTGTCTCAAAAGCTTAATTATTTATGCTTTCAGGGGAAAAAAAAAGGTATAATAGAATCTGTTTAATGCATGCAATCTTCAGTATACCTTGCTTGTATTTTGAAATGATATATCGTATCTGAATGTGGATGTCTTGTATAATACAACTAAAATTAGCTATTTCATCTCTTTATGGATGGAGTTATAGCCTTTCATTTAAAAAGTATTTTCTGTTGTTGAAAATATATTTTATTTCAGTATGTCTCTTTAGCATTGGTGCTAAGCAAGCTCTACTTCCTGTCTTTGTTTCAGCCAAAATACAACTTTACTAGAACTGTATGATTTCAGTTTTTCAACAAACTATTTCCACAAATAAAATAGAAAAAGAAATGTGGACTTGAAGGTGTTTTTGAAGTTAACGACTGTTTACATGGGTTGTTAGTGATAGGACAAGTGAAAATGGTTTTAAAGTGAGACAGGAGGTTTAGGTTAGATAGTAGGAGGAAGTTTTTCACACAGAGGGTGGTGATGCACTGGAACAGGTTGCCCAATGAGGTTGTGGATGCCCCATCCCTGGAGCATTCAAGGCCAGGCTGGATGTGGCTCTGGGCAGTTTGGTCTGCTGGTTGGCAACCATGCACGTAGCACGGGTTGGAACTAGATGAGCATTGTGGTCCTTTTCAACCCAGGCTGTTCTATGATTCTTTGATTCTAAGTGTCTTAACTGATCAACTGATTCCTTCTGGGGAAGACAGATAATGAGGTACATCCTCTAATACATAAGTTATGCTTTGTGATACATAAACCCTTCTGTGAATACAAAAAAACCTGTGTGCCTTCTTTGTTGACAAAACACTGCAGTGAGGTCAGTAAGTAATAGCATAAACTTATGAAGGATGCTTTCACTAGAGAAAGTACTAGCTCTAGCTTTAATTACACTGTCAGTAGAGAAGACACACTTGAGAATGTTGCAGAAGTGAAAAAGGAAGATGCTGTTTCCCTCAGAAATTTTGTTATGGGATTAGGAGCTATTTCTCTTTGAGATCTAAAAATAATCTGTCTTGGAAACAGTTGAGAGCCATCTGTTGGGTGTTAACAGTCTTGAAATAAATTAATGATCTGAATCTATTGTACAATTGAAAGACATCCACATACTGGAAACAATTATACCCTGTTGATAACTTCAGCTGGAAAGCTGGGTAATGTAGGGACCCTACAGCTTTCCCCTGGTTTGCAAAGGTAGTACTAGGAAGGCTGTGACATCCTCAGAGGTGCACTTCTGTAAATATATACAAGTTGTACTGACACAAATAATATCAAATTAGGTGTCTTCTACAACAATAAATTAATCTTAATAACTATGCCATTGCCATGGTACCTGGTTTTGGAAATAGGATATTTAAGACCTCTTCTATTGTAAACCTCCAATATCTGAAAGATTTTGGATGAAATTACTAAGAGTGGCTGCAGTGGGAATACTTGTTTAGAGAATAAGCAGTTGTGTTGGTGGTTATGAAGTTCTGCTTCAAGATTGACTTGAGGAAAGGTAATGTAGTTTGGCAGCTAAATATCTTCCCTGAAGGACACTTTACATGAGATACTACACTTTGAAAGGAAAAAAGCTTGAATCCAAATCAATCCTATACAAACAAGACCCTTTCTTGTTTAGCTTGTATTATATCTTGCCGTCTTGGCGCTATCTGAGCAGCATCAATGGGTCTTGCTACCATTTGGGAAACCTGTGTATATTTCAGTCACACATTGTTCTTGCAGGATTTCCTTAGGCTAAGCTGCAGAAGTGAAAGAACTCCTTTTAAGAGAGTCAGTGAATAACTAGGAAATGAGCATCAAACTAGGCATTATCTGAAGATGTTTGTTAACATGCAGGATGTTCCTTAAGGCCTCTATCTTGAATGAGAAGAGTTTTTATTCGGGAATGCTTTTTGAAAAAGCAAGAGTTCTTTTGCATGCATGTCACTATGGGCCCTACTCAGGCAAAGAGCACTATTTGATGCACTTGGCACAGGTCTGCTTCTCTTGTTTCCTTGGATATGCTGCAATACACAGCCTTATTTGGAAGAAGATTATATCTTTTCAGGAATGAGAATAGGCACAGTTTACAACCTTACATGCTTGTCGATAAAGTACTCATTTTCTATTGCGAAGCCTAACTTAAGTCATCAGACCTGTGGATGTGTATTGAGGGATCTCTAAAGGAAAAACAAAGCTGTGGAGGGAAGACCATGCACTTTCAATATAAGACCAGCTGCGACCATTCCCTTTATCTTGAAAAAATACTGCTTTTCATATCTAGCTGAGGAAAAAAAACACAACAACTTTATATAGGTAGCATACTCTGCTGTCTAGAGAGTTTGAGAGAAAGTAATTTTTTATTGCACAGTGGAATGGCAAGTAGCTGGAGAAGCATGTTTTAGAAGGGTTCCAAGTAAAGAGTACAGGCAAGGAGATAAATAAGATTAGTTTTCTATCAGTATATGATTATGACCCAAAGTGTAATCAGTTGCATTTGTGTGTCTATCTGTGTTTATGTGTATGATTGAGGAAGAAGAACAATATATCATTCCAGGAGAATGTTCTTGCTTAAGGCCTTGCCTGCAAAATTTACACCAACGGAACAAAATCTAGGTGGTTGTGTAAAATTTTTTGTAATACTGATAGAGTCTCAGAAGCAGCTTAAGAGTGAAGAATCAACCTTCAGACTGTGAATGATTAACTGTGAAAGCCATGCACTAAAAAGTTTAGAAGTCATAAACTGTAACATTGTTAATTCAAAGGCAAAAGAGATCCCTTCAGTATATTTAGTCCTCTGTTCATTGCATAACAAATTATCTCTAGGGAAAAAAAAAGCCTTAAAAGAATATACACATTATATTCATGTTTATCTAATTAATTTACAGAGAGATTCCTAACTCAGCAGACAGTTTTTGTGTATCAAAGTCAAAGGTCTTAACATATGTTGGCTTTCTTAAGCAGATGTTAAGCATTTGATATCTAATAAATAATTTAACAGTGGATTCAGTAAATGTACACAGACTATGCATTTGGTTCATTTAATATTTGGAAAGCTACTTATTTTCACAAACAAAAATCATTTAGATAAAACAGACATTTTAATAAGTCAAGGTGATTTTGTTGACAAGATTCACTTTGAAGGCTCTGTCAATTTATGTTGGTTAAGTGACTGCAAAGTCACACTGGAATATTAAATGCATTAACCACTTTTTAGTTTGTGCTTACTTGTAAATTTTGAATCATTAGCTTTTTGCTTTAGATGGTTTTATTGAGATGGAATGAGATCTTTCAAATATGTTAGAACACTGTAAATTCTCAAGTTATACAGTCTTCTCAGATGTTTTAAATAAGAAATGAAGGCATCACGTCCTGTATATGGAGATAGCTGTCGTTAAAGTCCAACAATGTAAGTGTGGCTGAAGTGTGGCTCTGTCAGAATATGATTTGATTTCTCGACCCTCTCAAGTCATAAACAATTAATTGTTTCTTTTCCATAATCCCTGTGTATTTATTGTAAGGTAATGGAACAAATACAAAGCATCTGGATATAAAAGAATTATAATTAAATTACTCTTTCCAATTAGAGAAAATGGTGGGCCTTTCCCTTGATTTAGAGTTGTAATAATCATTTGTAATTTGATTTAAAAGGGGCTTATGGTTGCATTCATAAAACTTGGAAACATTAGGATTGACATGACCTCATAGGTATCTAAACAAATTACAGGCTTATAGAGGTAGGGATATATCATTAACTCTTGAGCTGGCAGCATTTTTTTTTTTCCTACTGACCTTTGGTTGGATTAAGTCCAGTCATCAGAAAATAATTCCATTTTCAGCAGCCAGGAGTTATTAGCAGGTTTTGTTGACTCAGGATTAAGTGTACCTCAGTGGCTGAAGAGCCTTTTAGGATCAACTGTCCTTTCACCTATGGAGTTTTGTAGAAAATGAAAGGAGAAAAACATTGCAGCTAGTTTATTTCTAGTGTACATCTTGAATTTACTAGTGCACGAATATCATCTGCAGCTCTTTTTCTTTAATGTAGGAAAGTTCTGCAGTAGCCTAGGCTCCATTTACTGACAGCTGTATTTATGAGCGAGATTTCTACAAACTGGATGCTTTAAACATAAATCTTAGAAAGCTCTTGTTGAACTGTAGCAGAGTAATCAAACATCTACTGCTGTTTATGGACAGAATCGTTTCAGACTTGATATTGCTGAATGGCAAAGTCAATCTGCCTAACCCCCAGCAGAAATAATAAAGCATTTCCTAGCTTGTTTCAACAGACAGTTCTTGCTCCATAAATGCTTTTGCAAATGCATGCTTAATCATATGCAAAACATTGAACAGTAGGAGGTGCCTTCTTGTACAAGCAGTGTTCTTTGTGAAGAGACTTAGGTGCAAAAGCTCAGGGTTCCCTGCAGAGTGAGGCAGAGTAGTCTCTCCTGAAGGAATGCCTAAGCACCACTGTATTTGATGGGTGCTTTTGCCTTGTGAGTCCTTTGAAATTGTTTAACTTTGCTTAAACTGACTTGATGATTCACTGATTCTATATCCTGGTGGTCAAGATGCTTAGGATGGATGAAGGAACAGATAACCACAGATGCTCCTCTCTGGCTCTGTTGATTTCTGAACTTGGTTAATATGTCCAAACATAACACCCTCAGCTCAACATAACCTCAGCATTTCAATACCATGCAGATGTATTCTCATTCTGCTTGCAGGGTATGGCTTTACCTCATCATTTTCTCCAGCATTCATGATTTGTAAATTTAGGCAGTTCCCTTCTCTGCACAATGACTTCTGTAAATCATATTTCTAGAAGTCTTTTGCATGTATTTTGTGGGATGGACATCCTGAAGTCTTGAATTGTGATAGCCTCACGTTACCACACAGAATGTGATTAAACTTGTGTTGCCAGGAGCTGGAGAAAGCAAGTGAGTTGATAATGGTTGGTTCTCCTGATGAGCAACACCAAATGATCTTAAAAACTGCAAAGTACAGGAATAGATGGAACTATTTGCCATTTTTGTTTCAGTAAATGAAATAAATTACATTAGTGCATTCTATGCTTGTGTATACTAGACCAGGGATGTCCAAACTTTTGCCTTGTGTGACTGCATTGAGTGAAGAGGAATTGTCTTGGGCTAAATATAAAATCTATGATGCAGTTAATGTAATAAGTTTTAAAATGTATTTAATTTTTTGTATTATTAATTAAAATAAGAAATGGGACAACAAGAACATGAAACTAGTGGGTTGCACATTTATGTACTAGATGATGTATTACTGGGAAACTGGTGTCTCTATATGATAGTGGTGTGTTAAGAAGCTTTTAAACAATGCTGGTGTTTCTGTCTAAAGATGATTCAGAACAGGTAAAATGGAACTAATTTATTCTTGAAAAACAGGTGGCAGCACTTAAAATCTTGCATGCAGTAACCATACCCACTGATGATTCAGTAGTAAGAAGGATAACTGAATACCTGCATCAATTTCACGTGTAAATGCTGCCTGATTGTAATTATTAGCATTTGGTGAAAATGTCCCCAATCTTTTATGTTTCTTACTGAAACAGAGCTGAAGGTGGATTTTGACGAACAGGAGCAGGGATGGGTAAACCACTTGTTTCCTTTTAATGCCTTCTGTCAAAGGTTTTAAGTAAGTTTGTGTAAGAGGACACATCAGATTGGTGGCTTTTAGGGGGCCTAATGGGCCTCTGTTTGGCAAGCAACTGAAAGAGTACAGGTCAAGTGTGTGCTACTAGGAAGAGAATTTTTAAATGGATTAGCTTTGCAAACTGGAATTATCCTAGAGATATACAAAAAACTTTGTTCTGAACTGTAATTGTTAATGAAACTGCTGGCTGGATGAAGAGGCTCTCTTTCAAACACCTGAGTAGCAGAGTGGTTCTTAAATATCACAGGCAAAGGATCTGGCATGTCTCATCTGTCACAGATTTTATTAGGGAGTGTCCACAAAGTGCACAATGAATTGAATGCAGTTTCTTAATACTCCTTCTACATTAGACTGTAGAAAGAAGCGAGAGTGTATAGATTCAGGGATTCATGGCTCTTAAGGTTTTTTATTCTCTGGGCTCAATATGGTCAGATTGGTGTACCCTATGTTGAATATTCATGCAGTTGTCAGGCCCTCCCCTCATTGTACAGTGATAGGAGAACAATGCAGCTGCACATATTGACACCATTGACACCAACAGTTTGTTTAGGCTGAATTTGACATGACAAGGCTGACTGCATTTCTTCTGTGGAACTAAGTTTGTGTTTGTGGGAGGGACTTAATATTTTTTTTCCTAGACATTATTCATACCAAGAGGCAACTTGGTATGAATCAATAGGTTAATTATAAGTAGGGAGAGTCACAGCATTACACTTTAGGTAAATTCTTGGTATTTTTCTTTACAGGAAGCCTTGCTGGAACATAATTGCTCTTAAATAGGAGACCAACTCCCTGCCTTTTAAAAAGCATATGAACATCCTATTCAGAAAGTTCTGTGAGCTGTACATGAATACTTTCAGTCTGATAAGCCAAATGAGTTATAATCAAGAACGTGATTAATCACACTATTATAGATCTATTTAGTTTAAAAACTGCTATTCAAGATGCCGTGTTTGAACCTTGATTCAGGGAGAAGCCCCCTGCAGGGCCGCTGTCACGTAGTCAGCGGGTAACCATGTTTTGGTTACAGAGGAAGCAGAGTTCATGTGCCTTAAAGAAGGGCATCTCAGTCTCTCCACTCCTTTTCAACATCTTTCCCTCTACCTGAGAGCTGTTTGATGTTTGTTTGGTTGTTTTCTCAGGGAAGTTTTGGCAAGATAACTAAAGCAGTCAAACAACAGTTGCTCCCAAAGGGCAGGTCCCACTTCCCCCCAGCTCCCAGGTGCCTAGTTCCCCCCTCACTCTTGCAAATGCTCTGGCTTTTGGCTTCTTAGTGGGCCAATTTAGTTAACTATGAGGACAGAAATCTATTCACTTTATCCTGCCTGCCTGCTCATTTTCTGTGGGTGAAGGGCTTAACAAAACATACACAGTCAAAATTTCATTGCTGCTGAAATAAATATTTCAAGAAGTCCGTTACTAATTTTTATTCTTTACTGAGCTATGTACCTGACTGCTTACTTTTTTATCTTGAATATGTTCAGCCTCTTTGTGAGATAAAATAACTTCATTAAAATAGCATAAAATAAATTAGAAAAAAAAAAGATTCTGTCTATTTAGTCAATTAACTCTGTTCAAAAGGTGTGACTGATATGGTGATATGCCAGAGAACAGGTCCACAGGACTAAGAATGGGAGAGTATTGAAGATACAAAATGAAAGGATTAGAAGACAAAGGAAGTAAGGGAGTTTGGAAAGCTTCCCAGCAGAGCAAACTATTAGATTGCTTCAAATTCCTGTGAAACCCAGTCTTCAAGAACTGAACTGGCTTGCCAATGAGTCACATGCGCAGCAGGGGTTGAGAGAAAGAGTAAATGAGCAAAGGAAAGGGACCGTGAGGTGTAGAATATCCTCGTTGGCTCCACTGACAATTAGATCAGCTCAGTTGCCATGTGTCAGCGCATCATTAGAGCCTAGGTCCATGCAGGATAGCATTGTCATAGAAAACATAGCCGTGTGAATCACTGCTTGTGGGGTGTGGGAGTTGGACTGACCTGGAAGGCTGTGACAAGGGAAGCGGTCAAAAGTAAGAGTAGAGAATGGCAGGAATGCATCAAGTCCACTCCTCTGTCGAGTCAAATATAACATGAAACCATACACTTGTACTATGACCTTTTCTTCCCTCTTATTCATGTTAGAGACTCGAGACTTTCTTATTCATAAATTCCTGTATTGAGTTCCAACAGTGCATTTAACACTCATATGATAGATGTAATTCCTGCACAAAAGGGAAGGAATAATAGATTGTGGGTTTGCAATAACGCAGTTTTGGCAATACGCATCCGTTGCTGTCACATTAAAACACTCCTGTTAAAAATCAGTATCATTCTCTTGGTTTCCACATATTTTCGATACAGAGTTGATCTAGGGAAACTGACGTCCCTGTCTGGTCTTCTCTATTGAGCATACCAACATTTCTCTCCCTGGTGAACATCTGTAGGCTGACTTGGCAGAATAGATGTTTTAAAGATAGCTTAAATACTGGATATTTTCCCCAAGAAAAAACAAGAGCAAATATTAGCCTGAAAAGGGGCAGCAGTGAAGAAGAGCACTAAGCATGAACAGGGTGAAAGGTGAAATGTTCAGTAAGAGATTGAATAGCCGAGAGAGAAGATTTAAAGAAATATTTTGTTTGAAATTTTCAGGTTTATTTTGTGTGGTGGCTGTTGAAGACTGTCATGCTCACCTTTGGCAAGCTGATACATTAGGAATTTTGCCAGTGATTATTATTGCTGTCTGGCCTTATTGCAGCCTTGCGGAGCACATCAGTAGGGAGAGCGAATTCAGGGACAGCTGGTGCTTGTAGCTGTGTTGGCATCATTGCTGATGCTGACACACAGGTAAGGGGCCCCCTCTGCCCTTCTTATTCAGACCTCACATTGGGAAGATCTGCCAGATTAGAAGTGCTGAATGGGAATCGAGAAAGTAAACAAATGTGTGCTGTGTTTACACTTTAAGAAGCTGGAGAATAAAACTAGCCTTTGAGTACGAACTTTGCATATGATATAGAAGTAATTTATCTTTTGGCTAAAGCAAAGCAGATGTTGGAAGGGGAATGCATGTGAAAAGACTTGGAAACTGTTGTGAAGGCTGCTTTTTTAGTTTGAAGAGTTTGTTTTGACTTTTTCTTACTTGTCATTTCCTTTAAAAATATAACTTTATAGATAACCTGAACAAGTAGAAGTTGTGAAGGCAGAAGAAACAAAAAGCGGTATCAACAGCAAGACCTCCCAAAACAAAGCAAAACAAAACAAAAAAGCAAAGAACCTTTCACAATGTATCCCTTCCAAAAAACTCATAATTTCTATTCACTGTGACATGTTAACATAGTGAGAATCTGTCCTGGTTTGAATTCCAAAAGATAAGGATATTTCAAATGGGGACCTATTTCTTTCAGGCATTACACCACTAAAGACAAATCGCTATCAGACTGCTGATAGCTGGCTATGCAAATGTGCATGCCTCCAGTAAGAGAAAACTGTTTTGCTGAAAATTTATTTGTTACGTTCCCCTGAATAATTCCACCTGCTCTGAGCTGAAAGAGCTGAAATCAGAGGAACTCATAATCTTCATTTGTAATTGATTTGGACTAGAAGGGCATGCACTTTAAGAAGCATAATTCTTTAAGTAACCTGCCCTCTGAATTCAATAGGATTTTGTCAGTAAAACCTTGTGCCCTTTTGAGAAAGGAGTCATTTTAATGATTATCTAGAATGTCTGCAATGAGTCTCTGAAGTCAGCAGTAGCTTTGCTGAAGGCTGGATCATTTGTATCAACAACTGAAAACGATGCTTATAACCTACATTGTTGATATGTTCGTATATGTCTCTATAATAAAATAAGCTTATAATCAACTATCATCAAAATTTGATTTCAAAATCAATAAGCACAGCAGAAACTTCTTCTATGTCTTGATGGTACTATAACAGTGGGAAGAGAGTAAGCAGAGTTGATGTCAAAGCAAATGGCCTTTAAACTTCATCTTGCTAAATATTGAAATACTTTCAGAGAAAATCAAAATAATCACAAAAGATTTTTTTGGATGAAGATAAAAGACTGTAAGAAATCTGTGCCTTCTCTGTAAGAAATAATCCCAGCACTCATGAGTTTCAATTGACAAGTGATTTATGGTTGTGAAAAAGACTCGGTATCGCTCTTTCAAAACATAAAGTGAGGGAGTGGCATCCTCTGAGCAAAAACTCTGGTGCC
This sequence comes from Phasianus colchicus, assembly GCF_987193195.1. Classification (NCBI taxonomy): domain Eukaryota; kingdom Metazoa; phylum Chordata; class Aves; order Galliformes; family Phasianidae; genus Phasianus; species Phasianus colchicus. Next base: position 6,189,422 of record NC_143442.1, on the reverse strand, counting down.
CTATCTGCTTAAGTGTTTCCTAAGTTTCAGCACTATGAGAATATGAGAATGCTCCATTGTTGGGGGTTTTGGAGACATGCCTGGATCGAGGAAGTACTTCCTCGTCATGCTGTTTCCTTTCCCAAACAATATAAAAAATGGCCTTTTCAGCCAAACATCCAGAGGTGGTCACTTTGTACATTGTCCAGCTAGAGCTCAACCATCATAAGATAAACCATTCATTTGTGTGAATGGCTCCATGTTATTTCTGCTACTTCCTTTTTATTTTCATGGTGATTTTGTTCTAATTTATGTATGCATAGAACTCGAATCCCTTCTATAACGATTATGTCATCTAACCAGCCAAGAAAAAAACACACTCCACCTACTCACAGCCCTGTATAGTATGCATAATGAGCTCTGTCACACTCACACCACTCAACTTCTTACACACTCCTCAAATGTGGGCTCCATACAATCTGATTAGGAGGAGTGAAAATACACCATTCAAATAATGCTGTAAGCTGTAATTTTATCCCACCACTTTATGTAGTCTAACTTTATTTCCAAACAGCATTTCAGGTGAAGCAAAAGTCAATTCATGTACATGTTCTATTTGTGGTTTAGACTTGCCTGATCCAAAGGATTTCTGAGTAATCTTAAGCACTTACAAGGCATGCATTATAGTATTAGGTGAATATCCATGTTTTAGTCCAGGCATTCCTGTTGGCATTGCATCAACCATAGCAGACAAAATCTGAATTCTGCAGAAAGAGACTTTGTATAAATACATTATGATGTCTTTGTAAATACTTTTTTCTTTTTTTAAATTACTTTGTAACTTTTTAAAGTTGCAAAGGCATTTTAATTGGTTTGTAACGAGTACTCATCTGTACTCACATGTTTTCACTTCTATATCTTGAGTTGCATACTTAAGATTAGTTGTATTATTTTATACCAATGAAGCACCAAGACTACGCATGGTGTATGTTGTGAAGAATAAGTCACTATGGTTATTTGGTATACTAGAAAGGAAAAACTGGAAAAAATACTTGGAAAGTCTCTTTGAAAACTTTGGAAAATTCTGCTTGTGTGTACTTGTCCAATAAATTACACAGGCCTATTCACCTTTGGGACTGAATTTAGACTTTGAGCAATACATTTATCAGAACGGCTTTTGATCCACAAAGATGTAAAAAGAGTCAAGCCTCATGAAAAATCCTCTTAAAGGTAATTTTGCTTTAAAAGGAAATAATTTTTTACTAGCATGTATATTTGCTGCAGTTCACTGGCTTTCAGTGAAATTTTCCTGCTATATAGTCAGAGGTAAAAGGACAGAATTGGAATCATATATTTTTTTTTTTTTATGATGTTTCTTTATGACAACTTTGTAATTTGCAGTTTTTTCATAGAATTGTAGAACAGCATGGGTTGGAAGAGACCTCAAAGATCATCTTGTTCTAACCCCGCATTTTAATTCTCTCAATTAACACTAACAAATATATCCATATTTATCAATACATAAAGTCATTTAAAAATAAGTATATGTTGCTTTTGACTCATTTTCTTTGCTGGACCCGAACTCAGCAAACTTTCTAAAGATTTCCTTCTGTCCATAGTTGCACCAATTTTACTGAGAACAACGGTGGTTTTATAAAACTAATGTAGGTCTCATCCCCACAGGGCATGAGTTATATTTAATTTCACTAATTTATTTTCTACACAAATGCTTTGTTGTTTGTATAAAATGCCCTTTCAGTGGTCTTTGGCAGTAACGTGGACTGCTGGGTTTACTCTGCCTTGCACCCTCTGTCCTGCTAGCTCTCCACTAGAGGTAACAGTTGGCTGACTGTGAAGTATAATGGAAATAATCAAAGTTAATGCTAGAGGGCTTTAAGCATTTCCTCAACAAATAAGCAGCGAAGTGTTGATAGCCAGTGAGTATTTTATAAGTGCAATTAAGTCACTGTGATTGATTGGGTTGGGGTGGAAATCAGAATCAGTTAGAACAACAAATTCTTCACGGGGAAATGCTCACTAAATTAAGAAAACACACAAATGAACAACAAAAACAAACCATTCGAGAAGTTCTGTTCCTATGTCACGTTTTCCTTGTTTCTCAACTCTGTGAGGGCAAATTTGGTGAAAGCGAGACCTTTCCTTTCTTGAGAATTTATCTTTTTCTGTTGTTCGTTTATGTTTCGCTGAATGAAGTTACACATTAGAGTTGAAATGATGTGACAGTTTACTTACTGAACAATGTGTCTGCTTCCTCTTCTTTTCCACTCACTTTTCTCTCCCTGTGCCTAGCTTCAGGTTAGAGTCCTGCCCTTTTTTAGTGCATGTTGGACACCTTGTTGAGCTGTTTCAGTTCATTGAAGTGCTAGAATTTATTTATTTTTTTACCAGGTTAGTTTTGCTCTGGTTCAGCAAACTGAGTCAGCTCAACACAAATCAGATGGGGCTACCAGTCATTGCAAGCATGTAGGATGCAGCCAAAATACTGCAGCTTCCTGACTGAAGGGCAGGGGAGCCAAATACAGGTGGTCTTAAATTTGTGAAAATATCTGAATTTATTCCTACACTTTAAGATATAGTTTAACATATTGAGACATGAAGTTCCCACAAAATGCACAATCTGAATAACATCACCAAAATGCCTGTGCAGCTCATTTCATTTGTATGACTAGTAAGCATAGTTAATGTTTTTCAGAAACCTGTCCAACTGTTAGCTACTGAGATAAGTGACAGCTGTGTTTTCAGTTTAAGAGCATACAAATATTCTCTTTCTTTTAGCATATTCTTTACTTTTGAATACACTCTGCTAATGTGAAGATCTGGCTAACTTAGTATTTCCAATAACTAATCTTAACTATCCATCCTCTGGCTGGTTTGACCCTAAAAGATATCTTTAAAAAAATGTTACACATTCAGGTTTTTTAAACTTGGATGTAGATGGAATAGGGAAAACTTCGTGGAGAAAAGATACTTTTCAGAGTGGAGATAACATAAAAAAATTGATTTCTAGCTCAAACACAATGTCAGGTACTACAATTTGGATTCAACTACTTTTGATCACTGTCAGCATGTGAAACCAAGTTTAGAACAGCACAGGGCAGAAGCACAGTATTGATTTTATATGCATGGCATGAAGGTTAGTGATATGCAGTAGTCTTACTTTGACACTTCAGAGGCTATAAGCCTCAGCAATTGCTTGAGCAGATTGGTTTTCATTCATGGATATTTTGTCGTCAGAAAACTCTTTGCTTGAAACGATCATTTCAGTCATTCTGAAGACAGTGCTAACTGGAGTAAATGTAGTCTGGTGGAAAAAAATACTCCAGAACACAAAGCTGTCAACTAAACAATCCGTATGTAGTGAAACTCATTTTCCCCCCGTTCATTTAGGAGCTATGCAGCTTTCAAAGAGAATTTACTTTGAATTCTCAATGCACAATAAGCATCAAGGAAAAAAAAAAAAAGATTTAACCAGAAATAAAAATACCACTCAAAATAACTTTCAGTCATATATTTTTATTTACCTTGAACAAAAAAATGTCCAACCATCAATTACTGATAATGGAAAAAAACCAACAAGCCCTAACACGTAACAGAGGCAGCTTTAGTTCTAAGTGCCATTTCTACAGCAGAGTTAAGCTATTGTAAACCAAACATTTAGTAAGGCAAAAATATCCAGCCAACGTTTAAGAATACAACAACATTGAAAACATTTACATATAAACAGGGAAATATTTTCTAATCTTTTAACAGTCACTCGCTACAATCCGGGTGTTTAGTTCACATATCTATACAAACAAACACTCAAGCTTTTGTGAACTAACCACTTGTCCACAGGACCTGCCTAGACAGTTTATCAATACAAAAGTTTTATATAAATAAGTCAAGTAAACTTCACAAAGACTAAAAGAAGCAATAAAAAAATTCCAACTGTAAAATAAATCTGTACATTATGGTCAGTCTTGTTTTTCTGAAATCTTGAGCATCTTTTAAAGTGTCTGTTTAGGAAGGGATGGCAAGGAGAAGTGTTAGCTGGAATGGAAACTTGAAGACTCTGACTCTGTAGAAACAGAAGAATGTCCCCCACGTTTGCTTTTTGAAAGAATCTTAAGGCTTGATCCTCTGCTAACAGATGTCAAGGCATTTTGTGCTGATGTTTTGAATTTGGCACCCAGGAAGGCATAAAGAATTGGATTGAGGCAGCAATGGAAGAATGCAAGGGCTTCTGTGATAGAGATCCATTTGTGCACGATTGTGTCCAAGCTGCAGCGATGTCTGATGACTCCAAGCAAGATGAACGTGTCTATGCTGATGCCAATGTAATAAGGCAGCCAGCAGGCAAAGAAGGTAAGGATGAGGATAACTGTTGTCTTCAAGGCTTTGCGCTTTTGGTGGCCTTTTGAATGTGACAGCTTAGATATGATAATACAATAGCAAGTCAGGATTATTAGACCAGGCAAGACAAGTCCTACCAAGATATGCTGGAATCTGAAAGAAATCAGCCAGGTGTCATGAGGGTACATGCGGTCACAGAGATACCGACCTTCTACTTCACTCGTACTGGCAAAAATGATATCAGGCACTGTCAGAAGCACAGCTGGCAGCCAGACACCCACATACACGATCTTCTCAGCCAACAGCTTTCGGGGTCGCTGGCTGTTGGTGGCATGGACTATTGCCAGGTAACGATCTAAACTTATGAAAGCCAAAATCAAGACACTGCTGTAGAGGTTGACTGTGTAAATGACGTGAACTGCCTTACACAGGACATTCCCGAAGTACCAGCTTATGGCTGCATCCACGGACCAGAACGGCAAGGTGATGACAAAAAGGAGGTCAGCCACAGAGAGGTGCAGCCTGTATTTGTCAGTCATGCTTCGTTGCTTCTTCTGGTAGCCCATAACAATGATAACCAATCCATTCCCGATTATTCCCGTTAGGAAGATGATGGAGTAGATAGTTGGCAAGAAGATCCGGTTGAAATCAGCGTTTTCATGCTGAAAGCATGGCTCTCCGTAGTCTCCATAGTCAGCTGAGCCAATCTCCTCCGAGCCATTGTCAGGAAATTCAATGACTATGCCAGAGGACAGCTAAATAAATAAGTAAATAAAATTAGATGTTGGCTCTTTTACAACAGCTCACTATATGTTAAGAGTCCCAGCAACAGTCTCCACCATCACCAACAGGCAAACTTTTTGAAACCCGGACAGAAAAATGCTATTTAAAATGCTATTTATATACAATTTCTATTTCGCTGGCTATTTTATACACAGCAAAAACCAGACAAGGAAAAACTTCCTTTGTGTTTCTCTGAGGACGTGTAACTGAAGATGGGAGAAAAGAATGATGACGCCGACTTTCAGAAATACCCCTGTGCTTCAGGAGATTTCAGTGCTCTAATGGGATGCGTGCTACAAATGCACAAAGCCAGATGTGTGACACGCACAGACTCAGAATTACACTCGTCATTCTGCAGCTCCGAAGTTCTCTCATTAAGGGGATGGGGTCACGGAGAAACACAGAGGATGCCCTCGGCTGATGTAATGAAGGATGAATAGCAAGGATTCCCCCCGAGAAGCGACTGACAGCTCGGCGCCGGGACGAGAGCCGGGGAGCGGCAGCCCGAGGGCAGCGGGCATCTCACCGCCGCCCTTTGTTCCCGCCCAGAGGCCGGGGAGCCGCCGCGGCGGTAGAAAAGGGGAAGCGAAATTCTGGTGAGGGCATGAAAGCGCATCAGGAAACCACCAACGGTTCGGGGCACCGCGCTGAAAAGCGATGCAGGCGGGCGAGTGCCACCTGGCTACGCAATACCCCGCGTGTTCTGCGAGCTCAGCCTCACGCCCCGCACGCCGCGAAGCTCTGACCCGACGCGCCCGGGGCGCCCCGCAGGTTACGGGGGCGGCTGCGGACCCCGCCGCTCCATGGGACGCATCGACCCCCGGCCTCCCGCCCAGCCCGGACGGAGCGGCGGCGGCACGCGGCTCCGAGCCCCGACGCAACTCCGCTTGCGAACAGCGCGCACGGGCCAGCGCGGCTGGAGGGCGAGCGCCCCGCTTCCCCTCTGCACTTACATCCAAGCCGTCCATGCTGCCGTCCATACTCCGAGCCACCGAGTAGGTCCAGGCGGACCGAGCTCAACGAGCGCAGCTGCACCGAGCGCACAGCCCCTCTCCCGCCCGGGACGCGGCTCTTTTATAGTCCCCGCCACCCCCGCCCCGGGGCAGCCCCGCCCGGCTCCGCCCCGCCGGGTGGCACCGCGGGACCGGCTCTGGCCGCGCCTCGGGCGCGCTTTGTCTGCGGCGCCGGGCACGGCGGCCCCCGCCTCGGGGCTCCCGCGGGAGGGACCCGGAGCCGCTGCCCGGGGGGAGCCGCTGGGCCGGGGGTCGTGAGAGAGGGGGAGGGTTGGTCCTGCACGCCTTTAGACGTGTAGGCGGCGTGGAGCTGTTCCTCGACCCTGCTGAAGTGTGCGGGGAGAGGCGAGGAGCGAGGCGATCCTTTCGCGGGCTGCAAGTTGTTCTGAACTCGTCCAGCATCCGGAGTTTGGCATCCGGAGCTGCAGATGCATAGGCAGTGTGTGTGGGATGACGTGGTGTGTGTTGGTGTCCCAAAAGTTCTGTTACAGTCACACACAGGATCACAGAATGGCCCGGCTTGGGAGGGACCCACAAGAAACTGGTAGAAAACAGGAAGAAAATGAAACGTTGTCAAAATAACGGTGCTGCCAACTTCATTTAAACTTATGGATATGTATGCCTAATGTCTTGTGATCAAAAAGCACTAAAGACCGAGTTCTTTATTTACCTGCTAATATCAGAACGCTGCTCGTCTTTCGCCTTAATCTCAAGGCTGGGTAACTACTTTTTTAAAAGTGGAGGCTGCTGAGCATCTTTCTTAATGGTCTCTTTCTACAAGCTGTGTAGTCTACAAAAGGAGAGAAAAACCTTAAATTGTGCATATAGAATAAAAATAGCAGTCATAAAATAGGTTTGCAAGGAAAAACTAACTAATATAAAGGACAGTAAAAGACAATAATGAATTGCCTTCACAGATACCTCTAGGATCTCAGTACTGTTGTAACTCATGCAAGTAAACTAAGTTTGAGAAAAGATTTTGCTGGTTTTAGTTGGAGGAGTTTTCTTTCTTCCCATGATTTCACAACTCACATCATCCTGAGTAATTATATTGGGAATAATTGATTCAGTTCTGTGGATTTACACTTTATAGTTGGAATTTGGAGTGAAGAGAAGAAGAAGGGACAGGAGCATTCCTAATGTAATGGCATATGCTCAGATTACTCTTGCGGTCTCAAGGGATGAATGAAGTGAAAGTTTGTCAAAAGTTTTATTCTTAAAGGCTCCTATTGCCAGGTTACATGCTCTGAGTTGACTACGGGCTTTAGATATAAGGATTATTTGTGGGTATTTGGCAAGAGTTACTCTCCTACCAGTCCCCTTACAACTCTCCAACTTTTTATGCACTCTCATGCTTGTGAATGATTGGTAACACTGATTATTATTCTTTTTGTTAAAAATATGGTACGGTATGTAATGACCCATAACATCATTAAATACTTTAACTTACATCATAATTTGATAGTCATTCATATTTTGCTAGAAACTCTGGAGTATCACATGTAAGTTGCTTTAAAGGCAAATGCTTATTAATGATAACACAAATTTTTCTCAGAAAATTGCAGTCTACTTTGAGTTTATGTCTGGAAAATGTTAAAAGGGGTTCCATGCCAGAACACTACAAGTATCATCTACTGAGTCCACATTTTACAGTACTAAACTTAGCCATACTTTATGATATTTCTACTCTTCTGAAATCCTGTGGGGAAAAAAAACGGGGTGGGGGGCAAAATTAAAATTGTTGTATTTGTTCCTTATTGTCCATAGAAGCCATGACATGTTCACTACTTTCCAGACATACAAATCTGAAAATACTTGTCCCAAGAAATCTGCAGCCCGAGGTTAGATGAGCAGGCAGATAAATGGGCAGTAAAACAAAACGGGGATTTTTTATATAAGGCTGGGTGGGATCAGTTCTGTATGATCATCTTTCACTTTTCATCTGTGGAGGACACCCAGCTGATGGCATCAGGAATTGCTGTGCAGTTTTCAGCAAAGGAATGCTTTTTGACAGGCTTGCAGCTTGCTGAACCTGGAAACACAAACCTGTTCTTCAGAAGTTATCATTTTGAACAGGTACTTAAAAAATAGGTTAGGACATGGAGCTGCACGCAGGGGAGAATAGACCCTGCTTCCCACAAATTCACGTCTGGAGGCAGATGTATTGTTATGGAGAAGTCATTCTCACCTCGGGAGGGTACAAAAGACTTAACAATGCTCCTGTGTGTATGCAGGGTGGGACATTATAATATGCCTGTGTGCAGATGACTTGTGGTCAACAGTTGCAGATAAGCAAACACAACAAAAATAGTGCATAATCTCTCGAACAATTTGAGAAGTTTGAGGACTGGTTGGCTAATTACTGGGGTGGATAACCCAAAGTGTGAGGTATCGATGCACAGAACTGTAGGTGTCGTTAACAATGTATGTAGGCAAGTGTTACATTCACACCTTGGTTTTGCTGTGCAGATTGGCCCATATCAGAAAAGGATATTGCCTGACAATTGATTTAATTGATTAATAGGGTAGGGGGCCGTGACCCAGACTGTTATTTGAATTCATAGATAAGAAGAAATTCAGAAGTGTAGAATAACCGAGTTCCATGGCTTAGCACTGAAGTAGTGCTGAGTAGTGGTAAATTCGGGGATTGATGAGATGTCACTGAAATGTATTTGGATGAAGGTCCTCTGAAGCTAGCATTCACACTGCTATTTTTGTTATCTACAAACCCTTTTGTTTCTCTTATCTGAACAGATAGGAGACAGCTTCCTTTGTTGCGCAGAGGACCATTGGGGGCAAGTTAATGATTTCCAAAGTGATAAGAGAAGGGGGATTGTTTCTGCAGAGCATGTAATTTGGAGAGCTAGCTACAAATCTTCTTAAGATGCAGTTAACAAATAGCAATTTTCAAGCTTGTTTTGCATTACATGTTTTTCTGGTTGCAGAATTACTGTGAAAATCAGACACTTTTAATCCATGTAATATGTATTTTTGTTTTGGAAAATGTGCCCTCTGAGGTACAAAAATCTGACATGTTCTTACACTATTAAGGCAGCTGAACAATTTCCCAAGTTGTGAATCATTAACCTACTTTTTGTCTTCTAGAAGTGTTGCTCTGAGACCAAAATAAGAGCAAAAATGTTTGTAGTAAGTCTTTCTGGTGGGAAAAATACTCTCTACATCCCTAAATCCAGTATCCATAGAAGCAGAAAAATGAATTGCAGGGCTTACTTAATTTTAAGGCCTTACAACTGTCTTTAGCAAAGCAAACTCCCAGCAATTAAAAGTTTGATGGCACTATTTTCTTTTGGTGACACCTAACACAAAGGAGATGGGCACTTTGATTTATGTAATAGATAAATGCCACCATAGTTTAATAATTACAGTGATGTATTAATAAACTGTTCTTTTTAAGATTAATGAAGTTATCCTTTCAAAACACACAGATGACTGTGTCTTAAAAATACAGAACCAGAAACACAGCAGAAATAACTGTACTGTGTAGTAAGGAGTGATTGATTTTCACTTTTTCACAGATTTTCTCTGTACATGTCACTGCCTGTACCAGGCTTCTGATAGCATATCTTTTGAATGAATAGCAGAAAACATGCTGAGGATTCATGAGGTACTAGCTTTGATTAGTGGGTTGTTCTGGTCTAAAAATACTCCAGAGATCTGATATTGTGGGCTTGCTGGCCACTAAATGAAAAGTGCTTTGCTTGTTATACTCAGGTGTTTCTTACCATATACCAGATTGACTTTGTGACAAATGGGTCTTCAAGTGGACTGAAGTTGTATACATACAGAGGAAAAGGATATCCACTGTTGTTTTTCATTTGATCCTTCTGCTGAAGTGGGAAATGGATCAATCTTACGCCTGTTACAACCGTCACCAAGGGCTCATTGGAGTTGGGTTTCAGCTAATGGCTCTCTGTTCTCCAGGCCCCTGTCTCCCTTTCTCCATGTCCTCCTGCCTCTGTGCAGCAAGCCCACCAACTGTTGCCCTGATCCTGGCAAGAGGACTTCCACGCACCTTCTGGGCAGGCCACTGCTCATTTGAAAGCAAAAATGACAAAGTAAAATCAGGATGTACCATTCTATTGGTAGTATGTTGTGTTACCACAGGAAGAAATCTTTGTGGAAGGAATTGATGCTTGAATATTAGAAAAAAGTTAAAGGAGAAAACTTACATTAGTAAAAGGTGACAGAAGTGTTGTTGTTCACTGGCATAGAAGACAGATTTCTTTACGGTTTTAACAAGGAATATTTATTTTGTTTCTTTCAAGTATTGTCACAAGGCCAAGATGTCTAAAGTCAGCACAGAAAAGTCACCAGAGAAGCGAAAAAAGTGCTGTCCTCTAAAAGGGATCACAGTCACGCCTGTGTTTTAATCCCACCTCCATCACGGGCTTCCAGCAAATCACTTACCCTTCTGACTGTGTTCACCCAACTGTAAAATGGGGATAACAATACCTACTTACCTACCTCAGAGGAGAGCTATAGGGATTAATTGGTTGATGTTTGTGAGGCGCTTTGAAGAGAGAAAGTGCTTTTTTTAGAGCCCGACAAAATTATTGGTGACACTGATCAGCTGAAATTCAAAGGGGACCAAACTCATTAACGATCTGGTCTTCTTCCTCCATTTGGCAATGTTTATGGGTTAGCAAATCTCACTGCATCTGGATAGTTTATTGTTTGTTTGGAAGCAGAGTAGACTAAAAAGTTGCTTTGAACAACTTTGTTAATCCTTTTTACAAACATGTCTTCATTTACATATCACTGAAGCTGAAGGTTTTTTCTTTGATGATGGTGTAGCAGAACATTCTAGTCATATTATAGAGATTATTTTTCCAAAACAGTGGTTGGATCAGAATTATGAAGACAAAGTAAATCCTGCCTAACTGTATGATGTCATTTCTTTGCTATAACCAAGTAGGATTTGGGCTTCCCTAGCATTCAGATACTTTTCTGTTTAGCTATGGGATGTGGTTCTTGTAAGGTTTTTTTATGCTGGAAAGTTCTGCTGAAAACCTGCTCACAGTTCAATTTTGCTTCTGCAGATGTGTGCTGACAGCGTGCTAAATCCCTGTCTTCAAAGCTCTTACAGTTAGAAAATAATGTGTGTAATATATAATTAGAAAATCTAGTTCAGGTATTCATATATACATGCATGCATTATCAGAATGTGACTTCTTCCTGCAGAGCTTTCAGGTGCAGTTATATCTGCACAGAGCCTCTCCTTCCACTATAAACTGCACACATTCACTTGGGGACACACTGAGTGAGTGGGGCCCTGGGCATCGTGATCCAGCTTTGCACCCAGATGCACTTTCCAGCCTGTCTCTATGACTCAAAGTAGTTCTGTCAGACCATGTCATTGCCTACTAGCAGAGCCCAGAGTTTCTTGAAACAGTGTCTCTGGAACTGTACTTGGGATGTAGTGAAGTATACTGGTATGTGCCTTGTTTTCTTTACCATTTTCACACATCTGTTTTAATTCTTTCTTTGAAAGTGATAGTGACTATTCATTTTTCACGTGTTTTGAGATTTTGAGTTGGTTGAAATAATTTCTTTATCTCCTTTGCCCAGTTGTTTTGCAGCTGAAAAGTGGCACTGAAAGCAGAATTAGGAGCAGCAACTCTTCCTGTTTGGCACAGTTTTGCAGTCAGAAGCTCACAAATGATTTAGTTTTATTGCAGCAACTCTGAAGGAAAGTCTGCACGTGGGTGCTGAGCTTGGATACTTGGTTTTGAATCTGTGTGCCAGGGATTACTCCCATCTGTGTTTCCTTGCAGGGCTGGTGGCTGAATCTGTTGTTCAGCATCAGGGAGATCAGCCAAATCCAGCAATGTGCTTTTCCAGTGTTTCTTTCCATTGGATCTGTCCTCCCACTATTTTAATGCAAATTCACTTTAGAATTCCAAACATTTCTGTTCTGCTGGAAGTCAGGTTTGCCGTATGCTGTCACTGGAAAGCCTTTATGATTCTGTCTTTTCTTCTAGAAGGAGGTACAGGAGTGAGCCTGGGCTTATGTTTCCAAGTCAGTGTTTCCTCCTTTGCTAGTAAAATCAATGCCATGTACTCAGTGACTGTCTGTGAATTTTCTGTCTGTTGAAAAACAACTTTTCTAAAACAATCAAAGCATCTCTACTAAATGTTGGCAAATTTTCAGTGCTGCAGAGTGAAAGCCTTCCACATGCAGCCCTTGCTAAAGTACTTAAGTAAATGCACATGAACAGCCTGCTGTTTTCATTGTCAAAAATATAAGGATGTTGACAGCTATATTCCTTTCTCTGCACCCTTATTATTTAGAATTGATGTTGGATTTTGAAGAGTGATATTTGTTCTTTGCAGAAAGTAAAATTGTATGGAATGTATATAGCAGTAGTGTTGTGGAACTCCTGGAGTTTTCTGCCACTGATGGAGATGCCCTTTTGAACATCTGATAGGTAAGATTTAGGGCCTAATCTTTGTAAACAACCAATGAGATCACACAGTGAGATTTCTTCTCTGCCATTAAACAAGCGATCTCTATAAAAGCAGCAGAACTGCTTGAAGAAAGGACTGGGATTGTAGAATCATAGAATCACCAAGGTTGGAAAAGACCTCCAAGATCATCCGGTCCAACCATCCATCTATCACCAATATTTCTGCACTAAACTGTGTCATGGTTTGTAGATGTTGAACCTCATGGGTGCTGAACCTCTGCTTTTTGATTTAACAGGAAAGTAAATCCAAATTTCAGGATATCTCTTACCACATCAAGAGTGCTCCAACCACTGAGATAAAAACCTAATCTCTCATAACTGGACTTGCTGAACATTCGGTTTTCTAGTTTGAATTAATTTTCTACTGGAACAGGCAGCTTTTTTTAAGCAAATATGCTGCTGAACCAGGCATCATCCACATAATTTCCCATAATGACTGGAATGGATCCTTTAAGACACCGTAGCATGATCTCTGGCTGATCTGACAGAAATATGATAGCTTGCTAATGCTGGATCCAGATCACATCTGTACAGCTGAGTGGTTCAGCTATCATCTGTTATTAGTAACTGGAGAGCCATCATCTCCACAACTGAAGATGAAGCAGGATCCTTAAGGAGCATGCAGAAGAGAAGATGAGCATCCTAAAAAATACAGAACATTAATAATCTATTCCTACCTTATTTTTTTCAAGAGGAGGATTGCATTTGCCTTCACATGCATGTTAATGTAAAATAGCTCTGTCCTCCCTGCCTTGGCAAGAGGAATTCACCATTGGAGCCCTGGGCAGCTTGTTTTTCACCATTTCATCAGATGATTGCACACATAGAAGAAGCATTTATAAAATCAACTTGTGAATATTTACTCATGTCTGCATTTATGTTCATGGTTCAGTATACCTGGTTATGCATAAGTGCATCAGCACAGATTTAAAGAAATCTTCCCCAAACATATACATAAACAGAGACAAGGTGAGTAAATACCAGTGAAGAAAAGGAAGAAAAATGCCAGTCAAGAAGGCTGTGCATGGGGTTTAGCTGTACCACTGCCTTCCAGGGCATAGCTGAACAGAATTACGTAAAAGCTTCAATACTCAGCAGAGATGGCTCCAATTCAGCTTAATGTACAATTCCAGCTTTTCCCACTAGAAGTTGCAGCCTACCATCCTGTTCCTTCATTCCTGAGTTCAGTACAGCTGAGCACGTAAAGAAAGACTTCAGTCTTGAAACGGTCGCTTTATAAATGCATTTGTTATTCTAGGAATTTGCTGGTATTTAAATAGAAGGTTCTAGATTTCTGAGGTTATTTTTCAGCACTGAGTGAATATTGTGAAAAACATGAGAGGGGAATTCTAAAAATATTTGTAGGTTACAGTCTGTGTTCAGGACGGTCTGTACTAAGTGCTATTTTATCTTTTTTTTTAACTTATAAAAACAGGAAGGAGCCTTGCTACTTCTGAGGACCCTGATAAATGTCTCTACCTGTCATTTTCTAGAAAGATCTCTTCAGGTGCCAAGCAGGGGTCACTGTAACCATGGATACTTGCGCTCCTTTTTCCCCTCGGGTTTCTGTGTAAAACTTGGTATGGTGCCCAGTTCAAACCACATTTTGTGTTAAGTAATCATAGGTTCATTCTGTTCTTTGGTATTGTGGTTTTTAAGTTTTCAACGGTTGCTCTGTGGTTTGAAAGCTGTGTTTTTTATTCCGTCTTCTCATTTTAAGTAAAGAAGATGTTAAAGCAAAGTTGCTTGATAACAGTTTTTCCACCAAAATAAAGTCTTTTGGGAAGGATTGATTGTCATGTGGTTTGAAATTGAAACCAACCTAAGAAACCACTTTAGTGCAGCACTGTGTTCAATGCAATATATACAGCGCTTTACTGAATTTGGAAGGACATCTTTCAGTTCCTGGGATCCCTCAAAATGCACTTAGGAATTAAAAAAAAAAGCTTGATCTGTCTCTAACATGTAAAATAAGAGTCAGTTTTAGAAAGTTGTGAAAATGTGTTTTACTGAAAAGTGGAATGCTTATTTTCCATGAAGTACTCTATCAGTCCTGCTTTGATATAGATCTACAAACGATCTACATCTAGTTGAAGGAGCAGTGCAGTACAAAAGGAGAAACTAATTACAGATTCTTCTCACCTTTCAGAAGCATCGTAAGTTGAATTAGGCGACAAATCCAAGGGTATCTAATATGAATGAGTATATGGAAAGGGAATCTGCCCTTCTGGATGTGGAAGAAAAGATCAAGAAGTATCATATGATCAGATCAGAAGAACCATATCTGAAATAACTGTGTTAGATGAGAAGTCTTAGAAGAGGTAATTTTCATAGATCTGTCAAAATTAGGCCAAAGTCATGTGACTATTGAATAGCAAATGCGGGACCTACATTGAAAAATATTAACATAGGCTACTGTTGTTCTGTCAGGCAAAGCTTTAGAACAACTTTTGATGGGAAGAATATTTGTAGGTGTGGAAGAAAATAGAAAACAGAGCAAAAAGGAAGTAGAGTTTATAAAGGTGTACTGTAGTGAGACTACTTAACGACTTTCTTTGGTAACTCATTTCCTAGGCAATGGTAATGGAGTAGATAACACTTGCCTGGACTCTATTAAAAGTATTTCATATGATACCATTTGAGTGTTTACTAGCTTAGTCAGTCTCTAGAGTGAGATTCTAATCTAGAGTCTGTGGGAATTGGTATCTGATATGAATGAGGAAGTTTCTAAAAGGGAAATTATAGTGATGACACTAAAAGGGAAGCAGTAGGTTGCAGGAAGGTAATTTGTTGAGCTCTTCAAGATTCAGTGTTGGAACCAGTTATATTTACTATTTTCCATCAACTCTGGGGCAAAAGTAGTAAGCTTCTGACATTCACTAGAGGCAGAAAGCTAGGTGCCACTGTTAAAAACTGGGATATCCTCTGGCATGACTAAAGGGAGAAAAACTTCAGTATATCAGCTGGCTGTAGGATAAGTCTGAACCACCAACACTGTGTCCTTGAATATGTCCTTGGTTATTGAATGTAGGCAGAACAAAAGAGAGAAAGATATACTACCACTACCATACAGAGAACTGGAAATAAAAAGTTAATTTGGATAGAATAGGTACAGGGAAGGGCCACTGGGAATGTAGTTGGGTGGATTGGAGAATTCCTCTTGTGGGAGGAGGTTGAAGGAACTTTTATGCCTTCATTCAGAAAATGAATGTTGAAAGGGGCAGTGAAGTAGGCACTTGAAAAGAAATACTTGCACCGTACCGGCACACAAATGACTAGACGTAATAACATGCTGAACATATTATGTAAAAATATGGTAATTTTTAACTGACAAAGGAATATCCTCTAGGATCAGTTTCCCAATAAAGGAAAATTTTAAGGTGTGGCAAAGCAGTTGGCTGCTTTGACAGATTTACTGGGACTCATTGAGCTTAGTTCAATCCTGTTATCCTAGATTCTCTTCTGAAGTTCTGTTCCTTTGATAGCTGTATGTCTGTGAATGTTAAAATGCCACATACCTGTTGACCATAGAATCTAAGCATTTGTATAACTTTTATACTAAACATTTTATTTAATTCAAAAGTCTTTATATTCCTATTTTTAGCATTTCAGGTGCTAATAGGATGGCAAGATCAATTTTGTGTGAGATGGAAATAACTGACAAGAAAGTACCCTTTTGGTGCCTAAAGAAAAAGTAGTATTGAGTAGTTCCTAAAATCCTGATTTTGCTGTAAGAAAGAAGCAATTTTCAGCCACAAATGTCAGATTCTAGTGTCCAAGCCATGAATCTATGCCTGAGTTGGTGAGCAACTCTCTGTTGACCAATATAGCAAATGTACTGCTTGTATCAGATGTAAGTAACTATAACTTGAAAACAGGTTTTAGAGTAGCATATAAAACCAGTCTTGTTCTGTATCTATTTATCACAAAAGCAATCACAGTCATTAGTTCAGTGGTGTCTGACTATGTAATGGACACGCTTTTAGAGAAGCTTCAAGAAGAGTCAGTCATAAAACATGTGTTAGTCTAAACAATTCCAAGAAGAGAACGATTCAAAGTTTATGAACAAAAGGACAAAAAGGCCTTTTCATCATCTGTGTTATTGCTGGAAGAAGGTGCTTTCCTACAAGACAGGTTGCAATCAAAGGCAAGAAAAGACAAGTAAAAGCAAGCGGTGAACATATAGAGCCAAAATCTCTATAGGGGTTAGGAGCAAGTCAGCACCTGACACAGTAAAAGTAAAGTTTAATTGTATTCTTAGACTTTAACTTAGTGCCCCACTGAGAGAAAGGCTGCAGACTCAAAAGGAGATAAATTAGATGTTACTTGGCATTATGTTGGATACTATGGAATATAACCACAATCACAAATCCATTGGAATGTTGGCTTTATTAATTACTGGAAGGGTAGATTGCAGCCTACCAGAAGATATTTTTTTAAATATGAAATGCTGTGTAGGATTTGAGTGTGCATCTGCGTCTTGTCTTATAAATAGGAGGCACACAGTGAAATAGAAATAATACAGTAAAGAACAGCATGATTCTATGTTCTTCTAGGTAATATCCATTTGATTACAAGGCAAAACTTGTACAACTTACGCTCCAGACAGAGGCAGCCAGATAAGAAATGGCAGTGAATGTTTAACTTGCCTCATGCCCATCCTTTGGACTAAAGTCCCTGAAAAGGCTTAGTTTCAAGCAACAAAGTACTGTACATTTGTCTGTGATTCTTTGTAAAATTTGTTTTGTGAAAACCACTTTCTATGCAGGTAGATTCTTTCTTAGGGAGAAGTTGCTGTGTTTTGCTTGTGAGGATTCAATGAACAAAATTAAAAAAGCAATTATCTCCATTGCTATGGAATAAAGGAAAAAAAATGTAAAAATGAAACTGTATGTACCATGCTTGAAACAAAATAAACTCCTGTATGGTCACCCTAGAAGAGCTTGTCCAGCAGAAATTATCATACATTAAATACTAGGAAGATCAGAATTGTCTTACGTATTTACTTGACATTGTTTGTAACAGAGGCAAAATCTCTCTAGAGGCCAGTCTAACTTTTGCATCTCAATTTTCTTGAAAGTTATTTAATGAAGTACATAAGCATGGAGCTGAGCAAAACCTTGTGACCCTTGTGTTGCTCTGAAAGTGCAGAACTTTCTGTGAAGTTAACATTGTTTATGGAATTAAGGCTGCTTCAAATTAATTTAGGTTAAACAAGGATGAGAGGAAAGAGTAGCAAAGAAGAAAAGATGAACAATAAGTTCAGAAGAAGCAAACAAGAAGAGCAAGAGTTGAGTCACTGGGGGACAAGAGCAAGAAAAGATGGTGACAGATGAAGTTGAGAGTCCTTTTTTTATTTTCATTTGTTAGAAAACCATAGACAAACAACCTTAGCCTGATGGGTAGGAAGAGGTGAAGATTTTTCAGTCAAGGAGCAGGTCTGTTCGAATTGCTGCATGCTGAGCAGAATGAAAAATGGGATGGCAAAGGGAAATGGGGACCTCAGGGAAAATTTGTCCTAGCTCAGTAAGGACAATGATAGTACTAGATTCACAGAGACTTATTTATCATCCAAGGAAAAAAGACAAGGAAGGTAGAGAAAATTGTGGCTTTCCTGAAATTTCTGTGTGAAATATTTTAGATCCAAAGTTGTTTTATAACAGCGTTTGTGCTTGTATTTACTCTAAAAAGAGAGAAGCATTATTCTTCTGAAAGTATGAAACTGGGGACTTTCAAGGTAGGAAAATCTGTTTTATTCCAAGTGCAAGTAGAGCACTGTAAGTAGAAGTCAAATATGGATCCCATTATAATTTCTCCTTCTTGCTTTGAGATAGGAAATCTCTTTATCTTTTTGTCCACCATGTTATTATTAAAACATTTCTCATATAGATACAATCTTATCTCTATCAAATAACAATTTTATTACAACTAACAAATCTTCGTACTATTTCTTTGGTTTTGTGCACACACACACAAGCACACATGCACACAGACATACACACATTCTCTGTCCTTGGAACTGTGAAATGGTGCGTGGAGGGGCTTTGTTCTTAACAGTGGGTAACTTGTAGCATATTCCCCATTGTGTTACATGACAAAGATCCTCAGAGAACCAAAATAATCACAACTCACCAACGTAACATTTTATCTCTTCTTATTATAGGAATTCCATTCATGGAGAACTTTATTTTTCATAGAGTAGTGCTATAATTGCTTCAAGCGTCCCACCAGTCTTGTTCCTAACCTTAAGGACTTACCTACAGAATAGAAAGAGTTGATTTAGTTCTTCCCTGAAGTAGTCAATGGGGTGCCATTTAGGTCGAAGTGTAAGATGGGGCCACTTGTCCATTAGGAAGTGGAATGAAACCACCAATTCATTTTATGTAGACTAACAAAACAGCTGCCAGACAGTAATAATTTTCAGTCAGTGCTGACCTGGGGTAGATTTAACAAGTGACCTAGAAATGAAAAGCTTGGAAGGCAACTGCAAATCCCCTGAGTTACTTTAAAAGGCATGCTTCTGAAAGACTGAGAAATATATAATTTAGTAAGGAACGGACAGTATGTTTTAACTAATATGCTTGCATTTTTTCTAGGTTGGATTATTTTTTACTTGATGCCATCATTTATAATGAATGTAAAGTACAACATCATAAGAATAATGATGTTTTGTATCATCTCTGCATGAAGTTAAATTAACTAGTGAACAGGAAAGCAATAGGGAATCAAACTCTTGGAGTACATTTTTTGCATTTATGTAAATGAGTGGAAATGCTAAGAGTAAATACAGTGCATTTTGAAATCAGTATAATATTTCTTTCCTTGTCCCTGTCAGGAGAGGTGCCCAAGGCTGCGTACTGAGACTATTTCAGGACGAGGGCTTGGACAAAAAAGAATGATGCCGTTTTTTTGGAAGATGTCAATAAAAGGAGGCTAAATTAGAAAATAATGAATGGCCTGGAGAAAATAGAGGAGGAGCCGACTGCCATCTTATTCACAAGAATAAAATAAGAGGACAGTCAATGAACTTAAAATAGTGATGACCTCTTGCTCTTTTGGCAGAGAAAGCCATGCAGCTGGTGTTCCTGCGTACCAGTAGCAGAGGGGTCACTGACCAGGCATGGTGTCTGTGAGCGTTCCCAGGGGCTGCATCTGCTGAACTTTCAGCAGGATGAAGAGGTAGATAGGAGTACACTGCCCCTTCCACACTGCTTGGGCTGCCTGTGTCTGCTTCTGCTTGTGAGAATTCACAGGGACCTGGATGAATTCTGTGTAGCAGCCACTCCTGGCTGCCTTCCTTTTCTACCGTCAGTATCAGCAATTCATATTAGATACCTCTGGTGTGAACAAGGAGAAATTTGAAGGTTAATTGGTACTCAAGAACAGGCTACTCACGCTGGAGAAACACTCCTTGTCTGTAGTCTGTACACAGTCTTGCATGCTCTTCAGGTAAAAAGGCTGCAAGTCTTGCCTGTGGTCCATTGGACTGACTTGGTGTAGACTGGAACTGATCTTTGATATAAAATATGGGAAGTTCAAATATTGTAAATGGAAATATTTTTCCCCATACTGTAAAATTTACACTGAAATTCTGCTGCAAGAATTTTCACATTACTGAAGTGAAAAATGTCTAGGGATTACAGAAAGAAAAGGTTGCTTTTATTAATACTGTATAGATTTACTGTTGCTAGAAAAAATAATCTGGCTCTGTAATAAGTTTCTGGGAGAAAAGTAGTAGGTTGTAGTAGGTTACTTTTTTTTTTTTTTTTTTTTTTTTTTTTTTTTTTGGTAGGGTTAATTTTCTGCTGTTTTAATACCCTGAATTGATTCACTGTGGAAATGGTGGAATCATATTGCTGCCATCAAGACTGACAATTGTGGAGCAGGGCATTACATCTTCTTATCCATAATGTGAAAATGCATTTTTAGAGATCCGTAGAAAACATAATGGCTGGCATGGAGGAAAAGCAAAGCATTTATCAGCTGTCAGGGTTTTTGCTTTTGAAAAGCTAACACTATCCAAAGAGGAATGCTGCATAATCTCAGCTAGAGCCCAACGCACTGTGGAAATACCTGTATTTTTAGTGACATAAAACACAATGTTTTAATTCACTTGGAGAAAGAACTGTTCTCTAGTCCTTGTTACACAAAACTTATTAGTTGGGACTCCTGCATTTTATTCATGGCTTTACCTCTCCTGCTCTGTCTTCAGACAAATCATTTAACCACTACTGCATCAGCTTACTGCTTAATGAAAAAAAGATAACAATGTGTGTGCTTGAATACAAGAGAACAACCTTGAATATTAGCTGATACCATATGATATGGGTAACACTAGTAAAGATGCATGATAACTTACTACTTCTTAAGTTTATGGAGGTTTTTTGTCTGTTTTGTTTTTTAATCTTTGGCTTTGATCTGATCATAAGGGCGACCTCTACACTACTTCACACCAACCAAGAGGTGCCCAAGTGCAGAAGAGAAACTTACTGTATGAGTTGCTGGGCCTTTTCTCACCAGTGCAAAGTTGCCTTACATTACCTCACCTTTACTACCAGGCACCACACCCCAAAGGCTGACCATGCACTCTGTTAAATCAGGGTGGTCTGTTGTTGTATTCCATGTCTGTCATGGCTCTATCTACTCACTTCCTGAGACTGTACTGTGTACAAAATATTTTTCTTTTGCTTTCAGCCAGCAAGAAAGTTTTAGTGGTGTTGTTCTGAGAGCTTGATGGAAACACTGAGTTTCGCAGTTTTCTCCATGGATCTGAGGTTGTTGACCTCTATTGAGAGAGCTTGTGGGATAGCAGCTGAGCCATTTTTGTCTTCTGCACACCTAAATTTTGCTCTTGGTGTTGACAGTTTCATAGTTCCAGTAGGATAGAGTTGTCATCAAGGGAAGTTGAGATCGTATAGCATGAAATGACTCCTCGTTTAAAAGGCACTGAAGGAGTTTTGGAGAACAAATAATCTGATCTTACTGAATGCCTGCTATTAGATGAATGAAGGGGACTGTACACGTAGATGATTTCAGTCTTTCAGCGTCTTGCACTAATTTGAAGATTTTGAAGACTTAATGAGATATGCTCCACAGGTATATTTCATATTCCCACATTTGCACAAAAATTGTGACTTTTTAGTTCGTTAACATATGAATTTCTGTGGTAAATTTTTAATCCATTGGTGAAGAACACTCCTCCTACTGATGAAGGTAGAAAAGGTTTTACCACCTAGGAATTAATTGGTAAGACATACTATGTTTTTTACTTAGGTTTATATTTTGTTTTCAGTATCAAATCTCTGCAATTCAAATAGAAATGTCTTTACCTGGGTTTAGAAGGAACGTGTGCCTGGACTAAGTTAGCAAGCAAAGAGGGAGTAAGTTGGTAGGTTATACAGAACCCCCTATTTTTTGCAGTATACATCCAAATTGAATGACTTCTACAGGTGCCTGCCACGGGCATTATCTGTTGACTGATTAGGGAAAGATTCTGAGATTTCTCCTTAAAAAGAAATGTGGAATATTCACTCAACATACAAATTCAAAAACAATGAGGACCAACAAACAGAGCACACTGTTGCTGAAAGAGGGTTTGCAGCTGACATATGCTTATAGAGAAATTTAGAAATCTATGTCAGTAATCCAAGGTAACTGCTATGCATGAATTTAAGCACAAGTGAACTTTGCAGAAGCGTTGAGCAATCAAAGTTGTAAGGAAACTTGACTTCTAATTCACTTGGAAATATTGCAACTAGTTCTCATATATTGTTATTAGTTAAGTACAGGGTTACAAAATATGTCCCTAATGGTTTCTTTAAACGAATGTTATGTATCAAAAAATATTAAGGTCTTCATACACTTACAGTTGTGTTTAGAATGCTTAATGAGTGCTTGGTGCAGAAGAGATTATATTTAAACAAAAGATATCTTGGACAACTTTCAATGCATGAACTCTGTAAAACTCCATTTTACAGTACATGGAAAATTATCTTGCCATGGACAGTAAGGAATTAGAATTCAATTTAATGAACTCGTGCCATAAACTGTTAGCTCCTCTTCTCTTAAACCTGGAAATTAACGAACATCAAAACAATGAATTCTGATAATCCTCTTCAATAAGGCTTAAATTCCTGCCGTGATCCTTTGCTGAAGGAGCTGCTCTTTAACAATGAGCCTTACAGAGATGCTCCCCAGGGCAGGGAGATAGGCAGGATGCAGGCTTGAAAGTTTGCTGGCTCAGGCAAGATTTTTATAGCCTTCAGCTAAGCAGCACCAGTTAATTCAAGGAGCTGTTTAACTGACTTGTCATCATACAATGTTTCTCTATCTGTGCTTAACTGAAAGCTCTTGGCTGTACCCTTTGGCACCACATTGACAGCATTACTAAAATAATTAGAAAGCTGAAATCAGGAAATCAGGTAAGGGAATGGCTGAACAGCATGAAAACAAAGACATGATAGTGAGCTTTGGGGTAATTTTCCTTTTCCTCTTGATTTCTTTGCAAAGCAATACCTACCTGCTGACTACTCAACATCACATCTTCACAATAACCCCCTGTTCCTCCTTCTATTCCTCCCACTCTGTCCTTTATTCTGAAAAATCCCCTCCAACTCACAGTTCATTCTGAAAGCAGAAGGAACTATGCATGTTAGAACCAAACATTTTCCTATCTTCCAGTAACTAGTAAATATATCTGCTTTGTGTTACAGATTTTTTTTTTTTTTAAATAGAACTTAACCCACCAGAGTGCACTTTTGTTTGTGATGTTCCCATGTGTCTCTTGTTATGTTGTGCATTGCTCTTTTTGTGCTCCTGTCTCTCAGAGGTCTGTAAGAACCTGCTATGTTGTGGAATTTATAAGCATCTCTGGTAATGCTGAGCTGCTTTATTAGAAATCTCACACTGTATATGACCAGCGGTCATTTTATGAGCACTCTGTAACTGGAATACAGCAAAGGACCATTTGGGAGGAATGGCTCATATCTTACACTTCCAATTTAAGAGTTCATAATGAAGCTGAGAGAGCAGAGTTAAAATGGAAAACAAAGAGTCTTATCATACAACAACACAGATAAAAAATGAATCAGAATGACCCTTGAGATATTTCTTGGTATAATTTATATTTCAATTAGTTTTAATTTAGATTAAAAATTATTTACATTAAACAGAAAGTTCTGTGTTAGAGAAATCATTGTTAAAATAACATTTCCCCCTTCCAGAAAGCTGCTTTTATGTCTCTATTTTTGAAAGGTATAATAGGCATCTAGTCAAAACCAATCTGCTTCCTTGTGGGAGCACATCAAACTCAGGCTCTTCACTGTGTCATGCCTTCCTTCCACTCTTACCTGGCAATGTTTTGAACCACACCACATTTCTGAATGGACGTAAGAGATACTTAGAACTCCAGCCTCTTCATTTTCACCTTAATGAAGACTACAGAAGAAATGATCTTACTGAGTTGGTATAATCACTCTATTTGCTTGGCTTCCTGCAAAGTTCAGTTACGAATATATATTGCAAAGCTAACTAAATTAATCACTAGTGCTTCCATTAACTTTGCTTGCAGTCTGAATGAGCTGGTATTTTGATTGCAATATCTTCAGTGTGGCCATTAATAGCGAGCATAGTCTCCTAGAGTCCCCTGACTTCCTTCTGAAGTACGTCCCCAAACACCTTCCATCACATTAAATGTAAATGGATGCAGTGTCAGTAAAAGCACAGCAGTTCAAGTAGCTTTCATGGAGTGGGTGCTCTGCTTTGGGTTACCAAGCTGGTTGGAAAGATTTAAGGCCAGAGAACCTGAATTGGATGACAGTCACACTTAAACATCCATTTGATGAAAGTACTTGCGCAGTGAAGTATACAGCAAATGCAATCTCCACAAGCAAAGCTTTCTTTTTTTTTTTTTTTTTCTATCATTTAAAAAAAAGAAGAAAAGAAAAAGAGGAAATTAAATTCAGGAGGTCACATTGATGTTTACACAACTGAAACTTTTGTAAAATTTAGAGTTTGGCACAAGTATCTGCATGTCTAGCAAAACTTTCTGTTTGCAGCAAAGACTTGAGGGCTCAGGGCCAATGGTACTGCAACTCTGAGTTTTGACCTGTGAAATTTTTTTTAAAGCTCCAGCTAACTAAGCTTGTATAGATGGTGGAAATAGTATAGCCTCTTGAGCCATAAATTTTGACAGTGATGAATTAAGAGAGGATGAAATGTGTTTAGAGCATCAAAAAAATTTGAAATACTTAATGATATAGCTGTTTCAGCTACAGGCAGGAAATGGGATGGGTTTAATAATTGTTGAAGCAGGTAAGAGAAAGCGGGTAAGAGATATCAGATAAAGCAGGCCCAACATGTACAAACTCGTAAGTGAGAACCTATGTTCCAGCTACATTTCCTATTGCAAGTTTTCCAAGATTTTGATGAGAGTTTGGAACAAAAGCTGTTCTGTTTCTCCTGGGGCTTACGTCACCAGTTGTCTTATTATTCCTGATCCTTTGCCAATCATATTGTAAGCTTTGAGAAAGGGATGAAAAAGCAGCTTTTCTCCTTTAAAGAGATTTGAACTTTGAAATCTTATTACTGTGACCATTAATTGCAGAAAAGGACAGACTGAAATGCCAGCTATGGAGTACAGTAGAGGTACTGCTGACAACATTTTTGTTCCACATAATGGCATTTCTGTATGGTGAACGTAAGATTGTAAATGTTCCCATAAATGTTAGTTGTTGGGTTTTTATGTTTTTATATACATTTTTTTTGTGGATTGGAATAATGTACATTAGGAGAATGGGATTGGAAACAAATCCATCTCAACACACAATCTTCATTTTCTAGTTTTCTTTCTTATTCTGTCATTTTGGAAACATTGATTGCTTGTCTTTAAAAACTTAGAATTGTTTTTAAAACACTTTTAATGCAAATATATATCATTCAGTCCTTTGCAACAGCCTAAAAATTAAAGCAATGAAAAGAGGGACAGTCTTCTATGCATTAACTGTTCAAACACAGTGTGCCTAGGGGACAAAATCCAGGGAAGGAACTGCAGCTGTTTCTCTAGGGTAATGTACTTTTGTACGTGTATCTGTGGAATAGCTTTATCTTAATGGAAATGCATTATTTCTATTTGTATTTGCATTCTATTTTGCTTATAAATACTCTAACATGGGTTTTACAGTGCAACAGAGCAATTTAGTTTGGAAATGTGCTTGCAGCTCATGAGCTGAATTTTAGGAATTTCATTTTAAAACTAACCCTGCAGTCCCTTTGCCAGGACATATCCTCAGAATATTTTCCCAAGGAGTAACTGGGACTGTTTTGTAGAAATAGAGATCTCATTTCAAAGTATCTCATCCTTAGTTTAGATGGATCTTACTATAGGTTATATAGAAAGATGCACAATTGTAAAGTCTAAATTGTTCATGTATCAAGCCAAAGAGGCTACCAAGGAAAGCAGCAGGATTCCCCAGTAGCAAAATGGCCTGTGCACTGCACTGAACACAATTATTTCTAGTCTTAGAAGTCTTGGGTAAAACACACACGTTCTGAAATGTTTGTCACTCAAAGCAATGATCACAGAACTGAATGATAAAGCAGAAATGCAAGTGCTTTTCAAATGTTTCCTTTCCCTGTAGCTTAGACTCTCTTCTTTGTGCTACTGGACTGCTTGAGGAATCTTGATCTATCCACAGGTCTGTGTTTGAGCTTCCCACAAGTTAAATTCCTCAGGATCTTGCAATATTATTTCATTATGGACTCAGAATTTTTTAGAAGTATTATTTTGCAGCCATTACCTGATTTTTTCACTTAACTGACTTTCTATTGAAAATAGCTTTTGGGGAATAAAACTCCACTGATTTCTTTCCTTTTTAAAACCATCTTTTGAAGCCACTTCTGATAACTTTTTTAAGGCAAAATTATCACCAAGCATTCTCAACACTAAATGACTGACTCCGGACTCAACTGTATTTTCTTAACTAAAGGCTTCAGAATTGTATCCAGCCTTGATTGTCCTATAAGGTCCCATTTTGTAAAAGAAGAATATATATCAAAAGATCAAATCAGTGTATATCATCACCTGAACTTGCATCAACTGCAATGCCAAAATTTTCAGTGATTTTGAGTCCTACAGTACTTGGATTTTCTGCATGCAATCATTTACTTTTTTTTAATATTAGTATTACATTATTTGAGGCATTATTGAAATGTTAACATTTTCACTGAGAAAACTATCTAATATAACGAGTGAACTTTCAGTGTATATCAGATTTGTTGATTTTTCTGGTGGTACTGTCCAGAGACAGAAATGAAACTGAAAACTGGCTCATGGGAGAAGCAGTCATGTGGAATCAGATCTTCTTCCCAGGACCTAAACCAAAGACATGCTTTAGAGCTAAAACTATGAAGATAATTTTCCCCGAGAAGATGGTAGCAGTAGCTGAGATAGACCCCCCTCTCCACTAACAAAAGTGCAAATGCAGCCTTAGCCAGAGATATCAAAGCATCTTCTTGCTAATATATGACAATATTTTCAATAACTCTTGCGTATTTAATATTTGTTCTCTTTCTATGTCTATTTTTATAACTTTTATTCTCTAAGAACTCTGTACTTTCTATATAACTTATAGTAAGATCCATCTAAGCTAAGGACGAGATACTTTGAAATGAGATCTCTATTTCTACAAAACAGACTGTTTTATTCTCTGATAATCCAAATGCACCTAAGGATCCACAGAAATTGAACAAACCTCAGTGAGGTGCCCCACCAGTAGTCACAAGCTGATGTTTTCATAGCAGATGGTAAAATCATGTAAATCAAACCACAGAAATATTAAGAGGATTTTAAGGATATCTGAAGTCTTGATACTATGCTTTCAAAATCTTTGCACTGTTATGTAAAATACTAGAAGCAAGCAATGAAGCTGGTTTATTACTACAATAAATTAGCCTAGAAGGAGGACTTGGAAACCATGGGTCTGAATCATAATGTTGGTATTAATGGTACAGGAAGGCAAGTTTCTAAAATATGAAATGTCATGCTTGCTATGTATTTCTTAGATGGGAAACAAATGGAACTACACAGCATGAAAGATTAGAAAATAACAGAATTTGCTACAAGCATTTTGTAAAACTGTAAAGGTTAAGAAATGTTATCACAGTAGATAAGATTCATAATTAAATCTAGGGAAAATGAGGTCTTCACAGAGTTTATTTTATTATGCTGATCTTCACTTTATCATACGCTACTTAAAATGTATTGCTAAGGACTGGCAGAGGGAATGTTGCAGCAAACAATCAAAGGGAAAGGTTTTGCTTTGAGATCTTACTCAGTGAACAAAATATGTATTAATGGCACTGAACTTGTGTGACATTTTACTTGTATATTTCAAAATGTTCTGAGATGAAAGCCATTATCTCTGTTTTACAGACTATGAGATGAAGGCCCAGAGAGATACCTGACAGAATCATACTGAAGATCATGAAGTCAGGAGCAGAACTGAGGTGAAACTCCAGATCTCTTAACTCCATCCCAGCAGAAAACAAAAAGGTACTTGATTGATTGTACATTTCTAAGTGGCTACGTCTACAAAATAATTTGAAACTTTCCAACATATTTTCAGTTGTCCCTTGATTGCATCGCAAAGCATCTTTTCTGTTCATTTTGATAGTCTGGTTATATTAGAACAATTATATATGGGTATTTTAGTTAGGCAATAAGCCTGGTTACTATCCTGTTGAGTTCGAAAGGAGTCTTTAGGAGACTTCTGCAAGGGGTCAAGCAAACCTCCTCCTCCTCTTTTTGTTACTTTTATTGTTTCTCTTTGTTTGGGTAGTGCCTGCAATGCTATGGGCAATTTCCGAACATAAGGCAATATTTCCTTCCCTAAGAAGCTACGTGATAAAAAAAACCAAAAAACAAACAAACAAAAAAAAAAACAGGCAAAAAGATAAAGAGTAGAAAGGGTCAGAATAGAAACCACTAGTGTTTTCAAATCTTGCCACATTTAGTGAGTTTATTGAGTCACTGAGTAACCTCCGAGGGCCCCAATCTGGCCATAATCAACCTAAAGGAAGGCTTATCCCATTTTTAATTATTTAGTCTATTTGCATGCAGATGACTCTTGCCTATTCTTAAGAAAGTCCTCTTTGCTCTAGCTGTTGAATTTGAGAGGGTAATGTGCAAAACCTATGTGTTTAAATAAGGTTTAAACATACAGCTCCTATTGATGATGAACCACTCGCATCTGCTACTCTGTGCATAGAATCTCTATAATCTACATATGTTGGGTGATTTTTTTCAAGTGTGAATAGATTAAAAATTACACAAATCAGTTTGCAGAGGTAAAATTGCATGTTCAGTCAGATTGTTAATAATTCAATTCATCGTGACATTACAAAAGGACAGTACGTTACGAAATTGCAAGTGTTACAGAGATCAGTAATAGGAGGATTATCTAAGGTTCCTAAGTAGTCAATTCAAATCAAGTTTAGGACTGTATCAATCAAATGTAACTATTTGGTTGTTTTTCACAAGTCAAAGACATTTACTTGTATGGCCGTCTTATGAAAACTATGACTGCAATGAAATCTTGTTTTAGCAGACTTCACAAATGACATTAACTTACTCCTGACTAGATGTGGATACTTGGAAACTCTTAACTCTTTCCTGTGGATTCCACCTGCATATACACCCCATTTAGATGGGCTAGTGTCTGTACAAGTTCTATATTTAGATCAGCAACCTGTCTGTTTATAAAATGCAAGAACTAGAACAGGGTCAACAAAGTATTGTTGGCATACATTCCATTTCTGAGCGTGATGGTTTTTGGTAGTTCAGAACTCAACCAAGCATTTTGATATGATTAATTCATATATGTTTTTCCAGAGTGATGTTAATTACCCATGAGTTCTCTAATGCAAACATTAAACCTTTGACAGTGGTTAATTAAAGCAACCTATTTTTTCTCTACGTTATTCTTTTGCTGTCTCTTTATCTGCCACAAAAGGTGCACTTTCTCTTGTTACAACACATATTAGATAGATAAAACCAGAACCACAAGAAATAAACATCAGAAAGGAACAGTATGCTTATTATCACTAGACCACACAGATAAAACGTAACAAACAGGAGAGAATAGAAAAGGGGAAAGAAGATTATTTCTAATTACTTTACAAGCAGGATTGGCAAAAAATATCTGATAAAAAAAATCACGAAGTAAAGACTCTGATGCAAGAGTAAAAAATAATTTGTTTTAAGAAGAATCAAGTAAGAAAAATAGTAAAGAGAAATAAAAGGAAAATAATATTTTAGTGATGACTTTTTCTTTGGATTATTTTTCTCATATAAGCTGAGACTTTTGCCATAATTTGTTTCATTTTAGTAGTTCAGTTCTTGTACACAAGGGTCTTGCACACTAGAGGTTTTTTTTGAAACTGGAATAAAAACTGTCCTGCCATAATTACTGGTAAGAGACTGACTGTTTTTCTGTGCTATCTCACTTCTTGCTCAAATATTAATACTTCTCCAGTTTGGTGATTTATTTTTCGGTTCTCTTTCTCTGTAATGCTGAGGTTTCAAAATCAGTTTATGTGAGGGTTAACTGCAAATTGCTACTGAAAGGGTTGCTTTCAGCTCTTTAGAAAATGGCTAAAAACTAACTATTTTCAGTGTTAGTTTTCAGTAGGATCAGGGAGCTGATCTTGTTTATCTTTCAGCAGTATGATCTCTGGAGCCCGCACAAGGGAAGTGGTGGGAACACGCAGCTGGAGATAAAAGGAAGTTGGATTGCTCTGTTCAGGAGCAGCGCAGTCTCAGATCAGCTTAAATTGACTGTGAAATCTTGCTTTTAGGATAGGGGGGGATTTGCTGATTTACAGAGCAAGAACATTTGCCGTAACGTTTCATTTCTGCCTTACATAGGCTTAACTTTACATTTACTTTGCTGAAGTGAGTAGACTGGAAATAGCAGGGAAGTGCTAGAAAAACTTTTAAAACCAGCAAAATGGTTCTGTCCTTCTTAAGAAACAAGTACATTTATTCAGCGATACGATAAGCAACTTTTTGATTCCTGTCATTTCTGAGTCTATTGGCACCCCAAGAAGATCACTGCAATGGAGCCTTCCCACTGACCCAGCCCTGGGTATTGCTGGACAGCAGTTTCAGCCATTCAAATGTATCTTAAAAACCATGCGTATCACAGGCTATCCCTTGGGCTTTTTTGATTTCTGTCGTCCTGTGCTTCTTCTGGGGAGATCTGTTTACACAGTAATTTTGTGTGAAATTAAGTGTGTACCTATTACAGTTATTAAATCCGCTGAAAGCGACCGTTGGCTGGTCAATAACAACCTGCTACAACTATTTCTAGAGGAAAAAAATTAAATTGATAAGTGAGCAATGACACTGAACAGTAGAGTTTAAGGTTTAGTGAAATTATTGAAGTATTCTTACTGTAGGGTTGGTTTGGCTATTAAATGTCATTCTTGGAAGCATAATATATGCTGTTTTCATTGGATTTCTCTTCACATCCAAAATTAATTTTGATACTTTGTCTTAGGAACGGTCTTGCACAGCAGATACTTTGCATAGGCATCTGATTTTGATAGTCTTAGATGTTTTTGTCTTACATTATAAACAGGAGAAAGTTCTTTGTCTGTCACTCATCTTTGAAACAAAAGCAACACTTGCGTGAGAGCATCCTGTCACCTCTTCCTGTCTCCTTCTGTTTATCTGACACCTTCATGAGACATTTGGAACCCTCCAGTTCAATATAAAACATTTGCTTGGCAGGTGAGGCCTCCTCTTCCTTTGATGGATAGAACACATGTGAAGAAGACACATCTGAGCATGTTCCATATTCCTGGTGAGCTTTGCTTGTCTGATTTAGTAACTTATAAAAATTCTCCTCTCTGTCCTTGAAAAAGAGCAGCTCCAAGCTGCTATTTCATTCTTAAATTAGAGGAAAATAAGCGTACTGCTGCTGTTGTAAAATACTTAGAATCTCATGCTTCTTCTCATTTTCTCTGGTTTTTTGTTTTGTTTTGTTTTGTTTTTTTGTGATCTTCACTGGGATTTGGAGCTCGCTGCAAAGGGTGCTTTGTGCTGTACATATCCTAGGAATAGTTCAACCCAAATTATGCCATTTCAGACATAACAGCAGAACCAAGAACACCGCAAGAACACATTTTGCAGAAGGATGCAGAGAGAAATAAAACCAGGAGGAATGTTTGAGGTCAAAAGCTTGAAAAAATTCAGCATTGCATATATGCATTTGGATATTTATTCAAGTTATGTAAGGGAAAAATCTGGACAAAACAGCTCAATACGTAAGCTCTACCACCAGATACTCTTTTCATCATGATTTACACAGATGTACACATAAAACTTTCTTCTCCTATAAAGATTTACATTTTGCCCAAGGCTATTCTTCCATTTACATGTAGCAGAACTACTGTGGTCCAGTTAAAAGGAGAGTAGAATTCTCAGGCACAGACCATGACCATGTTTACCCATCTGCTAGTTACTGAATTCCCCCATCAGAAGCATCTTTTTAAGAGTTTGAAGATGCTGGGCTCGAATCGTGCTGCCTTTTGGAGAAAACAACTGTGATTTTCCAAAGGGATCTCAAAAGGTCTGTGTCTGCCCATTGGCACAGCCCCACGGGAGGTGTGTGCTGTGTCACAGAAGGGCTGAGGGGCCAAGCTTTTTCCAGAAGTTTGCAGCACTGGCTGTAGGTGCTGAGACTGCGTGGCTGAATGCAGTTGACATTTTCTTGCCACTGAATGGCCCAAGTCCTACAATGAGAATTAATTTTTTTTTTCCCCCTGAAGTGATTTTCATAGTCTATCTTCACAATTAAACACAGAGGATATTTATCATTTTTTCCCTTCATAAACATTTCTAACTTCTTTATGCCGAACCAGGTAAGGTACAGACCATTCTGCATGAATTCTCACTGATCTTATTTGGGACACAACGAGGCATGTTTGAGTGATTTTGTAAGCCTTCACTACGAAGAGGAAAGATAAGTTTAGGGAGTAGAATGAACAAATTGAAATTGCAAATTCAGGAAACAGTATTGCAAATTACTTGAGTGAGGAAAAAAATTGAAACTGTGTCACAATTTAAGTTGCAAAATATAAAGTGCCAAACAAAGTAAAAATAAGCTTTTCATTAAGGCCATTTACCAGTTTGCCAATTCCTTTCTTCCCACCCTCCCCCAAGACTGTAGGCTTTTTTTTTTTTACCTTAATTGGAATCATGTGAAAGGAGAGGTTTACAGCAATGAAAATATATCAAAAAAGTTTACAGGAACTGTAGAAACTCTCCTAATGACATTTATTGAAGAATGCAAAGCTGGCATTTAACTGAGATAAACTAAGCTGGACTGAATGCTTTACTGAGATGTTTTCCAGCATGTTCATTTATCTTAATACTGTGCATCAGACAGAGTAATAGCCTCAGACAAGCAAATTCTGTCCCTAGGTCTTCAACTTGTTTCATATTTTAAGCTCAGCCTGTACACTTGCAGCTTTAAAATGATTGCTTGTCTTTGAATGTACAGCTTAAGAATGCTGTGTTTGATTTTCAGAGATTTGCACATCACTTTTTCACTGGAGATCAATGGACTTGCAGGTACAACTTTATCTCACACTCTAAACTAGCTCACAGATGCCTTTCTCTGCCACGCTGTTGCAGCACCAAATAATGCAGTTGAGTGGTTGTCTTGGCAAAATAAATAGTAAATAGTAGCAGTAAAAATGCCTTTAAAACAGGTCCATTATCTTAAGAGGAGCATAAAACAATTTTCAGAATGCAAAATTCTAGATGGTCTTCAAACAGAGCCCCTATCCTAAGGGATCCTTAACTTTTCATTTACAAAATATTGATGATGATGATAAATTCTCTCATTATTATTGTAATTCTTGCATTTCCTTGCAATGCTTTGACATCTATTGTGAACAAAACTGTAATGATGATGATGTGATGATGGCCTCTGTGACTGTGGAGCTATTAGCAGAAAGCAAGCCTTTAGATAGCCTCTGGATTCATGTGGTTTGTAATACTGATAGCTGTCACGTAAATTCATGGTACTTTTCTAGGTTTTCAAATAATAAAACATTTTTTTACACAAAAAGTGCCCAAACTAAGATTTTATTTCAGGCTTTTCTGTTTAACTTTTCCTGTTTTTTGTTTTGTTTTGTTTTGTTTTGTTTTTCTTCTATGTTGCAACTGAAAAGAATTTATCCACTTGCTTAAATAAAAGTCAATTCCACACTACATACCATGCACGTATGTGCATGTGTAAGCATGTGTATGTGCATGTGTAAGCATGTGTATGTGCATGTGTAAGCTGAGCAGTGCCTTGTGCAGGGGTTTGGAAAGGTCACCACTTTTTGTTTTGACATTCATTGTAACAAACAAGGCAAGAGAGTAAACAGGAGAAGTTGGAATGTAAAAAAGCAAACAAGATGAAAAGGGAAATTCTGAGAAAAGGCCCTCCATGCAAGATTTGTGGGAAATGCCAATGTTGTTTGTGTGGTAAAATAAAGCATTACTTCAGCTGTGATCTACTGCAGATACATGACAATGAAAAACTTGCCTCCTTGGAAAGTTCTGTCTGCAACCTGTAGCCCCTTTAGTTCCACAGGAAATATTTAATATGGATATGGATGCTGTCATTATTGACTCTCTTTTCTCCGTAGATACAATGGAGAGAATAGTTATTCCTTAGGAGAGAAGGGCAGAAATTACTTTTCATCTTTCTGAGCAGAAAGCTGTGGGGCAGACTGTAGCAAATGAAAAGCAGTTGTAAAACACAGGGATGCAGAGGAGTCATAAAAGGAAGCTGGAATACACAGCTGGTGATCAAACTGATTACCTTGGCAGGAGTCTGGGGACAAATTATATTTTCAGAAAAATTCAATGTAAATTAAATTAAATTAAAAACTCCTTTTAGCTTCCTATAGGGTGGAGTTAGGAAAAATTTAGGGTAACTTCTGCAACCCTGGTGCAACATCAAGCTCCTGCTTTTAGGGCTCGGTGCAGATCTGAATCAGTGCTCTGGTAAGCACCAGCTGCTCAGAGGTGAATCTCTCAGGAATCCCATAGCTTCAGCAGCATTATGCCTGACCTACAGGGCTGGCATCCACACTATCTGTTGGACTTCCCTCTGTAATGACTTGTTCTGTCCCTAAAATGGAAAGTTCAGTCAGATGTAGGCAGATATACTTGTTTGTGTACATTTGGTGCAGAAGCTGGCTTCTCAGAAGGTAACAGCAACAGATTGAGTGTAACTGTTGGGGAAATCGCTGGGGACTTGTGATGTGCACAGGATGTGATATATTTCTGGATGTGGGCTGTAGAGGCTTGCTGTGAGCCCGTGGAAGGCTCTGGAGATCAAAAGCACCGAGAAGCAGGTCACCAGAGAGGCAAAAAGTGCTGTCAGTGCCAGAAGACCAGAAACAAGTGCCTAGTGGGACAGAGGCTGCAGCAGCATCCTGGTGCTGAGTGGCAGCTCAATTCGAGCTTTAGGAAAACAAAGACTAAGAATAACCAAACCCCAGGGCTGCTGAATGGACTAGTTAAAAGAACTCCAGGGAGTTAGCATCCTGTTAGAGTTAGTGCTCAGTTTATGGTGTGCCTCTAGTGTTTATGAAAACGTACATGGAGTTAGCTCTTTGGAACGCTGCTGGCAATTTATTCTTTGCTCAGATTTTTATAAACGTTTATATTATCAGTTCTTTTATATTTTATACCTCACAATGACTTTCAGCTTTGCCAAATGTATCTCAGAGGAACTTTATTATTTCTGTATTGTTTGTGGTATGAGCATGAACTTTGACTTCCTGCCTTCCAATTTAGTTTGGTGTCTAGCTCTTTGCTGTCTGGGTCACTCGTGTTACAGCTGGAGCTTCCTGTTTTCAAACCCATAGCAGCCAACCATGTAAACCTGAGGGTCAGCGCGTTCAGAAATGATGCATGATTCCAGTCACTTGTTTGCTGAAATAAATTACATTTACGTAATGAAAGCTGTCAGGTGCTGTATCAATCTTCTGTGCTAGCCAAAGTACTTCCTTATTTACAAGTCTTGGTTCTTGATGCGCAACTCAGCTACTTAAAAATACTTGCATTATTTCTCTTAGAGAACAACTGAAAATTTCACTCAGACAAAAATCCTGTTGAATTCTGTTGGCCAGATGCAAAATTTCATTTGTTACAGAAATTTCATTTGGAGGCAAAGGGTATTCTGCCTGTAAAACCTTGGGTGAAGCAGTAATCATCTGGGTCTAGTTGCATGCTCTGTATCTGCAAGTAAGGCTGGCCACCTGTGTGTGCACTATCCCCTCCATCTGGAGGAGGAAGAGAGAATGAAGGGACATCCCTAGGCACACACTATCCTTAAATCCAGGGCTTCCATGATTTTTTGGAGGAAATAGGAAATGCTGTGTCCTAGCTCTAAGAAGAGACTCCACAGTTTCTCTAGGGATAACTCTGATGGTCAGTGTGAGCTCCTGGGTCTATTTCTGCCACAGTGCCAGACTGGGAGTAGTGTTATAAATAAAGAATCCCACTATTAGGACATTTTGGAGATTTTTTCACATTGTCCTCTTCCAGGGATTCTGGACAGCACTGCTCATTGCCTCTCCATTGATTGTGAGTGCTGGGATATCTCAAGGTAGTTTTCTGTTGCTGTTATTTCTAAAAGAACAGAAGCAGCACCAACCACAAGTGCAAGCTTCCCCTCCTTACTCATAAGTCAGCCTTCAAAGAATCATGAGATTTCCTTAAATCATGAGAATTTGAAGCTGCCATACATATGAAGTTCTTTTTATTTGACTTCTTGTTTTTGCATCTTCAGGATACACCCAAGTCACACTAACAAGTTTTCCACCCAAAAGGTCACATGCCAACTCAGGATTACATCAGCACAGGCCTGAAGAAAAACAGAAAGCAATACCATAAGTGCAATAAAATCCTGGGAGTTAGCAACCCTGTAGCAGATGGAGCACTCAAAACTGGCTTGCTCTTCCTTCTCTGATTCAGCACAAGTTCTGAGCGATTTTTATATAAGCTAAAGTGTGTTTGTGCTGCAGGAAAAGAAACTGCATATTCATCTGTTTTGTGTTGCTTGATTAATTAGCTCCCCAGAAGAGATTATTGCCAATTTAAAATGAAAAAGCATTTGGAAAATGTAGGTGTTGTTTTTATTTATAATTAAGGAGCCCCTGCAGAACTCCAACAATGTAAAGTGACCCTTATGTGCATTGAAATTACATTTAAGCCACGGTGCTATAGTAAGAATAATTTTCACTGAATTTTCTATTCATATAGTTTGGTTGGTTTTGTTTTTTTTTTTTCCTCACAGCTGAGGAGTTGCCAACATTTGTCAAACAGAGTAACTATTTTGAGGGAGCAAAATGTGTATAGCTTCCTCATAACTGAGATATTGATTGCCAATACAAAGTATCTCCTAATCAGTGTACCCATCTCTGTCGTGTTTGTTTTAAAGAATGAATTTACTTGGTAGATAATAACGTGTTGAGTTTCAGCTCAAATTCAGACTGTCAAGGCAAATGTTGTATTCAGATTGTGAGCAGTACTAATGGAAAAAACGGAGTGGCAGATGACCTTGAGGCCAATGGGAGAATTAACATTTTCTTTTACTTTATATTCATTTAATATGAATGAGATCTTTGTGCATGAGAGCTTTGAGTTGGCCATTGTCTTATTCAGTCTTGAGTTTTAAGTTTCAAAATGTGAGCTCACTTTGTCTGTGTCAACTCAGAAGAAATTACAAAATTGAAATTTTTCTGGTACCTTTTAAGAAGAGTTTACTGGAGGCAGATTTAGGTTATCACCATGTCAGAAATCTTCATGAATGCCATGGTGGTGGTTTGTTCCAGACTCCTGTGTTACCCTCCTCCCTAGAGGCTCTTCCCACCATGCATTAAGCCTTGTGCATTATGTCCTTTATACAAGGTTCATTTTCTCTCTCAGCGTGTTCCCTGGGAGAAAACATGCACACAGTGTATTCATCTGTCAAGCCTTTAATGCATAAACATATGCATGTATCCATTCACACAAGTACAAATTCAGAGAGATATACAGACACACATAGGTATGCACAGAGATCTTCCCTTATTGCTATTATTATTATTTTAATTGAAAGAGAGAAAATAAATTCAGAAAATAAATAATATCAGGAACGTGGAGAAAATAGCATGTTTTCCTACTTGAAGCAATTAATTCTGGCATTCCTTATTAGAAATTCAGAATATTTTTGCTCCAGTACTGATGAATGGCATCATAGTTCTTAGATTTCTGAGCAACAAAGTTGTCAGCCACAGTTGTTACTCTTGCTAGCAAGCTGAGGAGCAACATACAATTAAAATGATTGATCTTGCACTTTATTCATCAACCTACAGGGTGTCATGGCATGACGTGTTTAATATGTTCATGACAGTCTGTTTTTCCAGGAATGTATGTTGCTATATTTTCAGTAGCTGGCATTTCTTGAGGGTTAGCACGTTCACGCTCATGTTGGCAGGTGATGGAGAGCAGCCTCTTTGGTTTGATCCTAGAGGAGGATCACAGAGTGTATTTCTATTTAGTACACCGAAGGTGATCTTTTTAGCTGTTGGTTTTCTATGTCTGTACTTGAGTGATGCAGTCTACATTCTCTGCACTACTGGTGTGCAGAAAGCAATCTCTCACCTGCTGGAAAACAAGGCTAAATTGCACACCAAGCACCATATAGAGAGAACTTACCATCTGAATGCAAAGTACCTCTTCAAGAGGAAAGTATCTTTTTCTCTGAGGACAATCCTTGACCACCTTTGGGGTTTTCTTAGTTACAGGAACACGGTGATGACAGGACTGATGAATTTAGGTCAGGCTATAGTTCAGCCTGTAGGTAGGTGTTGAAGTCTCTGTCTTTTGGCAGCTTTTTAAGGAAGATTTACTAAATTTGTGTCGGAATCAAAGGTCCAAGAGAGTCAAGGTGATAAAAGACGGACTGACCAAAATGTCTACTAGTGGGTAGAATATGGTGAGATGTACGTTCTCTTATGTGATGCACATAAAAGAAGTGTGGGATATCCATTTTATAGGGATATTCCATAAAAAGAAATTGTTCTCAGATTGGAAAGTCTATAACTTCTTCATGTTCATCTGGCACTATGGCCAGGTGAGACAGGCAGCAATGACAGAGTTGTAACTGTATAGCATTCAGATAGTTATCTAGGCTGACACCACTGATGAGCGAATCATCAGTTCCTAATCTATGCTATTGGAACATATATATTTTTCTTACCTCCATTCAGCACCATTTTTAATGGGAATAGCCTTTAATCTGAATTAGCATTATAAATGATTAATTACATAATACATGCCTAGATTCTCTAACTCGCTGCAGAACTTGCACTGATGGTAAGGTAGCCTTGCACTCCTTTATCATCCTACTATTTTGGAACTATAGTCATCTCCCATGCAAGTTAGATTTCAGCCATTGCCCAAGTAAAGTTCAAAACTATTAACTCAGAAAATAGGTTCAAGAATTAGGGCCCTCAAGCTGCAGTGATAATTCCCTAATTATCCTAATGTTCCCACCTTCCTGCAGTAAGCATTATATACATATAGTACTCCTTTTCCCTTCAGCACTCCTTGGCAACCTGTATGAGCTCTAACTTAGACATGAAGTTTCATTTATATCTGTGGTGTTCAACAGAAACGCTGAGTTTTGCTTGAAATTTGGCAAGCTGTGGGCCAGCAGCAAGGCAGCTTCTCCATGTACCAGATCCAATGGCTGCAGGAAATGCTCCATGGTGAAATTCTTTTCTTTCTTTCTGTCTTGAGAGATTAGTGTTAACAATTAAAAAACAACAACAAACAACAATCAAACAACAGAAAAAAAATCCTAATTTCTTGAGTAAACTCAAGTGTCAGAGACTTGGAGAGGATAAGAAATGAAAAGAACAGAACCCAGTATTGGATACTGATTTGAAGGTATTTTAAATCCAACATTTGACCACAGAAAGCCTGCTGCTGGCTGAATTTGTACTTAAAGCAGATTCTCAACAAACTTCCTCATATTCAGTCTGTGTGAAAAAGGAAAACAGCTGGAACTCGTGTGGTTTTCTGAGCAGACAAGCCCTGAGTGCCGGAGTTGTGCAGGATCCTGGATTTACTCTGAGCACAGGGTTCTGACTCATTACGTGACCCTGAGCAAATCACTTGACCTCCTTGGTCTTCTGCCAGCTCAGATGGAAAATGAGGTAAAAAGCAGAGACTGCAGTGGAAATTTGGTTCTGTAACTGAACTGAACAGATGAAACGAGATGAGTAAACATACAGGTGTTTCCCTGCAGTTACACTGTTGATACCAATGGGAGCCATAGCAGGATTCAAACAAAAGATGGGGAACAGCAAGTGTTTGATGGCTTTTTTTCTGACAGAGTATAGTCTTTCATAACGTGTAACCTCTCACTGGAAGCAACTCCTTACAAAGATGTTAAAATAGAGCAGCTCGGTGTGTTGTGATTACCAAAGAGATGTCCATATGGAATGTGATTTTCAGAGCACAGTGGTTTTTTTCTGCTTTTGTTTCCCCTTTGTCTGTGGCTTTGGTATGTTTGATTGCAATCCCATCTTCTTGTCCTGCCTTGGGCAGAGAAGCCCTAGAAGTGACTGAACCACCGTGGAAAGCTGTGCACAACAGAGAGAGAAAGCTCAGGATGTCATTCCTGCATCTGTCACTGTCTAATGCTGAGCATCTGTTTTTGTCCTACCTATCTCATGATGTTTGCAATGAGATGTTCTCTAATACATTGAAGTTAGCAGTACTTGTAGCTGCTAAGACCAAATACTCAAGGGGGAAGGAAAAAAAATTATTCTTGGGAAAAAAATGAGTTATTGGTAAATGTGTGATGAAGAAAGCAGTAGATGTGATAATGTTCAGATTTGTTTTTGGTGCCTTTAGGAGGGAATATCAAAGAAAGACATGTTACAATTTAAAAAGAGAGTGAAGTATATGGTAAATCCTGAGTAGGAATTGAAAACAGATAAAAAGAAAAGATTTTCTTTGTATTTCTTCTCCACCCACGTTCCCAAAGCTCCTTTAAAAACCTGACATTCTGGAAAGAATTGCTGCAGTTCTGGTTACATCACAGCCTCCTGACCAAACTTGTTATGATGTCACCACAGCCGCCAAATTATTTAAGGCCTCATTATTCACAATGCTTTTATAACTTTTCATTAGGCAAAACAGTGACATTAAAAACTGCCAACACTGACCACAGCTTTCTTTGCCCTTAAACTGAGAACTCGAGAGTGACCGACTCAGTTCTACTACAAGTGCAGTTTTATTGCACTGTTTTATTTTTATTACCGTGCTATGGAAAACATGTTCATATTATGCTGAAATCCACCTGAGAGAGATCTTATTACTTGAAAAAAAATATTTTTTGATCTTTATACTTCAAAGGTAGCCCTTTTTATGTCTGCTATTGGTTCAGAGCCTGCCCCACAAATGCCATTTCTATTCTTCTTTTCCAAGAATATCTGTGTCAGAAAACCTCATCTTCCTCAATGCTCTTCAGTTTACCTGTTTGGTTTTTTTTTTTTTTCTCTTTAAAATTGCATGACTATATCTTAATTATATTTATTTTCCACAAATGCAAAGCAGATTCTGGCCACCAATACCTTAAAGTATTTTAGCTGGCAAGAGGATTTTATTTGTACTGTTATTAAGTCTAACACATTTTCCCCAGTTGAAGTTAAAAAAAACCTCACGTACTTTTTTTAGTTAGTGTGAGCCTGAAATTACTGAGAGTCTCTTGGCTCTGAACATCTGTAATGTCTCTGGTGGACTTTAGCCAGATGCAAAGTACCTGCAGTACCAGCAAGATAAAATCTGAACCTCAAACTAAACCCTATCCTGCATAAACCCTTGTCTTTGAAATAGAAGTAAAACTTTAATCTGAGCTTCTGAGAGGGCTGTTTGAAAACAGGACTGAGTGCTGGATTTCATGGGCTTATCCTGTCTCGCTGATTTGAATCGTCCTCTAGTTACACTGAAGTTATTTTGATGAGGGTAGTAAAGGAAACTGTTTCTGATTCAGTCTGATTCACCATGCCCAGACTTCTTTCTCATGACTGATTAAACAAAACACCATTTATTGTGTGCGCCTGTTACTATGGCTACCAGAAATGCTCAGCATCAATGAAACTGATTAGAAATTGTGATTCTTTATATTCAGAAACATATCCTTTGTGCACAGACTTTCTTATAAGTTTCAATTCATGAATTAGCTTTAGGAAAGCAATCCCTGAATTTGCTCCCACTAATACGTACGGACATAGGTGCGCACCAGTAATTTGTATGTGCAAATTAGCATTTGTGGAGCAAGAAAACAAAGGCAAATAATTTGTGTAAGATGTGGATCTGGGAAGCCTGAGTTCTTTCCCAGATTCAAACACAAACATCTTGTTTGGCCTTGGACCTTGTCACATAAAGAATAGCTTTAAAGAGCCTGTAAATTCGGGCACTTCTGTTTTCAGGCACAAAAGGTTCTGTGGGCCTGGGTTTTTTTCACATATTCTCTGTATCTGATTTCTCAGTTGTTGCCTGTGAGAAACTTTGGTTATTTCCAACTCTGAAAATCATGTCTTAAGCAAAAATATGTTTATTTTACTGCAATATAAAGCAAGGTGAAATAGTACAAATACTTTGTTTTCATGTAATAGCCCACTGTGCAGAACATTTTTTCACTTCCTTTTTCTGGACCGTTGATGAGATTATCTTAAAATGAGAAAGAAGTTGTTGTTTTCTTCTTCTAGTAGGTTCTATTAACTAGATTTGCTTTGTGCTGCCTTTTTTTTTAAACAAATAACAACTAATGAGACTATTCACATTTATGAATGAAGATTATTCAAAATGGATGCCATTTGTCAGGAAGTTTATGGCAAGATAAATCTAACTTTGAAAATGAATGTAGCTTGGCCTGAATCAACTGTGTGAAAGAGAAAAGCAGCTTCAATTTTCCTTCATGCAGCAGTGAAGAAACCCACTTAAGAGAATTTTTCTGCTTAGACTTCTGAAGAGGATACAAAACATATGCTGATGTTCCCTTTGCATTTCCTTTTTTTACCTTTGAAAGGATACTTCCCTGCTTCTTTTCCATGCCCAGAAAGAGATTCCTTTATTTTTTCCATCTGTTTATGCTGATGCTTTAGGGACAACCATTAGCTCCTGGTGTCTTAACACTCAGAAACTTCTAGTAGACAAATTCAGAGATCTTAAATATGAAAACAGTCTGACTAGACTGTGATGGAGAGAAGCTTACCATTAAAATCTGAAGCGGGTTCAAGCATGAGCTATCAGGAAGAATTTTTTTTCATAAAGAGACCAGAAATGAGCTAGCATGAAGAATGAATTTACAAATTCCCTACAGAATATGATTTGTCCTGGCCATGGGAAGGTCACTGCTAGGGCAATGTACATAGAATTAGAGATACAGGCTTGACTTGATGATTTATTTTTAGTTTGGAACTAATATCACTTTTCTGTTATAATGCTCAATTGCAGTCCATGACAGATGGGAAGAATCCACAGCCATTTGAACTGCTTATAATATTTCAGCTTTAGCACTGAAACCCTGTAGTTCATCATCTGCTATTTGAAAGAGAAGTGATTTAGACAACAAAGAAAATGAAACCTCTTTCTTTCTTTCCTTCTTTCTCTCTTTCCTTCTTTCTCTCTTTCCTTCTTTCTCTCTTTCTTTCTTTCTTTCTTTCTTTCTTTCTTTCTTTCTTTCTTTCTTTCTTTCTTTCTTTCTTTCTTTCTTTCTTTCTTTCTTTCTTTTTCTTTCATTTTCCCTCTTTCCCTCTTTCTCTTTCCTTCCTTCCTTCCTTCCTTCCTTCCTTCCTTCCTTCCTTCCTTCCTTCCTTCCTTCCTTCCTTCCTTCCTTCCTTCCTTCCTTCCTTCCTTCCTTCCTTCCTTCCTTCCTTCCTATTTGTATCCTTTTTTTTTTTTTTTTTAATCAAAGGCACCCAGACATATTTGTTCCAATCAGCTTATGATAGAAGTGTTTAGTATTCTATAACTGCAGACCTCATGAAAGGTGGTGAAGGATTGTTAAACAGATATTGGGACTTAGGGAAGTTATTTTATTTTATTTTATTAAGAAAAATATCCAAAATGTGGAAGAAGAGATGATAGTAGAATCCAGGACTCTTGACTACTCAGCACCATAACTTAGGAAGATACTGCCTTATAATTCTTCTGCTCCATGGTAATATTAACTTCAGTAAAGGCTCTTATGAGAATGAATTCATATTTGCAAGCATTCCTTTTGTAATTGATACCTATAGATATATATACATAATTAACAAGTTACAAAATATTCTTTATCACTGTGTCTATGGTTAATCTCCTCCCTCAAAGACAGTGAAAGCTGGTGGGACTGTCAGATAACAGCTTGGTACTTGTTTGACTCTCCAGACACAGATATCTTAAATCGGACAGGCTCCTTCTATTCCTTTAATGAATACAAACTACAATGTGGTGAATGAGATATTACAGGACAATGTTAAAATGCAGAAGGTGTAAAGGAGGTGAATTCAAATCTCAGTCTTGGAAAGGCTCTTCTTGGATATGAAGCTACTTCAAATGGCACACAATGAAAAAATAAGGTAGGTAGGAAAAGGTTATGTAGGGAAATTGCATCAATCTGATATAGCAATAGTGATTTTCATATAAGAATGAATGTGAGATGGTATCTTCATGCCCTGACTAAAGTTACTATTTCACTTGTAAAACTAAAGAGCAAGCTGGCTAAGATGGTGGAGCTTAATTAGTGTATTGTAAGCAATGTGTGTATTGTGAGCAGTGTGCATGATTTTTAGGAACAAGGGATGGGTGAATAGTCAAGTCACTGGGGGAATCC
Organism: Phasianus colchicus; assembly: GCF_987193195.1. NCBI lineage: Eukaryota > Metazoa > Chordata > Aves > Galliformes > Phasianidae > Phasianus > Phasianus colchicus. Next base: position 6,144,860 of record NC_143442.1, on the reverse strand, counting down.
TGAAATCCACTGAAAACAAATGGGGTTTAATGGTGCCACTAATGTGTCCATTCTGCTAATGTCACTAACGGTTTTTCTATGGGTTGACTATTCTCTCGGTGCCTTTCCCCACAGTACTGTACTGCAGTCTAAGCTTAGTTTGCCTCATTCATTAACTGGTGTTGGTGGTAATAGATTCAGCTGACTGCGCTGACAGGTATAAGATACTGCTGTCAAAGATGGAGGTGAGAGATTTATCTTGTGAAACTAATTCTGTGCATTTCATATAAAAGTCTTCCTCTGCCAAAGGGTTATATAAACTCCAAAGCTAATCTGCGCTGAAAAACAAACTGGCCTTAGTAGACAGCAATTAAGGAATGAGAGGTTTTCTCTAAAAGGGAGAGTCCTTTGCAGTAAAATAGGTGCCATGAAAGTGACAAAGTGATTATGTGGCCTCTTGGTGTTGAAAGGAAATGCTAGCCAAGCTGACTCCGAGACCCAGCAGGTGGGTTCCCTACCTGAATGGTGCCCGGACCATGTGGCTGCCCCTCAGAACAAAGGGGACACTAACAGTTGGGGATGGGGTCACAGACGGCTCTGAGCCATCAGATAAAACTTGAAAGAGAGAGGTAAATTCAGTTGTAAGGAAAAGGAGATTTTGGACTAGAATGGAAAAGGGAAACTGAGAATCACCAAAAGGAACTGCAAATAAAAGTAGAGTAAGAAAGTGTAAAGATTCAGTGTGTGGTCATCTGTCTCTCAAAAGAAACCGCTTCTCAAGTTACTGTGGACCAGTTGATCAGTAAAGGGAATTCATTAATTAAGACACAATCCTTTCTCATCATTAATAGTCTATTCTTTGTCTCCTTGTTCCAATGTCTGGTGCTTTGAAGACAGTTACAGGATGTTGGTCCATTAGTAACAGATGTTGGTAAGGAGCTTTATAAGAATGGAACAGAAAGCAGGTGCGTGATGCACTGTGGAACTGTGTCCTTCTTTTTACTGATACTCTCATCTGATCTGTTTTGGCCTTTTCTTGTCATTGTAGTTCTACACACTTTTGTTCATGTTTCTTTAGTATTCACCTTGTTTTCTGTATTCTAGCCAAGACAAAGAATGATATAGGCCTGAATATGTGATCAGTTTGCTGTTGGATGTTTGAACTGAAGTTGAACACGAGCCCTACTGCTTCCCTGTTTTACACCTCTGTATTCTTTTCCAATTAATTTTTATTTTGCTCCTTTTTGCTGCTCTTCTTGGGATAGTCAGTTCTGTGCAGTGGACAGCTGCCCACCACGAGCCCCCCAGTTTACTTCCAGTTGCCCAGTTGTTGTGACTTTCAAACATGAGTGACCTGGATCCTATTCATATCTTCAAGCTGAACCCAACAGCTTTTTCTATACCGGGCTCTGATTAGCTACTGGCAGAGGCAGGGAGGAGAAACTACAAATCCTGCTATTGTGAAATGGAGCCTGACCTTCCATTCACTGAAGCTAGTGATTCCCAGGGAATCAGGATTGGGTCCAAAGTCTTGAAAGAAGCTTAAGCTATTTCGATTTTATTGTGAGGCAACAGAAATTACATTCTTGGCTCTCTAAATTATAGCTTTTGCAAGGCCAACACTGCTTTTGATTCTCTCTTGCCATAGTGTCTTTGTTATGAATTCATCACGTTTGAGACCTTAAAATACAGAGTCAAACAATGTCACTTAAAATGATCCAGAGTCCTCATTACCTTCCTCCTTTAGCTATGGGCAGCCATTCTTGCATGCAATCATTCTAACAATATTTACCAAAAGCCATGAGAATGCTGGAGTGGTGCTTTGCTTCTGCTATATGAAGTATACTTTTTAATAGGCATGGGTCAAAAACAAATTGACTTTTTAGAGAGAGACAGGCTGCTCCTCAAAAACTATTAGGGATTCTGTCATCTGGAATATCCCTATCCTGTTGACCTTATTTACAGATTTCATGAAAAATACAGCATCATAACATTGATGTATAGACTCTGTAGCTTTCAATTTCTTTAAAGGATGCCTCCATATGAAATAAGGATGCTGGTCATGAATGCATGCATGCTGAGGCAATACTAATGAGACTAAGCACTGTGGAATATATTGCACACAAAGGCTTTTTTAAAATGTAGTCATACACTTTGGAAATAAAGCAATTTGGCATCTTACCATAGCTACAAATGAGATAGGGCTATGGGAGGAGGAGTTGGGTAATAAAAGTGACAGTTGTGGAGTGTTATTGACAGCTTTTTTCTGTAATTGCAAACTGGGTCTGCATTTATCCACATTGTCCAAGCTCTGATTTTCTTTATGAGTAAAACACAACCATAGGATGCTAACATTTCATCTGTTGAAATAATATTTCATTATAAGCAATTAAAAACATCTTGTATTATTTTTGCACTTTTTATTACGTAGGTGACTTCGAAAGTAATGCCTTATATTTATTTCCATGGAGACTACAGAATATAGAAAGAACACAATAACACTATTTAGTAGAGCAAATGCTCAGCTACAAAACACAAGTTTTTGACAGTCACTATAGTCACTATGACTACCTATGCATTTTCATCAGCAGTGAATAAGAGCTTGCATGCCGTGCTTGTTACAATGTGCATCAGCAGAAAAGACCACTTCCACCATTGCTGCTGCTGAAACACACCACCCACCCCTCACAGCACTCGTATCCACTGTTTGGTCTCCATAAATGTCCAGCAAGAGCCAGTGAATGTCAGTGGGTGCCATTTTTTTCTGCATGGAGGGATTCAGTTCCACACCTTTGCTCTGTACCACTCCTTTGTCAGATTCCTTTTTGTCAGATTGCCCCTCTGCTGCCATCTGTCACGTGGCAACAAAATAAAGGAATATTGATGTGGAGGTTCAACCAGTACTGCCATCCCACCAATATTCTTATCTGATGTCATGGGCCAACATCACAAAATAGGAGACATTACTTTCTAAGCAGCCCTTATGCTATAATTGTCCTCAAGTAGTTATAGTAGAATGTTTATACCAAAGTGTGAAGACAGATATCACACCTATATTTTAATTAGTATCTTAATTAGTAAATACAGATATTTTTTCAAATCTACCCTGGTCTTTAAGATTATAAACTAGTGTCATACAGCAAGGTGTTGCACAGTATAGCCCTTGAAAAAAATATATCTGTTAGTAATAAATTAAGCTCTCACTTTCAGTGGATATAGTTTTTCTACTGTAGTATTAAGGAAATTAAACAAACATATCTGATTTACCTTCTGGGATGGTTTGTGAATTTTGCATAATTTAGGTTTTATGTGCATCTATATGGAATCACAAATCCCATTTCAAATATCAGGCTTTGTTTGTCTGGTTGTCTCTTTTCCCTTGAAACTGAATAAAATTTCATAGTAGTGATAGTAAAAGTTGCTGTGCCAGTTATGATGCTCTCAGTGGTGGTCCATTAAACCCTGGTGATTGCACACATATTCAAATGGAGCAGACTTAGCACAAAGAATGGCTGCTGGGTAAGGAGAACTGGGTTTATAAGTCTGAATTTGATCAAGGAGACAACTGTGCATGGATGGGGGCACAAATTACCTAATGAGATTTGTTAGGGAGCTACTAGCAAACAAGAACTCAAAGATAAAAGATATAGGGAGAGGGTGACACAGGTGAAAGAACATGGCTGAGCATTGACAGTAGGCATGGGTCTGAACCTTCATTTATTGGAAGTCACAATTTAGAAGCAAGAGGTCAGGATTTGGGATAAACTCTAAGAAGATTCAGGAGAGGTGAGATGCTGAGCTTTGAAATTTAAGTAATAGTGTATTTTATTTCTCTAGAACTGCAAAGGGCAATTGATTGTGGAAACCCACGTAAGAGAATAGACTTATCAGAAACAAACAGTCCTAGGATTCCTGGGTGTATTCCTGATTAGCATTAGTAAACAGAAAACCTTCAGTCCAAAAGATCAACCAAACAACTGGCATTTATGGATGCTTAGGCAAATTTGAATGCACACTGGGGAAGTCTAGCTAAAGTACTTCAACAAAGTTTGTGAATTTTCCATTTGTGCATCTCCCTCTTATCTCAAACCTCCATCTTCTCTCAAATTTAATCAAATCTAGGATGAGAGTTTGGAATGGCTGGGAGTATTTATCCTGCTAATCTTTTCTGTAATTTCAGTGAATTTTGTATTTGTCTAGGATGCTCTAATACTATTTGTGACCTTTGGGCCACAATACAATAAAGAATGTTGTAAAATGATATTTATAGATGTGAACGTGTGACCATATATACCATGTATGAGTGTCATTAGCAAAATACTAAGATGATTATCATATTATCTTTCAGAATACCTATTAAGTTGGAATGTGGGTGATTTTTTAATTTAAATAGATATCAGACTGTAAAGGCTATGCTATGACTTACAAAGACAAAACTGTTAATCAATGTGACATTATTAATCATAATTCAGCATTCAGATGCACAAAGGCTGACATACACAAATGCATTCCAAGTGTTTTCTAATAAAATAAAATAAAATACAGCCTTTGTTTCTGTGATTAAAAAAAAAAAAAAAAGTTATTTGTCTGTGAAGATGAAGTTATCAGGAATAAAAGATTTTTAGACTGAAACAAGTATATTCATTTTGCTTTCATAACCTTGACCAGAAGTGTGTTTGGTGTCTGGTATATAGGAATTTATAGCAAGTATTACACACACTTTTTGTGTGATCAATAGATCAGACTCAAATTATATTAGGGGCTTAGAGTCAGCAATTCAGTTTAATAGACACTTTATGAAATTATGCACTACGTTATAGGCCTTTAAAACAATGTTAAAATCAATTTCATGTTTGGCAAACAGTCAGTATAGCTCTGTCAATACAGAGTGACATACTGAGGTTATACAGTAGCAAATTCTGCTCTCAGATGGGTGTGTAATGAAAAAATAACACCATTAACATCAGCGGGGTGACTAACTTCACAGCAGTATGTGACGGCGTAGGATGTGACTTATGGGAAGAATCTCTTCACACTGGAATTGAACCAGGTGCCAGACATAATCTATGAATTAGATTTTCACTGATGGGCAGAAGCCAATCATCTTGGATCACAAACACACACAACCAGCATAACTATATGTCAACTCGTGGCTGCTGGTTATATATACTGATGTATTGAGTTAGTCCATAAGCGATCATTCTGCTAACATATGATAAAAATCATGTCTTACACAACATTACTTAGTGCAAATTTGACATGTGAGCCTCATTTGTCTCCTCCAATCTGTGTATGACAATGAAAATGCTCATACACTAGGGTGCTCTGTGCAGCATAAACGCACAGTTTCCTGGAAAAGAAGCAAATCCTGGGACACATCTCTGTCTTTTGTAAACACTGTGCTGACATGTAACTGTCAGCATATTTTAAGTGGATAAAATTATCTCCTTTCCCAATCATGTAAGTTTGATTCTCCCGTTAATAACATTTGTGCTTTTCTATTCACATCAATGGTATCACCTTATGAGGGAGTTCATGTGTGTAGCCAGGTGATATTTTAAGATGAATTCTGTCTTTCTGAGCCAAGTACAGTAAGTAACGAGTACGAGTAAGTACAAGCAAGACTGCCAGCTACTCTCACCTTCTGCAAACACAGAATGCAAAATAAATCACACACAGGAGCTATGCAGAGTGTTACAGGAATTTCATCCTGAAGGCCTGATTGTTTTTCACAGTGAATTTTTACATTTGATAAAGCTTCTGGGCTTGAAATTTTCCAGCTCTTTGTTGTCATCTGGAAGAGTTTTAACAATTAGCAGATGGAAACTTCAAGGGCTGTCATTTTTTTTTTTTTTAAATAAATGAGTTAAACCTATGATAATTATGATAATTACAGCACATCATATGAAATTATATTTATGGGAGCTAATCTGTCTTAATCACTTGTAGCAGAAGGCACTTTGTCATGAGGATTGAGTGGGACATCAGAACAATTGATTTCACCTTCAGTTGCGTAATGGGGGAAAGCAAGTAAGTTCCACATGTTTCTGGTTAGTTGTCTCTAAGATTGAAAACTAGATTATTATTACTACCATAAGAATACATTTACGGATTACAATTTTATGTCAGGGAGCAAGCAAGATGAAAAGTGATCCTGGTGCTAAAGGTTACCCAGAGGATCAGTGCCCTCACTGATCTGGGCACAGTCCTACAAGGTCTGACTGTGATGTCAGAGCCAGAGCTAGTAAAAGGGTTCATCAACAGCACTAGACAAAGCAAGTGATTAGCTGGGGCCAGGGTCCATCCAGGGAGCTCTGTCAAGGATGAAATAAGATGGGGCCAAGGACAGAACAGGGCCACAAACCAAGGACTGAAAGTCTGGATTGAGTGGAACCCCTGGGGCTGCACACCTCAGGTTTTTCAATTCTGTGTATTAACCCATGTGTTTTTGTGTTATCAGGGTTCTGAACGCATTCACACAATGTTTGGTTAAAAGGCAGTGAGAGGACCAAACAGTAGGAAATAACTTATTGCTGAGAAGTGCCTTATCTTAGCCCACACCTGAGAGCTATCAATGAACAATGGTTGAGACACTGGTTTTGAGAACTTGTCTTAATCTCCAGTTTACAGTATTGGTTTTATCTGGGCAGGGCAAACCCTGAGAATACAGAAGAATAGCCCTCTTGTGACACTGCTGTGTAATGGGATTCCTCCACCAAGGAGCAGTTTGTGCTCTGTTGGGGGAGGCAGGTTGGGATGTGCAGTGTTTGAAAGCGCCAGGCCTGCCTGCCCCAGAGCCTCTTGGAAAGGGCCTTTCACAAAGATGAGGCAGAAATGTGTCCAGTTCTCCAGAATCTCATTTCTTCAATGATTGCCTTGATTTTACAGTTAAATAATGAATGTTTTGTCAATATATGTATTTGTCAGTATGCCATTGATTGTAACCTAAACGCTGAAACTAATGCATGCATCACTGATTGTTGTTCAGCTGAGTGTATCTGTCAGAATGATTATATGTACTCAAAATATCAGTTTTCTATTTATTCCAGTTTAATAAACCAGGGCTGGATAAATTTACAATGTGGATTAGAATAATAAGAGTAGCAAAAAAGAAAGGAAAAAAAATAAAAAAGGGAAGGTAAAAACTGTCTTGTGCATACCAGATCTACCTCCAAGCAAATCCTACTGCACATTACAGCACTTATATCTTTATATGCTTTCTGTTTTCTATATTGAAAGGAGTGGAAGAGAAAACAAATTCAGTGCATTTATTTGTCTGCTAAATACTGTGCATGCCCTTTGGGCCTAAGTTTGTGATTATTTGCAATGTTTTTTCCATGCCAATCCATATACTACACTGCAATTAGTGGCTACAAACGTCAGGAGCACTCACATGAAATTGTGTGGAATGTGTGTAAAATAAGCTGTCACCAAATGAAATGAGTTAACCAGCACACAAAATACTGGAGGCATGGATCCACACCATACAGAGACAGTGCAGTCAGTATACAGCCTGGCTGCACGCTTATTTATGTCTATAAATTTGGACAAGATAGTGCTACTCTTTCATTTACCAGAGGTGCTGTATGGGCCTGTCTGCTGAGATGTATGGCATAGGTAGATCAGTTCCAAAGAGGAACAGATTTTAGTTGTGAATTACACTGTATTTCCAAAGAATGCAGCTTTGGAGTTCACTAGGAGAAGGAGTTATTGTTTTCAAAGTTATTCACATAGAAACAAGCAGCCAGTGAGCTTCTTCTGCACAAAGGGGTGAATTATAGGATTTGGAGGCCTCCTGTGTAGTTTCACATACATGAAAGAATATTCTCTTTTACCTGGCTCTGGTGCATGGGATGAACTGATATTCCTTCTCCTGTCAAGGAGATAGATGGGGGTGGCAGAAGGTATTGCAGTATTGTAGCTTTGTACTTGTGCAGCCATTGCACACTAAAAGGTGGAGTGTTTCATTCAATGTCCTAATGGTTGTTGGACTCAGCCTTCATCCATTTGCTACCACTTTCAGCAGTCCTTACTGTAGCAGGTATGGCGATGGGCACATCTGCAGATTAAGCCCAATATTTCCCCTGAACTCAAGAAAAGATCTGTTTGCAAACTCCTCAAATGAAGGACTAAGGCAGCAGTGTGCCAGCCATAGTATGAAAGGATGTACTTGGACTTCAGCTATTAAAATTTCACTGGATGAGGAAGAGGAGCATCCTCTGTGTCTGAAGCACAGAGAGGCCAATGAAATATTTCTTCTGGCTAACTGTGGATGAACTGTTTGGAATAACAGAAGCAGTGGTCTAGACGAACAACTTCCATGGCTATCAGGCTATAGGGGTTGCTTGCACTTCTTGATTACTTAACTGGCATTTTCCAACCTCTTTCTTTGTTGATTTCTGGCACTGAAATATGAAGAGAGGCATGACAATAGAAAGTGAAAAGGAGCATTCCCCATTTTTGGGGTGCATTATTCTGTGAGTCTCTTGTCGTTGCACATGACCAATTGACCTCTGAAACTCTGTCAGAAATAACTCCACATCTTGATGGATGACACTGACCTTAATAACAATAACAAAAAGAGAGGGAAAAATGCGGTCCCTTTTCTCTGTAATCACCATGGACTGCTGGCTGTCAGGCTCAGACTTCCCTTATTGTTCTTCTTATTTAAAAGCCAGACAGCATCACAATGGTTTTTACTTATTGGCTGGTACAGGAGCTAATGTGAAGATGGGCAGTGCGAGTTCAACGCTCAGGACTTCATGCTGTTAACAGAGGGGGAAAGGAACTCAAGAGCCAACTTTAAATATGTGGCAGGGACTTTGGAGACACGAGTGCTACAGTCTGTTTACAGTCTGTAAACTGAGCTTCATTGATTGTTTTTTTTCACTCCCCCCTCAACTTCCTCCACTTAAAAAAAAAAAAAAAAAAAGGCCTTTAAACACTGTAGTGATAAGTAAAGTGTTTACACCTACCAGCATTCACAAATGAAGGTATTTCTGCCTCCTGATAACACACAATATATGCATTATCATCGAATGCGTATTCTATTAAGAAGCAGACAGACCTGGATGAGATTGTAGTGTAAAGATTATGGAATGTTTCCTTTGTATTCTTGAATGGAAGGGAATAATGGGATTTACCTGATACAGAGATCAGCCCTTGCTAAGGAGAATAGACAAACCAAGAATGGGAACAGAAACTTTTTGTATCAGTCCAGGGAAGGGGAAATAAATAGAATGGCCCCAGCTTCTTTAACTCATCTGTGCTGATGCAGCAAGATAAAAATCACTTATTATATTTTAAAAAATAAAAATCTGTGCAACTATTCAGAAAGAAAGAAGGAAAGAAGGAAAGAAAGAAAGAAAGAAGAAAAGAAAGAAGGAAAGAAAGAAAGAAAGAAGGAAGGAAAGAAAGAAGGAAAGAAAGAGGAAAGAAAGAAGGAGGGTAATGATACAACGCCTGGAGTTAACAAAAGAAATGCTATATTGGTTTGATAGATCTTTTGTCCCTCTAAGTTTAGGAAGCAGAGAATATTCCCATTACACAATCCACTAAACTCGTCTGCAGCAATGAGCCCAAAATGGTGAGCCTGTTCCCCGGCCTCTAACAAAGGCCATTGTAAAGCTATTCCATCGGCTGCTTTTCCAGATTTCATGCCCATTAAAGCATCAATTACCCCTGACATTTCTATCAGCCTTCTATTAAGTTTGCACTTACTAAATTTCCAGAAATTACGAGCAAATTAATCCAAGCATTAATCAGATTGCAGAGGGAATAACTTTAAAAAGGAGAAAAAAGCTCAGCATAATTTATGATAATAGATTTTTAAATTAATTGCTTCCTTTAGTTAATAATTTGTTCTCCTGCGAGTGCACACTTGATATTACACTGGAAGCAGTTGTTTTTCTGACTAGATCAATTAGTTAATGTTTACACAGCACTTTGAAGATGTAAAGCAATATGTAAATGCGACCTATTATTGCTAGAGCAATTGGTGATCACCGGGCTCGTAGCCCTCTTTGTACAACATCTAACAACCCTGGAGCTGCTTTTAGCCTTCCTTGGAAAGGTGTTGCTTCTTTCTTTCTCTTGTTTGTAGAGGCCCTCCGGTTGTGTTGGTGGTTTTGCAGTTGTAGGGCTTTTTTTGGTAAAAATGCTCAGTGAGTCTCTTCATTGTGCTGTATGCTCGAGTCCCACGAGGAGACAGACTCAAGTTCTACTTTCTATTATCGCCTCACTTAACAGGTTTAAAAGCTCACTGGACCTGAAATCACATAGATCGGAAACGGAATGAATTGGTGTATTTTTCTCCCCATGTAGGACTGAACGCCCACCTCGTAGCGCAGGGACGGGGACGCAGCTCAGTGAATTTCAAAACTTATTTCAGTTTTGAAGTAATTTCAAAACTATTCGAGTTTAGCCGTGGTAAGGATTAATTGAACTGAAATAAACGCAGTATTTTCAAAGAGGCTTGTTTAGTGCTGCACAGCAGGGGACATTCTGCATTGTATGCTGAAGTCAGGGTAGATACAGAAACTACAATAGTAAGTGGTTAAGCTGCTGTAGAATGCCGGGGTTTGAAATGCTTGGAGCTGGTGGGAATTTGGGTGTTTGCAAGGAAGCTCTCGGGTATTCATCCACTCATCCCAACAAAGAGATGCGCATGTGGAAACGCAATGTTTATTTTTCTCTGGGTCTTTTTTATTTTAGCCTTCCAAACACGGCAGCCTAATGATGAGCGAAGTTCTCTGAGCATCACACCCTTGTTGGTCTTTCAGAAAAAATGGAAAGTAAGCAAAAACAAAAGAAAACAAAAGAAAAAACGGAAAGTGAGAATAGGCATATTGCAGACGCAGACACCTAAGAAATTGTGATTAATACCACTCACCAGTTTTATAACGCCTTTGTCTAGTGGCACTGGCCCGGAACAAACAATAACAAACCAACCATAATGTAACATCCCCTGAGAGCCATTTGGATCATGCGGGAGCTGGAAAGCCGACAGCATGAGGTAGTGAAAACTGCTCTAATTACTGCTAAGATACACTCTGCAACCTGGCAGAGCGATCTGCGCCGAGCACACAAATGGTGCAGCAGTGCCACCACCTGAAAAAGGAGAGGCGCTGAGGGGAGGGGAGAAAGCCAGAGGAAGATTACAATGGCTAAAATTCCAAGGGGCTGGTTTTAAGATCGGACTGATCCTATGGCAGCCTTGCACTGTACTCACAGAAGTCGAGTTGTTTCCATCTCCAGCACTAAGCCCAAGGCATAGGGGTTATGATACGTGGATGAAACCTGAGCAGCAGTGAGAAGAAACCATAATAGGAGAGGGTTCTCTCTGGCATGTGGAGTGGGAAGGGGTGATGCAGGATCACTTTTTCCCAGAGATCCTGCTGGAAACTGATGCTCCTTTTGCACGCCTCCCACTTTCCTGCTGGCCTTTGCACAGACGTACTGGGGTATGAAGGAGAGGTAAGAAGGGACGACAGCCATTTCATGCTCCCTTGCTAGTGTTGGCATCAATGCTTTATGTCTTCTCTAAGTTCAATGGCTACATACCTTTACATCAATTTCATGTGGTTTGATGGCTGGGTGACGGTGACAAGATAGTAATAAGTGTGCTCACCAAGGAAATATGTTTGCTGAGGATAGCAACAGGGCAACCTTGAGCAAGGTTTAAAAAAGATACTTTTTTGCTGTGAGGGCCCATAGCCTGTGGCGTACCTGATAGATCATCTCACAGCCTCACATGCATCAGGGCCAAATGATGCAAAAAAAAATTATTGTGCTGCTTTCTGATGGCAGCCTCTCTCCACTGCATACCAGGGACAGTTATTACTGGATATTAGTGGAAAGTTGGAACATTCCTATAGGAAAAGCCCCAAATTATTAAGGAATCTTGAATGCTGTGATTATGTGTAGCAAGAATGCCACAGAAAGAGGCAAAAGCTGCCTGTGTGGAGTTGTCAATTTAAAGCTTTAGAAGAGGTAGGAATTTACCCCTCTCTGGTTTGAGAGACCTGAAAATAGCAGCTCCTGAAGATGAAATAAGACTGAAATGTGTCATGTAAGTAAATATACCACATTTTTAACCAGAAATATATTAAAATATTTTCTTTTTGTAAAATGCTCTTGCATTCAGAATCTCAGGCTGTGTTGCCACTCTTGGTTCTCTGCAATACTGATGCCTGTGCTGGATTTGTGGGCTCTTAACAAGTGAAGACATGTTTTCAATAGGAGCATTATGTTCAATTTAATATCAGTTAGGTGGATTCAAGTCGTAAGGCTTTGTTGGCTGTACAGCACTGAGGCCTGTTCAAGCGGAATGCACCAAAGGCTAATTGCTGATGATCTGCTCATTGCAGTCATGCTATCTCAGCTATGTCAGATTCCCACTGTCATTTTTAAACACAGTTCTCTATTAAACAGTGTCTCCAGAAATGTACAGTAAAGAAAAAAAAAAAAAAAAAGTTAACCAGCTGGAAAACAGGTTGCTGAAGTGTTTCTGACCATTCCCTGGCAGCGTGAATGGTGAAAAAGCTGAACAGGTACATGGCAGAGCTAAGATCTTCTGGGAGCCTGTAAAAACAAATGAAAAGAGCCCACTCTGCTGCAGAGGTGAGGCTAAGAGAGAGCCTTCCTGTTTGTTTTTTCTCAAACAAGGAGGAAGCCCTGAGCTTTATTTTCCTATATGTTGTTTAGCCACCTTGATTAGCGTCTATATTCAGGTTCCTTAATGGACAGCACGTTATATAGGTTGTTTGAGGTTAAGTAACAATGGGGAGCACAGCTAGCACAGTTTCCCATGTCTCTAAATATAAACACAATAAGAATCCTGTTAAGACAATGCAGCAAGATAGAAACAGGCTTGCTGCTGTAGCGCGTAGGCTCTTTTTCTTGTTCTCTGGCCATTATGTAAACTGACATTCTGTTTTTCCCATTTGAGAGCAGACCCCTGCCTTATCATCATCACAGCAGATGTGCCCAGAGAATGTTTACCAATAAGGAAAAGAGACATTGCTGTTGTCTGGGTTGTTTTTTCCTATATAAAGAATAGAGGAGTTGGATGAAGGAGGGAGACGGAAGGCAGCCGGTGTCAAACCTCTGTGGGACAATGTAAGCAGAGCCCCTGATGTGCAGAGAGGAGCTGAGCTGAGCTGAGCCACTTCACTCAGGGGTGTGGGTGTGTAGGAGGAGTGTGAACTCGCACTCAAATCTCTGTGTGCATCCATACCCACAAGCACAGTGCTGCAGTGTCTTTTGAAGGCAGCTATGCAAGCTTTTTCCCCCCACACGGTTACACCAGATCAAACCGTGCCGTGCACGTGTGCCACCAGTGTGAAGTGTGTTTCAAGCTATGTAAGCCACAACTTCTGTCATGTTCCCTTCATGCTACTGCAGGTCATTTGCACCAAGGTTAGCTCTGAAGTTGCTATATTAGTAATGCAACTTTGGTATGAAAGCTTGTGTATCTCTAAGGCCAACAGGTGTTTTCTATAGACAGGCAAAATGTTCCACTTAGAAAAATTAATTTCTCTTCAAAAATACAAAATGGCTGCTTGGGAGCAAAATCAACTTCAAGTGTGAACAAAAGCTGAATATAACAACTGCTAGGCAGGAAGAATGTTTGTACAGTGATAGAAAATTCACACTGTTAAATATTCATGAATATCTCTGAACTTAAGGAAGCCGGAAAGTTACAACATTCCACGCAGCACCAGATCTGAACTTTTCCTGTTGTTCAGATACTGGGTTTCCTCTTGCCCAAAGCAACTGCTAAACAGTCTTGAGATGCTCAGGCCTGGGTTTTCAGGCTGCATCTCTTTCTGAAAAAAAACCAAGATAAATATATTTTGATATTCACTTGTATATCACTAATGTCTGTGAACACTGTTAACCACCTGAATACTTCTAACCAGACATGGATTTAAGCTCTCACCTCACCCAAAGCTCTATAGTTTCCGCATCTGCAAAGTATGAACCAAAATATGATGGTTTTCCTTACTGAAGCATTAGGAGAAGGCTTTAGATGATATGGGTGAAGATTTTGGCATATGTACAGAAAGAAAGCATAGAGACTTGAGACGTGGTTTTGCAGCATTACAAAAAATGAGTGCCTTCATGCTGTCTGTAGAGCATCAACAGGTTCTTTGCATTTTTGCACTGGGAATGATAGGCACAGAGTTCAGGTTCCACTTATCTGGCTAAGAGAAATAAAAGGCAGAGGGAAAAAGTGAAATACTGACCCTGTTAACAAGTAAATATACAGTGTCAGGACTTGGAGACATTCTGATTTTTCCAAACTATAAATGTCAAAAGCCCAGTAGTGCCCACATTGGAGTGAAAATGCACCAAGCTCAGTGTTCAATAAAAAACAGCTTCCTTCTCTCTGCTGTAGCTGACAAAGACGCACTGGTGTAAGTATAACCAACAGCAGAATTTGTGTTTTTCCAACTGTTTGATAAGGTTCAGCTCCACAAGGAAGTGTCACCATCTGTGAGGTCTCAGCAGCTGTATTCCAGGCTGCCATTGAACTTTCATTAATACAAGTTCATCCCATTGTGACCCTTTGGAGATGCCATAGATATGGAAAGCAAGGACACAAGGTTAGTTCTTCTACACTGGAGTCAACACGCACAATATATTTTGACCTCCTGGGATTATGTGGAGTGGTTCATTAGTGCAGTGGAATTTATTCAAGGCTCTAAGCTTGTTCTTCCAGGTGTTTGTCTCTCTAATGATGCTTTTTCTTGTTTTCATCACAAATACTTATACTAGAAGGCTGTAGGGTTAATAAACCTGGAATTTTTGAAGATATTTTTGTGTAATTGTTATTGCACACCTTACAGGCATTGCAACCATCATAGTCCTGCTGTGAAAAAAAAAAATAAATAAAAAATCAATATTTCTTCATCATACTTTAAAGACTAATTCCCCGGAGTAATCTGCATTCCCTACTAGTTTATTCTAAATGAAATCGATTTTTTTTTTTTTTTTCTGGGAGATTAAAACAAGCCTTGAAGATCGTCAATGGTTTTGTTGCATAGGCCTTATTAATAGACTCCCCGTAGCTTAATTCTGTTTATCCTATATAAGTTGAAAACAACAAAAAGAGTTGACAGTTTCGTCAGTTGTGTTTTCTCAAAAAAAAAAGAAAAAAGAAAAAAAAAAGGAAACGCAGACACCTCCTCCTCCTGTAGCAAGAGACATTGTAAACACACTTCAGTGCAGTGTTTAGGAAGATCTGACTCATTACTTGAGTAGAGTGGGCTGTTGAGTTTATCTATAAAGTGTTCAATCATGCAGAGAACGAGCCGTGGGGCTCGGTGTGCTTTGGTAGCTGGGGGAAAGCTGTTTATCAAGCTCAGCAATAACTGACGTAGCAGTCTGTGTGCAGAGATAGGTCCTACTGGGCTCCGGGCACCGAGCGAGGTTTTGCTGCGGTGTGCTGGGCCCAGCATCAGCCAAGTGCCAGGATGTGCTATAAGTGCCTCGTGGGCAGGAGCTTCCTGCATGGAGACATTGCCACTCGTGTCTGCTCAGAAAAAAATGCGTGTTTCTCCTTAAGGAGCTGCACTGTTCATTGAGAGAACTTGCCTTGTGGATGTGCATGCCGACAGGTTGCTACTGCCTTTGGAAGCTGAAGTCAGCCTTGCGTTATCGCTTAGCAAACACAGTGTTTGCATAGTGGCCCACAGTGCAAATTTACAGTTCGCAGACAAAGCCTCTTAAAAGGCAGAGGAGCTGAGATTCTGGGCGCTAATGCAGAGACATTTCGTTCTAACCATGCTATCTCCCAGGTACTGAGAGACCACTTTGCAAGTGATCAGATAACCTTCCACCACAAGGCCAGACAGCCTCCCTTTTAATTCAATTTACTTCAGGAACTGAACGATCTTCCTTTGCTATTCTACTGGCAGAGTTGCAAAGTTTTTATGATTATTATTAAAGCGGCATGAAAACAATACTTTTGTTCCAGATAATCCAATGAATACGATTTGCCTAAATTTCATTCAGTTCAGCTGTGTTAGGGACAGGCAACTGCAGCTGGGTTCTGCAACAGGTTGTCACCAAGCACGTATCTTGTGATCCCAATGCACACTATTAATTGGCTTACATTCACTTAAAACATCTTCTGATTTTATTCTAGACATATCCTGTACATTTGCTTTTCAGTGAATGACTTTAAAGTTTGGAAACTCTTTCAGCAACGTATTTTCTTAGCACAGATAAAAATCATGAGCTACATCTACATGAAACACAATCACAATATGTTGTTCTCCATTCACTTGCATTCTTGAGCAGGAAGAAGTCTGCATGTGTGCTCAGCTGTAAGCCCATGTCTATTCCTCCTAATTTGAGTTACATTGCTCTAAAGTTTTATTGCCCTGAAACTTGTGTTGACCTTTAAATTGTTGTCAACCAGCAGTAGCCTCAGAGATATTAAAGGATGTTATACCAGTAATTTGCCCAAATAATGACACAGTCACTTGAAGGGTTCAGTGCAAAATTTAGGTTAGAACTCATAGTTCTGGAAAGAACTCTATCTAAGCTCTCTGGTGTGGTCCTGTCCTTTGTCCCTAAGAAGTCGTTGTGTTTTGTTTAGGAAATAATTTCTGACAGAATAGAAACACCAATAAAGATCAGATTCACTAAAGAAGAAGATAAGCCTGCGTTTTATGTATGTTTTTGTCACCATAATGTTCTTCAGAGCAAATTTAGGATTTTGACAAACTTGTAAGAGTAGATATAAAAGCAGATACTGCTTCCAAGCAATGCTTGAGGCAATGCCAGGCAAGGTTCTCAGAACAAAATTATAGGATGGGAAGAAACAAAGCTAGAGGTAGAAAATCCTCATAGGAGTCTTTCCAGAATGTCACTGTGTTGAGAACAGGTGGAAGAAATGAGCTGTCCTATCTTCCCTCCATCAAAGTGCAAGAAGTTTTGAACTTCAGTTATGTCTGATGCTTTCTGCTTGATATGGGAATTATCTTCAAAGTATCTGACGCTTACTATCTGGAGGAAAAAAAAAACACAACTGAAAAAATACAACTGAAAGCAGTAGAAATCTACTAAGTATTGAATAGTAATAAAAAGAATTGTTCCTTTGTCTATAAATATGTTATTGATTCTGATACAGCAACGTCACCGTGTGGGTGGAAGAAATGCTCTGGAAGAATTGATCATCTCACAAAGGGAAAAAGAAAATTATTTTTACCCTCAGGAATGATATTTAATTTTATCTGAGCTTTTAGAGCTTATTTATTTGACAGTATTTCTGTTCAGTTAATTATAATTCAAGAAACATGCTGTTATAAATTATTTGTAATGTATGTTCTTCAGATTTCAGTTGTCACCCTCTGAAAATGTTCTAAACTAGGTCAGAAAAACTTAGCTTCCAATCCATATTTTGGAGAATTTGTTCAGTTCCTTGAAGTATTTTGAGCTAGTCTGTATGTACAGTGCCATGGATATTCTTCCAATGAGATCATTAGAAGCAGCAAGATTAGTTTGTGTGAGAAAGAGAAGAAAGCTGATGGTAAAGCCTTATGCTGTAGGGGAAAAAAATTAAACAAACACAAAAAGAGGTGATCAGCTAGAGATATCTTTGTACCATAGCTGTTCTTTCATGTATTCTGATTGCTGTAATTAAAGAAGTACTTGTGAGATCCCATCTGGAGTACTGCGTCCAGGTCTGGGGCTCTCAGTACAAGAAAGACAGGGAGCTGTTGGAGAGGGTCCAGAGGAGGGCCACGAAGATGATCAGGGGACTGGAGCACCTCCCTATGAGGACAGGCTGAGGGAGCTGGGCTTGTTCAGCTGGAGAAAAGAAGGCTGCGGGGTGACCTCATTGCAGCCTTTCAGTACCTAAAGGGAGCCTACAAAGAGGAGGGGAATCAACTCTTTGGAAGGGTAGATAACAGTAGGACAAGAGGAAATGGTTTTAAGTTGAAGGATGGAAGATTTAGGTTGGATGTCGGTGGGAAGTTCTTTACAGAGAGAGGTGAGGTACTGGAACAGGCTGCCCAGAGAGGTTGTGGATGCCCCGTCCCAGAGGTGTTCAAGGCCAGGTTGGATGGGGCCCTGGGCAGCCTGGTCTAGTATTAAATGGGGAGGTTGGTGGACCTTCCTGCAGTGGGGGGGAGGGAGTTGGAACTTGATGGTCCTTGAGGTCCCTTCCAACCCAAGCCATTATGATTCTACAACATGTATAAAACGTAGAATAAAAGCATTCTTACTTAGCATCTTTTGTTGATTTTCTTTCTTTCTTTTCTTTCTTTCTTTCTTTCTTTCTTTCTTTCTTTTTTTTTTTTTTTGAGAAATACTCCTGCTGCATAGCATTTTTTAAGCTGTTAGAGGAGAAATTCAGTCTACCTGCTGTTGTTCTAAGAAAGATAATCTTATGTGTAATTAGAAATTTCCGGAATAAATCTAACAGTGGTGGATATTTCCAGTAGAGACAGAGATATAACTGGAAAATTCTAGGAAACCTGCTGCAAGAACTTCATTACATTTGGGAAAAGAAGGAAAAAAACAAAACCTCAGGTACAGTATTTTCCATGAAAACAAGCTGGTGCTCCTTATGTTTTGGTTAAATGAAGTGCAACATCAATTAAGTTAGTGACTAAAGTAAAACTGCTTGCATTAGGAGAAGATCAAACCAAACAAACTTTTTTTGTAAAGCAAAAAAAGATAGATGAAACAGTAAGTACTCTAGTAAAATTATACAACAACTCATTTGTGACATATTTTTCTGCAATATAGTTAATGTTGTTTGAGTCTGACCTTTTTCACAGAAAAGAATGAGTTCTAGCAATAAGGAAAGAAGGTGGAATGCAGTGCTGATTTGAGTCAGTTGTGAAGCTCCTCATTAAGTTACATAACACTGCCCTCAAAACTCATCCAATAGCAGTTCAACAGTTCCTTTTCAGCCCCTCTTATTGTCATTTCCCTTTCACCCAGTTTCTTAATCACCTTGTAGCAGCTCTACTACCAACTTCCTGTGCAGTGTCACTTGAAGTCTGTTGCTGAAGTCCATATACTGTTCATAGAGTTTGAAAGTAAATCAGAGTGATTGTGGTAAAGAAGTTAATTCCTATTGCTAACAAATTTCTTCTGTACCTGATTATGTCAGCTTTCGGGAAATAAAAACTCCTTCAACTTCTGTCAGCATCAGCCTGCAGGAGAAAATCAGCAGTATGTGTATGGCATAAATAAATTTTTAGGGGTATGTTGATCCTTAAGATTGTTACCAGAGAACTTTTCCAGCTGCTGAGAAAAGGTTGAGAGAGTGTTTTAAATGAGAGTGTAAATTTGATATATATGTGCTTCTTGGGTTTCATGGAAGGGTAGTTAGGTCATGTTATTATCTTATGAAACGTATACTGAGATGATACATCTATGAGACACCATACTATGAAAGTACTTGCTGTCTCTTACTTGGTATAAATGGGACTAAAAAAAAATCAAGTTACTTGTGAATTAATTTAATCTTTTCAGACCTCTGAAAAACAGTAGAATAATAATCACGGACCTCGTCCCATTAGTTGTGTTATTCCATTGTTTTTAGTCTTGCAGCACATTATCAAAGTGCTTCAAGGAAATGGTTGATGGAGTGCTGCCATCTCTTGGCTGTGCAAATCACATGTTGCAAAATATCACATATTTTTCTTAAAATGGAAATGCTAAACAGCTTTTCAGTGTTTATATGAAGGGTGATACTCAACATATCTGCAGACATTTTCCATTTAATCTGTCCAGGAAGATTATTAGTGATATTTGAGAGACATTGAGTTGTCCTTCCTATTAAAGATGGAGAGGCTGGGAGCTATTGAGAAAGTGTGAAGAGCACTGCAGTGCTGCTCACACAGCTGGGTGTGTGCTCCTCGTTCTGGAGCTGTGACAAGGAGGCCATGTGTGCAGCCTTGTGGCCCAAGATGGGTAGTGCTGCCATTGCTAGTTGCAGCCCACAGCCCTTGTGCTGAGCTAATGACAGTCTTGGGACTTGTGGAACTGTGCTGGAACTGGAGTTTTGGATCGTTTTGTTATACAGTAGCTGTGTTATCTAACAACCAGTTGTCTGTTGCATGGAATGTTTAAGCTTTTGCTTAGCTTTGTACTATTGCTTGCTAATGCTTACAGGCACATAAATGTCTGTAACCAATAGATAGTAATGAATTATCTGAGAGCCTGTAATAAAACAGAAGGAAGTACAGGCAGAGGATGGATTGAGGCCATGGGAGCGTGGGTGATACCATAGGCACCAGGCCTATGGGCAGTGACCAGTCATCAGGTGATCCAGCTTAACGCCTTCCTGAAACACTAATGCTCCTTTCCAAAATGCCAACCGTGAGATTAGATTCTATGTCTCTCAAAATGCCAATGAGAAGTTAGTCAGAATTTGATTCCCTGTGGAGCTGCTGGTAACTCCAAATGCTCCAGTGCCTCACTGCAGGCATTTCAACATGCAGCTATTCACCCACTGGCAGCTGCTGGCTTCTCTTAGCCTGACTCAGCCTCACAGAGCTGCAGAGCTCTTTTTGATGGTACATTTGTCATGCAAGTTTCCTTGTGAGAACAGTGTGGTAGATAAACATAATGTTGTGTGTTGATTAAATGATTCAGCATGAATTTTAACAGCATGAATCCAATGGAGGGAAGTTATACAGCCTCTATGTGTGCCAATTCCATATACACTGTATTATGAATTATCCTGCTGGTTATTATCTTCTACAGTGCAAATTGAAGTTGGCTATTTATCCATTCACAAAACACCCAGAAAAATCTGATAATTAGTAGTGCTATTCCTTCAGTTAATGATAGGCATCTTTAAACGCTGAAGTTTAAGTTATTTCCTTCCATCTGTACATCTTCAGATCATACCAGAGAAACGTTGAGTACATTTTCGTTAGTCCTTTGATAGTTCATACATCCTGCTTGGTAGGCTACTATCTGTCCTCTTGTCAGTGGCACTGTGGAGTTTTCCATCTTTCAGTTGTATTCAGATACAGCAATTAGATTCTATGTCTCTCAAGCCTTTGGAAGCTTTCAGTGATAGCCTGAAAAGTGTTCATCTCTGAGATCCACCTACTAAAACTTTCTTGTTGTCACATCTAATGCTTTCAGTGATGATTCCTTTTGGAACAGTTCTAGTTTTGGAAAGGTGTGAAATGTCAGCTTGATTAATGTGGCTATGTGCAAGTCAACAGTGTTTGTATGAAATCTTGTTACTTCTAAATTATAAACATGACTGTCATACTGTTGTAGGGATGAATGGTGGGAATATACCTCCAACACTCCATTTGGGGAAGATGGTGTCTCTAATTAGTAAGGAAATGGCATGGCTGCTGTATCCTAGAGACGAGGTATGTGCATGGGCCTAGTCAGAAGAAACAAAGAAAAAACACTTTCTTAATTAACCTTTAGTTTATTTTTCTTAGTTCATCTTTCTTTACTCAATTGTTTATAGAAGGTGACAGCAGTGGCAGGAGAGGAAATAATTAAATGAGATTTTTGTTAATCCTTGTGCTCTGTCTGAAATGCTGCTGCAGCCTACAAAAAATTTGCATACTCTGCTCTTTCAGCATTTGCAGATCTCCCATGTTGCTCCTTCAGAGATAAATAGTCTCACTAATCGGTTGATTCAGTTTCGGATAACATCATCCTTACCAAACACCTTGTTAAGTGGGTGAGAATGAATTAAAGATTGCAAAACTCTTTGTGTGTGTGTGTGAGAGAGAGAGAGATTGAGAGAGGAACCCGTATTCATGGAGGATCTCGAAACATTTTCATCAGACTTAAAATTCAAAATGACTCTGGTGCTCTTGAAAATACTGCCCAAGGACACATTTTGTAAAACTTTGAAAAAATGGTTTGTTCTTACCAGAGCTATAACCTGAATATGAGAGGAGTCATAGTTGTACATAAAAATCCTTTTTCCTTCCTGTCCACTTCAGCAACACTGCAGGAAAACAAGATGCAAACCAAACAAACAACAATAAAAGAAAACAACCTCCAGCAGTTGAAAGAACTTGAAAGGGTGGAAGGGACTTAGAAATTCTTATCAGCTAGAAAGGTCAGGATACTGTTTCTGCATTGTTGCTCTTCTGTATAACCAGTTGGGATAGAACACTGGAAACAGAGGTAGAAAACTAAAGTGTTATCTTTATTCCTCCTTTTGGAAATCCTTTAAGCCCAAGTTCCCTTCCAAAATGAGAAACGTTTCCTGCTTTGCCACTGTCAAACACAGTGAAACTCTTCTCTGGGTATCAGAATTTTGCATGCTTTTTTTGAGCATTGTTTCTGACCAAGAAGCATTTTGGAGGTAGGACAGACATGTCTGCCATATGTTAGTGAAACATCACAGCACTGGGCAGAAATGAGATTCCCTGCTGCAAGTAATAACAGGTGAAATGTTATATGCAGTAAGTTGCTGTGACTGAGCTAAAAGGTTGGTAGAAATCAGGGAGCAGTTTTTCTCACTTTAGGGCTCATTTTGTATGCACTGAAGTTCATGAGCTGTATGTTAATTTTGAAGGGTATCTTGCAATACTTATAGGATAACAAGACAAATATCTGCAGTGCTGACTACATGACCTCTCAGGGAAGTGTTATTTACCCACTTCCACTCCGACAGGTGAGTTGTAATTCTCATGCCTACTTTGCTGTCTTAACTGCAGTTAATGTGCTCCTGAAGAGCATATTGTTTCTTCTTAAACTGTCCACCTCTATATGAGGACTGTTCTCGTGCTCCCTTGACCTGCATGACACTTGGAAAATGCCTTACCTTAAAAATATGTTTACTAATTTAACCAAGAGTGCACACAAATTATCCTTGTTTTCACTTCAGAAATAAAACTCTTTGCTTATGATTCTTCTTTTTGCTGGTCATAATTTTTTTTTGTAAGTCAGGGGCCTTTTGAGAACACTGCACGTGAGTAGGTAACTGATATTATGATTAGAAGAACAAAACATAACTTGGACATGACAGCGATGCTATATATACAGAGCATTGCTGGTAAGGATATGCTTCCTTCTCTAAGCCCTGAAGTTTTGGAGGGTCACAATGAGAGGACAAATGTTCCTTCAAGAAAGTAGTCGTCAGCTGCAAAGTCTGCTGTTTATTGGGAAATCGCTGTTTTGTTTTTTGTATTTGTGCTAGTAATGAACCCTGTCAGTACTCATCCACAAATCTAACTTTAAGTGCAACTGTCTTTGATCGATTGCACTGCAAGGAGGCTGCTTGTAATTCCCTCTTTGTTCCAGTTTACATACTAGACCATCTCTTGGTCACATTATTTTTATTTTGAAGTGAGTCTATAATAGATAATCTCATATTTATAGAAATGATTTTATTTCCAGCCTCTCAAGACAAATTTAATTAATATTTATACTTTATTCAAATGAAAATGATATCTATTTTTACACATTTGACCTTGTATCAGATAGCAATCCTTTCCCTGCTGTACAAGTCTGGTATGTTTTCAATAAACTCTTCTTTACTGATGTAGACACTGGCAGCAAGTTTTACAAGCTTTTGTTTTATTTTCCACTCCTCTTATGTGTTCATACTCAAAATCATTTCAAACAGTTGGCTATGAACTATCTTTATTATCCTGATCCATATGACAGTGAAATTATACAAACAATATTTACTGCACTGAAAAGCTTGAATAGCATCCAGTGGTGGATCAGCTTCTCTGGTAATAATTCCTGAAGAGAAATGGATTACCTTTTTCATAGCTTAAGAAAAAAGCTTAATATTGATTGAGAAATTCACACAGTCTTTTTTTTTTTTTTTAACATATTCAGTCGAAGAAAATAAAGGCACATGTAGGTCAGTTTTAAGAAAAAAGTATAAATAATATGAATATTTCTGGTTAGTTTGATTTTTGTGATATATTGAAACATTTAAACTTCAACATCGCTTGGCCACATTTTTTTTTGTTACAGAGATTGATGCGTTACACGTTCTCGGTGTTCTATAACACAATCCATCAACTTATCAAGCTGTTCTAGAGGAACAAACTGTGGCATAAAATTAAAGCACCAGAGAGACAGTACTTAAATTTTTGCCATATGTGTGCTACATCTTCATGTTCTGGAAGTAAGCTGAGTAAATCTCTGTTTTTATACTACATTTAAGGAAAGAATAGTATTATTTACAAAGCAGTGTGCTGTATTTATTCCAACATTGTTCTTTGCAAGTCTGTTCTTATGAAATAGAGTGAGTCTTAGGCTATGGATCCGTAGGCTGGAACATGATCATGTGGCTCTTGGGAAGGCAGGCTGCTATCTTCCTACCCTTTTCAACAAAGGTTACATAAAACAAGTAACAGTAATCAGCAACCAACATCTGAAGTCTTCTTTGTCATTTCCCAGAGAATATAAATACATTTTACACAAGAAAGGAGAAAATAAAACCCTGAGCTAAATTGTGAAATATGACATGAAGGTAGTAAATTTTATTAGCAACTGAATTTTTAAACTTAATACTAGAAATTTCTATACATGCATGTCTGCATTACCAGCCCATTGCAAACACTCCTACAGCACAAGTTATTTCTGGGCATAACATAGAGCTTTGCCCAGGAGAAAATGCAAAAAAAAAAAAAAGTGAGTCTTAATGCAGACAAACCATGAAGGATCCAGCCTGGATTTGTGGAATGATCTATTGATGAACTGAGAAACCAACGTACAGTCTGTTTTTTCTCATGTCACTTGCACCATGGGGGAGATGAAAACAAACACCAAGAAGTTGTACAGTGATGGCTGCCACAGCCTACTTTTTAAAAAAGCTTGTCAGCTCTTCGTGCCTGAATAATAATTCAAGCAGAATGAATGGGTACACAAGTTCTAATGCAATGTAACACCCACTTGAAATTTTAAAGCTCCTTTTCTACAATGCTGAAAATAATGAGAATTTAACCAGAATCTCCTGACAGTATGGTGCACAACTGTACAGCTACAAATGAAAGGTACTCACTTACACATTCTTGAGAAGAAAATCTGCTGGATACTTTGCAGGTACCCATTTTTTTCTTGACTTGTGAAGAGCAGACACAAACATTTTGAAGAGCAATGAAATTATGCCTTCACAATGAAGCAGCTTACGTGTTCCTTTAATTTGAGAAGCTTGCAGAACAGAGTCATGAAGAAATTATACGTACTGTACATTTTAGTATAATTTAACTAAAAAAACAATTATCCTCATGCAGCCCATTCAGAGGCGATAACAAAGTGACTAGTATACCTTCCAAGTAAAAGTGAATAGCAAGGAGTCAGGAGGAGCTTCCATCCTTGCAGCAACTAGTGGTACTTGTTGGACTGTTCCATATTACAAAGAAGTGAAACTATGGCTTATTGCAAAAGTGAAGAGGGTGAAGTATTATCAAGAAAAATCACTCATTTGGCTGCAGAAACTTTCTTGCCTAGGGGTTTTTAAGAATCTGGATTGAGGACACTGTCACCAGAGCACATATGTTCTTTCTGTGGTAGAATTTAGAATATTTATTTATTTATTTATTTATTTATTCAAGCTAAAAGGCTAACAGTGTAATTCACCTTTCATGGGGTGAGCAGGCTGACATGCATTGGTTTTCAACTATAATTAATCAACTATAATTTTTGTGTAAGGACTGTATAAAAAGATGTGACGCCTATTGATAAAGTGATTCATAACATTGCGAGCTAGTAGACTGAAAACATAATTAGGCTATTTTGTAATTATGACTTTCTGAGTGTGCTATTGCTTTATGTTCCCATGACTGAGAGACAAAAAAGGCTGTTTTCACAGTGTGATCCAGAACTCCCTCAGATGTGCTCTGCTCTGCTATGTAGCCCATGGCTGGGTAGCTGATCTATGTTGACTGTTGTACTGTCATATAACAAGAGCATAGCTTAACACTTGCTCACCTAAAACTGAATTCTCCAAAAGGTACCATACAGAGTCACCCAAGTGATGTCAGCTTGCCGTGACATCACTGTCACGCCCTGGTCCAGGCGTGGTACCAGACAGATTCTGTGAGCTGCTCCCTTAGAAGCACTGCTAGTTTTGTACTCTTGTTCAGGATGAGAGAGCAGAGGCTGATGCTCTGAACGTATGCAGCTATAGCAAAAATGCTAAGTCACAGCCTGAAGCCTGATTGAGCACCTGGTGTGAAGGCGGGGCCAACCCAGGGGAGCTCAGGTGCATGCAATGTACCTAAGTGACCATAAGAGCAGGAGCCAGGATCCACCCCTTCCCAAACCTCGTTGAAGGGCTGGCAGTGCAGGCAAGGGGATCTTGCTGGAGATGGTGTGCACATGAGGTCTTTCATAGGTAAGTGGATTCTTTCCTTTCTCTGCCCATGGCTGTTGCATTTGAGCAAGTTCTTACTTGCTGTAGCTTAGGACCTTGCGACTCTGCTATCATTACTGCATTTTCTATCGTATTACAGCAGTAAAGAAAGGGAAAACATAAGGTTGCAGCTTTGGTTTGGAGAGAATGGAAAGATATAATCAGGGTCTTGAATTGGGAGAACTGAGATTGTGCTCAGACTTGTGCCTGTGGTTCTGGGATGGAAATATGTCTCTATATGTATCAGACCATATGCCCCATGCATAATAAGCCTCATGCTTCTGAGAAGTGACAAAAGTAATGCAGATACAGAATAAATCTGCTGCTTTGCAGTGTCTTTATCAAACTGTATTTTTATACACTGGTTTCTAAGTACACTTCAATTATTATAACTGGAGAGACTTACGTAAGAGGAAATACAAATTCCAAACAATGGAAAAATGTTTTAGTGCATGTTTGTGATCTCCTCTAACACATTATGGTATGTGACAGTTCCAATGGACCACTGATGGATAATGTAGCAATGGTGCTGAGGTAGATCAGGGCAAACCCTGCCAGGTCTGTCTGGCAGCAGACTGCACTGCTCTGTCACAGCTCTGTCAGGAATTGAGTAAATTCATGCATATCCCTCCTGCTCAGAGCTGGAGAACTGCTAATTGTCTTAAGTAGAAGCTTAGGAACAGAGAGGAACACTTAATCTTCTAACAGGTCTAAATCTTATTTACCGTTCTGCTACAAGCTCTTTAATAAGGGGGGAAAAAAAAAAATCCCTAGCAAGAAAAGGCTGTAATCTTCTGTTCTGAGCCCCAGCCAGATCCCCGGTTAGGTTAAATGCCACCTTGAAACTCCCTCACAAGGCACTGCTTGTGATGCGAAGCTGCTTGTTGCAGCTGACAAGCGGTGGTCAGGATCCATCCTCCGTACAAATTAACGCGAAGCACTTCCCTGTCCATCCCGGTGCAGTAAGTGCAGGAAGCAATTTGTCTCGCAGCGTGCAGAAGCGGAGCGCGACCAGCGCTCCCTTCCTGTAGCGAAGCGGCCTCGAGGAACCGCGCGGAGCGAGGGCGGGAGAGCCGGCAGAGGGCAGCGCTGAGGGGAGGCGGCGGGATGCTGCGGGTGGAGGGGCACCGAACGCACAGCGCCGTGCTGGAGCTGTGAACCCGTGATGGCACGGAGATGTCCGAGCAAAAAGGCCCTAAAAGTCTCTGAAAGTGACCAAGTGCTGCCTTTGAACTGTGACCCCGTGTTTGTGTGGCTATAACTCTGTACAGCCAAGAGAGAATTGCACAAAATAAGCAGAAGGAGGTAAGCAAAACACTTTCCGAGGGGCAAAAAAAACCCCCCACAACACTCTAAACAAGTGACTAGCTTGCAAAAACACTTGTTCACGGTGTGCTGTGGTCGGAGCGTGCCGCTGGTTCGGCAGCAGCTGATAGCTCCCACCTGTGGGCTGCTGGAGGAGGGTTAATCCTGTGCCTGGTTCGCTGAGAGCAGCAGGGGGAAGCTGGCTTCCTTACAAATCAGGAAGGTGTTAAAGGGTGACCTTCATGGGAATGCTTGATGATTTCCCTTAGGCTTGTTTTGTTTGATGCTTACTGAATGGAGTAACACTTTGTGGAAGCTACAGCTTTAAAAGGAGCTATAAAGTGTGCATGCTGCTGTGGTTTCTGCAATTGTAGGGCTGAAATAAAATCCTGTACAACGTTCAGCAGGGATAGAGCAGCTTCAGTATCATTTGTGAAAATGTAGATCCAGATTAGGGTTAGGAGCAGGGCAGTGATATTTAAGATGAACATGAAGGCTATAGCTTAATGTGAGTCAATGTGGTGTTCTTCCAAGTCTTGGAAGGCTGGAGGGTCTGGGAAAAGGACACGCTTCCACTTATACTCTGAAACCAATTTGGGATCTTCCTTAGAACTTAAATCCAAGAGTGAATGTGGATCCTATGAGTTCCCTAGGTGCCCATACAATCCACTACCTGTCATTCAGATTAAAACCTCATGTTTTATGTAATGCCTAGAAAGTTTTAACTTCCCAGTAGTTTACATTGTCGTCTTTTCCAGGCACAGGTAGAAGATTTTTTTTTTTTAAATTCTGTTGCCTTTTATTAGCTTCTATACATCACTTCTATATATCATGCTAACTATGAGTATGTGAGCAGAATTTGTTGTGGGTACTTACGTCACAAGTTGTTTCATAGCTTGTGTAGTATGGAATTAAAATATGAAGGTACAATCATAAGATGCTTAAAGTTGTTTGTTGAGCATCTTCAGTATCAAAATAATTCAGTATCACCACCTTTATGGGGTGCTGATAAGATAAACAGCAATTTTCTGCGTTTGTGACTGTAGGGACTCAGCAATGAGACAGCACTTCCCTGGTACTGCACAAGGCAACCCAAAGGCCAGATGGAAAGGCAGGGAGGAGGTCTGCAAACTCCTGGATGACAAAGCTATCTTTTCATAATAATCACCATAATCTTTTCTAAAAAAGGAAGACTGGGCATCGTTAAATAGCATCAAAAGCTGTATGATTTCAAGCTGCTTTCTTGGCAGTGCTCAGCCTTAGCATTTCAGTGATGGTAGTTACTGACTGCACCCTGAGAAGTCCGTGTGGTGCTTACAGATGAATTTGTGGAAGTGAGGTCAAGGTAGCACTTGAAAATCTTTATTCTAATCACTGAATCTGTATGTAATTAAAAATTGCATGATTAATCTTTGATAAAGTCATAGCAGTGTAATTTGCACTACTTCTTATTAAGAGAACAAGGAGGCTTCCTCTTCCAGACTACAGAGCAAAGATTTCTTATGATCTGTTTCCTCTCTGCTGGTACTTTTTGCTACTTCTGGCCAGTTTTGCCTATTCAGTTTGAAGATCTTATTGCACTTCTCACAGGGATTAGTCTATTTTCTGTAAAAGGATGGAGATTTATCAGATATTTGCTTGTCCAATTTAGATGGTAGATACAGGTAGCTCGGTTTAATGAAGGGGCCTTCTTCAGAAGTCTTTGAGAAAAACATGTTCTGAACAGGGAGTTTCTATTAATAATGAATGGGAGAATGCCATATTTACATAAATCTGTGTGGTGAAAATCAGTCTCTTTGCATGGGGGCAAACCAATTGTAAAGGTTATGATAAATTAGTCTCATTGTAGACCTTTGCACAGGTGGGAAGACTGTTCTGACAAGTGAGTTTTATGAGAAGTGAACAAAGCATGACTTGAGTCACATACTGCCTTGTCCACTTGCCTGTGTAGGTGTGTGTGTGTGTGCTGAGTCACAAGGGCTGGGAAGCATTTTGCCTCCTCAAGAGCAGCAAGCCTTACCTACCACCCAGCAAATTTAAAAGTAGGTTGCCTACTCTAACTCTGGTACACCTGTTCTAACTGCTCCATAATGAGCAGTAACGTTTTTGGGACAAGTCCTCTGACATTGGCATGCCAAGCAGCATTCTCTGTATTCACCCTGTCTGGTGCTGCTGAGCTTGTCACCTAATGGTGTGCAGCACTCTGCATGACACTGTTCCCTCCCATCTGTCATATTTCTATTTTGTGAGCATCCATTGGGCTGGGGAAGCAAAGCCACAGGTATCTCTCCATCAGGTTCCCTCTTTGTAGGCTGGGGAGCTGAAATAGTCCTTTTGTTCTCTGGAAACATGCTTGGATTTGGGAGTAGGAGGATATTACAGAGAAATCAAGCAGCCTCTGCTTTTGTTTGCCTGTAGAGCTAGTGCTGGCAAAATAAACTCATTTGCTTAGGAAGAATCATGGACTCACTGCTAAGTTCAAACTCAGGAAAACATACCTGTTTTTGAAGCACTTTCCACTCAGCGGAACTGAGAAAATAGCCAAGAACCAACTGAAGTAAAATTCAATTCCCCCCCTCCTACCCCCCCCCCCCCCAAAAAAAAAAAAAAGGGAAATACCTTTTATTTCATCACTAGCTTAAATGATGAACAGCCTCACAGCACTGAAAGTGTGAATGACATAAGTAATTCAGTGATTCCCATCTAGAAACACAGAGACTTGACGTAGGAATGGAGACTAGTTTGATGTGATCCCAGTGCAGACAGGTAATTCCAAGTAGCTGGTGTGCATTATCTAAAATGTCATTAAAATCATCAGCTTTAAAGGTACTAGAGACCTAAATTTTCAAGTGTCCCTGGATGACTTGAATGTCATGTTATGGATTTGAAATGAAAACTACTTCTAATGGATTTAAACCCATTGCACAGTATTTGATGAGTTGAAGAGAAGAGTTTTCAGTATTTTGACAGACATAATGTGAGTGCTTTCAGGCCTAGAGGTACACATTAATAATAAAAGTGAATGAATATCTTCCTTTTGCTTTTCTGTAACTTATATAAAAGAAATTTTGCAGTTGTTTTGTCTTCAGCCCTTATTTTTGATTTCCTGGGTAAGGGGCATAATCATAATTCCCAAGTTTTTTTTTCTGTTAAGAGGTTTTATCTGTAATTAACTAACTGCCATTACAGATTCTTAGTACTAAAAGAAGGAAATAAAGATGGAGATTAACTGGAAAAAAAATATTTGAAAAAAAATGAGTTGCATGACAATGTGATTTATTTCAAACACTGAATGGATTTGTTAAGGGGGTATTTTTGTTATCTTATGTTTGCAGTAAAACAAACACACTAAGAGCTTCCTCCTGGCATTTCTTGAAGGAAAAGGGAATAGTATCCAACAGACTGTTTCAGCTGCTAACCAGCAGATCTAACTGGCTGTCTTCCATAACTTGATCTTAAACAGCATCATTATAGAAGTAAAGTTTAATATCTGATCTGATTCTGAACTGGTAGTGAAATATGCACAAGAGCAATCAATCCATGCTGTGCCATTTATTAAGCTTATTTTATGGTTATTTGTGTCTGTGTCAGAAATGTGTGGTGCTGGTTTAAAAAAAAAAATACATGGACAGCTGGAAAGACCAAGTAGTAGTTTAGAAAGTTGTGCTATTTGTTCCTGCTCATTACCTCTAGGTACATATATTGTTTGTATGCCTATTGTTGAGGAGCTGATATAAGAAACTGCAAGTGATGCTTTTTGGCAATGCATTTGTTATGTTCTACACATAAATTTTAGAAAGGTTCCCAATTTTGTCCTATGTGCTTGCCAAAAGTATTGGTATCTTTTCACAGTATAAGTCAAAGATTTGATATAGTTACTTGAGTCCAAATTGTTCTGTGTTGTTTTTAAACATGCAGATATTGTGAAAACATTTGTTGAAGTCTTAATCTTTTATTTAACCCACAGCATTTCATGTGAAAAGAGCCCAAGGATCCTAAACCACAGTGGACAGTTTCAGCAGTCAACTTAATCTGATTCTGATGCTGTGACTCTTTGTCAATCAAAGTGCCTATATGTAGGAACTTACTAGTTCATGTTCCTTTCTGACCAGTCAGCATTTTTGATATCAAGTCCTCTGATTTGGCATTTGACTTTACTTTTAGTTTTCACAAGGACTGCTGTTTGCTTTCTGATGTAGAAAAGAGCTCGATGCCACGAGCTGTGTGAGAAGAGATTACTTCCTCTGGTCGAAGTGTAGACCTCCTGCATGTAGATTATTTCCAGAAAGAGAAGCTGAATGTTCAGAGGCAGCTCCTCAAAACGCCTGCGGTAACATGAAACAGTCACAGATGTGAGCTATGTCTAAGCTACACTATCCTAGACTTCACCTGCATTTGGCTCCTGGGTAATATTGTAAGATACTTTTTCCCTGTGTTTTATTTATTGTAGCAGGAGTAATTTTCCTGCTACAGGTGTATTTTCCCTTTAATAAGAAAGCTCCAGCCGAAGACCTTTGTGCTGTTCCGGTGTTAAATATTGACTCCTCATCTCACTGCTTGGAGACAGATGTAAGGAAGGCCGTGCCAATGATGATGAAGGAAGATGTTCAGAGATTGCATTAGTGAGGTGGCTACCCAAGGCCTGAAGCTCTTATGATAGCTTAGCAGGAATTCAGCAGTAATGTGAAAAACAGGTAAAAGATGTCTCAAGTTAAATAGAAAAAGTAAAGTGAATACTTGACTGGCTGAAAATTGTGGTTGTAAGTAACTTGCCCAAAGTCATGTAAGGACTCTGTGCAGCTAGGGACAGAATCCTGCCTGGCTTTTATAAGACATGAAAGTTACTTACAAAGCCAAATCTAGCCTTTTGGAATAGGATCTTGCTGGAGAGCCGCAGTTCTTATGAGCACTTACTGAAGGAATTACGTGCAAAGATAATTTTGTGTTTTTTTTCTTCAATTATCCCTGGGTCTGGTGACTGTATTTCAAAAAATTCTCAGTCTTCCCATCCATGAATCAGTTGCAAAAGGGTGTAAAGATTTTCTTTCTGTAATTTTTCAGAAGAAAGGCCGTTTTTTAAATAAAGGGCAATCCGTGTCAACTTATGATGGCTTTAATTAATCTGTGACCAAAATAAATAAAAGAACAATGCAGGATGCATGGATGATCACTAGAAAAAATACTCTGTGCATTAAAGGGGTTTTTGAATTGTCCAATGCTCATGCATGTGAAGGATGGAAAAGGTTTAATAGATACTGAGAAGGTTGCAGGAGACTAACAGCAGAGAAATACCACTAATGCTTAGCAAACATCAGAAGAAACTGTGTCTTCTCAAGGATGTGCTATGTCCAGGCCATTAGTACTTAACTTCTGTTATTGAATGCCCAAATTCTAGAGAGGCTGAGCTTCTTTAAATGAGATGCATTTGAAATATTAAATACTGAAAACAAATATAGCATCTTACTACTTCTGGCTTAGAAAAAAAAACACTTCAGGTGAGTCCTCATGTGGTATGGTCACCCAGAGCTGGCAGGCAGCAAAGCACCCCTAGCAGTCAACATGTTCAGTGTGCCATGCACATTAACAGTGCTTAGGTATAAAACTAATGTGTTTTTGTACTGATTAAAGATAAACTCGCATGCCTGCCTGTGTATATAGGTAAACTATTGCATTCCAGCACTGCAGTTGCAATTACAGGATCTTACTACATATTGCTTTTCAGTGGTGAAGAAATGCCCAGATATGATACTGCTCCCTGTGCAAGGGCATTGCTCTCATACTGTGTTCATTTCTAAACTGACAGATCAGTATATAAAATGCACAGGCATGAT
Source organism: Phasianus colchicus (assembly GCF_987193195.1). Lineage (NCBI taxonomy): Eukaryota > Metazoa > Chordata > Aves > Galliformes > Phasianidae > Phasianus > Phasianus colchicus. Next base: position 6,111,404 of record NC_143442.1, on the reverse strand, counting down.
GAGTGATAGAGAGCAAGAGAATTTCTCAATATTCTTGTGTTAAAGGTGGATGAATTTCTTGTCTTTCTCTTGTTCTTCTCAAAACATTCTGACATAAAGACTAGGTCGTTTGCACACAGCAGCACACATGCCATTATTGTGTTGATTGAGGTAAAGGGCAGAAGTATTGGTCATAGGGATGCAGAAGAGAAGAAAAATCCCTTATTACTAAACCAGGGCTTAAAACAGTTTAAATGAAAGAAACCTTATACTATCCAGGGAGGGAGGGACTCTCACAAATTCTGAGAAGGAACACTGAACTTGGTACTAAAGAGTAGCATGTGGGAAAATTGTGATGGGAGAGAAAATAAATCAGAGCAAGAGAGCAAAGCGCCCCAGAGAAAATCTAGCTAGAGCAGAAGAGAGACATGAAAAGCAAATTGACTGCTTTGTTTCACACTTAGCAAAGCCTGAATGTGTATAGCAGCATCAGTGTCAGGCTTGAACTTTTGATGAAACAACAACCTTAAGTCACACAGGTCAGAAGCCATCAGAGTGCAGCTTCAACCCTCCTGTGCTGACACATCTTTGGTTTTATCTGGACTGCTGCAGCTGTTTCTTCTGTGGCCTTTTTAGGACCCCTCATGGTCGATATCAAAGAGTTCCTTTTTATATTTTCTTTTTCACACCCCTGTTGCTACATGGTCCTGATTGTACCCTCTGCATCTGTTCAGATCTAATGCACTCCACTTGTTCTACCTGTTAAGCTTTTACTGATCCCTCTTTCTCCATTTCTCTTATGCTTCTATTTTTTCCATTTCTTTTCTATGAGCTGCATTTGTAGTGTTCTGTCCTTGTCCTTGCACTGGCAGTGTGCCAGTCTTAATGATCCTTCTCTTCAGTCTATTGTGTTTTGGGTGCCTCTTGATAAAGCTTTACCTCCCTTTACTTCAAATTTCACAACTGCAAAATGCCGATAACATTGCTGACTTTCTTTATGGAATATTTGGAAACCTACTGGTGAAAGGTAAATATTGCAACTTCAATAAGTATGAAGAATAGGGTCAGCCATGCGTATCTCGGAGCTTTATTGCAAGATACTCTTTGATATTCCTCTGTCCAACATGGATAAGTTTGTGCATGCTGTGTATCAGGTGCAGACAGCAATCTAAGCTTTAGCTCAAATTTATTGAGAATGACCATGTGTACATAATTTCAAGGTTATATCGTTGGCCTTAAAATCTGGTGTCATTCTGAGGAGAGATTGTAAACTGCATTTGTGGCTGCCTTTCTGCCTGGGGTGTAAGCACAAGTGAGGGAGGAAGGGCTGCTGCAGAAACTTCTATTGCTGGTCTGATGAATTCACAGAAGTTCATTGTTAAGTGCCTGATACACTTTCTACGCTTGCTAACTAAAAAATATGCTCATGGCTTTACTTGAAATTTTCCCTCAAGAATCATTTATCTCTATGTTGGGAATAACCATGAGAAGGTGAAGTTCAAAGCTGCTATTTCTGAAAACACAGCCTTAGAAAGGAAATGCCACATCAGTTTTGACTCTGGCAACTCATCAACACTTCCAGATCTCTTTTAACTTATTCTTTTGTGAAACAAACAATACATGTGAGAACAGAACTGCATATATTTATCCTTCATCTAAAATGAAGACTTTATTGAGACTATTTTTAGAGGGTTTTGGTTTTACATGTATTATGAATTGTAAGCTTTTTTACCTACTGGAGACTTTGTAAATGCTTACCCTTTAAAGCTGTTATTACCAATTGCCCAGTATTATGGAAGTATAATATGGTGTTTCATCACATTGAAGTATAAGATGTTCTGAAAAATACATGAAGTACTTGTGTGAAAACTTGTATTCTCGTAAGCAGTGACTAAATTTTTCAGAAGGTCCTTTCCAGAAACAGATACTACTCTTCATTGTGTGATCATAAAGAGTGTATCAATCAGCTGTACGTCATTGCTGCGATGGTGTATATTTTTCTTTGCTTTTTGCTTGCTTGGATAAGTTTTTTTCATTGAATACTGGCTTGTTTTTGCAAGAAACCATTGTTTTCAAAGCTTTTGGGGATTTTTGTCAGAAATGATCAGCTGTGGTCCTGAAGTTTCCCTTTATGTGAAACTGCTCATTCTCTCATTTTGAAACAAGTCTGCTGGTAGGAGTTGTGTAGAGCTTAAAATTATGCTCAATGTCACACTTACTGAAACAACTCAGTATGCTGAGATTCTCTCATTTCATTAGACGTTATTTCATCTTTTTCAATTTTTTTTTAATGACAGTAGCCTGATGCATAGATCTTTAAAAGGTCTGCAGAAACCAGAAGATGAAATGTAGAGTGATTCATCTGAACACTGATTCAGTCCAAAAACTGAACAATAGATTTCACAACTGTCAGTGCTGAGTGGAGTTCCTTGTCTGCTTCTACACTACAAGCCTTCAGTCACCCTTGGAGGAAGCTCATTTCTACTTCTGAACAAGGGTATTTTGTTCACGGCACCACAGGCAAGTATCTAGAAGTATATCTATGCTAGGAAGCGAAGAACTTCATGCTAATTGATTTTTATGACTCACATTTGCCATTCCAGTATAGCCATAATGCTGATATAATATTTCTGGACATTTTTAGTTCTTCCAGGAAGTGTTTAGGAAGAGGAGAGCTTGAATGGCTGCTGGCTTGGTCTGCAGATGTGTAGTTCTTCCTGGGTTGGATTTGCAGGGTTCATGTAAGCATGAACTCAGACCCTCTGCAAAGGTAGAGGTGATATTTAGGCTGCATTCTGCTGACGTGTTCCTGAGCTTGATGAAGAGGTAAGCAGTGTAGTTGATGTGCAAATTTGAATTGGCAAGGAGACTGCAGTTATTTGAAAAGGCAGACACTGGAAAAATGGCACCACTTTCTCATGGTAGTTACTAGGCTGCTGCATACAATCTCCAATCTTTTGTTCCTCTATCTGCAATTTCTCTTGAGGAGGTATCATAAAGTTCTCACTGTCTTTTCTGGACTGTAGGCAAGTTGTCTGTCTTAATCTCAAACTGTCTCTGAAAACAACAAATGCGGTTTCTTTAAAGCGTAGTGCTCACTTGATGGTAGCATCTTGGCAATGAGTGATGATGCATGTAACCTGCTTTAGTCTTTTCCTTTAGTCTTGCCACTTCCTGAACCTAGGAAAGATACAGCTTCTTTGGAAACTTTCCTTGAATCTCCCCTCTGTCAGCAAGCTCACCTCCATCTCTTGCTCCTATGAGATGGCCCTCTTAGCTTACTGCTCTCTGCCTTCGTTCTGCTGTCTTGCACGAATCAAGCTGTGAAAGTGGAATTTACTCCCTAAAATTATACCTCTAAATTGTGACTATGTGAACTACTCATCCTAGTCATTCCTCATGTGGAACAGACTGGTCTGAGGTAGCTTTGTGGCCAGGTGTGATACCTGTGAGTGTTACATGTCAGTAAGTGATCAGCTGGGGATTGCTTGCTAGCTAATATCTGTAAATACCATTTTATTCTGTAATCATTTACTTCTGCAAACAATCATTTTGTTAACAGTGGAGTCATGTACCCGGATGATGGAATTCTCTGACTTTCTGTGCTGAATTATATATTGGGAAATGGAGAAAACTTGCTCCAAAGTGGAGATAAGGAAAATCATCATCTGAATTGATACCATCTTAGTCTAAGGATGGTAACTGCATAGGCAGAGGTCTCCAGACTCATTTCTTATATATCCAGTGGAGTTAATCTAAGAATAATATTCTTTTGGATCAGTGTGGTGTTAGTGATAGAAAATCACTAGGAAAGAAGAGAATTCTTTTTATTAGTAGCAGGGCTGAGCAGAGAAGTACCTGAGCAGGAGAGATAGAAATGTCTGTTTGTGCTTGATAAGAAGTAAATCACTGTATTTGAAACATTTTCCATGCAATAAGTTACCATTGTTTTCTTTAAGGTATTTCTTGTATGTGTTGGCTCCAGTCCTACTGTGCTATACACTGTCCAAATATAAAGAAGAGTAAAAGCCAGCCTCAAATAGTTGAAAATCTAAGTGAAAGACAAACATAAAGATAAAGCAAATAGAGAAAGGGAGGAGGGGAAGATGTAGGGAGTACAAATGGTCTGAACGAATGAATCTCAGCTTTGTGTATACTAACTAAAAGGAATGTAGTGATCATGCTGGTATGGAATTTTATGAGACATTAGACAAAATTGTTATCAAAGAATGGATCAAATAGTTCCTGTAAAGGAAAACACTATTTTTGCATCCCATTTGATTTTTTTTTTTCTTTACTTGAACAGAGGAAATCTTGTAAATCCAGTAGTAAATGCAGTTTGAGGATAAAGCCACTATACAACGAAAGATCATGGAAATAGAAGAAAGCTCTCTTGTGAATTAGGAAGATTAAGAAGGTAAGAAATAAGGACTTGAGGAAAAGATTAATTGTTTAGTAATGTAGGGATCCACATTGCTGGAAATTATCTGGAAAGGGAGTAAATAGGGTTTCTTTTTGTTGGTAAGGTGAAGTTACATAGGGCTTGTTAGCCGTGAGGAGGTGCAAAGAATGCAGAAGGATCAAGCAGTGATAGAGCATTCTGTAATAAATGACAGGTGAGCTTCAGGGTAGACAGCTGACAGTAACTGATTCTGAAGGGACAATTGGAACTAATCATACTACCTGATAGATTCTAAATTAGCTGTAACAACTCTGAGAAAAATACTTGATCATTGCAGGGAACAGCATAGAGAAGGCTGAAGCGCTGTGCAGTCCAGAAAGAAATAGAGATGTTAGATTGTGTTAAGACAAAATGAGTATCATTACAGAAATTTATGGTACACTGTTGCCTGTATTAAAGTGTTCAATCTCAGTCATTCCATCTCAAAAGGCATATCAAATAATGGAAGAAGTCCTAAAGAGAGCAACTAAATTGATGAAGAAATACAAAAACAATTCCCAGAGAAGTAAACAAGAGGATATTTAAGATGATGCTAATGAAATTAATACAGGGCAACATAATAGATAGGTGATTGTGAGGTGAGTCTTCCCCTTTTATCTGCAATAAAACATAGTAGAAGTGATGTTTTGGTTTACTTACATGCATCTAAAAAGCTGCAGGCTCAGAAAGAATGATAAAAGCAAACACTCTGAGGATGGCTGAACTAACCCAATTATTTTCATTCTGAACACTTTGTTGTGGGAAGGATTCCTTGCTGTGATTTTCAGATCTGGCCTTTCCCCAGCAGCTGCTGCTCTTACTGGCCCTGGGCTTTCTGCAGGCTCTGGGCACTCCAAGGGCAGGTGTTCACCCACAAGCTGTTGCAAGCCACTCCAGGAGCTGTTTCAGTTTCCATTTTTCAGGACCATTTTTCAGAAGGCTTGCATCTTCTCCAGTTGCTGACCATGACTGAGAGAGCCCTGAGCATTCTGCTTGATGCTGCACTCTGTACAGATGAACAAACAGCACTGCCCAGCTTTCTAGCATCCTGCAAACCAAGAATGCAAACTCCAGCTCCTTTCTAGCTGTAGATCCCTGTGTGTTGCATCATGTAGCCTGTCATGAGTGCTTTGGCAAGTTAATTACCTTTCATTGTGCTAAGCACTCTCATTATCTAGCCTCATTATCAGTGCCATCTGTTTAGCTAATACTTTATCTGGACAAGCTCAGGTCTAAGTTGGCTCCAGTATTGTATCATTGACATTTAGTGTACTTTTTAAATGGGCAGGCAGATGATACAATGATCAGGATATCTAGAGCCTGTCTCCCACTCCTGTCATTGCTTCAGCTGGATTCGGGGGGACTTTAAGAGATCCCTCAGCCCACAGAAGATGGGATTAATAATTCCAAGGTATTCCTGGCAAACACTTGCCTTACTTGTCCTTAGATGCTCCTGGCTGCAAGTTAACCATCTTGTCAGAGTGGGTAGGAGCAGCAACTTCTGGGGAAACTTGTGTTACATGAAGGCTGTTGTTGTGAATCCTTAGCATTTGGCTAAGTTAAACAAACACAATTCTCCCAGTGTCTCCTCACAGAGTGTTTTCCAAACCTTTGATCACTCTGTTCTTAGCTATTCAGTGCCTCATATCTTTCTTGATATTTGATGTATTGAATTCCATACAGCACTCCAGTCTCAGGCTGCAGAGCTGCTTTGTGTGTCCAGTATGTAACATCTTCATCACACCCTCCAGCACCAGGGCAATATTACTGGAAAAAAGTACTGTTTGTTTGTAATCCTTCAGCTGCCACATCTTCCTCCTAATTGTTCTGTAATTGGTTGTTACCTGTCTTGTATTTGTGCAGCAGACAATTTCTACATAAATGCAGTATGTTGCACCTGTCTTCACTGAATTGTACCTTATTAGTTTCCTCAAATTGTCTACATAAATTTTGAACTTTAATGCTGTCCTCTCCAGCCCTTGTGCATCTTCTTAGCTTGATACTATCTGCAAATTTAATTACTGTGTGTTTTATTTCATTGTTCAGGTAATTCATAAAAATTGCACTGAGCTCAGTTTAGACTCTTTCAGGAGCTTACTCAATATGCTATTTTCTTTTGGCAGAAAACCAAGAGTTTTGCAGAAGTTTTTGTAGTTTTAGAGTATCTTCATTAAGACTGTATTCCCATAACTAATTTTAACTGTATCAAAGCATTTCTGAGTTTGATCCAAAACTAATCTTGACTTAAAAAGCTAGTTACCTTGTCCTAGTAAAACATTAGGAGCACTTATAATAACCATGTAGTTTTATAGATGTTTGTACGGTATCAAGATATTGAATGAGATGTAAGTGGATTCTGTTTAAGGCAAGTCATTTTTCATTTTATTACTGCTAGCCAGTGATTTTCATGCAGGGTGTTCACACTTCTCTCCACTGCCTTTGTATGTTTTTCCAATCTATACACACTGGATACTCTCTACTTGTGTATTTAGGTAGTAGAACTGAGTTCTTCTCCTGTTAGTCACTCCTACCAATCCCTGGCACTCATACTCGAAGAAATAAACTCAGCTGTAAAAGAATTGATTTTTGTCTGTTATGTATCTATCTATATTTATTTAAAATTGCCTATTTCCTTCAGATTTGGCAACTGATTGATGATCGTTAGAGGCAAAGGAGCTGATGTGTATACACATTGTAAAGTAAGGTGCAATTTGTTGCAACAGTGGTGATTAAACATGAGCTGTCAGCGTAATCTGGTTTTGTACGGTTAAATATGCATTGAAAATATTATTAATAGCTTCTATTATACAGAGCAGACTGCTTTACAGCCCCTGCATGGGGCAGGTAGCAAACAAATAGCAGAGAGCACACTGGTTAACTCTGGGAGCATTTCTGCAGAAACTCGTGCTGTTCGAAAAAAAAAAAAAAACAGGGAACTTTCCTATGACTTCAGCCCAAATAGGAAACAAACGTTTCAGGTATGGAGCAGCTGGCAAGGTGCAGTTATGGGCGTTTGCTTTTGTCTGTGGGGTTATGTGGGTAGAGGAGCAGTGACTGTGTGCTGGCCCCTAAAGGTCATCTTGCAGCCAAAGAAAGCATCTTTTCTCTGCAACAGAAGTGTGAATTTCTTATATTCCTTTTTCTCAGAGCCCTGTCTGCAGTACAGAAATGTATGACTTAAAAATCAGCTCTTAATGAAGTTGCTTCAGTAATGCAGGCCCTTTCAAAAAGCATGAGTAAGCCCAATTGTGAATCTCTTTCAGATGAGTCTGTGTTTGTGTTTGCTTTTTATTGTGTTGTTTTTGGTGGCAATACTCCTAAGATAATAGCTGATTCTGTGATGATTCTCATAAGAAGTTAAAGGAGAAAAATAGTGCTGCCCAGTAATCTGTGTATCATCATCTGTGCATCTCATCATCATTTGTTATGGTGCATATGGTTGGAGTGTGTAATGCCAAGAAAGGGATGGAGGAAATACAGATGAGCTGTCGGTAGTGCATCTGAAGCATGGGGTCTGCCTAGGAACCCCTGCCCTCCAGAATATATTAATTCTTCTGCAGAATAGAAGTGCTTATGGTGGCAATAGGGATGTCTGTGCTGTAACTTGGACCAAGTCCATCCTTTCTCTTCTGAAAGGTCACCAAAGAACTGCTAAATAGCAGCAACTTCCAGCTTTGTGTCAGAAGTAGTTTGCCAGTCACTAAGGCAGCACTTCACAAACTTTTAAATTCAACCTGGTACATCAGGAGCAGTTTAATGAGCTCTGGTAGTCGCTCAGGACACAAACTATGTGCTTGGATAACACTTAATGCATGCTTTGCCATCTCAGTAACTCTGCAGTCTTGTATAGAGCTATTACGCTTAAGAAAGGATATGTACCTGGTGAATCACACCTACTAAATCTGATTTACTTGTAGCAAAGCCTAAAACAAACAGCATAACACATTTTTATGTTTTTAAAGATATACTGCTTCCTTTGCTGTTCTACACACAGGATAATGACAATGAAAATAACAGCAAAGGGTGCCAGAACAGCCTGAGGGACATGACTTGCTGTAATAGCGCCTGACCTCTATCTGTTGTCTGTCCTTCATAAGTTGCTTGTACAGAAGTGGAACCAATTCTCATTATTAAAACCAAAACCAATTCTGTAGTTGCTGAGTGATAGGCAGGGTATGTATTTTTCAATACTATTCACTTGCATCTACCACCTTCCTTCTGCTGCTGAAAAAAGGGCAAAAGGAAACGTTTATTTGTTTAAAAATGTGTACCTTGCATTTCTCTTCTGATAACCCCCCAAAAACAATGTTCCTATACTATTACTTATTACAGTGCCTTGTTTGCTAGGGCTATGTTTTCTATCATGGGATTCAAATTGCTTCTTGTGCCATCAGCATTTTCCTTTTTCACATTTCTTTCAGGGCAAAATGGATAATGTATTTCTCTGCAGTAGCAAGAGCGATCAGGGAAAACTTTATTTAGGGTGAAAGGGAAAACAGCGGAGCAGTATCTACACTAAAAGTCTGTTTAGAAGATCAGAAACCAACATATTTGTGAGACAGCAACATACCTGCTTTAAATGAAGCTCAGAAAGATATAGGAGCATCGCATGTAATGAGCACTAACCTACCAATTTGCATGGTAGCTGAAATGCAAAGATTTAATAATGAGGAGTTGAAATGAAGCACAGTATTTATGAAAGTCTCTTTATTTTGCAGAGAAGCAGTGCAGAAGCAGTGACACTCTTGTAACAGTAAAATTTGAAGCGCCTTTAAAAGTAAACAAGTGTATTTCCATTCAGTGTTATTGCATGGGAGACTACATAAATAAAAATCCAAACAGTGCTTTCTTAATTCACACATACAGTTACATTTAATGGCAATAGGACTTCCAGCATGAGTAAAACCAGCAGGGTTTGGCCCCTAACAATTATTCTTGTTTGCAGTCTGCCTGTTTTCTAAAGGTTAGCACTAAGATTTCATGTACTTTCTTCCATAGCAGTGCCTCTGATTTAAGGAGCTGCTGGCTTCTGCCCTCCAGCTTCTCATTTCCCCTTCAAAGCACCTCTTCAGCTGCACCAACATGAGTGTTAGTTGGGCCATTTGGCTAACCAGATGTGGGGAAAAATACAAGCAGCACTCCATGCCTGTTCCACAATGGCAATTTAGAAGCAGAGAAGTGAAGATTTGGGAAATGTAATGAGTGTACCTCATCCAAAGAGAAATGAAAGTGGTCATCAGGGAATGATAGATACAGAAGCAGAACCTGTTTTTAAGTGCCAAACCTCTGCTTTAGTATGGTAAATCATGTAGTGATACGGTAAAGTGGTCACAGAGAAAGGACTATTAAAGCTGATTACCTAGTTTAAAAAGCAATACAAACATGTGCATAATCCAGCATCTTCTGAATTTTAGATCGAGTCTGCTTGCGTTAGTGTAGCATTTACAGAACTGAGCTGTGACAGGAGCTGACAGTGATTTCAGACAACTTAAAATTTCAAGTTTTCCCTCTTTTCCAGGTAACTAGAAATGATAGGGAGTCATGCCAATGAAGCAACAGGAAAGAAGCAGCATAAATTGCGATGCAATTAGCTTTTTCCTTTCTTCCCTGAATAGACGTGTTAATGGATACCATTCAAACTGCTTCATTCACAGTGATACAGTGCTCTGTTATGAAATCATTCAGTTTGTGTTTAACAGTAAAAATGGGAATACTTTAAGTGCTGCAACTGCTGAGACCACTTGCACTTAGTCTGTAGAAAGTACTTGATATTTTGCAGGATCAGGGCTAGAATACCGAGCCTTCTTCTATAGGAATGAATGTAAGCTGATCTGCTGCTTATGAGAAGGTATAATGAAATTTCATTTTTCCTCTCTTTTGAAGTTCTGTTAGCAGTGTATTCTTCCTGGCTCCCGCAGGAAGAACTGTATCTAGATAATGTTTCATTGTTACTGCAGCAAATGAGCTGTAAAGTAAATGAACTAATTAGTCTTTGAATCATTAGGTTGGGTGTAGCTAGTCAGATGGAATTGTTAGCTGGTGTGCAGGGATGCTTTTATTAGATTGGCCATGATTCTGAGAAGTAAACAGAGCCCTTTTACATGTTTTCATGGTTTCTTTTGCCTTATATGGCTGTTTTGACTTGGTATTCACTGTTCTGCTGCCCAATATCAAGAGGAGAATCCTTATTTTTTTGTTTTTTATTTCCGTAGCTACCTTTTTTGACCTGGGAAGATTGGAAAAGAAATCTGGAATTGCAGGATGTGGATTTGGCTTCAGTCTTTACCTTGATGATTTCAGGTGCAGTATATGTATTTTGCTTCAGTTTATGATTTATGCAGATGAAGAATGGGTTTTTTTGCCCATTAATACTATCTTTAACTGTAATATGCTTCATGGACGTGTCTTAATGTCCGGAAGGTCTTGTATAACTTAGTACTGATACTGACAACCACACAGGTGTGCTGACATGAGCATATTGTCTCTGGAGTGTTCACACTACGCACCACCATTTCATAAAGGTACTGTCCTGATTTGAGTACCTCAGAAGTCTTAAAGAGTGTCAGAGCACTTACTGTTGAGATGGCTTTCAAACAAGAATGAAGCAATGGATGTATAAAAACGTGAGCTCCTGTGCAACTGAAGCTTAAGTGTCTGAAATTCACATTGTGTAAAGTGTTTGAGGACATTATGAAGAAGGCAAATGCTCTGTAATAGGTCAAGGAAGGAAGAAAATAGGGATTTATGAGCTGAAATCCTGTATGTTGGTAATTCCAGAACTGTGTGGGTATTTTCAAATGAATTCCCATATGGCAAGAAAATACTGTGAGCTCTTCAATAGAAAACCTTATTGAAACTAAAGTGAAGATGTGCTCCTGTCTGCCATATTATCTCTAGACTTGGTAATCATCTCTAGAAGAATTCTACAGGCACAGGACAGTTCTCCAGGAAACAGACTGCCTGGTAAAGGATCCAGCCTTTACTTGCAGCTGTATGTGTGCTATATGTGCAGTTTAGAGGAACTCAGTTTCTCATCTCAGCAAGAAACTGCCAAAGATTAAATAATCATGGAAAGCATAATTCCTTTACCAGAGAACTTCCTCTTGGTACAAAAGCACTGCAGGGATTCCTGTGCCACTGTTTCACCTTATCTTATCTATTAGTATGTTTACTTGGATTTTATCTATACCTTGACAGTTCTCCAGCAAAGCTGTGGGCTACCAGAGGTAATACAGAGTGACATTAGGAGTGATCTAATCTAATCTGCCTGGGAAGCAGAGCTGGCTCAGATGCAATGCTAATGTAGAACAACATTAGGAGTGATTTGATTTATTGGCCCAGACCTAGCATCAAGGTTGGCTTAATGGCAGAGATGTCTCATCTGCCATTATGGTAGCATTGCATGGAGCCTTAGGAGTGCTGGTCTCCCCATGCACAGGATGGGTGTATGATGAGTCTATTACCATTTATTGTGTAAATATACATCAGGGACTTCATAAAGCTGCTGAATTCTTGAATCTGCAGGCTAACTGCTCCTTGATAGTAGCGGTGGCTTAGTTAAAAGGATTGTCTAAAGTGCATGTCATTAACTTGATGGACTAGAATAGTTCCAAAGGTTTATCATAGCTGTGCAAGTGCTGAACTGAGCGTGGGGATGATTCTAGTGGCTAGAGCAGAAGAATAGGAGGTTGGAAATGTCATGGAGTCTTTCAGTGGAATGTTTTGAGCCTCTCCTAACCTCAATTCTGACCCTTCCTACAGAAGTATTTGAAGAGAAAAATAAATGTCAGCAAAGACATTTAGAATCTAGGATTTTAGGTGCCTCAGAAAAGCAATGCGTTTTACAAGTTTTTACTCAAAATGTCTCCATTCTGGAAATAACAGTTATTAATTCTTTCAGTCAAACTACTCAAAGCTTTTAGTTCTTGTGTAAACTGGTAGTCAAAAGCCTAGGTAAGTTCAAAAAAAAAACAAAACCAAACAACACTTTATGTGAGCATCAGAAATGATGCCACTGAAATTGCACTTCTGGAGAAGACATGGCAGTTAAGCTCCCTCATTACATAGATACTGTCTCCAGTTAAAGAAACAACATTCAAAATAAAAAAATAACAGCCCAAGTTTGGAATCCAAATTTTAGCCCTTTGCAAACATGAGTTCTTCCCACAGAATGGACTTGTAGCTTCTTAGGAAAAGGTACTTCGGAAGGGACCTGTGAGGGTCCTCTGGTCCAATCTGCTTCTCCAAGCAGGGTGAACTTTGTTCAGATCAAGTGTTGCTGAGGATTTGGTTCTGTCTTCAGGACTTGTATCTCTGCTTGTTAATATTATTTTTAAAGCATACATGTTTCAGAGGGATCTGGTTCATGCCTTCTGAGTGCAAGTTGTAAAGCTTAGGAGGTGGTGGACATCAGTGAGCAACTGTTGATTGAAGGAAGCTAGAAGACAAAAGTGGCCTCTCTTTCCAGGAGGGAGATGCAAGCTCTCTACATCTGTGAATATTTTCTGTCTTTTGGTATGTAAACAGTCCAAAAAAACTTACTTAAGCAACTTTTCCCTCTCTTTGATTTTGTTTTCAAGCTAAATTTTAAGGTGCATTATGATTTTATGAGTGCTATACGTAAAAAAAAAAAATTTCTGAAGTTTGGGTAAAGAATGGAAGGACAGAGCTTTTGTTATAGTGCTGCTAAGGATGTTGCTGTCATAAATTAAGTACCTTTAATATTTTAGGATGGCATCTCTCCAGTCTCATGAAATTTCTTCTCAACTCCTTCCTTTAGCTGGAAAAATGAAAAATGGATCTCCCAAACACAGCGCCTCTACTACTTCAATAATATATGTATATATATTTCAGACTTTGATTAAGTTATACAGCATCTATATATCTAAATTCAATATCCATTTTTTATACCAAATATCAATTAAGAATTTCTGAATGGTGTTAATTTGTATATTTTTAAAATACTTTCTTTTTAAGTGGAACTTTTCTGCTTTAATATAAGGGCTCTAATCATAAAATAATGCTCCAGTAATCCTCAGATTTGCTGAGGGTTGTTTATTGCAAACAGAAAGCTGATACGTATGCACATGGACACATCCATGAGATTATGTATCAAATGATTTAAACTAATTAATAAAAACTCGTACATTGTTCACAAATAATTCAGATTGTGTAAATCAAGTAAATAATTCATTATGAACTGTTTGTCCAATTCTAAGCAAATTCTTATATGACAGGAAAATCAAGGTAAAGAATATTTTTGACTACATGAAGAGCACAAATCACCTCCAGCACGACCACTCCCTCACCCATGCAGGGTATTCAGAGAATCCTGTGATTTCCCTAACTTGCACTGTGTGCATTGTATGTAAAGGAGAGTGGAAACTGGAGGTCTCTTGAGAACTCTAAGACAACAAGTGCCTTAAAATCATTTCTTATAAGTATCAATTAACATGTGTAATGTGTTATTGTAAAGGGGCTTTGAAGAAGGAAATATTTTAATGAACTGTGAAGCCAAGTAAATTCCTTTTTAAGTAGAAGGAGAGAACAGAGATGAATGGGGGGAGGAAATTGAATTGAAGAAACAAAATGGATCAGGTATGAGTAAAATTATTCTGTCATACTGTGAGTAGTAAGAGAGCAAACCTCATGAGTGCCACTTCTCTCGCTGTTTTGAGAAAGGCACTCTTTCTCAGCTAGGAGATGTAGGCCATTATCTGTCACTGATATTAGAAACATAATGTGAGAGGAAAAAAAATCATAAAGTAAACTTGGGCTCTATTTTCCCTCCTCTCTTCACCTGATAAGTGCAGGGAGAAAAACTTCAGACTGCTGAAAGATGCATTTATCCATTTGTGTATTTGTATTAGCTAGCAAAAGTCAATGTACAGTTAAATTTGGTGATTAATTTTGTCATAAAACATGCGTGGATTTGTTTTCTGCTGCATAAAACCTAATTTTACATGAATGCCTACTCTTAAACTAATGAAAAGGGATATTAATTAATGCATATTGACCATTATGCATATAATTTAGGTAATAATAGTTGAAATTTGCCTCTTCTTACGCTCTATCTCTAGTTATTTCTAAGACATTGATCAATCATTTTAAAAAAATCTGGACACCCAAATGTAAGCAAGTTACTGGCTTACAGATGCACAACCACTGAAAATTGGGTCTGAACTTTCACTCCTTAACATCAGCTATGTTCCACTGCAAATGAATTTTCACTACAGCCATCCACAAAATAGCATTTCTGTTTAATGAGGTGTCTGAAAAAAAGACTTTAATTGTGCTGCAGAAATACAGATAAGAGCAGGACTTCATCTTCTCATGTGAGAGCTGTAAAATACACAGCTTTCAGCTGCCATGTAATTTAGCAAATCCTTCCTTAAATTTCACTCCATAGGGACAACCACCAATGAATGTTCTGACTCTAAGCACCTTGATTGTTTAGCATGCAGAATTTTAGACAAGTCAGCTTTGGTTGTTTGATTTATACCTATGGCCTATCTCTAATTATTTTGACCTTATAATTTGCATAAATCCAATCTCTGCTGTTAGGCTTGGAAGACAGCAGAAATCCCCTTATGCATTGTGATTCTCTAAAGGAATCGGAGGTGTGATACTGGGTGGGCTTTTTTCGTGTGACCCTTCTCAACTTCTACTTTTGAATCATTCCAGTGAATTTTTGCACTCTTGAGAGATTTAGGGAAGAGATGAGTGCTGAATGCCATATTGCTTTATGAATGCTTTTTTGCCTATTTCTGACAAAAGGGATTGATGGCTGTCTGCCATGTTCATGATGTACCAGCTACCCAGCTCAGCAGGGAGATTTGGATTGCAGTTCTCAGGGAATTTGGGTGTGAGTCATTGGGTGATATTGTTACATCAAGTATCAAACTTCTTAACTGGGACTTGAATCCAGACACTGAATCATCATGTGAACTGGGAGGTCTCTGAGAAACTGGGTGCTCCTTTCCAAGTAACTGGAGTGAGAATGTCCTGCACAAGTGGTGAAAAGATAGGAAACTGAAAAGTTCTAGTCTGTGTTTGCTTGGTGCTTTGCCCCAGATGAGAACTGAGTCCATGGTGTGTTTTTTGGTTAGACTGCTTTTTGAAGTTCAGGCTAAGGCGAGTGAACAACATATTAGTATGAATTTTACCAGTCTCTTTTCATGTACTTCTAAAAAAGCCCCCACAGTAGAAGTTGACTGATATAAAGTCAAATGCAGCTTCATGATAAAACTGACCAAAGGATGTCTTAATGAGTGCATATAGCTTCCTCTGTTTTCTTAGCGTTTTGGGTATTTCATTCACGACTGGCTTTATTTCTTCTTATCCCTCTTGCCAACAATCTGAATTGAATGTTTGAACATATTAACTGTGTACTAAGACTGAAATATCAACTGGTTCCTCATTTTTATGCAAACACACCAATCTCTGAACACAGTCAAAATCGGCATTGGATAATTGTACTGATGGCTTGCAACTGTGATTAACTTAGTTTATTATTACTGAAGAACTTAATTTCATATAAGGCAATTAAGTTCTCAGCATTGCTGTTAGCTGGAAAGAGTCTTGACTTTCAAAGACAATAGGAACAGAGAGCCCAGCAGTCACTGTATTTGCAGTACTCTGCACATCTCAGCTTTTGACACTTATGGTAATGAGATGACCATTCCACATCATTGAAACTATATGTAGAGCACAATTTAAAATACTGGCTACATGTCAGATCTGTGATGCCAGAAAATGTACATGTGACAAAGAGGTAGGTGATTATGCAAAGCAGGAGTTACCTTCTCAAAACAAACAAGTAGTGGGCATTTTCTGTTTATGGCACTTGGGAGAACTGTCAGGCTTCTCTGAGCAATTTGGATCAGACAGCGATGTGTTTGCAGCCACAGCTAGACACAGAACTCCTCTCTACTGCTGAATACGCAGTCTGTAATTGAGTAATTGCATGCAGAAATCCACAGTAAGGATTTTATTAGTTTGCCTGGTGGTCAAGTTTAAGGGTACAACTTTGAAAAACTTCCTGAAATGCACAGAACCAGTATTGGAATAAAGACTATATTGCAATATCCTAACTTATAACTCAGCACTTACTACTTTCTTCCTCTTGTTAAGGGCTCTGGCTTAAAGCATCTATTTCATTTCTAGTTCTCCTCTTTATGGAGGGAAGGTAACTATGCACAGTACTACTGTGCTGAGCTGTGGCTTGTAAATTGGCTGTCTTTTGAACAATGTTGCTTAGCATTTCTGGTTACTGTACAACTAATGAAAAGAGTTTATGCCTAAATTCATCCCTGATGTAATTCCAATAAAGAGAATGGAGCCAGGCATGCATTTAGTGCTGAGTGTTTTACTTCCCTTCTCTCCATTACTCAAGACTATGAGGCCACTGCAGAGGAGGGGAATAAAAAATGGTGAGGAAGAAACAAGAATGAATGGACAGCTGTTGACTGTCACCTGTGCTAGTATAGAGCTGTGCAAATGTACCAAAAGAAAAGCAGCACATCATGAGGATTCCAGCTTTTATCTGAAGAACATCTCTTACCCATAAAGATCATGGAGAGCTTTACAGTCGTGGAAGTGTGAATAACACTGTTAAGTCCTTTCAGTCAGAGAGGTGAAAAGGCAGTCATTGGACTGGGAAAGGGTAATTGACTGATGGCTTCTGTGACCCTGCTACTCAAAGAGACAAGGACCTTGTCAGTCAGACAAAAATTACTACTTAGAAGCAGCACAGAAATTTAGTCATTTAGCTCCGGTTATCAGTGAGGTCTGTTCATTTTAAACCTTCATACAATGCTTTAAAAATATAAGAAGAGGCAAAGCTTTACATCAGTTTAAAGGCATAACATGAATAAAAAATGTGCTAGCTGCTAGTTCTTTCCCTTACAAGCATAATTAGAGAACAGTAGGAGAGCAGGGAAGGTGGGGATCCTCTGAGAACTGTGCTCCTGCAGGGCTAACGATGCTCCATGGAGCCCTGGGCAGGTAGGGGGCATGGCATGTGGCTGGAGAAGTCTCAAGGTCACAGCTCCAATTTTTTTTTGCTTTTTTTACTGAAAAATAAGAGAGAGCACTTGAGCCTTACAGTGACTGAGAGCAGATTTTGGCACCATCTTCCATCCATCTTCCATTTGTGGACTCCCTGTTGTAAGATGAAAGCCTTGCAGTCCAGCGGAGTTTGAGTGACCTGTACAACTTGAGGTCAGGCAGGTTTTTTCATGTGAACTTCTAAGGCTTTCCTTGCTGCTAATCTTATGAATAGAAGTTGGAATTGTTCTTTGCATGTAAATGCACCTGTCTCAAATCAAAGCCTGAATTTGACTTCTGGGAGACACCAAGAGAGATCTGTTCTGTTCCCTCTCTGTTGCTCAGTAGCTCTGAGTACACTGGCTTCTGGATTTTACCCAAAGAAGAGCTCAGAGGAAACCCAGAGAGGTTTTTATTATTGTCATCAAATGGACTTGAAAGAAAACAATTTGCTGTGTTTTGAGACAAAACAAACACTTATTTTTCTTCATTGAAGGTCCTTCAGAAAGGGGTATGCGTTGATCCAACTGACTAGAGCTTTCCCTACGTCTTCAGAGAAGTTGCTTTAAGCATTGAAGGGCCTCTTTTTTTTCCCATTTAAAAATTCATTTCTTTAAAGTGTCAGCAGGTATTTAAACTGCAGCCTTTGCATAAGGAAAAGCATCCTTTGCTGGATTTGATTTATCTGTAGGTTATTTTGCCTTAGCAAGGCAAAAAGAAATAGACTATCTGGTAGTGGGCTATTGTAGTTGGAGCAGAGACATCTCTCCTGGTGAAAGGCTTGAATGTGACTCATGCTGCCTAAAAAAGAGCAGTGGTGGCTAGAGAGGCTGAGCTGGGTTGCCACACAGCTGAATCAACTTAGGACAATTTGAGTATGAATGCTTTCAGATTTACTTGGCTTCAACTATAGATGGCTGTCAGTGAGCGTGACTGTACAAACATGCCCATCTCTGCCATGGGAATGAGCACTTATTGTGGTGTGGGTAAATGTAGGCAGTTCAACAATGCCTTTTTTGTTGCTCTGAGGCAGATTTTTGCGGCTGCTGCCAGAGATCGGATGAAAGCTCTGTTCTGTGACTGAGCACATCAAGCCAGTTGACTTCTCTTTTGATTTATTTTTGGTATTTACAAATGCTGTAATGCTGCAGATATGATATTCTGAACTACATGCTATTGCCTGAAATCTGAGTACAGGTACTGTATGGTCAGAAAGGTATTTCAGTTAAGTAAACAGATTATAATGAAGGGAAAAAAAAACCCAACAACACCATGAGAGGAAGAAAGTTAGGAGATAAAAGTCTATGTTTGTATCACTTGTCTTTGCCTTTGCCTCATAATTAGCAGCTCATCATTTCTTGACCTTGTATAGAGTTTGTAGGAGACAGTTGCTGTGGTGTAGATAGGTCAGGACTCAGTCTGGCATCATTGCTATTGATTTTTATAGACCTGAAATCCCAAGGAGCTGATGTGTATAAAGATAATACCTTGTGCTGCTTGGTGTATAAATTTATGTATTTTTTTTTTCCTAAAGTGAAGCTGAATAAAGACTGTTTATTTTTCACACTCCTTAGATGAGCAACACAGTGATTGACTGTAGCCATGAGATATGCATATCCTATTGAAGTAAATTATGTGAAAAGAGTTGTATAATTCATTCACTGATGTGAACTAAGTTCATATAACACTGTCTCAATGACTGACTGATACTACTGCTTAGTAGATGTGACATTTAAAAGTTTAATCATGATCCTGCAGCATTCACTGGCTCATTCTAAATTGTAGAATAAGAAATGGGGAGTTTGGCATGCTTTCAGACACGCTGCTATCTGCTGCAAAGTACTCAGTAATATAAGTGCGTGTATCAACCTTTTCATCTATTGATCTCAAAATGTTTTACTGAGTTAAGTAGGAATCATCACCCTTCCTATTAAAAAAAAGGAGATAGGCATGCAGAACCGTACCCAA
Organism: Phasianus colchicus; assembly: GCF_987193195.1. Taxonomy (NCBI): domain Eukaryota; kingdom Metazoa; phylum Chordata; class Aves; order Galliformes; family Phasianidae; genus Phasianus; species Phasianus colchicus. The sequence goes on along the minus strand of NC_143442.1, from coordinate 6,091,969 downwards.
GCCCTTTAAAAAATGAGATTACTACTTGTGATCATATATAAATGATCAGGGGACTAGTATTTGGCACTTCTGTGTATTAGGAGAGCCTGAGCTGTGAGGTTCATGTCTGCTTACAATGTGGCTTTTTTTAATAGCTTTCAAAATACCTATTCAGTCTTGACAGTGTTTGTTGTAGGTGGTTGTACAGGTGAAGACATGATGGCAAAGGTGTCTCTTTCTCACAAACAGTAAATTATAAGTTGACATTGAGTTTGGTCTTATTACAGATATCAGCTAAAACTAGTGAACTGTCAGAACAGCTTTAAAATGTTGAAGCATCAATGGCCTTATCCATGTGACTTAAATTACTTTTCCCAATGGAGAATAAGCATGGAAATGTGTTCAAATCTTCCCTCTATCTTTGATGAGCTGGCTCATCAAAGACTTTCTAATTGGGTGTTTAACCTAGTTTTCCTTTTCTGTATCACTTGCCCTTAGATATTTTCCAGAAATCAGAAGCTTTGCTGGCAGTGGAAGCCAATGAGGCCTCATCAGGGAGTACCTGTGTGGTGTAGGCTGCTTAGTGGAAGAGCAAAGGTGATTGCATGAGGTGTTAGGTCTGGTACTCAAGCAAGAAGAGCAAAAAAAAAATGGGTTGCCATTCAGAAGAATTTGTCCTCTGGGCTCTTGTAAACTGCTATAATAAAACCATACTCAATGAATGCTTAATCCAATTTATTAAGTGGAGATTAAAAGTGACTTTAGCTTGCGTGTCAGAAAGATGATGGATGAAAACCTCTTATCTATGCATTTGCTCAGTAAACTCTACTGAGGTGCAGGCATAGGTTAGAATATAGTATGCTAATTTCACAATAAAGCAAATCCATTACACATCTGAATCTAACAAAATATTTTTTCTTAGTAAACTCTACTGTGGTTCTTACTGAAAACAATGCTCAATATTTTAAACAATGGTTTGTGCATATGTATAGAATGTATAACTGAGCAACAAGTGTTGAAACTCACTGTTTCCTTATCAGACTGAGAAAAAATCCTATTCATCTGCTATTTTATTTCTCTGAGCTCTGTTAGCTTGTCCTGCACTTGTTATAATGAGGGTTACATTCAGAGGAGCTTTGCATCCTCTTTAATATATAGGTTTCCACCTGCTCTTTTTCTGTACTGTTACTATCTCACTTCTTACTTGCTGGACAGGTGTGGTTTTCTGGCTACCACTGTGAGCTGTTATTTCTGTTACTGGTGCAGAGGCAGTGAAATACCATGGCTGCCCCTCTGTCTCATCAGTTGCATTTTGTGACTCTGAGTTATAAAGCTATAGCTGTTGAGGACCTTTTCCCTGCTTCGGTCTAAAGTTGCTGGCGTAGCATGTAGAGACTCTCAGGGTTCAACCCCTGGCATATTCAGATCTTAAAGATTCACTGAAGTATTGTGAATTCAGTAAAACAGTGTTGTTTCCTGTGTGCTTTTGTACCCTATCTCACATTTTTTAGGAATACTCAGTACTTGTTTAGTTCAGAGAGATTTCTGCTAATGCACCTTTTTTGTCATAGAATCATGGAATTCTTAAAGTTGGAAGGAACCTCTAAAGGTCATTTAGTCCAACTCTCCTGCATAGCTGGGTCAGGTTGCCCAGGGCATGATCCATCCTCTCCTGGAAAGTATGAAGGGACGGGGCATCCACCACATCACTATGCAACCTGTTTCAGAGCCTCAGCACCCTCACTGTAGATGATTTTTTCCTGTTTAGGATAGATATATCCTAAATCTACCCTCTTCAAGCTTGAATCCATTTCCTCTTGTTCTGTCACCACAGACCTTGCTAAAGACTCTGTTCCCTTCTTTCCAGTACCTCCCTTTAGATACTGGAAGTCTGCTAACAGGTCACCTCTCAGCCTTCTCTTCTCCAGGCTGAACTGCCCAAGGACTCAGCCTGTCCTTGTAGAAGAGGTATTCCAACCCTTGGATCATTTTTGTGTTCCTCCTCTGCACACGCTCCAACAGGTCCATGTCTCTCCTGTATTGAGGATTCCACATCTGGATGCAGAGGGGCAGGATCACTTTCCTCACCCTGTTGGCCACACTGCTTTGGATGCAGCCTAGGGTATGTTTGGCTTTCTGGGCTACAAGGACATGTTGCTGGTTCATGTCCAGCTTCCCCCTTATATAGTGTAAAGCTGATAAATAAAAGGTAACAAGTCTCTATGGGAAGTGAGCTGCATACTTAAAAACTGAATCTCCTCATCCATGCTGCTGTGCTGGTACTGGTCCCATTGGAACATGTTGCTTCCTTTAAAAAAATGTATATTTTACTCCAGAAATAAGAATATCTGGGTAAAATGAATGAGACTGATAAAAGAAAGGATTTCCTTTAACATAGAACTTGTGAGTAGATGAAGGGTAGATACAGACAAAGCTGAAGTGTTATTATTTGTGTAGACGTTGTTCTGATGTGTATGTAGATGCAAACTTAGGGCTAACTAAGTCATTTTCTTCAGTAAGAATATTTTGAAGACTAAATATGTTGAGGTATTCCTGTACGTTTCTGCTAGAAATCAGTTTTGATTGTGTTTTACAAAATGGCTTCTTTTTGCAATACTTTCATTTTTTATATCAATCACTGTGGCTCCTGCTATTCCATACATCTTCTAGGTACAGGTGGTACAGAAGACATCAATTTCATATGTTCTGGGAGAGAATGTATTAAGGAAACTGACACGTATACTAGAAATACTGTAATACCTGTTGGAAATACAGCCTTGTATTCCTAGATAACTTATTTACATGAAGTTATTGGCACCCAGAATTTCCATAGTTCTGTACCTACCCAGCAGCCTGCTATAAAGTTTCTGTGGTCAGTCATTCCCTGCTTTGTACCTTATATATGCATTGCACAGCTGATGCTGAATCAGACCTGGCACATTGATTATGCCACTCTTGTTTTGCGTGAACCCAAATGGCTGACAGGACTGCAGTGCAGAAAGGAATGAGAACCCTGCTTGTAGACTATGTGCACTATTTCAGAATTAAAAATGCAAATTCAAGTCTAACAATACAGAAATGTCTAGAAAAATGTTTATTTTTAAAAAATCAATGATGCTAATTGGAGCTGTACATGCACAACCTAGAGAGGTTTGCTGATGAAGAGTTACTGGGGAAGGTGGTTTCTGAGTGGGTGTGTAATGTAACAGAAGTATAGAACTACTCTTAGTTGGAAGTAGTGTTTTCTTTTGAAATACAGCACTGAAGGTATAGCAGCCAAAAAAGTCAGGCTGCTTTGTCACTTCACTTCCAAGAGTACAGTATCTCAGTGAATCCCCTTAGCTCCTACTGATTTCCTGTACTCTAAGCATCGAGTAAGATTGTTCAGAATGTATATGTCTGAACAGATTGGAATGGACTGATAAAAGTTGAAATTAATATAAGAATCACATTTTAAAAACTGAAATAGAAATTTTATGTATTCCTCTTTATTTTTCTTTTATAATGATAAAAGCATTTAATAATATTTTAAAATGGCAATTCATATGGATTCCTCCACTTCAGATGGATGGTGAAAAAATTTAAAAAGTAAAGTAGAACACAAATGAAGTGTTAAAGGGAGCCAGCTCACTGAACAGTCAGTTAACTATGGGGAATGGGAGCTGTTATGGCAGTACAGAGGGAATATATTTTCATTCAACCTTCAATTTTATGAACTGATTTAGTCAAATGGCTGTTTCAAACCTGATAAACTAACTTGGCATTGAAAAAGTGAGAAATACTGCATTCCAGGATTAAAAACAAGACATTGCTGAAATGGGATCTACTACTTTAGAAGGCCGGTAAGTATTTGATTACAGGCTAATTATCTCAATCAAGTTCAAATATACAGAGCTGGGGTCAGAGAAATGATAGTGTCTATTTTATAATATAATATCATTGAAATCGATCACCTTTCGTGCATACAGAGTTGACAGACAAGTCCCAGCTATCACTGGACATAACCTTATTGATTTTCTTGATAATTCAAAAAAAAAAAAGAAAAAAAGCCACAGGAGAAAATGAGAGACAAGATGAACTACAGACCTCTGGCTGATCTCTCAGTTATACCTGTACTTACAGCTTGTCTGTACATGAGAAAAAAAAACCAAAACGTATCTGTTCTTCTCCTGTGATTCTAAAAGTGTTGAATGAGTCCTCAGGCAAAAACAGAATAGTGAAAATAGTGTTGAAAACCAAAACTTTGAATCTAGACTTCAGAAGTAGTTTGGACTATGTCTGTAATTTGGGCAGACAACTTTAGCCATCCCAGTACAAATTGGCGTTCTTAGCAAAAACTTAATTGCATTGCTTAGAAATTCCTTGTCTTTCCCCCCCAAGCTTATGTCTTTTCTCTCCAGAAAACATTGCCAGTGGACTCATCTGAATGTGAGCCTTCTGCTCACATGTGTTCTTCTGGGTTAGTGTGGTGCTGTAATTGTGGACAAAAGGAGCAATTCTCCTGGACACACAACCCTGCTGTGCCACACTTTGATGGGGACCTTTCTAGTAAGATGAAAAGCAGCCTGGCACCGTAGAGATGCTTCTTGTCATTTTTGGTGGACTTTGAATTATGTCAGTCTCTTCTCTGTGGTTATCATATTTAATAATGGGAGTAATAATTCACTGTAAATAGCCATGTATTTCTGGACTATTTCAGATGAAATAAACATTAGAAAATTACTAAATAATGTTCTAGGCTTATGGAAAATTAGTGAATGAATGATGCATTCAAATGGGAGAGGGTAAATGTTGCAACACGTGGGCAATCCCATCCAACGACTGTTGAGTTATCAGAAATTGCAAGCACAATCATAGATTTCTTAAAGCACTGCAAAATTTGGCAATTAAGTGCGGCTAACTTGAAACTGGGTCCTGTACAGACTCATGGGATTTTAATCTTCTGGACAGAAAGACAGCAAGTGCTCTCTGTTTTGGAGAGCAGGGTGTGCTCCAGAGGTTGGTTCAGAACTCAGGGAGAGCTGAAAGCGTGTGATGAAGATTGTCTTTTGAACCGAAAGAATGGAACACACTAAAGCTCATTATCAGTAATGGAAATTGATGTGCTAACTGTCTCACAACAACAGGTGAAACATTGAGCTGTCTGATGAGGTTTGCATGGCAGTGCATTTTGAACGTTCCCTTTTGTGATCAGGCTGTGCTCCAGCTATAATAGAAAGGGCTGTTCCAAGATCGTTCTGGATGTTTCTGTGGACATAATTTGAATTTTCATCATGGATTTAAGTAAAGTAATGTCAGAAATGTTGGAAATCTCTCAGATTAAGTTGTGGCTTAAGGTAGTCTTTAACCACTGAAGGAAAGACTGCCAACTTGCTGAATCTCCCTCATCTGCATCTGCCCGTGCAAGCCAGCTTTGCCTCTAAGCCAAGGAGAGGCAGACGTGTGCAGTGAACTCCAGGTTGCAGTTCTGGACAGAAGAAAAGGATTGAATCCATTTGATATGAGAAATTGGAGAGAATATTGATTTTTTTCAGAAAAAAGAGTAGTTTCCATGTCAGTTGTTTAACTGCCATCAGACAATAGATGTATGTGAAGAGATGACAGCAGGTCAAGCTGAGACTTGGGCTTGGCTATAAGGAGCCACGTCTGTGAGCAGTGGAGGGGCCAGATCAGGGCTGAAGTGCTGGTGAGGACAGAGGGCTCGGGGGAAACCCACCTGGCCACAGAGCTTCGGCATCAGTTGTGAGAGAAAAGATTGATGCTGGAGAAAGAAACAGCAAGCAGCTGTAGACTGTACAGTTGCTTTTAGGTGTACAGGAAAAAAAAAAGAGGTTAGCATTGGTCTACACGGAAATAAAGGACAGAGAGGAGAGAAAGAGTGGGAAGTAATGTCCAGAAATCCTATCTGTGGTACCTCACGTTGTTCAGGGAACTTCTGTGGGACTGCCAAAGTTAACTCAGCAAGAGGTAAGAAACAGCAGAACTGCAATCCAGTCTGTAAGGACTTGCATGAGGGAGGAAAGAGGATGAATTTCTGTAGGGCCAAGGGCAGAAGTGAGCAGACAGTACTCTATGTTGAATAGGTGAAAACTTCTCACAGGGTAAACTTTTGCTTCAGTTGAATGTTGGCACATTTGTTCTGGCACTATGATAAACGTCTGCTCTGTTCCTCTGTATTCCTGTTATTTCTGTTGAGGAACCACAGTGCACATGAAACGTCTGTTATAAGTTACCAATTTAAGAACAAATGAAAACTGGTTTCCTGGTAGAAGTGCACTTGAACTGCAAACTGAACAAAATGCTCTGGGAGCAATAACAATGGCTCTGGAGATGGGGTGGGTAACGGGCTGAATGGCAAAGTGCCTGTGTGTGCATGCATGTGGCTCCCTCCAGCTACCCAGCCTCATTCCTGCCCTGGACCCTTCTCTTAGTCTTTAAGCTAATAGAAAGAGCTTGCTTTCTTTCTTTTTTAGAATTTAAAAACCTGTTGGGATTTGCAGTCTTTAAAGAGAAGTTTCGAAGAAAGTAATTGGCTTTGCCTTCATTCAGACACTGAAGCTCAATTTTCAGTGCAGGAGAGCATTAAAAACAGCAAAGAAAAATGGCCTAAGTGCATATAGTTGTAATACATGCTACATCTGTAGCATCCCCAACAGGATACAAAAACAATATAGCTCAGGCACTTTGCTAGCATGAAAGAGCATCATTCCTTTGGTATTAGTTTATAGCACATGGAGTCATCTCTCACTTGCAGAAAAAGTCACTGAAATAATTTATGTCACTATTAAACAGCTTCACTGCTGATCCATTGCAGCCTCAGCACATTAACTATATTTACCATCTAAGATACAGAAAGGAATATGTCCTTTCTGACGAGGAAGCAATAAAGTTTTAGTGAAATGGATGTAAATCAAAGTTTAAGTTTTCCTACTAAAAATACATAAAGCAATGTTTCACATCATGTTTTATGCATAGAAATATTCTGCATTTATAAATAAGCACTGAATTTGTTGATAAATACAATTTCTACGTTGCTGATTGTTTGGATTGCTGATTGTTTGGGTTTGTAAATTAAAAAGTGACAATCTAAAGAAAAAATGCTTTTTTTCTTTTTTTCCTCATAACACCCCCTTTGTTTTTACAGATATGAAAAGAGTACTGAATGGTAAAAGACAGAAAGGAAACGGCCTGAAAGTGTAAAGCTAATTAACATTCTTTTTCTGGAATTCTCTTGATTTCAGCTGTGTGGTTTGCTGCATATACATGGCTTTCTACTTTTCTTTTTTGGAGTCTGTGGTATTGCATCAAGCTGTCACTTTATTAAAGTTTTGCAGACTGTCTGTCAACGTGACAGACTAGCACCAGGTTGTGGTTTATTGCTGCTAGTCCTTTACTGGAAGGTGGTGTGGTCACCAAGAACCTGCATAGGTAACTACATGATAAGAGGGGAAGCTCTGTGCTGCTCCTGCACTTGCTGAGTTTTCTGGAGATCCTCTACTCAGATGTGAACCAAACTACTGTTGTTAGCTAAAGCTGTCTTTAAAAAGCTGGTGATGGTTATTGGTCTTGTAAGACACACCAGATTCTTGAATGTGACTTCTTTCTATAAGGCTGGAGCTCAGCAGGGTTTTGGAGGCATGCACTTGGCTACTGGCTGAGCTCTGGTGTGGAGTGATAGTGTTCTGAGCATGGATTGCAAGTCTGATTGACCTGGAGTGGTGAGTGGGACCTCTGGGCACAGAGGAAGAACTGGAACTGTTGGGGAAAGCAGTGGTACGTGGTGCTGATTTCAGGTCAAGAAACCTCTCTTCTCAAAACAATTCTCTTGTAGCCTGTGCTGCTTTGGAGCATACAGCCTGATGACAGCTGGCCCTTCAGGCATTAGGCATCATCCACACAGCTGTAAATGTGGCGTGCTGGTTGTTGTTCTTCCTCACACTGAGGAAAGAGAAGGACAACCAGTTCCTGGCAACCAGAGAGAAAATCCTGCTGCAGTCAGAGGGCATTTTGTGATCTGACATTTTGCTTGTAGGCTGGCCTCCACATACCAGGGTTTTGGCTTTGCATTTGGTTTTGAGTGCATGAGGTATTTTGATCTCACTTGGGCTTATTAACCCCAAACTTGTCTCACTTTTTCAAGACAACTAACTGGTCTACTGAAAGCAATTGCAAATCTTGCCTTGCCTTAGAAGTTATGAGGGTAACTTGTCAAGGCTTTTTTTTTTTTTTTACAGAATAATCTTTGACATTCAGAATTAATCAGTCCTTGGCTACTTCTGGAGAAAACCCCAAGCCATCATGGGCTCAGGATGTGGCCTAACTCCCCATGTGCAGCATGGTTCTGGACTACACAAGGTGCAGGCTATGGTACCAAATAAGCTGTCCTCATTCGGCAGGCTGAGCTGCTCTCAGAGGACTTCATGGCCTTGTATCACACCCAGAATGAGGTCAGAAGATAATTTGAGCCTGCAGTAATGTTTTTTCTCCTTCTCATTATTATTATCTTCATTATAATTACCATCATCCTTATTATTGACAGAACCAAAGCTTCTGCAACTTTCATCAGAAATAGCCCTTGAGGTCTGATGTATGTAGACAAAAGCAGATGTTACAAGCAAACAAGATTGTTAGCTTCTTTTAGCTTAAAACCAGCTGTTATGGTTTCTTTAATGTATCCTTTTTCTTTTTATCTTGAAGGCTTAAAAAATTTCCCTGATACTTATCAGTAAAGCAGGAGCTGTATTGAAAGAGTCAGCCATGAGGTATCCATGCAAAAGGGTGCTTTAGGATGCATCTGCTTCTGCAGCATCTTTCATGTGGACAAAATTATAGAGCCCAGCAAGCTATCTCAATGTGTCCAATTGCCTATTTTAACAAACACATCTTTAGGCTTCTGGAAGTAAAGAAAGGTCATTGCTAGGATGAATAATCTGACACTTGGAAAGAGATGCAGTGTGATGGGTATACTGCTCTCCAAACTGTGTGTACAGAAAAAATAATAGTAAAACTAAAAGATAACATATAAGCAATAAAAAAAAGCAAGAATCTCGTCCCAGGAGCATCAATCCTAGCATCATCAACCCAGCCATTTAGATGGTGAAGGGAAACAGAGAGAAAATGTCTCACTCTAGCACTGAAGATTACATGCCATCAAAAAGATAAAATTACCGGAGACCCTTCTAGATCACCCAAAAGGTGGGGTTGTGTGTATCCAACACATTGAAAATCTATCCCAATTCATCACCTTTGCGACAAGGCAAACACTTGGTAGGTTTTGTATTTTAAGTAGCACTCAAGGTGCATGAATATAAATAAATAAGATAACCTGAAAGTCCAAGTCCAGGAATGAAAATTGAGCAGACTTCAGCCTTCATCATCAGCTTAGCTCCCAGGGTGTGACAGGCAATTTTCCTTTTTAATTTTCTCTAGCAGCAAGGAAGCTAATGGTACATCTTAAAAGATACGACCTTATCCTGTAAGTTACCTGAAGCTTGGCAGAAGATGGGATGGTCTCACTTTCTGTGTAAGCCAAATTTGAAGGGAAAAGTTCCCATCTTGCTTGCATGAATGGACTGGAGAGTGGGTGGGAAAACTTGATTCTTGCACACAATTTTCATTCTGCTTCCAGCCTTTTATCCGTGTGAAGGTTTATAGTGTTGCCAATTTATACATTTTTAAAACATAGATATGGCTGATTGTTTTCATTTGGCCAGGATGAGTTGTAAAGCCAAATTTCTCCAAATCATGCCTCAGCACAGGATTTTCTTTCCCCTCATGGTCCTCTTGAAGTCAATGGAACTGTATGCTTTTGTAAAGTTATGGATTTGCTGGACTCTTAAGATGGCAAGGGCTTTATGAAATAAAGGGTCTGAATGGCAGCCAGAGTTATTTCAGTGGTGACCTGACAAAATATCATTGGTATTGTGAACCTGTCATAGATGCAGGTAAAGGAAACAATGAATTCTCCTGTGCTCCTTTCTGAAGGGTTAGTGATCTGTATGCAGTTAAGTGGGAAACTGCATACAAATATAACAGTATTATACATACATGCAAACGTGTTCCTCCTTATCATGTTACTTTGTTTAGGATAGGCAGGCTCTCCACCACACTTAGGCAGTAGTTACTCCCTTACCTTGCTGTTTCAACTGATATCAGAAAATGTTTAAATGTCATTAAATTCCTCTTTTAAGATGTCATACAGAAGCTCTGTGTCAGAGCCCAGGTCAGCATGCTGTAGTTATGGGCTGCATCTCTCTTCCTTTTTCTGCTCACATACGTTGCACTGTTTTTGATTTGTTTCATATTGTCTTTATAGATGCAATGGTGCTTCCTCCCATAATTCCTGGAGTTAATCAAATTCAAGAGCACAGCTTGTTCCAAGAACACCATGTGGCACTTTGCATTCAGTGTTGGCTGATCCCAGGCCTGAGGGTTGAACGATGTGCCCCTGTGCACGTGGAGCCCCAGCATGAGGTGGGCTCCGTGCCCCTGCTGGGAGAAGGACGTGGTATAATCCTTCTGCCAGCTTGTCCGAATTCCCACACCTCTGTGGATCAGCACAAAGCTAAACCTGAACATCACAAATGCCAAAATAATGATCTGGTCACTGGACCATGCGGCCTCTATTTAACTTGGCTTCAGAGAGAGCGTTCCGCTGAAGTGAATAGGAAGCTCACACGTCCGACTGCTGTTATTACAGGTGTCTAAAGACTTGAGCACACATTGCTGCACGGGTTTAAACTCATTTCACATTTCAAAGGTTTTCTTTGTGATCAAAGGGACTAGAGTCTCCTTTATAAATGAAAGTAGAGATTTGGGGACAGAAACTATATCCACCATAGAAAAGGAAAGGCTAGGAGATAGGAAAAGTGCTGGGAACCAACCCAAAGCAGGCTCCTTTTCTGGTCTAAGTTTGTAAGAGCAAGGCTTTGTTGGGAAGAGGAATATCTTCTCATTTAGTGGATGTGTTTAATCAGCAAGATTCTGAAATGCAGCTGTGACTGAAATGCAACGGTAAGCACTTCTTGTGGCTCTAAGGAATGATTTTTCAGAAGAGAAGCCTACTCCAAACAAGCTGTATTGTTATTTGCTTGTCCCATTCTGCCATCATTACTTGCTGTTACAGAATCAACCAGCATTTCACATTCTGGCAAAATGAGTCTGCATGTTTACACAAACTAGATCATTTACACAGAGCTTAGTCATTGTTAAACGTGATTATAATAAGTCCGTAATAACATCCTAACCAAATACAGTTTTTATAGGAAATTAACAGTGAAGAAGCTTCACTGAAAGCTACTGAGCACAAATCTGTTGTAGACAATTTGAAATGATAGAACAAATGGCTAGGACAGAGGCAAAGTCATATTCCTGCTGTGCTGTGCTGGCCTTGTGTGGCCCTTAACAGGGACCAGAACACAGTATACTGTCCTTTAGCCTGTATCCTCTTTTGAGCCACTGAGTGGGTACATCCTCTGAGTCCAAGAAACTGGCCTTTGTGTGGTTGTGTGTGTCAAGAGGAACCATGCCTCACTTTCCCCTAGATTGGGATGATCTCGAGAAGTAGCTTGCTATCGTCTGTCCTGCCAGCTTATGAGTGTCAGAGTTTGGTGTGAGTTTGGAGCCTCCTCATCGGTACCATCTGGGAAAGAGCTACAAGACTGTTACCCACTTTCTTGCACACCTGTTAGATTGAAATCTTCTGAACGTGGAGTGTGACTCTCGTGTCACATTCAAGGAGTTGTGCTATCTTCTGCCATAAGAGATGGAAGAAGCCATGCTGGGTGCAAGGATTTCAGTGGGCTCCGGTGTTTGTCTGCAGTTTTCTGATCAGATACGAAGAAAGTACAAGAAGGCTTTTTCCAAGGGTAAAATCTACCCAGTGTGACTATACTGGCATTATGTATGTGACCCTTTTCAGTCTATGTGCTGCTCATCTCCTGGTCAGCCATAAACACCGCTCAAGAGCGAAGGTGGCCTCTTGGCAACAGATCCTGGCAACTGTTTTACGCTGTGAGTATCAAGATCATCTGCAAAGATTATAAGCAAAGAGGAAGAAAGGACTCAAACGCTGTCAGAAAAGGACAGGTCATTTGTTTATTTGCTTTAATTGCTGCAATGGGTGTTCTGGGTCATTAGTTGCAATTCAGGAGGATTTAAGCTAAGGTCACTTAGCCCAGCTGGAAAGCACAGCCCAAGCTGTCTGCTTCCACATGTGGCCACTGCAGATGCAGATGCTCTTTTGGATGACTAAAACTAATGTTTGTTTTGCCTCCTTTGAAGCTTTATAGTTTTAAGTGTCTGACATGAATGAGTGATCTTGAAATCAGTGGCATCTGAGGGTCATGGTTTAAAGCGCGACTCTATACCAGCTTCAGAAATACAGGTAAGAGATCTCCCAGAGCTGTTATTTCATCAGGAAAATAATAACTGACTGGATCTATCAACACTCCTCTGCTCTCTGGCCACCAACTCTGAAAATTTACTGATGATACAGCATGTTAAGGTTAATTTCTGGCTTGAATGATGTATTGATAGGGCTATTGCTGTGGCTTTGATGTTTAGAAGGGTGTTGATTTATTGAGGCTGTGCTGTTTACCTTTGGAAGGGGAAGAATTACTTTGCAACAACAGCAGTTCTCAGAAGGCAGGGCCGGTGGCTGTCATTCATTCCCCAGAGTCCCATTATTCAGGCCTTCCTCTGATAGCTCAGGCCAAATGTTATCAGATGGTTTATATCCCAGGAAATCCTCACTATTTTGGGAACAAAAGCAATATCAGATGAGTCTCTGGGTTCACAGTTGCAGTGCTCCTGGTATGAGAATTCCCCTTCCCAGGACTGTCTTGTGCAAGTGATTTGTGAAAAATTGGAATGCCCAGGTACTGTTTTAAAGAGTAATATTACTTATGCCACATAATGCTTATAGGCTTAATCCCCAGCATAAGCCTTACATTTTGTACATCTTGGCAAGTTTCCTTGAATAAGCATACTTTGCAGCTAGATCTAGCTAAAGGAATAAATTCCATGAGTTAAGCAGAATGGCCAATATTCATTTTGAAATTAATTCTTACCTAATGACTCTAGGCTTGCATGACTGCTATTGCCACTACATATAGTATTATAAAAGTGAACATTTTCTCTGTTAAGTCTCTAAGAATGTCCAATGACATTTATAGAAATTCACTGCTTAATATTTTTCTCTTTTATTTTTCACTATCCCCTGCCACTTCTTTTTACATCTGCCTTTATGAACTTGTCAGGACTCCACTTACAAATAAATGGGAAAGCGGAGCACAATATTGAGGAATTTCTTTAAGACTTTGTAGATGATTTGCTAGAAGGCTTTATAAGTGATTTTGCTTATTGGTATGAGTTGGCTTTTGTAATTTGTGATCCGTGAAGAATACTTGCCACGAATACATCAATCAGTTGGAGGAAGTAGTAGCAAGCCTGTTTGATTTTCGTTTATAGTAGGAGTTAAGGCCCTATATTCCCACCCCCTAATCTATCCTTAAGTTAGGAAAAGCTGGTAAAAGATGCTTTTCCTGATAGTGGCAATTAAAACTGAAGTATCACTTTCACTTTCTTACAGCTCTGGGATAGAAATTGCCTTTCTTAATGCACTTCTGTTTTACATATAATCCTACATATGTCTCTGTTTTTAACCGTCTTCATTTTGTGCTTGCTCCAAATCAATATACCAATTCCATGTGTTTAAAAATTCCCTTCCAAAATCAGAAATTGGAGGAAAGGGGGAAATCCTCCATAGCAGGGCTGGGAGCTGGGAGCTGGAAGTGGGAGCACCAACAGCACCCCATGTGCTGCTCACTGCAAGGGCAGCTGGACAGACAGGAGCTGCAGCACGAGGGCTGAAGCAAAGGGACAGAAGTATAACCAAACCTTTTCCCTATTTTCCTGTGTCTTTTTAATGAATTAGTCAGTACGATGCTTATGGTGTGATGTCAGTTATGACAGCAGCTGCTTGGCATTGCTATAATTGAGAAGAAAGGAAGAGAGGACAAGAGGGTGAAGAACTGTCTGAGGGGAGGAGTGTAAGGGCTGGAGGGAGAGTGGAGAAAGGGCACTGCTACCAGTGTCTGTGGGACACTGATACCCCTCAGGAGCTGTCGTTGACTAGGATCCTGACAAGCAGCCCCTATAATCTTGCCTAGGTTTGATTATTTGTGCCTTCAGCATCCTTTTCTCTCACCTGGAAAATTGTAGCTGTGGAAAATGCTCACATTTTTTTCCATCCCTCTTCCCTATACCCTCTCCTGATGGACTATCTCACATGGAGAAGTGACAGATCAGCCTGATAAACCAGCCTGATGAACCAGCCTGGCTTTGTTGCACTTACAAGCCAGGTGTCTTCTTTATGTAACATTCACATTTTCCAAAATATCTTTCTTGCTGTCCCTTATGTTGCTCCTAAAGATCCATGCCAACTGCAGATAAGATGGTGAGGCTCCTTGTCAGCAGAGTCTGTGACCTATAATCCTGACTGATCCTAGTATTCCTTTTCCAGCTTTGTTTCCTCTTTGATTTTGGGACCGAAGCCATCTTTTTGCTAAGCATTTGTAAAGGGTTTAGCAGGATGTGGTTATCTCCCAGGACAAGGGCTTTCACATACCATACTAATGGAAATATAAAAATATATGAAAAAAATGATGTGGAAGAACTGCTTTTCCTTGCATCTTAGTCATGGATTTCTTGATAAATATGATACAATAACACACACTTTTAGATGATGACTTCTGTGATCATCAGCACTAAAGGCTTTTCGGTTCCTTGTGGCAGAAGGGGCCCCTGGATGGCTGAGGTCACCACTTTGTGAGTGCTTTGCAATAGTTGTAACTGAGAATCCTGTGGTTGGATACTGTATAGAGCCAAAAAAGTATTACCTAGGAGGAAAATTACAGGAAAGATTTTCCCCCTTAAAAGGAATTTATCTGATTTCTCTCTTCCTTAGATGTACAGATTGAATCTCAACTGCACAGGGTACTTTTTGCTGTTTCTATTGAGGAGAATGAAGGATTCTGATTTAATAAATGATGTGTGTGGGACATGGCTGATGACTACCAATCATTAATTTGTCCAGTGCTAGTTTTCAACCACTGCAATTATTTTCCTATTTTGTGGCCACAATATCTGCAACTATGTCACGAGTCAGTACTCCGAATTTGCTATATCACTGCATTCCCTGGGTTCCTCCCCACCCTTCTTCCTTGGTTCTTCTTGGTTTATCACTCTAAAAGACATTCACTGTGCAAATAATGTTGCTCTTCTGTCAATTACCTTGTTGCTTAAATACTATTCCAATGTAATAGGTAAGTAACTGCTTCCGAGAGAGATTGGCTGTTAATTTTTTTCCATGTCTTTGAGAAAAAGGAAGTTATGTCAGGAAAAAAAATATATTTATTGGGAAGGAGGAAGGTACTGTGCATTTGAAACCTATGAGACTAGTTGATTTTCAGTTCAAGGTAATACATTTAATTAATGGAAGAGGAGACTTTAAAAGGCAAAAGTATTAAGTTTGGTTCCTGGTACTCCCCATAGCTTCTCTTTTTCTTCTCTGAGCTGGAGGATTTTGCAACTTTTTGACCAGCAATACAGTGATCCAGTAAATAAATACTATTAAATCCATTTTGCACTTTTCTAATATTCCAAAGGAGAATTCCAGAGTATGCAAACAGAATGGGAGCAAGCTGTCAATGCTGTTCTCGTCACTGGTGTTTAATCACCCACACTTAGCCTAAGTATTTGAAAACAGTGTAGTTACTTTGAATTTCCCATGATAAATTTACCGTGACAAATTGGAACAGAATGTGGGTTTCTATTAGATGTATAAATTATTGACAATTTTTCACATCCTGAAAGCCGTATTGATATATGGATAAAGATAACTGTTTCTTGATGAGCTCAAGTCCTTGAGTTTTAGCACATTAAGAGATTTATACAACTTGCCTGAGACAGCACAAAGTCTGTGTAAGGAGCAGTGTATTTTTAGAAGCTAATTTTTTTTAATGCATTCAGGTAATAGGCCTATTTTTTGTCTATAAGGTATACCCCAAACTAATGCCTGCAATCAATAGAGTGTCCGGATGGTCAGCATCTCTGAGAATTAATGCTCGCTAAGAGAAGGAAGTGGTTTTCCTTTTAAAAACAAGAGATCAACAGAGAAAACAGAATAAAATACTGAAAAAAACCTCCATTTTTCTTGATTTTTCAGAAAACAAGACGCATCCACAATTATTACAGTTTCTAGCTCTCCTGAGTGTGAAAAACCAGCTATGAAGAAGAAAATTCCCAATCAGGCGTGTCATGTGTGGGAGAAAAGGAGCTGCTAGTTTTCAGGCTGTCACTTTACCCCTACTGCTTCAGCCTGAAAACAGCTGAGGCTCGTTCTAGAAAAATCAGTCTGGTGTACTTACCTACAAATGAAAGGAAGACAAGGGGAGGGGTTGGTTTCTGTTTTTCTTCAGGAAGTCCTGCAGTATTAGTTTTGGAGGACTCTGACTAGCTTGTTATCAAAAAGAGGTGATAAAATATAGCATTAAAAAAAAAACCGTACATGTAAGCCAACTGATATTTTGAGCTTTGGGATTGCATGTATGATACTGCCCTGCAGCAGAAATAGGGTCAAATCAAAGGCAGCTACAGAGAGTGAAGCAATAGTAAAAATGCCTGTTGGTAGAGAAATAGCTCCTGTCTCCGTCAAAGCAACCTGGATCAACTGTAGACTTTTCAAATCAATATCCAGGATCATGGGGGATATAAAACTTTAAGCGTGCTGGCCTAAGGAAACAATAGGAACTGTTGCAGTAGAGCTGAGTTGCAGGTGACTAAGAGTGTGTGACGTGGGCACAGCACTGTGCTCCTCTGGTGGGAATGCAGCGTTGAGCTGGGATTAGGGGACCCTCTGTGGGCACGTCAGAAAGACTCAAAGGGGTGAATGGGAAGGCTTCTGTGAGCTGTGCTCCATGGCTGCGTCCCTCTGGTTAGCTATAACTGATCCTTGTTTTTAAATGTTTTCAGGCATCTTTAAGCTGAGATGACCCTCTGAGAAATGATCTCAAAGCCCTTTGGGGGGATTTCATTACCAGAGCCTGGAGAATTGGCTTAAGAAGGGAGCCCTTCCCTGGGTGGAGGAGCCTCCAGCATTTACTTTGCAGTCAGAGTGCAGACCTCATTTTGCTCTACTCTGAGGAAATGGGAGTTCGTCTGGAGACAGCCTAGAAATCTTTTCTGGCAGTGAATTGCTGCCTTATTCGGAAACCAGGATGCTATGTAGGAGTTGAAGGTGCCTGTGTTCCTCTTAGCTTCCAGACCACACTGAAGGAATTCTGTGAAACCTTATTATATTACTGATGGGAAAACATGAGGGAATTTGCCATGTGGAAAGCACTAGTGTGTTATTGGGCTAGGGTAACAGATTAAGACCAGTTCTATTGTGCATGAATGTAGAATTAAATAAACAAGTTGGTTTTTTTTTTTTTTCTTTTTTAAAGGGAAACAAATTGATATGGGATATATTGCAACATCTTCCTAATGCAAAAATGATCACATACTGCCTGCTGAGAGCAACTTTATTTAATCTATGTAAGCTATAGCTTTGCAAATTTACCACAGAGGGAACTTCTTCAGTGCAGCAGAGAACTGCTGGAATTTGCAAGAGCCTTTCTTTTTTTTTGCCTGCTTTAGGAAAGCCTGCAAAAAGAGGGCAGCCTTTATGATTTATAGGTAACCACATATAGAAAAGTCCATTTTTTTACTACTCCATGATGTTAAATGGTAATTGTCAGCCATGCTTTCTTTTTCCACCTCCAAAGTACAAGGCTATCTGTCTAACCACAGTGTGGCACTAATGGTATAAATGCAGCAGAACACAGATGGGAATTAAGCACCAGCTGTGTCATCATCTTCATAAATGCAATATTAAAGATATTGTAATACCTTAATTTTTTCTTTCTGCTTGTGTAAGGCAGAGCTGCATGACAAAGAATATCATAACTTTTCTGATGAAGTGCAGCTTGTAGCCATTTTTACATCAAATGACTCCTTTGCCCTCCTGTTCTGCCAACAAATGCTCATCTCGCTAGGGCTTTCCTTGTACCAGTATTAACAATCTGTTATACACCAGATTGGGGTCATTAACCACTCATTAGTTCCTGAGCAAGGAAAGCCACCTCTTGTATGTTGAATATTGATTAGGAAGCAACAGAGCATACCAGTATGAAACCACCATGGAAGACGCTCAACTTCTGAAGCATAGCCTCTGCATTTGTTTTGTAATGTTTTGAATTAGATCTGCTGCTGCTTTCTTTTTCATTTTTGCTGATTGCTGCCTTTGTCTTTCCTCTTTTGTACAGGAGCGGGCACCAAATAATAAACAAAAATATGCTGTCATCCTCAACCTCTTGTGGGATGGAGGAGAAGTCTGACAACTTAACTTGGCTTTGCTATCCCTCATGGGCAAACGTGCTTCCTTTCCTTCCTGTGATGCATTGCAAGCGTAATGTGTCTTGTCCTGCTGCCAATACCACCACAATAGATTACAGTGCTTCTCTGAGCAGAGATACTGGTGAGTAACTCCCATCTCTACTGAAATTAATTCATATATTTTTCCCTGGTTTGCATCAAAATCAAGTAACTTGACTGATTTAAGGTCCAAACTTGTAATTCTTAAATATATAAAACCCTTTCAAAGAGGATGACCTTGAGGTAATAACTTCAAAAGCTGATAATAAGATTTGTGCTCTGATAGTAATAGGTGTTTAAAAATTAAACAAGCAAAACATTGTTTCAGTATTAAAAAAAAAAAAAAGCCCTCATACATTTTATCATAATATGTGCTATAATCCAAGCCTGACTGTGCATAATAAGCTTGTAATTCCATTGATTCATTGATGGTGAGATAACACCTGTAAATGACAAATAGATTGTGCACAAAATGGTGTGCAATGAGCCTGATGCAGCGGCGCAACTTCTCCGTAGTTCCACTGTGTTACTGTCCTTCTGCCTGTGAGGAGCAGCGTATCTAGAGGTGATGGAACTTGCTCACTGCCCTCAGAGCACTGTGAAACAAATTGGTTAGCTTTTGTAGATGTTTCCACTAGTCGAGACACAGCTTTAACTTGACTTGTTGGCCTTTTTTTTCTCATACATTACAAAAAGACACTTTTTTTTTAGGATGTTTAGCTGATTAAATTGATCCTTGGAGTAATTGTCACACAAGAACCACAGTGATTGCCTATGTTACTGGTTTTGTGCTTCTCAGAATAGCTTTTTTCTTGTAAATCTTCCTGTGTTGGCAGAGGGAATTTTAGGACTGACGTTTTGTGGTAAGGTACACATACATGATATCATTAAAAAGGCAAGCTTTTAATATAAATGTAAAACCCAAATTCAGTGTGTAATAAGAGCGATATATGTATGTGGCTATGTATGTATGAAGAGAATTTTACCGTTGGAAGAAGCATAAGTGTTTGAAGGTGTGAAATTAAAGGCAAAGGGAGGGCAATCTACTCCTCTACACATGACATCCCCACAAAAGTCACAGGGCCAAAATATCCCAAAGACACAATCTCCTACTTCTGAAGTCAATGACAAAAAAAATCCATGCTGTATCAGTAAGTAAGGCTGAAGGCTTTTAAAAGCTATTAATATCATTTTATCCATTACTTGTTTTGGAAAATGAGACAAGCTCGCTTGAGTCATCTTTTGTGGCTTCAGAGTCAGCATAACAGATCACGGGCTGGAGATCCCATCTCACCTGATTGTCTTCACCTCTGTGAAATGTACCCCTACTTTGGAGAGAAGGATATCTGCCATTTTGTTCTCCATTATTCATTTCAGAAAATGTAGCCTCATCTATTTACCAGTCTGTGATGAGGCAGAAAGCGGGGTCTGCTTATCTAATAATCTCCCTGCATCCAATTCAAAATCTTGCTACGCTTTCTTGTGGCAACACTGTCATCATTTCTCCATCCAATCCTTGCTAACTGCCTCTCTTAGCTTGATGTAGACTTCATAAAAAGTAAATATCAGGTTCATGCAAAATAAGATTTGCTTTGCTGAGTGTTAAAGTCTGTCCTTCTGATGTAGACTCTTATTTTTGTTCAGATAAAGTCTGTTTATGAGGCTCATAACTTTTTGGAAATCTCTCTCTTTTTTTTTTTTTTTTTTTTTTAAGATTAATATGATTTAGGCAATTGCAACTAAATGAATGCTTCCTGTTCTCATTTCTCATTGCTCCCAAAGAGTTTGAATAGAAACCACAGAACTTTTCTATATAGAGCCCTGGGGTAGATTGCTTCAGTAACCAGGAAATACTATGGACTTCTTAAATATAGTCTTGTCTTGAATGTTAAACAAGATGGTGATCTTGGCAGCTTTATTTCCAGAATCAGAGGTAGAAATTCCAGCTGTATTCTGCCCGGACATGGGAGGTTTTTTTTCTCTTGCAGTTCAAGTTGGGGCTTGTGTAATGGACTGGTTGTCAGTTGTGGGGCTGCATGAGTTGTTTGTGTTCAAACAGCACCTTTTGGTGCAAGAGCCCCAGCCAAATGTTCTTCTATAATGAGTCAGGGCAACAAAGATAGGGAAGGGTCTAGAGGACAAGACATATGAGGTGACCCTGGGTGGGCTACAAGTAGCACGATCACCCTCAGCTCTTGCCTCTGCTGCCTCCTTCAGAAACATCTCTCAGTGTGGGCAAGTACACACAAATGCTATCTGTAAATACATCTAGATGCAAAAAGGTTTACTTTTATGTGAAGTCTGTATGCGAGATGTTGCATCCGAAGATGTGAAGTATTGTAATGTTCAGAGATGAGAATGTTGTGGGAGAGGGTTAATGCTTCACTTGAAGGCAGCATTAGTGACCTGTAACTTGGTGCTGGTAAACCAAGTTGTCTAGAGAATGTAGACCCATATCTCTTTTGTTTTCAAGATAAACCTGACAGTTCTCATTAAGGCTGTTTTTCCTAATTCCCAACCCAAAATTGTGTATTGCTAAAAATAGAGATTGTAATGAAGTTACAGCTTTCAACTGTGGGGCCTTCTGGATAACTCCATTATATTGCAATTCTATTAATTAAAATGAAGGAGGAAAAATATGTAATAGGATTGTGTTAATAAAGCATGAAATGAAGTGTTACCTTAAGACACTTGTCTATCTGTTTTCCCTTATTGCATGAGCAGTTGTCTTTGTCTTTCCCAAAATACACTGAAATTGGGGGAAGAATTTTTCTTCCCTTTTTTTTCCTTTTTTTTTTTTTTTTTTTTTGAAAGGCAGCTTCCAGGTTTCCTATTCATGTAATTCTGTCATCCTCTGCTTTGTCACCAGGTTATTTTAGCTTTTTATGGGGGGCAATGAGTGGGAATACAATGTAGCCTGAATTGGTGCTTCATGTTGAATGCAGGCTGCTGAGAGTTGCAGACTGAGTCACTAGTGCTGCTGGAAAAAAAACCCCAAAACTATAAATCCTATGTCCTTTCAGAGGAACTTGTACTGAAAAATAACTTTCACATCTCACCTTAAACCTAAAGGGTTTCTAAAATAGGCTATGGTGTTATAAATCTGCAGTACAATTCATAGAATCTTAATGGTTATCATAATGCAGAAGCAAAACTCTTATATCAATATGACTGTACAAGGAAAGAAAATTGAATCTTTCCCCGTGTTTTCTGAATTAAAATTTAAAACATAAAGCTGCAGAACAGATCTAGAAGCTGCAGGTAATGTTGAACTTGATTCTTCAAGCATGGTATTATGCCCAATGCATTAATATTTTTTTTTGCATAGCTTTAGTATATTGCCTCATTTTTCATATACAATCTATGCATATATAATTTTTACACATTTCCACCAAATGGGATTGGAGCTCTTGTGAAACAGATTGAACTGACCTCAGCTGTTCATAGGGCTGAGGTCTAACAAGTGCAGGTCTCTGAACGATGAAGTTCACATTAAAAGACATATCAAATGTTAAATTTTACTAGTATTTTAAAGTATTGTGTGTTAGTATGAGCAACATTCGTATCATTTTTAAAAGGAAAAAGAAGTCAACCTTCAGGTTTAAATAAAGAGAAAGTTCAAGCAGGAGTCAGTTTGTCTGTGCGCTTGCCAAGGGAGAATTCAGAAGTGAGAGCAGATCATAAGGTTCAAATGGGCAGGTGTGCCTGGCAGTGAGGGGAGCACGGGAAATCTGCCACTGGCAGCAGCCAGCACAGCTTCCAAGGGGCTGTAAAATCCTGGAAATCAAAGCAGAGGCAAGATGTAAACTATGCCAGCTTCTGTCCCTTGCACAGCTCAGAGACACCGCCGTAGAAATAAAAAGTAATACTCTGAGTAAACCAAAATGACAGAGCGCTCGTTGCAAAGTGCTGTTTGAGCATATGTGCAATCCAGTTACTAACTCAAATGAAATATTCTTCTGACTGTTATGGGCATCAGCCTTGCACACAGCAGTGTCTGCGTCAGAACTGGAAGAAGTTCCATAACTTATCCTAAAAAGTCATTAGTTACTAAGGCGATTTTTTTCAGTCTAGCTGGATCAATTCACCTGAAATTGTTGCTAGAAGGAAACAAAAATATATTTCTTGGTAAGAGTTTCCATAGCTGAAGTGATGTTTTTCCAAGTTGAAATGCATCAGGCTTTTGATAGCCATTATTAGATGATATACTGTTGGGAGACTTCGGTTCTGAGGTGATCTTGTCTCATTTCGCTAAAATTAAAGGGTGATTTGTGAGCTCGCTGTAGGGGGAGCAACACTGGCAATTTTTGTTGCAGGGCTTGAGGTTTTACTGCGAGTTTGCAAGAGAAAATGAAAAAAACTCGATGTGCATTTTCATGTCTTACGTTTGAAAAATCAGCATAAGAATGTATTCAGTGATTAAAATGGACATTCCTTTTGGTGTTCAAATAACAAGGAAGCAAACTCTTTGATCATAGATTGTGAAATACTTGAAAATAATGAACAATAGCTCCAGTAAAGATTTTCATCTGAAATATCAGTGAAATATTCTCTGCTGCTCCAACCGCAATTGGATGTTAATCCAAACAAAAAAAAAAAAACTAAAAAAAAAAAGCCCCGAACAAATCACAAACTTGCCTGCTTCTTCACTGGTGGGGATGAGGATTGCCTTGTGGTATGCTGATCACACTGCCAGCTGGGTGCTGGTTAGTCTGACAGTACCTCTCGTCGCATCCCTGCTCTGCAAACTGTCCCTTGTGCTGCTTTCAGAGATGATGCTGATGCAAAGTAGCTCAGCAAAACCTCTGCTGAGCATTTGCACTGGTGTAGCAGGAGGGAGGAAGCACTGTGCAGGGAGGAGGAGGGTGGCCAGGGGATCTCGATGCTGCCAGTGTGACACACGTCAAGTCACATGCATTAAAAACTTATGCTACAGGCTGTATGACTAATTTGAGCTGACGTGTCTGATCTATGTTTTTGTTTGATGTAGTATTTCAGCCTTGCTGTTTGCTGCCTGGGTATTCCTCCTTGTCCCTACAAGGTGCTGCTGCAGGTTTGCTGTCTTGGCAAGTATTCCTGCTCTAGCTGCTGTCATGCATTTAACTATAATGTATATGTACCTAAACCCAGGGGTTTGTGTTTCTACAGAGCATTTTCATTGAGATTCACATCTAGATCCTTAGCTGGTGTAACAGAAAGTGCTAACTGTGTGTTTCTACAGTTGTTTTAGTGGTGTTTTCTTTGTGGAGTGAGGCTTTCCAAACACCTCTGGGATAAAGAAAGGATTTGAAACTTGAAGCCATATCATTTAAGAAAAAAAAACAAAATCAAAGTCTTCAAAAAGCAGGAATGATTTGATTTTCAAATCATGTTAGAGGGAAAAGTTTATACGACCAGAACAGAAACAAATCTGTTCATGTGTTTCTTCTATTTTTTCTTTCTTTTTGCCAGGCATCGAATTCAGGGTATCGAATGGATTATTACTGGTTCTTATCTAAGTTTAGAAAGAGCTGTGGATATATAATGAATACAGCAGAGACTTCGGTGTTTATTGGTTTCCTGGTTTATTGATGCTTTGCTTGCCTGTCTTTGCAAGCAGTGCCATTCAGGAAGGTCTGGCTAATGTCCAAAGGCAGTCTAGATTTGTTCCATTTATTGCTCTTCTGAGTTTGCCTTCTGGCAGAAAGTTTCAGATCAGGAAATTTTTGCATATCAAGGCTCACAGGTCTGCTTTGTAAAGCTCGGAGTTCTTAGAAGTCATGAAGCCTCTCATTATAAATTAAGGGAACTACGAGTTGATAGGTTCTAATTCTTAATTCTTCTGTGATAGCCATCCTTCATTTTACCATAACTTTGTGTAACTAAATAAAGACAGCATTGCATGCTGTCTTACAGCTTTTACAAAGCTAAAGTACAAGGGAATATTACAGAGGAGAGGTGTTTTGTACAAAAAGTTAGAGCAGAGTTTGGGTTTATTGTGCAGACAGGAAAACAGCCAACACTGGTCATGCTGCAGATGATGTCAGTAAAGGAAGTTCAAGTGGAATTGTTTCCTTTCTTCTAGAAGATTCAGAAACTGTCTTCTACATGTTGGTTTATGTTGGTCAGCAGAGCAGGGACTGCTGCACAATTAAATGCCACTGTGGAAAGGAAATATCTTAACATCTCTGCTTCGTGGGTGAATGCAGCCCAGCAGCACAGAGAAATAAGGACAGCTCTCGTTTTGGTTCGTTTTAACTGTAAGCACCTTGATGATGGTGGCCTGGGCTTATTTAATGTTAATCCCATGCAGTACGTTCAACAGTGTTTCCTAATTTGGCCCATCTATGGGCTCAATATGGAGGCATTCTTTTAAGAGAAGAAAGCAAAATGAGTGCCATCAGCATGGAGCCTGGTGGCAAGTGTGCATGCTGTTGCATGGCATTGTTCTTTAGTCTTCATAAGTATTTAAATATATTCTCTATTTTCTTCCAGTCTAAAAATTGGTATTGCATTCAATCTGTATTTTTTCTTGCCTCAGAATCTTTTCCCCATTCTATGAAAGTATTGATTATATTACTCATCCTTTATTATAAAATGATTTTTTGATGCATTGGTAGTACTCATACGCATACTAATTCCAGATCAGCTTTTCCAGTGTGACGCTGATACTATAAAGAGGGAAAAATTCCTTTCCAGGTGCAGTTTACAGCAATGTTGGTTTGTGCTCATTGAAAGGTGATGCGTAACACTTAGGGGATGAGTTCCAGCAGTGGAAGCTGCGTGGACAGACTTGTAAAAGCAAAACCTAAAGTCTCAAAGTTCATGGCAAATAAAAAATCCTGAAATTTCAATTCTTGTGATGTGAAGGACAGCTTGACTTGTGACTCCTGTATGCTGCCTGTCGTTATTGCAAAGAGGGGAAATAATACAGTGGGTGACTTTCCTCTAAAATTGAAAGCAGGAAAGATGTCTGAGTGCAAATGGATATGGCTTCTGTTAGCTCCTGGCATGCACAGAGGTCAAAGGAATTTGCTTTGTACAAGATATGGTTCATGAAGACTTGTTATTTCCTGCTTTGTATAGTTTGCCTTACTTGGCATCTTCCTCTAGGGTTAAGGGATATTGCCAAGTTGCTGAAACCAAAATCGCAATTGTGTATTTTGGAAAACGGAAATATTATGCTGGAAGGCTAAAATATTCTTACTTACGATGGTAGTTTTTTTATTAGGGGTAAAAAAAAAAACAAAAAACCCTAACAGGTATTGAACTGGGAGATATTATGGAACAGGGTCAACAAGATATGAAATATTTAATCTTCGCAAATGCGGAGCTAAATCCTTAGGTTTTCTCTTCAACTCTTTTTTTAAATGACTTGAATGTTAGGTGCCTTATTTACCTCAGAAGATGGAGAATGTTCTTATAAACGCTTTTTTTTCCAGCAAGTTTCACTTTAGTATTCCTTCCAATGGCAGTGATGCCTATTACTGGCAATGATGAATCTGTTGGCACTCTTAACTAAGCATCTAATGTCATATTCATACTTAATTAATCTAGGTGTTAACTGTTCTATAAAATTAATTTGAGGGTTCGTTACCAATTATAAAATTCTTGTTCTGAATTGTGATTTTTTTAATATTAAAACATTGTAATTGGTAAACAGATCTTCATGTCAAACAACTACTAAAGATTGAATGCAGATTCGTCTGATTTTGCATTTTATTACTTCATGAAATAGGAAGACAATAGCCAAGCTCTTCTGTTGATGACACCAATGAAACTCTCACTAACTATAGTAGTGAATGGTCCTGATCTGCATTTTCATACATCCTAGAGCAAAATGCAGTCCAGAGAATGTAGCGAAAGGCAGCACGCAGGGAAGCTGTGAAGGATAAAACTCAGAGCCAGTGGGTGTGGCTGAGCAGCTTTGTAGTCCGTCCTTACCGTGTAGGTTGGACTGCTCATCATCCCAAGAGCCAGTTTTGCTGCCTATGGACTCTCCGCTCCTCCCTGTGGCCGGAAGACCTGGATCTTGTTGTCATGTCACCCTAGAATCATTTAGATTGGAAAAGACCCTTAATTAAGATCATTAAGTCCAACCATCTGTCAGCCTTGATTTTCAAAAATCCTCTCCTGAGGCACTCCCCAGTGTTGAGTTTTGGTTGAAGATGGCTCCTACCAAGCTTGCTTTGCCTGCAGATTAGAGGAATTGTGAATTTGGCTGTTTGTCCCCTTCAATTCCTGCTTTTTTCACTTCTTATGAATATTTGATTTTTCGGCAAGTCTTTCCCTACCCTACCAGAGGTGAGGGGGACAGCGGGGCATTTTGTTTTGTTAGGGACAAGCTAATGCCCATTCTGTAAGAGGAACTTCGGTAGAAGCAGGCTCGTATTGATACTCTGGAGAGAAGGTAGACTTGTGAAATTATCACAGAAGAATGAAAACCAAATCCCTCCCAGATAGAGGGAGAATGAAATATAGAGGGCTCTTGCTCTCCTCATAGGTAAAACTTTGCTGTCATATCTTAAGGGCTTGTGGGCAGATGTCACGGTAAGGTTGGAAAAAAAAAGAATTGTCCAGATGTCTGGAGTCAGAGGAAAGCTGCTGTGTGGGGACCTTTGATAGGACAGGCAGGTTTAATGAACCGCTGCCTGGCAGACAGCAAAGTCCCAGTATCTGCTACTGCCTGACCTCCAGTGCAGTCAGCTGTGAGCCCATTATGTTAGCTTTCATATGCATAACCATCCCCATCCTTGTACTTCCAATATTATTTGAAAGGAACTGAAGTGAAAATACTGTCAAGACCCCTCTTTACCTTGAGGAAGGAGTAGGAAGAAATGATGTGAGAAGCTGTATTTGCAATGAATAACTCCCAGAAAAATAGCTTATTGCAGGGAGAGATCTATGAAAGCGTGCTCAGGATGAAGAGCAACCATATGAGACCACCAGAACTATTAACTGAGGTTATCTGAGAACCGAGGTATCGGTAAGAATCAACAAGAGAAGATTTTGCACTTATTGCTGGAAAAAATGTCAGTGTCCTCTAGGGATTTCTAACTGCCCTTTGATAATAACTGCTAAAACCCACTGTTTTCAGGATTTGCAGGTGCTGTGCCAATCTAACTGGCTTTTCTTCTCACCTTCTATGAAGGTTTTGGTCTAAACTTTTTCTTGGTCTCTGTAACAGCGCTGTTAGAAAATGTGTTTAAACAGCAGAACATCAGTTACGTAGATTTTCATTGTGTCATTAATACAGAGGATTAAATGTAAAATAGATTGTCTCCTGATCTGAAATATTCTGGATAGGACATTCATAAATGCTTGTATGTTTTCTGGAAAACAAGGTCACAAAGGTAATATAGATTGTTCATCATAACACTACCCATAGGGGCTAGTGACATTTCTTCTCGAGAGATAATGTTTGCAATCTTCCTATTGTATTTTTGTAGTGGGGAAAAAGGACCATTCATTCTTGAGTGTGGAAGGAGCCATTTTGTGTGGGGCAAATAAAATTGGGTTGTACGCCATGTATCTGTGGAATAGAAGCTATAGATGCTCCTCAGCTATGGCATTCTCAGGCTGTGCTATACCACTGAGCTTCTGGAGTTCACCCTGCAATGCTGCAGACTTAACAGGCAACAATTATCTCCCTAATTCTTAATACTGCTACACTCAAATCACTGTGGGTAGGTCCTCTGTGCTTGCTAGTTTCTTAATCACGTATTTGATCACTCTATGGCGATTTGCACTACTTTCTCTCAGAGGACGAGCTTGAAGCTCAAACACAACTGCTGTATACTGCAACCCTGTAGTGCTTTCAGTGTAACTGCCTGTCACGAAGCAGGAGTTTTTTTTTTGACGTATTTGAAGCATGTCAGAGCTGGCAGTTCAGCTGGAGCCCTTTGTGCTGGGAGAAATCAGAGCTGATTTTGTTGGGTTTTTGGCTACAGATGGGAGCGTTTAAATGTTTCTGGAGGGAAATGACAGTTCTGCTAAATGCCCCCTCTTATGCTTTGGAGCATCTTGGAGTTTCGCAAAGCCAGGAGGGTTATTTTGGATTTAAACTGGTGTTCTTGTTCTGTTATACTTGAGCTCTGTTTTAATGGGTGTAGACACCAGAAGATTATTTTATCCCCAGATATGTTCTTTTTTGCAGAGGTTTAGCTCTTTCTGAGAAGATGAGTGCATTACCCTGCCTAAATAACATCTCTTTGAGATTGACTGTGAGTGTATACCGTGAGGCATGCACTAAAGACACTATAAATAGTGAATCATCTGTTGCAGACAAACCGGCTTCTATAATGGAATCAGTTGGATAGGTGCCATTTATCCTTATCATTTTTCTACTAAGAGTTTTACATTAGGGGGAGAAGACTTGAAGAAATGTTTTCTAGCTGCTTGCCCATCATCCTTGAACCAAGATTTATACAGGAACTGATCTTTGTATCTTTAACACTTATTGGTATTAAGAACATAGTGGAGTAACAAAACTCACTATTTTTGCAAGTTGTCGAGGAAGTCAGAAATGGAATGGCCCTCAATTTTTTTTTTTTTCTTTTTTTTTCTTTTTTTTCTTTTTAATCTTGTATGCCACAAGGTCATATATGAAATAATTTTGGGAGGAAGATTCAAGAAAGCTGTAGAAGTTGGTGTCTTTCCTATTGAACTAATTAATACACCTTTCTTAAGTAGCTGCAGTGAAAGAAGCCGTTCCGCTAAAAATGCACTTATTTACTCTAGGTTTGAAACACTGGATGTGCAGCTTCAGACACACCTAACTGCCTCTCTGTCACTGAGTTCCCACCTGTGCTCTGGTTACTCCTGCAACTGTTCCATGGCTACATCATAAATTAGAGCAAGAACATGATCTGAATGAAGTACATGGTTTTAATTAATTACTGATTTGCACCATGGCATCACAATGTGTGGCATCAGTGAGAGTGAGATAGAAATGAGGATGAAGTGGGAGCAGTGTGGAAGAGTAGGATCTTCTTAAACTAACTCTGGCATCATCCTGGTGTGCCCAGGCCTGGCATTAATAACTCATAGCATATGAACTAGATGCGTAACTTGTCATTCACTGCTTCATCTGGTTTTCTATTTTATTGGTCCACGTAGCTCAGAGTGAAAAAAATGAGCAATTTGTCTGTAAATGCCATTTAACATACCATGACTTATGTCTTTGAGTTAGTTTTAACAGCCTGATGGAGAAAGCGGTAGGAAAGCTAGAGTGAGAAAGGTATAAAAACAGCAACACTAACAGAAGGGGAGGAACTGCCTCAGAAAAATAAGGTATGTGGATGGCTGAATCTCAAAAGGAGTCTAGGCTTATTGTCTAGCAGGATAAATATGAGGAAAAACAACATGTGAGATACAATAAAAAAAAAAAACAACAATGACGGTAAAACAAAACCATTTTCTGACTTAAAATCCGTCTTTGTATTGATTTTTAAAATAAAACCCCTATTTTATTATGTGTCCCTGAATATACCAGCTAAAACCTGAAAACACAAATGCTCATATGGCCTCAGGCAGCCCCCAGCCCCCTGGCCAATATCTCTTGTCTGCCTCATGCCGCAAGAGTAAAAGTGTATACTCCCTTTGCAAGGTAGTTTATCAATAAAATCCCACAGAACTAGTTGAAAAGAGTCAAGCACAAACTCCTTTGGCTCTATAGAAAGCAAATCACTGAACCTTCAGTAAAAATTGATACAGCTACAAAAAATTAGGGAGAAAGTTTTAAAAAAGATCCAGCCTAAAGATGCACAGTTACTACTTTCTGTTAGAAGCTGCTGCTTGAATTTTGTTCTGCATTAGTTAAACCCTAAGCTGCCTCTGCTGCTCAGATCTTCTGATGAAGGAAACCCATGGATAAAATCTCTCCTCCAACAAAGCCATACTGAAGATCGGGAAAGAAAAACAGACAAACTGCTCTCATTTGAAGCATCTAGAAAAAACTATTCTCTTAATATGAGAATTACTTCTATGAATTGTAGGCTTGCCCTTACATTCAATGCAATTACACCAGCTTAGGTCTGCTGAATGTTCTGACCAATGAGACCAGCTCTGCAGTGAATGAATCCGTTTGATGCTGGATTTGAGAGCTGTGATTCAATAGCTCTGATGATTCAACAGCTTTGATGGCAAAATGCTTGTTGTGTGTCTAGAAATGCAAGGTGCTTGCTCCAGCCAGCCAAACAGTGCTTGGTTTTGTTGAGTAGGTTGGTGGTAGAATTGGAGATGGTGAGACTGGTTTAGTCTGCATCAACTGATACTTGAGCCCTGGTTTAGAAAAATGAGAAAGGCATCTGCAGGAATGGAACTGCTGAGCTGTCTCTACTCCACCCCCAAGATATTCACATATTCTAAGTAGGAGAATAATCTAACAATTTAGCATCAATTTACATATAATTAGTGCAAAATTAGGCATCTACTGGTATTTTATATTAAAGAATAAAATAATGTTTTCAGAGACTAGAGAATTTTCTGTTAGAACTGGCGCTAGATGAAAAGGAAGCTGAGCATCTCTGGAAACAACATGGCTGGCAGCAGAAAGAACAAGTAAGGAAGAGGTGTGGATGGTTGGGGACAGGAATCTTCCTTCTTTTCCACCACAAAGTGTTATTTGTAGATGTAACTCAAGTGTCCTTGAGTAAGAAGAATGGAAGCGTTTCCTAGATAGTGCCTTGGACCTAAATTAAACTATGCTCCACTCAGGGAAAGAATAAACTGAAATACTTCTTTCTTAACCGTGGGCCATTTTGCTTGGCAAACTGCCTTGGTTTTCAAATGGCAAAACACTTGATCAAACCACTTAGTCTGGTAGTGGCTCCACAGAATTAACGCATTAGTCAGCTAAGGACAGGCTATCAGGCTCCAGTGCAGTGATCCCATTGCCATTGCCAGTTGACTGCATCAGGCTGATCGTTTTGCTTTTGCTATGCTG
The DNA here is from genome assembly GCF_987193195.1 of Phasianus colchicus. Classification (NCBI taxonomy): domain Eukaryota; kingdom Metazoa; phylum Chordata; class Aves; order Galliformes; family Phasianidae; genus Phasianus; species Phasianus colchicus. Next base: position 6,060,588 of record NC_143442.1, on the reverse strand, counting down.
CTTTACAACTTGAAGTCAGCAATTAAAATGTTATTACTATGCTAGTTCCAAGGTGGTATCTCAAAAAGAGATGGTTCTCCTGATGTTTGTCTTACTTGCGGGGAGCAAAACATCCTAGCGCTAAGTGGAGCAATAGCTGGCCACGGTTTTGCAGTGTGGATGAGCATCATTCAAGAGCTCCAACACAACCTGGGTTTTTCGTTTCTCCATCCCCACACCTGGAATTTAGGTCAGCCAGGCTCCTTTCAGGCAAAGCAAGCTGTGAGCCGTGTGCCTCAGCACCAGCCCCCGCACTGTTAGCAGGAGCTGCCTCCTGCCTGGTGAGTCAGCGCTGGGAAGGTTGGCATGAAAGGCTGCGAGGCCCTGCGCCCACATGCCTCCAGCCGCCGTGGTGCAGGCTCCCCATTAACAGGCTGTGTTGAAAGGACTGAGCCTTCCCTCAGAGGATCAATTAGCAGCCTTAAAATAGAATAAGGGAAGGCAGAAGCCCTCGCAGAGCCCTGCTGCTAGGAGCTCTCCTTCTCACAGAAAATCCAGCAGTAAGCAAGCGCCTGACAGATGATGGAGAGCTCTCTGTCCTTGTTCCCCTTTTAACACTTATTTCCCTGTAATTACTGGAGTGCTACTGGTCGCAGCAATCCAGTTACAGTTGCATCAGCGCTTCTGTTAACAATTTCTATTTCCAGGGCTTCTCAATTTGGCAGTAAATACCTGCTAAGGATACAGTTTGGCACACTTTACAGCACAAAGTTCAAAATGATTTTTCTATGCAATTGTTCTAAGTCTTCATATTTCAGCAGTGTGCAACAAGAACACAACTTACACAGTTTCTACACATATTAATTTAAGTGTGGAGTTGAGATGAAAGTTTCAGTCTGACCCTTGTGTCTGCCAGCAATACCTTATTATCCTTACCAATCTGTTGGGGGCATCTTCAGAAATTTAATTTCTGAATTCTGATAACTGTAAGTTACCATGAAGCTGCTGATGAATACCAAAACTCTTTGGTAAGTACAACAAAGGCAGAAGGCTTGCCCGACCTAAATTCTTGTTTAGGAATTCATCTAAACAGCTGAATCTAGGTCATGATTAGACAGCATTGCCCAATGTGTCTTCGAAATTTCTTTAAATTATTTTTACTTTCTTCTTTGTGTCATTGCCCTTCTACAATTCCTTCAAGTGTTAAATTCCTCAAAAATGTTAAACGTGTTTTCAATGTATTTTTTTTATCAGAAATTCAACGCAAAGGGCACAATACTAAAATTTCATGCAATACCTTTGACTTCATCACATTTCATTATAGAGCATTTCCCAAAGGATAAAAATGATAAAAATGTCTCAGTCCAAAAAGCAGTTGGAATAAGTTGCAGATCTGTGTATGCTAAGCTGCCCTTATACAGCTTTGATTTGTGTGACCAGCACTTACTCAGCAGTTCAGTATAACTCTTATTGACCTTGGCAGCTGTCACATCGCTGCCTGGATTTTATGTCGCTCGAGGTGTCAGTGTTCAGGGGGAAAGATGTGCAGAATATGCGTGGTTTTATTTGCAGGCGGGATGAGGTAGAACCCAAACTACACTTCCAATAGCATTATTTCACAGATGACAGTCACAGGAGACCTGTGACCAGCTTTAACCTTCTAATAGTATGCATAAATTAAGGCTACGAGAGAATACCAAGCTGCCAAATATAGAAGCTGTAGTTCTAGGGTCTTTGATTAACATAGTCTTCCAAACCTGCTCCATGACAAAAACGAAAGCCAAAGGCTTTATGAAGCGTTTTTTTTGAGAGCAGAAACTCATAGACTTATCTTTCATTTACAAAATATTTTAATAAAAGGGCAAATCTCATCCCACGTGCAGGATGGATGGCTAAGGCTTCCATTAACTGCCAAATAACCGGAGTGAGAAGGCGGAATAGAACATAGACTCACATTCCAGCTTCCCTTCTTCCCTAAACAAATGCTGGATACTTTTCTCCACCTACACCCTTATGCAGATTGCAGAGAACTAAGTCTGGGATTGACCTTCCCCGAGGCTCATCCTGAAATCGTATCTAATGGTTCTGCAATAAACAGATGTGTTCAACTGCATTTGTAATATAAAATGAATGTTTTCTGAATATCTTGGATGTCCTCTTGAGGGTGAGTTCGAATGCTGTTTTACCTGAAGGCTTTCTGTGGGATCATGCCTCTAGGTGGCACATAGATCCTTACATGGTCTGAGCTCTGCATGCCACATCTCCCTGGTGCCTGAAGCTCACGTGGTGACTCTTACCCCAGCCCTGCAGGAGCTGAGCACCAGGAAGATCATTTTTGCTCATAAAAAGGCATTACGCAGTGAAAGTAAGAATGATGATTGATCCCTGTGGCTTGGACAAAAAAAATCCATAGTGAATCAAGATAGTCACCTCCATTATTCCTGGCAGCTCTATTTGGAAGGTGTACCATATACTTTCTGTCTATGATGAGAGCACTTCATTTGCAGATGAGGCTTTGTGCGAGTAAGCACAGTTTGTAAATGAATGTTAGTAAATGAATAAACTACTTGAGATGCAAGACACTATGTAGCTGATACCTTGTGCTTATGCTGTCTGTCTAGGGCTTCCCTTATAAGCCACGGGTGTAAATGAGCACAAAATACCTAAGGGTTAAACTCTTTCACGGAACCCTCCAGTATTATAACCTCTGTACCTTGCTATTTTCTTTGCTCTCTCTCCTTTTTCCTGACATTTTTCACTCTGTTGATCAATCTGACCTGTCTGTTCACGCAGCCTACTGCTGGGCATGAAATATACCTGAGAAAGGGCTTGTGGATGTTGTCTGCAGACGCTGCCCAAAGAAATACCCTCAGCACTGCCGTTAGAGTGCTGTGCCAGCTCCTGCAGTAACTCTTGGTGACAGATGCCACCTTTTTGGAATGGCCGAAGCAGTCTGTGACACTTCTGTTTTGACCTCATATTGATCGGCTCTTTGTTCTGTTAAGGTTCTAGCAAATAACTATGCTAATCCAGATAAACTAAGTCACAGCTGAAGGTCAGCATTAGCTACAGAGCAGCCTTCAGCCACTTGCTGATAGAGTGAAAGGGTACCAGAAGGATGATGATGATTTTAACATAGTTCTGTGGGGAACTTATATATTGACATCGTCCTCTGAATCTCATCATCTTTGATGCTGACTTTGATCAATGCAGTTAATTGTGCTTGATTTCCCAAAGGATACCCAAATGCAGCAATTAATTTAATTACAGATAAATTACAAAATTTAAGAGAGAGAGACTGATTTCAGTCTGTTACACCAAGCCATTTTTCTTGGATCCAGTATTTAGTAGTATGTTTTAATCAAGCAACCACGTATGGGAGGTGCATATGGGCTGCTGATTCTAATAGATGGGCAAAGCTTAATAATTCCAACCTTCATTACAGCTCTGGTATATTTATTGCAGATATTTTAATGACAGAACTGAGTGTAGTTGCTGTGCTGTGAGAAGAAGCATCTAAACCCTGTCCCTGCAACCCCAAATGCTTCTGTCTGTCATATAAAGGTGAGAGTCATGGGGTTTCTGCACTATTTTCTTAGAACTAAATTTTCACTGACCTTTGGCAGAAAAGTTTCTTTAACTACAGCCTGGTCTTGCACTTCCTGGAGAGCTGGAAATCAGAGTTAATGAGTTATATTGAGGTGAGAAACCATGGTGTCCTTTTCTTGGAAACATGCTTCACTTTCTCCTTAATGCTACGGGGTGGCTATCATGAGATCACAGAAAGGAAGAGCAAAGCCTTTTTCTCTCCCTTGCTCTCCATGGACAAGGAATTTTCTGTTTAATCTTTTTTTTTTCAATCACAAGGAAAATTATTAAATCACGTTCCCTAAGACAAAAGCTTGCAGGAGTGAAGTTAAAAACAGGAAGATGGTAAGCAGTGAGGAGTCAAAGCATTCATTTATTTCCATCCCCGTACCCCTTTTCTCACCCAAGTTGCCCTGGAAATTTGACAAAAATTACTTTCTATATGGTTGGAAATGCTCTATTTAATACCTCCGAGTCTCCCAAAAGGCATTTCAGTGGCAACAATGGTCTGGGTCATCCACAAACCTTTCTGTCTCCTCTTCTTGACATTTCTAAGAGCGTCTATGCACGTTGCTTTTTGCTTGGTGATGTACTACACTTCCACTCAGTGCAGGCAGCTAGAGGTGAGCTGCAAAATCCCTTCCTTTGGGCTGCTGCATCCTCACTGCCCTGTGGTGGGCAGAGCTGCCCAAGGGACCCACAGTGATGACCAAGTCCAACCCCTGGCTCTACAAAGGGCCACTCCAAACCCTGTGTCTGAGAGCGCTGTCCAAACACTCCTTGAACTCCAGCAGCTTGGGGCTGTGCCTACTGCCCTGGGGATGCTGCTCCAGACCCACTGCCCTCTGGTGAAGAACCTTTCCCCAAAACATAACTCACGGATTGCCTAGTTTAACTGTATAAACACTGGCTTGAGTGAATTTTCTGGCCTACTGCTTTACAAGTCTACTTTCTCTGATAGCCTACCTTGATTCCTCAGGTTTTCAAGTTGATGAAGACAAAACAGAACAGAGTAGGAAAGCCATGGCTTTTTCTAAGAGAAGAGCTTTTCCATTTAATGTCGTTTGTTGTTTTGCTTGGAAGGTGTGCACTAAGCACTCCATCAGCAGTGTCCCTACAGCTGCTACATCAACAAAGCTTGGGGGCACAGGGCAGCCATGTCATACCAAGTACTTTTCTTTGCAGATCCATTCCATCCTGAGTCTCTTTGTACCCCTGATCTCATTGATTTTATTGGCTGTGCTAATTTAGCAGTCCTTTGGGCTGATGATCATAATTATAACACACAGCTCAGCTTGAGTAAACAGGTTCATTGCAGACCCAGCGTTTTCTGATGTCCAATGGCAAATAAACATACCTTTGACAAGTGGTGCTTCTTAAATGCTTCTCTCTGCTTGCTACAAATCCTAAAGAGCTATTGCAGAATTATGCAGAAAATGGGAGTTATTCTGTATTAAGTTAAGCTCCATATATTTTCTTACATTGCTCTAAAATTTTTGGAAGGCTGAGTTCCTTAGAAGCAGATGGACACTGACAGAATTCAAGATAGCTTTTACTGTGCCTACCCAACTACAGTCTTTTTATTGTTACTAATAAGGTAAATATTTATGTCAGGTTTTTCTTTGACAGCTCTCTCAGAGTAACTGTGTCATGCAGTTGGCAGAGTGTGTTTTTAATAAAGACATTTGTTTTAGAGTTCAGTGGTGAAATATAACTGCAGTGCAGCAAGCTGCATATATTATAGACAGTAATTGGTAATAATTATAAAATCCTTTGCCTGAAAATAGTGATGAAAGAGCACTTAGATGAATGACAAATGAGCTGTTCAAAGCTCAGGTGATGCCAAAGGTAAGGCTGCAGGGGAAGGTTAATTCACTGCCTCTGTGCACGTGCACTGCAAGTATTAATGGTCCCCCCCTCCTTGCACCTTGAAGGCTTTCTGCTTCAATCAGTGGGCAACCCCACACTCCCTATTACTTTATGCCTGCCCTCAAAGGAACAAAACCCAACTTCATTAATTGCACTGGGGTTACTGTGTGCTCTGATGCAAGCATACATACTCATACCCCAGTAAGGCAGCAGAAGCTGGACAAGATCCAGAAGCCCTTATTTGCATCATTGCATACTCCTGTCCCAGCCACTCTTCCATTTCCATTAGCTGGAAGGTAGAATGAATAATTAGAAATAACACGCAGTCTGTTCTGAATTAGGACAGCACTTGAAGGCAAGCATTCAAGAGGAAATTATTGGTCCAAGATATGTCTTAAGGATGCAGAGCGTTGGCGTGATCAGTGTTAGGAAACAACTGCTGCGATCAGTTTTAGCAGCATATTCTTCTGTCACTTTTATCCACGCAGCTCTTTGGATAAATACATTTAGTGGGAGTTCTGGGCATACACTGATTCATCCGGCTGCAGCACTTAAACACATCTCAGCAATTTGTACTTCAAACAGTATTTAAACTCAATCTTTTAATTCAGTACAGACATTATTTGTATGGTACCTAATCCAGTGCAAAACTTTCTTCCAGTTTATTTCTAGCTATGATACCAAAAACAGGTTGCAGCCAAAGCATCAAATGCTGTTTTATCTGTTATGGCTTTATTGGTTGAAGATGATACTATGTAGTAGGCCTATTAATGGGGGAAAAAATTTCTTTCCCATAGACGAATATTTAGTACCTGAGCTAATAAGCTCACTTCACAAGAGAGATACTCTGAAGAAGCAATTTCATTGCCACAGCGTGACTTTACATGTAAGAAAAGGGACGAAGTGAAAACCTCTTTAGGAAAATGTGAATAGAAAAACATTCTTGCTATTTTTGGATGTGGTCTTAAGATAAGATTCAAGCTGAGAAAGTACATCCTGTTTTTGTTTTATCGGGATGCGACATCTCAGTCTTTTGCCACTGCTGGAGCCTGCAATTAGGGCAGAGTGATTTCCAGCCTCCTTGGCCTTCACTTGATTTGTGGGCTGTCAGGGTGCAGCCTGAAATGTAACAAACTGATTAACTATATGGAATTTTGGGGCCACAGTATGCTCTATATTTTCCAGTTAACCTTTTTACTAAGTGAGAACCTGCTTTTGGGATGATAGTGCTTGATTAATTATTAGCTCTTATTGATCACCACAGTTATACGAACTCTACGGTGTAATTCAGATTTTTTTTTTTTGGCCAAGTAACTTGTCATTGTGAGCTACAGCTTTGCAGAAGAATAATCTGTACAACCATGAGATATATAGCAGCAAAAGTATCAGAAGGAAAAGAAGTATTTCAAGGATTTCCTGCTGTGGCATTATCTCCTTCTCTTTCTTCCTCTGAGAAAGACAGCAGCTGAATTTGCACTCTGTCAAAAAGCTGAGAAGTCAGCCTCGTTTGTAGGACCCACCACCATTTCCAGAGCCGTCTGAAAAGCACAAGGTGATACTTTTCCTTACGCCTCAGAGACAGCACACAGCCTAGTATGGATTTTGTTTTTTTGGTGGAGAGTTTCCCAGAGCAAGTTGACTGTCTGTTTTTAGCTCTGCCTTCTGTTTGCATCCCTATAACAAGACATGCCTCAGTTAGGAGGAGCGGTGACGATTCTACCTGATGTAAACCAGTGTTTACTCTCTCCTTTCCTTGCTGCCCAGACTGAGCTACGGGTGCAGAACCATCCCTGTCCTTAAGAAACAAGATGTGTCTTCTAGTTCTGCAGAACTATTGACAAAGTGGATGGAACAGGACACACAGCTCTCCAAGGTTCAGCACTCAGGTCTGAGCTACTACTTTTTGCACAGTAATAACATCACTGTCAACAAGTGGATTTTTCCCCCTTTCATCTATCAATGTCTAACAGCCCATCTTTTCTATTACTTAATACTTTTGTATGCATATAACTACACCAGCGCACTAGGCAAGCTTCTTGAGTGCTAGGTGCTTAAATGCTTGGCAGTTCAACTTAAACTCTGGAGGAAATGGATGCATTGAAACATTTTCAAAGCAGGAAGGAAGGTTTCTGCATATTATAGCTGTGTTGAAGCTGTAGTAGCTATTACTCAGTGCAGAGAAGTCTTCAGATGCTGCTGAATGCAGTTCAAGGAAGAGAAGTTCTCAGAATTATTGATGTTCAAATCAGTAAATGTGTCTGGCATTTATCACTTCAGATGATGGTCACGCTTTACTTTCCAGGTATGCTGCAACCAAAAACCTTGTGCAACCGCTGCTCACAGAGCAGATATTGAGTCACGTTAGCTTCAGACTCACTTTAACTTCACCACTCACATAAAGAAATGCAATTTAGCGTAAGGTTTATAAATATGTTTTAATTGGACCATTACCCATCTCATCTTTTTGCCACAGAAGCTGGAATTGCCTGTTCTTATTAACACATTATTTCATGGTTTCATTTAACAACTGTTTTTGCCTCAAACTGGGATGGTTTGACATACGCAGTGTTGGTGATCTGGAAATAAGCCCAATTTGAGTTGACATGGATTGCACATGTTAGTTAATTGCTGGATGCATTTTGCTTCTGTATCACAAATATTTTTATATGTTAAAATGGTGTGTTTGCACTGAACAATAAGTTAACTGGATGCCAAATGAATATTAGGTCTGTTTCCTTTTAAATGAAGAAGAATGGATCTCAGTATGCAATAAGACTAGTGAACAGCAGTGCTTATTTTTAGATTATGCTTTTAAAGCTAAACACTATCTTTAAGTAGAAGAGGAAGGTGCCATTTCTTTCATTACATTTTTACACTTGATTTCTTTTGGCAGGTTAAGACAGCAACTTTACATGAAATGGATGATTGGATGGGATTTTGTGAATCCTGGCTTCCAGGTTATTTCTTTTCTAATAAATCACAGTGAAAGTGGTCTTCTTAAGTCATCTCATTAGTCTTCATTTTTGTCTCCTTCTCTTGATTTCACTTTGAAAAGACTCCGTCCGCATTAAATAACTCTCATCTTTCTGTTAAAATTAATGGGTGCAACTAACCTCTCCAAGCAAGTGAACAACCACTGTCTGATCACTGCCGAGGTTAAGCACTTAGCTTCCACTGTAACCGAGCTGCATAAACCTTGTTTTTAAGCCTGGTTATCAGTTCCTGCCCCATACTGAGGTCCCTTTCTGCCTACCTCAGTACTAAAGAGTTTGGGGTACAGACCCTGCATCATAGTGTTGCAGCCAGTTCTGCAGCAATCCCAACATAATTCACTTTGCTTGTGGTACAAATGCTTCACTGAGCTTGTGAGCGCAAATGAAACTTTAAAGCTACCTTTGTTCTACTTTCAGCACAGGCAGTAGACTTTTCCAGCTACCTCTGGACTGCACCCAGAGGGCTTTCCATTTACATACCCATGGTTTGTTTTTTTTCCATTCCTTTTGTTACTAAAAATCAAATATTTAATCACAAGAATTCTTTTCAGATTTCTAGATGGATGAGAAGACATAAATCAAATTATGGGTACTTGCTGGCAATCATATGGACTTGATCTGCCTGCTAAGAGGAGCATAAATTAATTCAGATTAACATTTTACGACCATGGAAAAAAAATTCTGGTACTCTGCAAACAAAATTCTTTTGGTGTCTGGGGATTAAGTTAGGCTGAATAGCTCGTGAATTGCTCTTCTCATTCTCTTTTATTCCCACCTTGCTTTCCCTTGAGAATGGCAAAATGAAATCTGCACAGGTCTCAGATTTTCACTAAAACTTCAATCTGTTTCTGTCAGACTGCCTTTTTCAGGAGTTAGGGAAGCACTGAGCATCCTCTGATTTATTTTCCTTTGAGCTTGTGTAATTCTAGATGCAAAACTGAAAAAGAAGGAAGTTTTGTATTAGATACTCTTGTATTATTTCCAGGAATAATATAAAGTTGAAAAGAAAAGCTAAAAGCTGGGGTGACTTCCTGATTCATCTGAAGAGCAATAGTGTAGCATCTCCTTTGCTACAGATGTATGCCTGCCTTGACTTAGTAAAAAAAGAGTCCAACTACCTGCAATACACAGCTGATTGCAGGGTTTCAAAGAGGTCCGACAAGAAAGGCTGAATGGGGAGACCGTTCTAAAGATTGTCTGCTAATTGAGATCGTTTGAATGCATGAAAACGGGTTTAAAGACCAGCTTTCAGCAACTGCTGCCAACCAGTGAAGGATACGTGAACCATCAGACACAAAGGGCACTTTTCCTTTTTTTTCCCCCCCCAACTAAATCAATACCTCCAAACGTACAAAGTGGTTTTTGATCTTGCCAAACACCCCACAAGTGGCACTGACTCTTCAGTACTCATGCTAAGAAAGTCATGACTTCTACAGAGCAGCTTGGAAACATCCACCAACCGTATCCTCCTTTGGTAACTTTTAAGAGCAATTACTTTATTCTAGGTACAAAATCCCTCATCCTTTGTTACAAAGATCTAATTATGTGGTAAAATTTCTCTTGCTTATATTTCAATTGGCTGAAGCATTGACCCTGCTGTGCTCTATATTGATAGATAAAACTACAGCTTTAGTTTGAGCATTGAAATCTCACAGCAGTTCCTCCTTTGAAGTGCTAGGCTCTGATACATGAGGGTAATCCAGCCTAGGACACAATACAGCTAAGAGACACGTGAAGACTCTTCCACTGTTTTCTCTCACTTGGTCCAGCATTTTATGAAAAGCAGCAAGAACTGCTGGCACGAGGTAGGCACTGCCAGCAGTGCAGAATCTAGAGATCAAGAAAATAGATGACTCTGCAAACACCATCTTTATTATGAAAGCATCTCTTGGAAGATGGGGGCAAAGAAGCAGTGCAAAAAATATTTCATCAGTTTGGAATTTTTGAAAGAAGTATACATCTTCTTTTGCTTAGGACTGTACCAGATGGTATTTCCTGGTTTTTAACAAATTTAAGAGATGTCCTACTGAATCAGACCAGTGGTCTGCACAGTATTGCCTTTGATGGTACAATGGAGATGCTATTTAGGGAGAGCACATGAGCCACCCCTCATGTGCCTCTTCTTATCCTAATTCCCCAGAATCCATGACATTGAATTAGGAATGTTACAGCATGATTTTGAAGTTAAAGTAGATTATCCCAAAATATTTCAAGCAATAGAAAAGGATAAATCTGCTTAATTTTAATATTGTATTTTTTTTTTTTTTTCAAACCCACCCAACCCCTCTGGATAAATAAAACCTATTAATGTGAGCATTGTCAATATTATTTTGGGATAACTATAACAAGTGCAGCATTTTGTGTCTTACTTCTCAGCCACTCACATGCATCTTTGCATTAACTGCTGTCAACAGGGCATTCTGGAAGCCAGTGTACCACAGGTGGCCAGAGGATAGCTGAAAGCTGTCACCTACCACACAGGTGGGAGACGTGAGTTCTGTGGGCTCTCAAGGTAACATTGAGTGCTTATAGCTCTAAACTGGGAGAAATCTGAGTTGTAGGTATTTTTATGTTATTTTCAGTTGGCACTGGTTCAACTAGTGAATTACCATTAGTTGTCATTGAATTGCTGATGAATTCATGTCCTTTTAAATTATTTTTGAATGTGTGCCTACAGGCTCTAGCAGGCTTCTTCAAGTAATATAAATGAATAAATCAACAATAGGTATCCACAGAACTATTACACTCGGGAGCACAAATGGCTCAGTAAGAAAGCACTTATTTAATATTAAATATTTGTTTTAAGCTGCTTGCACTTTCAGTATAACCAACTCCTTATCTGTTGTTAAAATGCTTATCTTTATGTGATAGGCAAGGAACAGTTACCTATGTGAAAGCTAAGGGGTGTGTGGAGAAGAGCTTGAGAGCTCTGTGAGTTAAAAGTGAACTCAGGGATACAAAACAAATAGAGATGCAACACTTGTGTTTGCTGCAGGTTTTCCTTCTTTTCCTTCTTTCTTTCATCTGAGTGGCTGGGAGAAAATGACACGATTGCAGTTAATTATAACTAATCCTTCAGAATTTCAACACAGACTAACAGAAAGTTCAGAGAGTTCCACCAGCAGCTTGCTCTGTCCTTAGGAGGCAATGAGACTTTGCCCAAAATAGTTACATTATTTCTCAGCATATGAAAAAATATGCCACGTTTCTTAGTAAATGCATCTGATATAGTTCTGAAAACCAAGGCTGTAGTGAAAAGCAATAAACTTTCAGTACTTGTGCATAGGTTCTAGGACTACAGAACATTTTTTTCTTTAAGTTCAGAAATGTCACTCAAACACAGAACTTAGTAAGAAAATGGTTTCATCTTGTTTTATGTGTGCACAGAGATGGAAAATAGATCAATATAGACCTTAGAAAGAAATAACTAGATGAGGATTTTGGAGGGAGGAAAACATTACATAAGTTAGTAACTGTTGCCCTAATTGGTTAGTGGTATTGAGAAACACTGCAGCACAGATGGTCACCTTTAGAAAGGTGAGGGTCTGTTACTCCCTGTACTGTTGATGCTCGTGGATATGCTGCACTTGATGGTTTTGTGAATTATCAAGGAGTGAGAATGTGTCAATTACTTGCTTCACGGGCTACCTGATGTGTGCAATGATGCTGATTTTGGTGCTTAACAGGAGAAGTGCGTGGTGGAGAACAGAGGAGCAGGAACACTGAACTCATTCCAAAATGCTGCTAGGAGGCTGCCAGTGCAAGCGCATGGGCTGGAATACATTTCCCTGGAAGCATTGCCTAGGCAGGAATGTGACCTGTACAGTAAGCAGGTCCTCAGAAGAAATGAACATAAGACAAATTCCCTATTACCTCTAAATAAAGAGGAAGAAAGAAGCAGGAGGTGATTTTAAAGTGTTTAAACCTTCCTTAAAAAATATGCAACAAAAATTGTTTCAAATTGTTTTGTATCTATTCTTGGACTCTCATTTAGCTCTATTCTACATACATTCCACATACAGATATGAATGATATTTGAATTGAATCCATTCTATTGGGAACTGGTTAAATTTGTTATTTTATATTTGAAAATGCTGAGAAGTGCAAATTCAGAAACTTATGCAAAACATGGTAAGTTGATGGAAAATAGCGTATAATGCATTTATTGTGTTTGTGTGTGTATAGACAGGACGTATAAACAATTTGTGAAGAAACTCTGAAGAGGGTGGAGATGGCTGAGTCCTGACAGGGAGCCCCTAAAAGAGGAAGAGAGCTGGTATGAAGGAAGGCTGCTGGCTGGGCTGAACATCCTTCTCATCACTGGTTCTTGGAGCAAAAATTGCTGACTACTCTCTGTGCAAGTGTTTTGGAAGTTGTGATGGAATATACAGCTGGTCACTGAATTTTTATTTGTTCTTTCCTCTTATTTCAGTTGTGGAACCTTCACTTCTGTTTTTCTTTTGCCTTAAAAATTGCAGCTATCTGTAGCGTGAACACTTTCCTGTTTCATGGTGCATAGTTAATGAACATAAAGATGTTATAATTATGAAATAAACAAGAGAGTGTGGCAAAGCAGATTATAATAACAAAAAGAGAATAGATAGAAAGCTTACCTTGTCCTGGGCTCACTGTAAAACTCCAAAGAAGGGATCTCCAGAAGAAACCCTTCCCTGCTGGTAGTCAGCTCTTAAATAGGTCTAGGAGAGGTGGAGCCAGGCTCCACCCCTTCCTGCAGCACAGGTGAATTGCCTTCACCTGTGCTCCCAGGGCTGACTCATTGCTCGCCTCAGGGAATCAATCGGAGGTTCAGGCTGTGACTCAGCAGTTCCCATACACATGTAGACAGGGAATTTAGTAGCAGCTCATTTAATTAATAAATCTAGCAATGTATTATGTAGAATTATTAAAGACTTTTTTTTTTTCCCTTATGAAATAGCGCTAGAAATACTTTTGTATCAAGCAATGATCTGTGCAAATATATTTACAAGACAAAGCCAGCAAAGTGCTGTGTGTTGGAGAACGGAAGCTGTTCAGTATCAGAGTGGCTGGGTCAAACCACATTTCTGCAGCTGACTACATTCAGGAACTTCTTACCATTTGGAAGTATGGTCCAAACCTTCAGAGGCTGAACACTGTTGTGACTGTCTTTGCCTGCTAGCTGCTTTTTTGCCTTTGCAGCAGGTTTTTGCATGCTGCAGTCCATCGAGCAGAGGGACAATCGAGGTGCACTGATGTTGGACTGAACCTGCAGTCCCAAAGCAGGAATTTCTGTGTTTCTAACATGGTGACTAGACTTAATCCATTGTATGGATGCTCAGAACTATGTGATGGGATTGAACTTCCTTGAGGAAAAGCCCTTCTTGGGAATCTCCTGTGGTAGTGTGTATCTGCGGAGCCCCAGATGTGTGACTAAGGATGACAGGCAGTAACTAAGAAGCATGTTAAAAATAGCCAGTCAATTTAACATCAGCATCAAATGCCGTTATTGATTGTGCTGAGCAAATCCCTTCAACATTTAATTAAAGTGGAAGAGAAGCACTAAAAAAAGCAGAAAAGCCAAAAGCAAAAACAGAATTATAAGAAAATCTTGTGATTTTTTTTTCTTCTCTACAGTCTTCAACAGCTTCAGACCTAATAATTACTCACTAGCCTGGAGCCCACTTTATCTCATACTATCACCTTTGTTACCAAGTAGTGTCTCAGAACACAAAAACCTTAATTCTTGACAGGTTCCCCAGATGCTAAATTATCGCCAGTTACTACTTGTAGAGAAGACCTTCTTTCTACAAGTAGAATCGCTGCTCGCTGCTCTTTCTGTAAAGCTAGACTCCAATCAGGAAAGGTTAATAGCTTGTGAAGTGCCTCCATTGAAGCTTTTCTTCTTTTGCATGGCAGGTGGAATTCTTGCCCTGTCATAGCTGTTGAATAGGAAGCAGAAGCATTGCTTTATGCTGTACTGTACTCCTGTTTTTCTTTAACAGGCATGCCATCATACTTAAAGAGGACTTTCTCTTATGCACCACTACAAGTACCGTGTTTCCCTGAACATTAACAAGGCTATCACATATTTAACCTTCAGGGACTCTAGCCAAGAAGATAATTGGTCTTTCTCAATAGTTCTGGTCTGCACTCCAATTTGTAGTGATTATCTGTTTGATAAATATACCTCCTCCTTTTACCCAACACTGGCACCAAAAGGTCTGATTCTGCCTTCTCAATTTCAAGATCATCTTGAAATTTGAACAGGGCAAATGATTTTAGGGTCGGTGAAAAGAAAAAAAAATGTCCTCAAACACATAAAGTCTGTAGGAAGGCAGGTGGTGGTTTCTGACCTTTGTGTACCCCTGCTGGTACAGCTGTGTTCATCCAAGTGCAGATGGAAGGTATGTCCCAGAAGGGTCTAGAGTGCAAATGTTAAATGCTTTCTAGTGACTGAAGGACTGCAGGACTTGGATTCTTAGGGGAACCCAAGGAGGGATGAGCAAGAGCGGGTCTCTGCACTGTGACTGGGAGCCACCAGGGGATGCAAGGGGGGTTAAATCTCTACTAATATTTAGCTCTGACCTGCCATTCACCCCTTGTAGCTTGCAGGACCACCCTCTGCTACTTATACCTTGGAAAGCAGTGCAAATGAAAGTCATATAAAGAAGAATGATGTGTGCTTTAGAAATCACTTCCAATCATCAGAGAACTGGGGTTGAGAAGACCAGGAAGGGACACGGAGCTGAAGGCAATGGTGTGCTGCTACACTTCTGCTTGTCCAGCCAGCTCAGCGCTGCTGGAGGCCTGACTTCAAAACCTGTTTCAGCAGTTGTTTCAAGTTTGGGCAGGGATGCACACTGGGATTTGGGATATTGTACCCCACAGTGGGTGGTGAGTTTGGACTTAATGCAACATTAAGACTGGCTTTAAGTATTCACTGAGCTATAGTTTAGCTAGGGTCTTAATAAAGATAAAAGTCCTGCCTACATGCATTTCTTCTGCATTACTAAAGAAATCATCATCTGAGAGTATGTTCACAACAGGACTGCCATCGTTTATGGCAGGTGTCTTGATAACTCCCTATTTAAAAATAAATTATGTTTGGTCCTTAAATAGGAATAATATTAAATGGAATGCCTGCTTAATCTGTTAGGTCTGCCACAAAGAAATGACACTACGAGAAGTGTGAATGACTGATATCCTCTTTCTTTCTCCTCCCTGTTCTAATTACACACGATGGCACTCACTGTGTCCCTTGTGAATGCCCAGAATTGGTGCAGCAGGGGAAATGCAAGCTTCCTTACGCTGCAGTCTGTTCATTAGCATCGATTTCTGAGGCACTGCCCCTAAGGATGAGCGGATAATTTCTTTTCCAGATTCCCATGATCCCAGCTCATAATAGACTATTAAAAATAACTTATAAAGCTTCAGTGTAAGTTCTGCAAGAATCAGAGATTCAAGAATTTGAGATTCGAGCTTCTCGTAACCCACCTTTCCATGAAGCATTAAAACAGCCACACCTATTTGGTGCCTGTCCTGTATGTAGCTCTGAAAGCTGTGCCTTCAGACTGCTCATCTATTGTGGCAGACATTCATTATCTGCTTGACTTTGTTCTTCTTTTCTCTTGGTGCCACTGACTCCAGTACGAAAGCTGATACTACTAAAAATAAAAATGCCGTATTTCATATATGGAAAAAGCTGTCCCTTATTTGCAGTTGCAGTACTCTGGTAGAGATTATATAATTCAGAATTTGTTTGGTGCTTTTTATCTTTCCCCTGAGTTAGGTTTGCTTTTGTGGTGCTGTGTAAAAACAGTACTACCACCACGCTTACACAGTCTTCTTTATAACGAAGAATAGGAAATGGATTAATTCATCTAACTGGGTTTGATCTGATCTGCAGTGTCTTTTATTAACTCGGGGCATAGGAATACATAATGAGCAGCAGTAAAAAGTGTTCAGATATCCTGAAAGTCCAATGTTAATTATGATTACAAAAATTGCACCTGGGACACTTCTCCTGATTTATTTTTTTGCTATCTTCCTCCTTTTAAAAAATGGCCATCTGAAGGAAGAAAAACATTTCCAAGTAATTTGAAGTACAAATCATACCATGTGCATATTAATGGCAAAGAGTGAGAAAACAAATCGTAGGTGAGCCGTAGTTTTGACAGGTCTACATTCACATGCCTCAAGTATCTACTTTTAGATAGGATAAAAATTTGTACAGAATTATGTAATACTTTTTAGGAAGGGTGCAATATATCATTAAGGACATTTTGTAGCATAGTTTGATCACTTCCTATTGACACTGGAGTGGATGGCTTGTTTCTAGTACAAGCTTGCTCTCACGCTTTGTTCCATAAGAAGCAGACAGTAAATGTGTCCATGTGTTTTTATGCAATCGCTCCATTTTTAAGTCTGGATTTTCATTTTTTGAAAATGTTCTCTATTCCTCTATAGGCTTTATTCCAGATGCTGTGCAGGCAGGCTGGTTCACATCCCCACGGTACAGAGAACAGAAAAAGACGGCTTCTTTACCCATCTTGCTGAAGATAGACCTGCCTGTAGTATGTGGCTTTATGCCCAGCTCTGCTGGAGCTGGCTGTTGCATTGCAAGGCTTGCCAAAATTATGCACAATAACAAGCTCCAATCTACATAACACCTGGCCTGTACAAACCAGGTCATTATGAACTTGATCCAAGCTGTCATTCAAGTAGCTTTGTTATTCTCTTCTTAGTCCAAGCCAGTCATCCACAAGGAAGGCTTAATGCTTCCAACACTTGCAGTGCTTGGGTACCGGTTTCCTTTCTTTGAGTTCTGCAAAGCAGGCCCACTCCATGTAACAGGAGGATCAGAAACAGCAGGAGTAAGAAGAAACAACAAGTGATAGGGGCTGAAGAAAAATAAAAGCTGAAGAGGTTACTCCTTGTTTTGCTATCTTTCCAAGCTCCTTCATACTCTACGTCTGTGCTATACTTTCCTATGGCTGCTGCTTGTTTTTTTACTTCAACTCTTCCACTCAAATTAGAAAAGCACACTTATCTCCTGTATTTACTTCCTGCTTTTTTCCTACCTGTCTTTCAGGTAACATACATTCCTCCACACAGTCCTTGAAGAACACTGAAATTTCAAAGAAGAGAATCAAAGGCAGAACGCCTGCGATGAAGGGAGCGGGCATTCAGCCTACTGCTGGACAGACCTCTCATCTCCCTCTCGTGCTGCCTCTGCTGTGGATCAGTGCTGCAGGGGCTCAGGCTGCCATTCTCAGCACTACACCAGCAGCATTAATGCAGCCCGGGCACTGACAAGCTGAGCTAAGACTTGCAACAGCGCTGCTTCAACTCAAAGTAACATGTGGTGCAAAAAAAAAATCTCTTCTTGGCAGAGGACACAACACAGAGAGGGCAAACAGATGGGGACTGCCTCTACTCTGGTCAGGAAAAATAGAAGTGTCGTTTGTGAAAAAACCCTGGCATTTCAAGAGCCGCATTCCATTGTGTCAGACAAAATGAGACCTTTCACAACTTACCGATGGGTGGGCGAGCGGTGGAGCTGGGGCTGGCCCAGCCCAGGTGAGCGCCCTCTGGCACTGACTGCAGAGCACTCAGGCTCGTGTTCCCTGGCCTCAGGCACCTCCTGGAGAAATCTGTTTTCAAAAAGTCACCTTTGAGGAAGCATTTCTGCTTGGCACATACAACTTCTATCACGAAAGCTGCTTGAAGCACTCCTGATCAGATGGCACGTGCTTTCTGGTGGGCTTTTCTTTCCCAGGTGACTTCCAGGAAGATGTCTTGTCACCAGTGAGAGCAACGGGCACAGCTGGAAGCAGGAAACCCACCTTTCAGTCCTGGACTGCATGCCCTATGCTTATACATCATCATCTCTCTGCCTCCATTTCCATTCTGCTTCCTATTTCCCTCCTTTGTAAGAGAGAAACACATTTATTTCACCTAGCACCATGCAGTCCTGGTGTCATTTGATGTCTGTGGATGCTATGGTAATATGAATAGCCATTGCAGAGCATTTTCTGATACTAAAAAAATTACATAAAGAGAAAACAAAATGCAAAACACGAGTGGTAACTCACAGAAAGCATTATATACATTGTTCTTGTTGGAAAACGTGTCTGGTGAGCTAAATGTCAGAGGCTGAATGCGGTGTCCTGGGGTGCAGGTGAGTGCCAAAGTGAGCAGTAGGTCCTGGCTGGCATCTGGCATTCCAACACAGGAGCCTTGGGTCCGTGGTGCCATGTCTCTCTCTCAGTAGTCACAATTTGCTTCACACTTTAGAGTGTGAGAGTGAACCTTCTGTGAGAATGCAGGAATAAAATCCATGAAAAGGTGAATAAATATTGCAGTAATTTCATTGTGTGTACTTGGTAAGCCGGATACATGCATTAATTTTTTTCTGAATAATCCTTTAATTTAGAGACTGGTTTACAAAATAATGTTGGTTGCAGTGAATAATGCCTATTTGAATTTCTAAACAGCGCCGATAGGCTGAGATCGTTCAGTTTGCGCATTTGAAAAGTGATGGATTCAGTACCACCCTTCCTCCTCTTCCTGCAATCAATAAATATTCCCTTCCTAATCGCCGGCCTCAGCCATTTGGCCATGTCCTGCACTAATTGCATTCCACAAGATAGCAGATGACTGCGATGACTTCGAAAGTCAGCGGGACAGCGTTCCCCGGGCAGAGCTCGCAGCGTTGGCATCGCCTCAGGTGCGGGCACGGCGTCTGAGCACCGCGTGAGTGACTCCGGGGCTGCGTGAACCTGCCGCTGGAACGCGGCGGTGAGCGTTTGATAAGGCGTGCGGGGAAGTCGGTCTCCTTTTAGCCTACGCGTCTAAAACAACTTTCCACGGGACCTCCGAGAGGTCTGGGGCCACCCGCCCGGACAACCGCCCTCAGCGCGGAGCCGGGCAGCGCCGCCCGCCCCGGAGCCGCACGGCAGAGGGCGTCAGACGGCGGCGGTAGCTCCGGCGGAGCCGAGCCCCGCCGGCGTGTCAGGGCCGGGATGGGCGGGCGGCTGCCGAGCCTCCATCTTCGCTCCGCCCGCCCGAGGCAGCGCGTCCCTCCGCGCCGAGCGCGCGCTCCGCCCGCGGCAGCGCCCGGCGCCGCCCCGACCGCCCGGGCTCGCCCGCGGCGCCGGCTCCGCAGAGCTGCCCGCTGCAGCGCTCCCAGCCCGCGCCGGGCTGCCAGCAGGTGCGGCGGGAGGCGCGCGGGGGGTCGCGGCCGGGCGGGGCCGCGAGAGCGGCGCGCGGCAGAAGTTGCTGCGGCTGCGGGACGGCGCCGGCCGCTCGGTGCGCGGGGCGGGACGGGGATCAGCGGGGCGCTGGAAGGCGGCGGATGCCGCCGCTGCTGCAGCAAACTCCGGCTGGGAAAAGTAGCGGGGCTGCGGCGGCGGGTCCCCCCGGTGCCGCGCTCCGTTGGCGCGGGATGGCCCGCCCCCGGCGCGGAGGTGTCGGAGGGGTTGGTGTCCGCCCAGTGATGCTCCGGGCGGTGCTGTGTGCCAGGTAACGCGCTTCGCCGCAAGCGCGCACCCCGAGTTTGCCGCGCGCGTGTGTCCGTCCGTCCGTCCGTCCGGCGTCTCGCGGCGCTCCCAAGGTCAGGAGCGAGCCGGGCGGCACGCGCTGCCCGCTGACCTCTGCGACCTGCGCTTCGCTTTGGAACAAGCGAGGTGTTCTGTGAATGAGCGAGCCCGCTGCGGGCACCTGTGGGCGGGTGTGAGGGACGGAGCTGCCGCCGCTTTGGGACCCGGAAACTTTTCTTTTTCCCGGATTGCAGCGTGTTTAAAACCGTTTTCTGAGGAATCAGAAATAAACGCTGCTCGCGAGTAAGCTGCCTCGCCGCGATCGCGTTTCACAGATCCGCTTTCACTCCGATAATGGAAGAGCAGCATAGCCGTTGAGCTCCATCTGTATGCATTAGGAGAGGCGGCTGATGTGTACCCTGGGGCCATATTATTTGCTATTTCATTACTTCGGGATCGGTAATGACATTCGGGAGAACTGCATGCGTAGCGACCGCTTTCTAGGGACGTCCCTTCACTAGAAAGCTCTCCGCTAAGGATCGCGCTGCTGCTGCGCGGCTGCCGGCACGCTGCCCTGCTAGGAGGCACTCGTGCTGCTCGTGCCCGCTGCCGGCAGCGCACAAGTTGTGGGGTTTGCTGGCAGCGGCGTGGCTTTGTGGGGAATCCCGGAGCTCTCCTCGTGCTTCGCTATCCACGCTTTTTCTTTTTTTTTTTTTTTTCGTTTTTCCTTACCGGTTTTCAGGCTGAGCGGCACAGCTCTCCTGCCTGCTTCCAGCGCTCGCTCCTTCTGTTTGCACCGAGCTGTCACCGCGGCTGGCAGCAGGAGAGCCTGCGAGGAGGCAAAGCTGGAGCGGGCGGAACGTGCCGGAGCTGCAGGTATCGCGCCGGGCTGCAGGGAGGCGCGAGGGAGCCCTGGGTGCCGCGCTAAGGCTGCTTTGGGTTGCCAGCAGCTGCCGGCTGGTGGGAAGGGAAGGATGGAAGATGAGCTGTGACGGGAACTTTCCCACCCAGGTGTCCAAGGCAACTGAGCTTGTTGGGCTGCGCAGGCTGGGAAAGAGTGGGATAAGTAAATAATACAAATTATAAATACCCTGAGTTGGCAGTGCTGCAGTGATAACACAAATGCATATCTGTTCTGCTTCCCTGCCCTGCTGCTTGCACCCACCCACCTCAGCTGGAAGGGATTATGAAAGCTGAGCAACAGGGGTGCTGTTGCTGATTAACAAGGTGGTGGGAATGCCTACAGGCTGTTGCTCAGCACGGTGAGCTCTCTGTTGTAGGTATACTCTGTGCTTTATCTGTGTGTATTGTACCAGGGGTCAGTGCTGTGGATGGGCTGGGTGAGGGGAAACTGCTTGAGACTGAAGGAGGAACTTGAGGTGCTCTGTAGCTAATGGATGATGTCCTGCCAGCTTGTGTTCAACAAGTGTGTAGCTGGGCTGTCAGTTGTTAGGAACTTTCTTGAGTCTTGGGCTTGTTTCAGTGTTGGGTGACAAAAGCATGGTTTTCCCAAAACATGGCATTGCTGTTAGAGAATGCAGTAGGAAGGAGATGAAGATTTCTGTTCTAGCCATGGCTTGCAGGCTCCTGTGCTATCAGTGCAGCTGGGAACAACTGGGAGTGGGTGCTGATGTGATTTGCTGCCAGCCTCGGGTGTTTAGCAGCTGCAGGTGGGCTGTCCTGCCTCGCTGTAGTTGAGTCTCATAATAGGACAGAATCTGGCTAAAAACCTCTGTGCTGTCATAGAAGTGCCACATCCCAGGTACTTCCACACCTGAGTTTACTCCTGAGGTGGCATTTAGGATGTTAGTGGCATTACTTGTGTGGCTGTTTGCTCTGGTGCCCGTGTCCCATTTTGTCCAGACCTCCTTCCATGCTGATGGGGAAGTGGGTGCTGTGGTAGGAGAAACAGGTAAAGCACCTCAGATCAAATAAAGTGCTGTTAATCTGAGAAATCCCAGGGAGTTGTGCCAGGAGACAGCAAAAAAGTTGTGTTGGTGGAGTTAACCAGGAGCTCTGAGTGTTGCTGTGCTCTTCAAGCCGCAGAAGTCTGGGCTCTGTATCACTGACAGCGTTCCGCTGAGCTCCTGGCTCTGAGCAGATGGCTTGCTGTGTGCTGTCCTGGCTGGAATATGAAATGCTAAAAGCTTCTGCTAGCCCAGGGCACGCTGCTTACCATAAATGTGCTGGTAATGTTCTTTTTGAGTGCCTTTCCTTAAGTCATCTTTAGGCATTCCTTTGTATTTCTGCTGTGCTTAGTTTTAAACTCTTGAGTATTAAGGACGTGCTGCATCACTTTTCTTTGCAATGCTTTCAGTTATAGTTCCTTTTTATGATTTTTATTTGCTAAGCTTTTGTTATTTAGATTGAAGCAAAACCTGCTTTTTTTTTTTTTTTTTGAAAGCTTTTCATTGTTTCTCTCTCTTCTCACACACTTCGTTGCATGCACGGTGTGTCGCGTCCGTTTAGGCTGTCTGTATGCTGGGCAGTTTGGGACAGCACTGGAGGAGGAGGCAGTGAGTATTTTTGAAGTGCTGGAGTAACATGGCAGCCTTCTGTTCCCATGGACAGAAGGCCACTTGTACCTCCTGGTCTGGCACAGCCTTATGGAAGGAATATGGCCTGGAGTGATCTCCTCAGTTGTTGGGTGGAGCTGAGGCAGGTTGTGATCCATCTCCCACAGTGGCTGATAACTCACGTTGGCGTTTTAGCATGCTGCAAAAGCAGCCTGGCTTTCTGTTTGTTGTGTGAAAAGGAGGTTGGGTAGAGAACTCACCATTATAGGGTTTGTAGGAGTTCGTGTTTATACATGCATGGCATGACAGTGGTATTTGGTCACTAGGTAGAGATTTTTGTCTTTGCTCAGTGGGAGAGGCTGTTACCAGCCATCAGAGAGCAGCAGTGCAGTGGGAGCAGAGTTACCACAGTGTGGGGCAGTGGTTCCTGGGGCACTGTTCCAATGGGCACAGACCTCTGTGTTCTGAGGTGCCTGGGAAGCACATATTTAGGGATCTGCGGTTCTGTTTGGGTACTTCTAGTAAGCACAACATACAGCTTTACATGGTGGAGCTGGTGAGAGCCATCTCCAGTGATGATGCGTGGTTCATATTGCACCAGTATACCTTGAGTGGTAGCAGTTGTTTCACTAATGTGTGATACTCATCTGGAAAGAGAAGACTTGGGTGGTGAGGGCAGCTTGGTAGGTGAGGCCAGTTTATTTTACAAACCACCCCAACAGAAACACACAATAGAACTTTGTTCTGTTTTGCTAATTAAAATTTTAGCTATGCTTCATCCTCTTCTAAAACAGCCGGGAGGATAACCTGCCTTGTTTAAGAATATGCACTGAGTTATACAGTTGTTAATAAAAGAGAGAATGTACCCACATCAAGAAGGCAGTGGATGGGAGAGCTGCGTGCGGGTGCAGCGCTATAGAGGTGAGTGCCATGCTGCTGTTAGTGAATGGGGCTGAAGCTCTGGTCTGTGTGTGTGGGGGCTGCTCAGTGCTGTTCTGCATCTGTGTGCATTGAGGCAGCTCCTCCAACACGCTGCTGAGGCTCAGCGTGGATGATTTCTATTCTGGAGAGTAACTTGTCAGGAAATGAGCAGCAGTACGCTCCGTGTGTCCGACAGTAGCACAGACAGGTCCAGAGAAAGGCTTTGTTTTGGGGGTGAAGTAATTTTGAACTTTCCATCAATAAAAAAAAAAAAGATTTTTTTTCTCCCCATTTAAAGTACTTTAGTGGTTGTGTTAAACAGAGAGGGGCAGAGCTTTGGTGAGGACAAAGCTTTGCTCGTGGGGAGAGTTTCCAGTGAGAGATCTCCACCTTTAGGAGGATTACAATGATTTGGCATCTTGTAAGCATTGTCAAAGAGTTGCAAGATTTCATTGCAATGGCTTTAAGTAAAACTTTCATTCAAAATGTAAATTAAAAAAATAATCAGAAGGTTAAATTTGCCCAGAATGAAACAGTCTTTCTTTTGGAATAAAACCTGACAGTGTCTGAGGGAAAGTGTTCGGATTGCTTTCTGGTAAAAGCTGGAAAGAAAATAAGCATTCGGTTCTTGTTCAGTTCTTTTTGCTCAGTTTTGTGTGGTTTTTTTTTTTTTTCCTTCCCTATTTTTGCAGTTGGTCAATTGAACAGAGAAGCCCATTAATCTTATGGACCAGCTCTGAGAGCCTTGAGGATTGCTGTCTTCCTGTTATTTCAGCTTTTGGGCTGAGCTGCACGTGGCTCTTCTTTTCAACCATCAGCCCTAGATGAAGTATCAGAGACATACACTTGATAGAGTAACTCTCCAACAAGGGTTTCTGAGGCTTTCGTTGACAATTCACATCATGCTGCGTTCTCTCCTGTGTCTGTGGGGCTCAGGGCTGGAGTGAGGTGGAGTCTCATTTTGGTGTGTGCTGTAGTTCTTGAGGGATTCGCATGCTGAGATGATGCACTGCATGGAGGCTGACCTGGTGGGAGAATGGGCAAATGTGGGGAAGCTTTATGAGCTGGCGGGGGGTGGGTGAGACACATACGTGGCTCGTAGGAGGGAAAACAGTAGGATGTGTCTAAAATAATAGGAAGTTGCTCAGCAGTTTGCAAAGATGATGGAAATCTGGCGTGGGGATGAGAAGAAGGGGTTGGTGCGTGAATGACGGCCGTGAGATGGTGGCAATTTGGAGCTGATTGACGATGACAGGAAGGAGCTCTGGTGAGTGAAAGCAAGAAGGAGAAGGGGCAAACGAGAAGGCTGGTGTCGAGAAGTGGGATCGGACTGCGGATGTGAGCAGAAAGCCGATGGATTGAAACCTCTGAGTGACAAGGAGCGAAGAAAAGACGTGAAAAAGAGACATGATGCGGCTTCGATTTTAGTGAGCTGCAACAAAGAGGATGTTTTATGTCACTCTGATCATGATGGAAATAGGAGCTGGGAAGGAGAGGAGAAACCTTAATGAACAAATGGGATGGAGACAGAGATGGCGTGTCAAGTGACTCGTTCCCTATAAAATAAAATAATAACAAAAAAAGGATGCTCCCACCCTTCCAGAATCCAAGCCGTCCACCCTCCAACCCATTTTATATATTTAGGCACATCAGTGATAATATATCACGTCAAATGCGTTTGATATATCTGCTTATATCATGTCTAATCTTGGCAGGAACTATAACAGTAATTACATTTCCTGTCAGGCTGATCGCCTCTCCCTGCGCCTGAGCCCAGCACTCTGTATACGTGGGTGCAGCTTTTCTTCTGGATATTCGGGTGACTCTCAGCTCTGCAGTGCCCTCTCTCTGGTTCCAGAGGAGTTTTATAGCCAAAAATAGTCTTCCAAATTAGCAATAGTGACGTCCGTATCAGGGCTGTTTAAGACAGAAGAATATTGATGATTAACTTACGATGATTAATTTTTTTGAGACTGGAAGCGAGAAAATGTATTTGTGTTTTTTGTGTGTGTGTGTGCAGGGGGATTGCCTTGTAAAAACATGCATTAATTACACTTCCAAAGGAAGGTGCCAGATGCCTTTGTGGGGCACGTCTGAAGATGACATGCTGAGGCTTTTCTCCATGTTTGGTGGTATTATAACAAATATTAGGCAAAAACAACAAATAATAACGACATTTCTGAGGAAAAGGAGGGAAGGTGGAAATGGAATGAAGAGTGATGGCAATGGAAGTGAAGGATGTTGCCCCCAGCAACATGAGCATAACCCAGCAATGCCATGCTCCTGCAGGGGGTGCAGCATGGGATGCACAACTTTATGCCACTGTGAAAGTATTTTCCAAGTTAAAAATACCTCTGGAACGGAGAGCATCAGAACTGCAGCAGTGGAGGAAATGGGGGGAGCAGCTGGTCCTGGGGAGAAGAGCAGGTTTGGAGGGGAAAGCTCTGGGAATTACTGCTCTGAAAGGCTGGTTTGTGGTTAGGATTAATGTCCCTCTGTCTTTGGGAAGATTCAAATAGTTCCCAGTTTGTGCTATACTTAAAAGGAAAAATGTGAATAACCCTTCTGGGACTGAGAGCTAAAGGTCAGAGATTGTGAACAGCAGCATTAATTGCTGCACTAAAAGGAAAACCCATCGGCATCTTTAATGGCTTGCCTATGGATGAGAGCTGTACTCATGCTGGTGAGTGATGACACAGCAAGATTCCAAGAGAGGGGACAGTTTTTCCCTTGTTACTCCATGATAGGAACCATCATGCTGATAACATGGGTGTTAGCTGTCTGCAGGCTGGAACGAGATGGTTGTGGAGGTCCCACATGAAGCATTGGGGTGTTATTTCGGTTGTATGCTGTGTTTAATACTCAGTATTCCAAGAAATGCTAACCGTAGGATGTAGGCACTGTGGGGCCTTGTGCCATCCAGTGCTGACAGCACGCTTTGGTTTATTTAAATTAGATGTTGAAATTTTGGTTAAAAAGTTCTGGCTGTGTTGTTGGCACCCTTCCAGTAAGTGATGCCACAGCGGGTCTCCCATCCTCAGGTCGGCATCTTTGTGTTTGCAAGTTAGTTTCTGTTCTCTCTGTTTGGTGTTTGGATGCTACTGACTTGTTAAAAAGCCCCATTGGTTTAGGATACAGGAGTTATCCTGCGTGTGCTCGCACTGCTCTGCTGAGTGCTCGTCACTGGCTCAGCTGCACTGGGAGAATGTGAATACTGGGGGAAGCAGTGATGTATGGGAGGACTTGCTGTTGCAGTGGATTGCTGTGTGTATGATTTTGTATAATGATAATGAAGCTATTTCTGCTTTTCTTCTCTCACTGACATATTCAGTGAATTAATGCATGTTTACTTATGCAAGCAAGGGTCTTGGAAATCAGAAATTTCCCTGCGTTGCTGAAGGGATTCATTTATTTCTTATTTCTACAGCTCTGTTTGCAAAAGAACCCTTTGCAGAGTCACTTGTTGCTAAAACTGAGTCGGGCTGTGCTCAGCCCTGTGCTGCTGTCAGCACTCCCTGCTGCTGTGTTCCTCGTAGGAAGCTGCTGTCTCTGGGGAGGGAGGGGAGTTGGGGGGGAATACAGTGGTTTGCGAACAAGTTGTTTTTTTTTTTAATAATATTTAAATTGGTTTAACTTTGTAGCAACAGGTGGCAGACTTTATTATTTTGCAACTCTTTATTTTGGATATGCTGTGGAAAATTATTTAGATTTGGCTGTTGCAGTCATTTGGGAAAAAAGTAATTGCATGCCGACTGTGTTTTAGACTTAGCTAATAGCAGCTTGCCTTCACCAGTGCAGCTTCTAGCAAATCCTGTTGGACTGTGCGATGATGTGCTTGGATTAAGTTTCCTCCCTATTGTGCATTCTACAGCAAAACGCATTTTCTGTTAGGCTGGTGGATAGTTGTATGGGATGGATTTTGTTTGCTTTTGAACTAGCAGAAGCCTCCTAGGCAGTTCCATCAAATCTCTGCAAGCAGAGCCTGGCTCCTGTCCCCTCCCTGCCAGATGCTGCTCCGTGGGGCTCTGGGCCAACGTGAGCAAAGGTCGAAGGTAGGACATGGTTTGGTGCTGATTCTCTTGGTGGATCACAGAACCATAGAATGGCCTGGGTTGTAAATGACCACAATGCTCATCTAGTTTCAACCCCCTGCTTTGTGCAGGGTCATCAACCAGCAGACCAGGCTGCACAGAGCCACATCCAGGGATGGGGCATCCACAGCCTCCTTGGGCAACCTGTTCCAGTGCATCACCACCCTCTGTGTGAATGGTGCATGGTAAGCAAAACGGGACTCTGAATGCTAAAGAAGGTTAAAAATTTGTTTCCAAAGAGAAATACTTTGACTCTAGCAATAGCCTTAGAGTGTGTAAGCAATCTTGATTTCTTGCACTTCCCTGTTTACCTGTCAGAACAGGATTCTGTACAGATAGTGGGTCTTCCTTACTGCAGCCAATGTGAATGAGGAGGGGCAGTGCATCGCTTGACCTCACTTGTAGGTACTTAAGGTATTTCCCCGCAGCAGCGTACTTCAGAAGTTGCATCTCGTGGTGGTTTGGCAGCATTGACCCACGTGCTCAGGCCCTGAAGGCAGTGCCTCAGGCCTGCCCTTCTCACTGTAGCCTGAGGTTTTGTGCTGCTGAGTTCTGTAAGCACACGCTGCCGAAAATATTTGCCTTTTCAGTGGGTTCAGATCTCCCAGAATAAATAGCTGCAGGTTGAAGTACTGGCAGCCCAGCTCTGTGGATTACTCTCGTTTGTTTGGTATCTGGGGATGCTGCTGGCAGAGCTGGAAGCTCTGAGCTGATCGGTATCAAGCTTTTAAAAGGAATAGCAGAAGTGTGAGTGTCAAATTCTGCAGAAGATCTGAATATCTCTTTTTTTTGATGTGAACTTGCCTGAAATGTTTAAAGTAATGTTATAACTAATGTCTGACCTTTTAATTAAAACTTTGCTGGTTTTGTCAAGGTATTTTCCACCGTAATGCTCTTACTGGCAGAGCTTTTTGTATTCTCCTCAACGGGTAAATGATTAATGGTCTCAGCACTGCCTTCTGGATCACCTTGTAAGAGGTCTCCTTCATCAATCTGGCAAGGGGATTGTATGGCAGTTTGCACCCTAATTACAGTCCCCAGCTGGGGATGTGCTGCTTAACAGATGACTTGGAGTGGAAGTGTGGTCGGCTCACGTATAGACGGCCGCGGAGTTGTATGATGCTCAGCTGCAACAATTTGATTTCCTTCCTGGAAAAAAAAATTCGCTTCAATATAAACAGCGTGGCAGACAAAAGCGGTTAGCTGGAATTAACTCTGTAACTTAAAGGTTTAATAATAACAGCAGTTCTGCCTCTCCCCGTTTTCATCTCTTCCTTCCCTTTCTCTTGCAGTTTTACAGACGAAGGCAGTACTGCAAGCCAGAAATTGTATTAGCAGCAGAAACATTAAGGTATTCTACAGGGCAAAACAAAAGTGATTCAAAAGGTGCTGTTATAGATAATAAGTTTTAGCATTGAACGCTTTACCCAGAAGACAGCAGATTACTTCTTCTAGTGGCCTGTCATTATTGTTGGCCTTGTTTTTTTTGCTCCTGGCTCGTCTGTGGTGTGATGCTGGCTGTCAATTAAGATGTATTTCTGATGGAGCTATCAAGACAACTGCCCCGCTTCCACCAGGCGTGTTGCTGACCGTGCACGTGTGTGCTGTTGCTCAGGCTGATGCATCTGAGTGTGCTGCTCAGGAACAGCTTAGTTAAGGACTGGAGGATAGTTGGCACAGCACCCAGGAGGGCTGGGAGCAAGGTGCCCATTCTGGTAGCTGGCTGTGAGGAGATGAGGTGCTTGGGAAGGATGTCATTTCTGAATTGTTTTGCTTGCATATCAGTGTTATAGCAGATAATATTGCCCAACCAGACAAAGGGGTGAATATATTGGTAATCTGTAAAACAAAACTGTCTTTTTTTTAAATTTTAGTAAGAAGTCTGTGATTTATCTAAGTACTGCTAATTCCCTACCATGTACTTGGAGGATAAAGACAGTGGAAAGGGGCACTGGAGACTGAAGCTGGGCATAGGAAGCGAGTGCAATTTGTGGCTATATCCCAAAAAACTGGACTTGAAGACTAACGTTTAAGGCAGTAGTAATGGTTGTGTGGTAGAAGTGTGGGTGCGACTAACCTCCTTTGACTAACTTGGAGAGGGAAGGAGAAGAAGCCTTGTGACTCAGTGAAGGAGTTGAGCTACGTTCAAATGCTGCAAGGTGTTACCAAGTGTTGGGAGTCTGCTCTCAAGCTCATGTCACAGAGGATGGACGAGGGCAGATAGGCGTGTGTGAGGGAGGAACTTGTCACTGCCTTGTGCCTGATTTACAAGAAATCCATGTACAGTATTTTCATCCTTAGAGATGATCAGATAATAGTTTGTTATGGTGCACTTACTCTACTGGGTTTCCTTCTCCATGCCAAATGTAAGGATTGATTCCAGAACTGCTATACAAAACATCTACTATCAGAAATTGTATGTACTGTGAAATAGAATCTCTTCTGAGAGGTCATCTGGAACGCTCTGCTTTCTTCATTCCAAGTTTTTGATCAAAACTCGTGGTTTCCTGATGTTTTGATTTCTGTATGCTCCTTCAGCTCCCATCTAGGGAAAGCAGCCCTTCCATTCCTCGTCCTTTCGGCTGAAAATTGAAGGCAGTCTATATCTTCTGTTTTTCCTTCTTGTTAAAAACTCAACGCAGTGCTTCCTCTGTATCTGTCTTTCAGATGGGATGGCACCATGGTTCGATGTTTGCATGAGCATTCATCATCCCTCAGTTTGCAGAAGCAATTGGAAGCAAATGATCCAGGTTGCTGCAATTTCTCATATTTTGTGTCCTTTCCAGTTGTGCAGCTGGAGCTCCTTCCCTGAGCTGCACTGACACACGGTGAGGCAGCACACCTCATGCAGCAGCCCCGTTAATTGTTGGCTGTGCTGCCTTTTGCCCAGCGTAGTTTGAGCAGGGTTGCTCCCTCAGGTTTTGTTCCAGGACAAATGCACCGTAGGTACTTGAGAGAGGAAAGCATTTTCTCCTAAATTACTTTAGCAAATGGAAGCTTTTTTTTTTTTTTTTTACTCAGGCTGAAGACTTTGTCTTGGCTGCAAGCCTGGGAGATTTAAACATTTGCTGTTCCTTTTATTGTTCAGACCTGTGCTGCATATTTTAAGGGAGCAAGCAGTCTGTCAAGTTATTAGAAATCATTACTTTGCTATGGAGTTATTGAATGGATGTGCAAACAGGTGTTTGTCAGGTTTTGCCTTCTGGACTGAATATTTTTGATGTTTCAGGAACTTTTATGTGCAGTCAACCATGGCACTTTGTACAGGAGAACGCTTGATTCAGATTATCCGAGCAATCAGGGAGCAGAGATGTGGCTCTGTGATTCATAATTGAAATTTAGCCTTTAGATTAACTTCATTAGTATGCTGTTGAACAAGGACCGGGTGTTAATAAATGAAAAATCCTTCTGGGTTTCAGCACTGAGTGCCACTGCAGGTCTTTGCAGTCCATTATGAATATTTTATTTTTGCTGTGACAGCATTATTTTAGATTTGAGCATGTTCGTTTTGGTTTTATTTGTCAGAATTGTACGAATGTTTCTGTGAGAGATGGAGAAAGGTTTTGGTCTCAGATAAGGTGAAAAACCAAGTTCTTCTGGGAGAGCTGTGTTTGTGAGCCATTCTGAGATCTGGAAAAGGAATTCTAGAGAACAACCTGAAGTTTCCCTTCCAAATGACATTTCTTCAAGTCACTTCTGAAGAAATAGAAAGTTAACAATCATCTCCACTCATTAGATGATGGGCATGTAAACGTTTGTAAAAATGGACTTGTTTATTCTATTGAGATTAAAAATATTCATTTATTGCTTCTATGTTTGTTTGCTTTGTAAATTTTTGGACTTGATTCTCGTTATTCTTTTTGGATCTGGATTTGCAGTTCAGCAAAGCCTCAGTGGCACTTGACTGCATTTGAATGTGCTGGGACTTCAGGTAGCTGCTTCAAGCTCACTCCATTCCTGGCACCTAATGCTGTCTATCACGTATCTGAGTGCTGCTGCAGATGAGAATTCAGACTTCTGTAGTGGAAGTGTTTTGGGTGGGGAAAAAAAAAAAAAAGGTGAAAGTGGTTGAACTTCCGGCACTTGTGCCATACCTGTTAGGAAGCTGTTATTGTTTCTACTTCTTAAGCTGTTTTCATATTTTTGTGTCATGTTTTTGTATGCCCTGTGTGGCTTTATGGAAGATTTGGATGGATTCTCATCTGTCATACAGCAATACTAAGAAAATATATTCAAGGAAAAAATACTGAGTTACCGGAATGGAAAAGAAGATAATAGGGATTCTTGGTTCCTTTCCATCCTCGGAGATGCTCTTGATCTCCCTAAAGCTGGTATCAGAATGTTTTGAGTTATCTGTACACATGCTCTTCAGTGAAGAGTCGTACACTTGATGTAATTCTGTGTATTTTGAGGTGGCACAGCATCTGCTTCTGCAGGAAAGGATTAGAATTCAGCTTTTTTCTCATTGCAGCCTTGAGAGAGGCTGAACAACAAGCAGGTTGGTGTCGAGTTGTTAAAGGTTGGCAGAAGGTTTGAACTCACAGAAGTCTTGTGTTGCCTTAGAGGAGTTCAGCTCCAGGGAGCTTCGTGGCTTGTGGCAACTGAGCAGCTTTGTTCTGTGACAGACACGCTGCTGATGTCTGAGAGTTTGCAAAGGAAATCTGAAGAGAAAAGCAGAAAGGGTTTGTTACGATGCAAGTGTTTGGTTCAAGTCCTTAAGTAATTGTGAAAAGTGTAGACTGTGATCTCTTGGCATATTTGAATGGAAATACGTATTTTTCTATTATGCTTTTCCGTGAAGGTTTGCAGTATGGAAGGAGGGAGCTTAAAAATACTGGAAGTTATGCCTGAGAAAAATCAGTTTGTAGGAGGCAGTTCAAGATGGATGGAGTTACGTAATTTCCATAATTTCTTTCTGGTTCTAATTAGATGTAATGCACATCACAGAATTCCCTACCACTCAAAAGGAGCTGCTGTCAGGAAAACTGGAATTAAGCTTCAGGGATTGGCTTTGGGGTGCAGGGGGAACTTGACAAGGAAGTCATTGCTAGATCCAGGTTCTCACAGCCACTTCATGGAGGAAGTGAGATGTTTGACTTCCAGATCCAGACAACAATATCTAGAAAGACTGCAGACAAAATAAAAATCATTTTTAGCCTTTATTTCTTTTTTTTCCTTCAAAATTTGGAATATTTGCTATGCTTTTGAGCCAGCACCCACAGCATAAAGTTCTGCATTTAGTTTTAGAAAGGATAGTCTAATCTGTAAAAGTTTGGAATTTTCTGAGACAACTGTGCATAGCGAGGAGAGAGGAATGGAAGGAAATTATTCAGCTATAGAGTTCAGGCAGCGTGTGGCTGCAGTCTGATTGCACAAAATTTGAACAGGCTGCCTGCTTGCAGACCAACAGGTAACCTGGGTTCCCTGGAACTTAAAGTCACGCTCTGTAGATGCTGATGGAGCACCTTGAGAAGGCACTCGAGTAAAGGAAGATGATAGCTTTGCCTCACCTAGGACGGTTTCCAGTAGGAAGATAATATGAGAGAGGTGCAAAAATATCTTGAAGAGTTTTGGGAAAAAGAAAGTCCTGTTTGATTTTCAGGAAACCACTGTTGATGCTGTTCTCCAGCAAGATGCGGGATACATGTAATAAATGCTCTGGGGATGCTCAGGAATCAAATGTGTTCTCCCACGTTTTGTTTTGTGTAATAGAGAACCAGAATTTTTCAGCTCATCCTGTAGCAACCCCAAACCTTGGCAGCTGCAGCTGGGGAACATGTCCAGCCTTTGCACGCCCTAACAGACCTGCAGCCAAGCCAGGGCCCGTGATGCCAGGCTGCAGCTGCCCTTGCTCAACAGATTTGCCACACTTCTGAAAGAGAAATACTTGTCGTTATCCAGGGAACTCAAGATCATGCTTACCTCAGAAGTTACTGCGAAATGCAAGTAGTCATTTATTCATAAAATTCAAAATATGCAGATGTGAGTAAAGGCTTTCATTTCTTCATGTATGTTTACAAAGATTCAGATGGAAAGATTTCTCTCCCTCTTTTTCTACCTGATGTTCTAGAGCGATTCTGAACATAGTGGTGGTGAAGTGTTCCCTCTTCTTGCGTTCCTGGTGCTTCCTGCAGCATTAATTGGGAAGTTCTCATATGCTGGTGGTTATGGTCGGCCTCTCCTTCGAGGTCCACATGGACAGGTTAACCTTTTAATGAAAATCTAGCTTATTATCCAGAGGTTAGTGTGACCATGTGACCATCTACCTTTCTTAAAACAAGCATTACTTTATTTCTTTGGAAATCCAAATGCATATCATTTTCTGCATTTAATTGACTGCTTAATTCTTCCATGCTTCAGTGAAGGCCAAACCCCTCTTCTTCTATCTCTTTGATAGCTCACTGACTAAACCAGTGCAGATGTCTCCTCTGCTAAGTCCTGGTTCACGCTCCATAGTAATGAGGCTACTAGAGAAAAGGTAGTTACATGTATGGAAAATGTACATTTTGTGTTAAAGCTTTTTGGCTGAGACTGCAACATCTGAACAGTTGTCTGACTTGGAGTGGTTGAGCTCAACCATAAATCTTCTAGGAACATTATAATGTACAGATATCATTATTCAAGCTGCAGATGATAGTAGAGCTTAGTTTTTGTGAGATGAATGTGTAGGAAGTAAAACCATGAATGATGATGTCTTGATGCTTGAGCTAAAGACTCCTCCGTGCTTTCTGGTTCTCTGTGCCCTCCTCACCCTCATGACCTCTTGGTAGGATCACAACCAAAAGTGGAAATACCAAAGAGCAAAACACTGAAACTGTCTGAAATCATTGAGAGTCTTCTTGTTGATTTAGGTGTGAACAAGAAAGCTAATGGGTTTGTGTTTAGCTTAAAGTAAATTTCCTGCTATGGAGGCCCTGTCTGGAAATAAACTATTTCGGATACCTTCCTGTTTCTTTAGTGACATAATACTGTAAAGTCTGGAAATCAATATTACTTTGAAGGAATTTTAGGAAAAACGACGAACCTTGAATAGAATCTGTTTCTGGCTTTCAATATTGTTGTTTTGGTAATCCAGATTTTGATTTTTTTTTTTTTCTTCTTTAGTAGTTCATAGAATCACAGCCTTGGCTTACTTGTGAAAAACTTCTGGTTGGTTGTTTCTATTGAAAGAAAGCTTAATCTTTGGATTCACCGATCCTCTCTTCTAGTCAGAGCTGCCACTTACTTCAAGTCAGTTCCGGCATGCTATAAATCAGAGCCTTCTGAGTGGTCAATCAGTGAGTGATTGCATTCTGCAGCACTGGAAGGCAATCTTTCCTGGTTTAAAATTGAAGTAAAGTGATCTGAAAGGACTGAGCACAGCGCTCGGAGCTTGTGAACTCTGCAGCCAACATTTCTGTCATGGGTTGCAGTGGGAGCCTGGGCATGTAGTTGTATATTTATGGTGTAGAAATATAATTTCTGCTTGAGTCTCTGTCTTTTTTTTCCCTTCTTTTTCCTCCTTACCCTCTCCCCCTCTTCTCTCCCCTTTTTTTCTTTTACCATGTTAAAGTTGAGCTCTTTTGTGAATATACTCCAGTATGAAAGTTGCATGTTATTCGACTTCCTGCTACCTGGCAGTACTCAGAGGCAGAAAATCAAGCTCCTTGGTGCTTCTCTCAGATGGAGTTATCAATGCCAATGAAGGTCTAAAAAAAAAAAAAAAAAAAAAAAAAAAATAGTAAAGAAAGTTTGCATTTTCAAAAGCCTTTGACACCTCTGCAGAGAAATTGGAAATAAGTCCAAATGGACCTTTAAGATCTCTTCAAAAGTTTAATAGAATATTGATTTTTCTTTTAAAGTTATAGAAAGCCTTCATGCTGTGCCATGTCTTGTTTCTGCCATTGCCCATAATATGGAAACACTCAAATCCTTTGTGGCTCTGAGTAGCAAATAACAAGCGCATCGTGATGGAACCAGCACTGACCTGTGTTAGTAGTAAAAAGCACTGGGAGATGATGAAGTCCTCTGTGCCTCAGGCTCTGGAAGAGGTGGCATTGCTCTCACATGGAATTCCTGGATCTCAAAGGTAGCGCGTATATTTTGTGTAACCTTTCAGTAATTTCAGCACATGAGAAAGCATTTGAGTGTGATCATACAAAGCATTTTAGCTTATTAAGAAAAAAATACTTTTAAAACATCCACTTTTAAAGTGGGACAAATTACCTAATTACATATAATGGAACAAGTTTTGAGACTTTTGCAATTGTTTCAGAATTAAATATGCTTTAAAAATAACAAGAGATGAAATCCTTTTCCCTGCGGTAGATGAAACAACGAGGATAACTGATAGCAAATCAAAGGGAAGCAGGGATGGTCTTTCATCCCTTTGCCCAGTCGCCGTCTGTGGCTCTTTGGCTGTGGTGTTCTGCTCACTTTGAAATCACCTCAGTTAGGATGGTGTGAAGCTATTGTTGCTATGAGGGAAATGTTTTTGCATGAGAAAAGTGTTTTGTCTGAGAAGGCTTGAAAGATCTTTCTTCAGTAGCAGTTCCAGTTTCAAAAATACAGCCAGCGTCATAGCGTGGGCAAGTAAGGAAATGAAAGAAGTACGTTTGCTGGCTGCATGCTGTATTTTTTTTTTCTTCTTTATTTCTTATCAGAATGACTCTGAAATTCTGTTGGGTTGAAATAACAACCAGGAAATATTTCTGTTTTTCTAATCAGAAAAAAAAAGCAAAATATTCTGTCTGATCTGTAGAATGCACTTGCAGCAATTCCAGCCCAGGGATTCTCTGGGTAGTGAGCAGATCAGGATCCTGAGGCTGCTCTCAGTGTTCAGCAGTGCCTGTCTTATGTCTCTGTATGGTTTATTTGCTGAAAATAATTGTTAGAACACCCAAAACAAAGCACTGCCAGCCCTGGATTCTGTCAGTCAGTGAAGGAGGGGCTCAGGTTATTCTGGAGCTGACACAGCACTCACAGCCACACCTGGGCTGCTGCAGACAGGTGTACTTGGGGTTGGCACAGGCTGCAGCAGCTGAAGGTTTGTCCCAAAACTTTGTTTCTCTGCATGTCTGCCTGCTCTAAATGTATGCATGTATGTTTATGCCAGTATGTTTGAGCAGTTATTTCATTAAAACTTAAATATTTGAAGAAGCTAAATCAAATGAGCTGTGATAACATTGTGTATGGCTGAATTTGCATATTTTGTTTAATAGATGCAAATTTGTTATTGTGTTCAGTTTAATTTGCCATCGTTTACTCTGCTTTATTATTGTTTTGAGTACAGAGAGTTTAAAGCAAGACTGGGCTTCCTGCAAAGCTGAAGAACTGGTGTATGTCTTCTTGCATGTTGAGTCTGATCTTGTAAGTTCTTACTCTTTCCCAGGGCTTTACTGCTGTTATGCAGGAGCCAGCTGGCTGCTTCCAGCTCTTGGCTCCCCTCTACCTCCTCCTTTCTGGGTGCTGCTCAGTACAACTCAGTTTGACCACCACAGTGTTGAAAGAGCATCAGACAGGGATGAGAATGAACTGAAGCCAGCACCTGTAAAACAGCAAGTTAATAATATATTTATAAGGATACTATATATAGGTACTTTGATAGTAATATATAGTATTAAATAATGTATAATGTATTTACAGGAAAGAAGTTTCAGCTCTGCAGAAGCAATTGCATGTACAACTAGTTGGCAGCAAGAGAGTGGCATCCTACATTGTAGATATATAGGTAACATTAGTCTGTATAAAACCAAGTGGAAGATTGGTGTAAATGTCCAGAATGGAATATATACCATCTGAACACTTAATGTGCTTTTGAAGTAGGTTATAAAATCATTAAAAGGAATCTCTGGAGTATTTAGGAGAATGTAAGAGCCTGTGTGACTTTGAACTTGGGAGTCTGAGCACTTTGGTATGAGATGTGTTTGTAAGGGAGATGCAGTGTGTTGGTGAGGTGCTCCTGGAATACTGGAAACATCTCTGCTAAGCGTTGGGCATATTTGTTTGGCCTTTCCTTCCTTTAGTAGAAAGAGCAGTGGTTGTATGTTAAGAGCAGTAAAGGACTCTGGAGACTAAATAATATTTCTGATGATATAGACTCACCAGTGTAGAAGATTGGGCTTCAAATCTGCTAAAGCAGGTGGTCACAGTCAGAAGCCAGAAATCCCTGTGTAAATGTTAACACTTATTAAAATCAGAGTTTTTCTTTTTGTAGTTTCAGCACGTTAAGGGGAGAAGGGGGAAGAAAAGGTTAATCAAATACCAGAATAAATAATATGTTGGTGTATAAGGCAATCATTCCTGTTCCTATTTTTACTCAAAGCTACTAAGCTAAAATTCTGAGTAAGTTTTCTAGCTCATATGTGTAACACCGGTGCTTTGTTTATGAAGCAGCAGCAGAGGTCAGACAGAGTGCTTTGACTCAGGAATTTGTCTCACACATGTGCCCATTTAGGGCAACAGTTGATGTGCTAGTATTTACTCAAAGATGCATCATTCTCAGGTCAGACTTAAGCTGTTTGCTTTAACAGAAAACTATTTCAAGGTTTTTTCTCATTTGAAATAGCATAGTAGGGAAAGAGGAATACATATAAAGTAGCCAGGAGGAGCAGCTGGGTAAAAGGAAGCTGGGGCTCAGCAGTCATGTCCTGTGTATCCAAAGGCTGTGGGGCTGATCCCCTTGATGCTGTGAGACCTGCAGGAGAGGATGTGGGGGCTCATCCCTCACCTGGAACTCTGGGGGGAGGTGCAACCACTGTTAGTTCTTCTGGCCACAAGGTGCTGCTGCTATACCTGTTCTGCCTGTGCACTCCCAATGGTTGGTGCCAAGGAGAAGCAACCACAGTTGCTGGTGAGGACCTAGAGTTACTTCTAGCTTTCCCTTATCAAAGCCCTTATTGCTGTGTCTCAGCTCCAGCCCAGTAACCTCCAAGAGGAAGCCATGACTCAAAACAACCTGATGTTGAGGGTAGTGCCTCGCCTGGTGATGATGATGGATTCACTAATGTTATTTGACATATCTTTATGTTGAAATGTCTGCCTCGATGTTGTGAAGGTTGAGTTCAGAGAAGGTAATCAGTACTTGATCTGAAAAGGTGTTTTCAAAGTTCTTGGTAACTGTTTGGTGGTTCAGCTTGCAGTCGTGTTCTGGCTGTAATTCCAGTTCTAATTACTGCATGCTGGTGGAAACGTCACATGAATATGTGGAAAAGCGAGCAAAAACTCCAAGAGTGAGCAGATTGGGAGTTTGGGAGTTTTGGTCAGTGCTGTGGAATTGCCAGGTGACAGCCTGAACCATTGATTGAGCATCAGGTGAAAGGGCTTAATGAGGGAGCTCAGGTGCAAACAATGCAGCTGAGTGACCAGAAGGGCTGGAATCCACCCCTTCTCACCCTTATTTAAGGGTTAGCAGCTGGGGGAGCAGCATGTTTCTAGTCTGCACTCTTTTGGAACTGTTCCTGGTCGTTGGAAAGGGTGAGACAGTTTTCCTTCTTTATTACCTGCTATTGCTCTCTAGTGCCTGTATCCTGTTTGTGGCCACTGCCATCACCTTCTTTTGCCAGACAGTAAGCTAGAAGACCTCAGATTTATCAAATTACATGTCTAAGTTTTTTTTTTTTTCCACTTAGGCTTATTCAAATTATTGAAATATATGTGGGAAGATGGATATCTTATTTGCAGATGACTTATACAACTAATTTGGAATTTTTTCCCCCTCTGTGTGTGTGGTTATTGTTGCAGAATTAAGGGCACACTGCCTCTAGCAATATTCTTGAAACTTATTTTTCTGAAGGTTTGGTGTACTCATCCTCAGAACTCAAGGAGGTGGAGCAGCCCTGGCATGGCTTTGTGTTCTTTAATTCAGGGTGGAAATACAGTGGATTCCTGGCTGCTTGCTTTAGTTACGCAGTCACTGTTTTTGAAGGTTGCTTGCCCATTAGAAGGGAGTTCCAACACTTATTAGGAAAAATTTCTTCTTTGAAGAACGATGATCTTAGAGGCATTTTCCACCCTTTATGGTTCTATGTGTGGTGGAGCTGGAATTTGTTGCCTCTTAGTACTGAACATCTTGGAATGCAGGTGGGTGATGGCTGTAATTACATTCAGTAACATACTGATTATGATAGTGATGATTCTAAGTGACTTCAGATTGATTAGAGATGGACTCTAAAAACTTGAGCTGAATATTTCTTGGGGTTCCGGATGCAGAGAGGAACTCTGATTTCAAGTCTCACCTTCAAATGGTTGAAGTTTTCTGCCTCTAGAAAGGAGACGGAACCTGATTAGAAATCACTTTGTCTGCATAGGCACTGTGATGTGCAGGGGGAATGGAGAGCAAATTCTGCTTCCTTATTTCTGCAGGGACCTGAAGGTTTGGCTTTTCTCACCTGGCCTTGTAGAATGGTGGACTCCAATTTTCCAAAGTGGTGTTATTGGTGGCAAGAGTCTTAAAATGGTGATATGACCAAGTTTATGTGAAGATTCAGATATTAAATACGTATTTGGATTACTTTAAATAGCACCTTTGATTACAGATACGCTGTTAGAAGATGAAGTTGCATCTTCAACATCGTATTTATTCCTGGATAGTTAAGTGTGTTTCCCTTAAGTAATGATAAAAATAATTTGTCCTTTTCTTGGGTATAGAAATTGGACAGTAATGTGCAGCAGTCGTTCATTAGATGTTAATTCCTTATAATATTGTCAACAACAAACTTCTAACAGCTGTAAGTACATCTAGAACTGTGCCTATCTGCAGATATAGTGGGAAAGGTTGTTTTCAATTTCAAGAAAAGTGCTAAAGAATGCTATTTGTCCATAATTAAATATTGAGGATTTCTGTATTAAATATTTAATTGACCAGCTGTACTGCAGTCAAGTAGTGGGGAAATGGTAGAGCTCTGTGTTTGCACTTAACAGCTATTTCTGGGGCAACCAAATGACCTGTTCCTAAATAATTGGAAGGAAGGAGATGCCCTGAAGGAAAATCTGTTACCCCAGTGTTGGGCCTAAGGAATGGCACGTGGTCATCATGTGGCTGCACCGTGCATCGTGTGGCTCTTCTGAGCTGCAGACCTGCCTCTGACTTCTGGCTCTTGGAAGCAGAAGTCCTGGAAGCTTGGAAAGGCTGTGAGGCACATGCAGGGAGGTAGGAAACTGCCTGAAATGCTTTTGTTATGCAGGATGTCTCTGCCAAAATTGGCATTAAAACAATGCAAATTGAAAAAGATTGGGGTAGATAGAATTTTTTGTCAATTTTACAGACTTCTGTGAATCAGATAATTGCTAAGAGAAAGAAGAGTTGCTCTTTGTCAATGCGTGAAATGGTCTTTGTGCTTTGAAGATCAAATGGAAAGAGAAAAGAGAGGCAGCAGATACGGAGATACTGCAGTATCTGTGGAGGTGTTATGGGTCCATAATGCATCAGAAAAAGAAGAAAATATGCTTGTGGTCTGAGACAGCACTGCGTTAGTAGCTGGCCTAAGACCCAGGGTTTGCATTGGCATTATCTTACTTAAACATCTCAGTCATGGAAACCTACCCTTCACAGCAGAAATTTGTCTGTGAACTCCAGTGGTTGTTTTGAAGATGCACTGAGAAACGTGTGTTGGGAACTCCTGCACAGTGTGTTCTTGCGGTTGTTGCATCTTGCAGGGTGATGTGGTTCTGCTCTGTTTCTTCAGCCACAAAGAAGTAATGCAGAAGGGGAGATCAGCCACAGGTCTCAAGATGAATGATGGTTTGGTATCACTTGACCTGAACGCATACACTGACCAATGTTATTTTGACCTGAAAATTGAGAGGAGATTTAAACCACAAATGAGAGAAGTCCTGGAATGTATTTGATGTCCTTGTACCCTCTGCTACATCCAGAGAATGTATGCAGTTTGAATCTATGGATTTTGGTGTGTTTTGTTCTGTTAAAGGTAGGTCGTGCTAATGCTGCATCTGACTCACTTGTGCATCTGGGAAAATGAGATTATTGGATATGAGGAAAGGAAAGCAAGTGCTTCTCAATCAAAGCGAGCTGAGGATTTTGGCTTCTTCTCTAGCACGTGGGGTTGTTCACTTCCTAGAATCAGTGGGGTATTGGCCTGAGCAGAGGAGGCTCTGCCATCTGCTCTGTGTTTCAGTCCTGCTGCCCGCAGAGCACAGACCCACCAGAGCTGCTTGTGGGCAGCGCGGGCTGTCGTGTATGGGATGCAGAGGAAAGGAACTCTTTGATGTAGACACTGTTGAAATGTACTGCGTTCCATCTCGTGTGGGAGCTGAGGCAAAGTGGGAAAGGTTACCGCAGAGTTGGTTTTGTTTTCATAACTGGTGGGGAAAGGTCGCTTTGAAGGCATTTTGTATTGCAAACTGGGTTGCAGTTCTTCCTCTGAATTTACAGTAGCTGTGCTGTATATCCTTCCTGCAGCTCTCCAAATTACATAAATACATCCAGAGGGACAGAAACTGTTGTATTGAATGCCAAAAGCTCTTATATAATATTTTTAAATGCTTGTGGTGAAATTTTGGATAATTCAGCAGTCAGGAGCTGGCAGGATGAATGCAGGGTTTGGCTTATGGTGAGGAATACTGGGCTCCACATCAGCTCTTCTTGGCTTCGTTCAGATCTGGGACCTAGATTAAAACTCTCTAGGATTCAGTCCTTTGCACATGGAGCTGCATTGAGGTGCATCTTTCACACTTTTGAT
This sequence comes from Phasianus colchicus, assembly GCF_987193195.1. Lineage (NCBI taxonomy): Eukaryota > Metazoa > Chordata > Aves > Galliformes > Phasianidae > Phasianus > Phasianus colchicus. The sequence goes on along the minus strand of NC_143442.1, from coordinate 6,018,434 downwards.
GTAAAATGTATGTGGGAAAGATAACCTTCGTAATCAGGGAGAACATTAAAATTGCTGGATTAAATAAACCATTGCAGTTGGGTTTAATGACAGTGGTGGATGAGCTCTGCAGCTCCCCTGTGCATAGGACAAGACTGTTCATAATTGGGAGAGCTGCTTTAGTTTGGCTGAAGTGTGGTCTGTTATAAAGGAAGCTTTATAAGCAACTTTAACTGTATTATGCAATGGAATGAGGCTCTTACAGAATTACCTACATTTTCATTAATAATACACAATTCCTGGCTTTTCTGTTCCTTGAGGTGATTAACCAAAGACTTTTGTTAGAGATTTCTCATCTCTGTTTTTGAGGGGTGCACTGGGATATCTCCCTGTTGGTGGAGGCAGTGCAGGGGTAAACTCTTATTGCTGATCTGCCTTGTTCTCAGGAGAGGGGAGCATTGATCTCTCATCATTTGAATATAGATCCAGGGCTGGGGTTGCTGGGATTTTCTGGCTTTTAGATTTGTTTGAAACAACAGCAAAAGTTAGATGACAAAACCTGGGCTGAAGTGCTGGTGATGTCCATCTCCAAAGGAATTTTTTTTGGGTGTGGGTTAGTGTCATTACTTTAACAACGGCTGCAAATTGCTAAAACTAATGTGTGTGCTAAGCTATCCAAGAAGGGTCTTCTGTAAGCCACGTGTGATGTGTTGTGGGCTGTTTCTGCTGTTCTTGGCTTATCTGCAGTGAGGGCTCCTGCTTCAATGTAAACACTTCTGCCCTGGGGCTGAGATCTGTCAGTGCAGACTGTATAGATGCACTCATGGTTGCTTCCATCCAGAGCAGAGCTGTGCTCCAACCACTGCACCAAAGACAACATTCAAAAATGTCATATTTTTGGAATACGTTTTTTTGTAGAATTGTTCCTATGCTGCTTTATAATTTTCTTTGCAAGCAGTATGGAGAAAATCAGATGGGTGAGTGATAACTTCAGCTGAAGATGTTGAACAGGGCAATTGCTGCTGACAGCAGAACAAAGCAATCAGAAGTGTACCCAAAGCTTTCACATTCCAATGCAACTTATACATTTAAATAGACAAAAAAAAGCGCCATGTAATCAGAGGGATTTAAAGGAATAATATTTCTTGCAACTACTGCTTATTCAGGTGTTGCTCAATACATAATCAGTTGGCACATTGTTTTCTCCATTGCCATGTGCTTATTACATTGTGCAGTCAGCTTTGACTTAAAAGATAAGTGAGTTAAATCTGATGTTAAGCCTTCCTGATGTTTTGCTAAATAGAATGCTCGATCCAGGGTCATAAAGGCAGAAAGTTAAGTTCAACGTGGTTGTGGGACTTGAAATAACGTGTGGGTTTGAGTGTGAGTTACAGCCAGTTGTGCCTTTGTGCTCATTTGTAAAAGAGAAAAGAACTTTAAAGCAGGGGAAAAAAATCCTGATCTGGTGTTGTTTTTTTTTTATATATATAAATTGAAGTTTATACTTGAACACTGACATTCCTAAAGCATTTCTGCTAGGCTTGGAGCCAGCCCTGTTGCTTGTGTTTGTGGGCAAACCTGTCCTCACTGTCCTTAGTTACTCACTACATTTGGATTTGATGGCTGTGATACAAAAGGCAGAGAACAGGGAGGGTTAATTAACTCACCTCCTTGCCTTGCTGCTTGTTCTGAGGTGTTTGGGGGCAGGTGGTTTTTCATCTTGTGTCTCTGCTGGCGGTGCCTGAGGTGCAGTTTGCAGCTGGGAAGCTTCTCCAGAGCATCCAGATGGATGGATCTGCTGCTGCTGTGTCTCCAGAAAAACAGAGTTCAGGATGCTCTCTGGATTTCCCTCTCAAGATACTTTTATGAGACGCTCAGCAGAGAATTAGGTGTTTATGCATGGGTGAGGAGAAGTGTAATGAAGAGGAAAACGACGGTCTTTACTCATTTTAGGCTTTCTAGTGCTTTTCAGATAAATCCGAAGATAAGTTGTAATACAAAGTGTGCACCTATTCTTATGCACTTTTCAGCACTTTGATGTAGGACTTAGACACAAATAAACCCTCCCCAAACCAAGCCCAGAAGCAAGCTTTGAAGAATGATAATGGGAAAACCTTAGAAAGCTGCGTATGTGAGGCCTTACAAAGAGAACTTTTTGAAAAATGTGGGACTCCAGGGCTACGATGCTATGAAGTGAGGCACTGCTTTAATATTAATTGTTAAGATATTGAGAAATGGAGAGAAATTTGACCAAAAAGCAGGGACTTGACAATCTTTAAAAATAAAGAAATATATGTTGGACAAATGTCAGCAGCTGAGGGCAGGACTGAAGATACTGTTATCTCGATTGTGCACCCTGTGTGCACGTAGTTTGCTTCCCTGACCAGAGACAGTGCCTAGGCACGTGTTCTGTAGCACTATATTCATAATTTATGCTAGGGAACTTGAAATATTCTCATTTGTCTTCCTCTGTTACTGGAGCAGATTTGGCTGGCAACAAAGGAGCTGTAAGCAGTGAGAGGTTCTGTTGTTCCAGCTTTCATTTTTCTTCTGTGTAGAGCAGTGAGCTGTTAAGACAAACTTGCAGGCTGTTGGGATATGATGAGGGCACACAACTGGCCTGATGCTGAGGATGCTTGCTGGACTCCCAGTGGTCTGCTTGGGGGAGTACCAGGAGCAGATGATACAGATGCAGAGAAAGATGGTGTCAAACAGCTGATCTCCTCTTTTCAAGTGGGCTGCAAAGGAGCTGAGGGCAGTCTGAAGCCATCAGGCAGTTTGGCAGCAGTGCTGTGTTATTCAGTGGGGGTTAATTTCTCCTTCTCAGTAGTGTGGTGATTGCCCTGTGCCATTTCTGTAGGTGAAGGCAGTGAGTTGTGGGCTACACTGTGAAGTGGTGAATCATGAGCCTGGAAAGAAAATGCAACTCTGAAACTTTTCTGAATGGAATCCGTGGAATGTTTTGGCAACTATAAATGTGGAAACCAGCAATGTTTGTGTTGGGCACGTTGTGTGGCTTCTCACCTTGTTTATGCGAGAGTAAATCTGAATGAGCTCTGATGTAAATTTGATTAAAAGTCACCCTTGGGGCCTAATTAGGCAGTGATATAATTAGTGGAATAGGTCAAATAGCAGTAGATTTCTCGGGTGTGAATAGATGTTAGTCTGCTCATGTTTTCATAGATAAATGAATTGTAATTGCACTCACTGCTCACTGTCAGGGCAGTTGCTTGGAGCCCAGGACCAGGAGCCTGCTCAGCATCTGGTGGCTGTGCTCTCATCAGCATTGCACAGCCCCTTCTGCAGGCTGCAGTTCTGTGTGGTGCTGGTCACCTCCAACCCTCAGTGCTGAGCATCATCAGTAGATTTGCAAGTGACACTAAGTTAGGAGGAAGACCCTGCAGAGAGATCTGGGTAGGGTGGATCAATGGACAGAGACCAGTTGTGCCAGCTTCAAGTAGACGTGATATCTTGTTGGACTTGTGGAAGACCACTAACATCACCAGCCTTAATGATTCTGTGACTTACTCTGCCTTTAAGCCAAAAGCACATAGAAATGCATATTTTTGTTTTGTTGATCAAATGTTTTATTGACAGGCTTCAGGCTCCCAGCTGTACCAAATGCGGTCATTTTCCTACTGATAAAATGTTGTACCTGCTCAATAGGTTACTGCATTTGTGAAGCCTAATGCGCTGTCTCCTGTCTTGCTCCAGATAGCTGAAGGTGGCTGTGGGAAGTTTTAATATGTTGTTCCTTCTGCAGAAACATCCATCAGGGAAACAGAAATGGGAAAGGCGATAAGATCAGCACCAGCCCCATTTCATATGCAGTGCTGCAGACACAGGCTACACCCTTGGCAAAGCACCTCATTAACTTGCCACGTACTTGGTGGTGGGCACACAGACCTGGCAAACATATAATTACTGTGCTAACGGGGGGAGCTGCCACTTGCTAGAGTGCTGCCAAGATATGTATGTATCTAGCTCGGCTGCTTTTATATTCTGCTAAATATTAAAGGTTGTTTCTTTATAACTAAAGGCTCTGTTGAAGTAATAGGGAACTTGCATTTTATTTTCTGTTTGATTGAATCCTGAATTCAGTGCTGAAAGCAAGAGAGAAATTCATATTAAAAAACCTAACCCTTTCCATCAAGGAAATTTGATTATAACGAAAACCCAAATGTTTTCTCTTTCTATATCTATTTGACTGGCTTTTAATGTTAAAAAAAAAAATCAAAGTATTTTTGAAAAGTGATGTAAGAAGAAAGTCATGAACCTTTAAAAGTATTTTTATTCACTTTCACAATTTATGATTACTGGAAGGAAATGTGATTTGTGTGGTTTGAATTAGGGGATGAGATCCTATGGTTACCAATGTTCTGAAGAATTTGCAGCTGGTGGGTTCCTTGTTCTGCTGAAGACCACAGTGAGACCTATCCACAAGGTAGCAGTGTTTCTTCTTGGGCCAGGTGATGTGATTTGTTTGCTGGGACTTGAGGCCTCTGCCTGCAAGGCAGGGAAGGGGATTGTGAGCGGAGGTTTGGTCTTTGAAGGTGACTTCGTGTGTTCATCATTGTACAACCTTGGATGGTTTGTTTTCAAACAAAAAAAAGTCCATGCAATGGAGAAATAATATGATAGATGATCAAATCAGAGCAAAGCCTTATGATTAACTTTTGCAGGTTTACTTGCATTTAAGGTTCTTGCTTCGATTACCTGTTTTGGAGGTTTTTGTGATTTATCAGTTTCCTTTATTTTGATTAAGAGAGTAATTGAAGCAAATCCCTGCCATACAAGATACCAAGTTCAAATGTAGATCATATTTAAAAGGATTTATAATGAACTGTTCTAAAAATTTCTACTGGTTTTCTCTGGTGTATTCAAATGCATTTTTTAAAAGCTGCTGATGTAAAGCTCAGGTTATATATTGAGAACTTAAAGGGTCTTTTCAGTATAAATTTGGACCAATTCTATATGTGAGATAACATTGCAGATCTTTAGGAGGTGAAATGCCAAAATTGTGTCCCTCCATAACCTCTCATTCCTGTGGATGGCTCTGTAGGACAGGAGCCTTGTTCTTTAAAAACCTCCCAATGAGTAGGACACTGGTGCAGTGTTACCATGTGGTATTCACCCTTTCTTCACTTCCAAATATTGGGAGGTTGCACTTGAAGTTTTCTAGAAGTTCGTTGCTCAGAGAAGCTTGATGCTGTCTCTGTTTTAACAGAATGTGGTTTAACCCAAAAGGAATGGATGAACTCCTGTAGCTGGACTTCAGTACTGCTTTTGCCTTCTGCAGTCCATTGAATCTAGTTGGTACAGAGCATACACACCTGGTTCACTAGTTGTTATGCAGAACATCCTCTGCTCTCTTACTACACACTTCTGCACTAGTTCTAAAACTGATGTCTGTATTAACTATAAAGAAATCCTGTACTGCACTATGAGAAATCTGTTGAAATAGAGAACCATAAAGCTTGAAAAAGTTAATTATGTGAAAGTCTGTGTATGTGTGTAAGGTTACTCTTCCATGTCAGGGTTTGTGGCACTGTCAGTGCCTCATTGGGCTGTGTTAGGAGCTGGTAGCCCAGGCCCCCTTGGGAAGTCAATCAGGAAGAGTGTAGGAAATATCAAGTGAGGTATAATTCTTAGTACAAGGTACTTTCTAAGCTTGAATTTCTGTTCTAGCAAATCTGCATGTTACAAAATGCCACTGTGTAGGGTGGTTATTACAGTGCTGTACTGTAATGTAAATAAAGTGGTTTCTATTTTGTAACCACTAGAAAATGCTGTTTGGAGTAGAGCAAACAACGGACAGAAGTAAAGGGCAAAAGGTGAATGTTACACAGCCGTTTCTGAGCGGATACTCATCAACAGTCAGTCAGCTTATCTTATTCAGACAGCACAAATGTGGGTATCTACACTTCTACCTAATCAATTTTTATGTTATTTCTACAGAATTGTGCAGCGCTCTCCTGGCACTGATGAGTATGGGAAAGCCAGAGGAAGATGGGTGTAAAATACTTTGTGTACTGAAATGCCTATCAGAAAGTTTTGGGTTTTGGGTTCCTTGAGCTGCTATCAGATTAATTTTAAAACAGTTGTCTTTCATGAAGGAAAAACATTCACTTATGGCCTAAGAGGGGAGGAGAAATACAGCCTTCTTCCAGTCCCTCCTCGTTTTTATCCTGGAGTGGAGATGTCATGCATGGTTGGATATGTTGCTAAGGTACACTGAATTTTACGGTCCCTAACAGATACGTCTCTATGAGCTCAAGAAAGCAAAGGCTATTTTAGGGACCTAAGTAGACAAGAACTGCAGGTGACATCTCCCAGAAAGGTGCTGCCCAAGCCATGGCAGGGAAGGGAGCGGTGACTGCTAGAGCTGGACTCTGGGAGGCACATCTGCCAGAAATAGGAGAGCATGGAAGTACCAAGTTCCTGTTCTCAGTGGGGGTAGGTGTGGTCATTGAGAAGCTCAGAATGGTAAAAGGAGAGAATGTAAACACTTCATACTGTCTGAAATGTTCAGTGACACTGCAGAGGCTGTTGGTACTTTTGCAGATGTTAGATAATACAGGTGAGGTAATACTGAGAGCCCCTCAGTGACACTGGAGGTACTGATACCCTACAGCAAACTAGGTGTGAGAAGGCTGGGAAAGGTTTGCACCCGAGACAGCTTCATCAGACTGTGCTGTATGTAAACAGAGGAAAACGTGTCTGGTCTCTAGGCTGGCTGTGTGGCCAACATCGTAACATTCAGAAGTAAGCCAGGGCTTTAGAGATGAGCTTAAGGGCTTTGCAGAGAAGTGTGGGTTTGGACATGACATTGGCAGTCACCGTTATCTTTAATCCAATAAACTGATGAAAAAGGTGTGAAAATAAAATTAAAACAAACAAAGAAAAAGGTCCACTGAGAAAACTTCAGAATTAGATTCTGTTCAGTACTGTTACTTTACAGCATTGCAAGTGAAGAAGAGATTGTCAGCTGCTGGCATTTGTTTCAGCAGAAAGAACGTCTATGCTGTCTGATATTGATGCTGGAGTCTTTGGGGATTATAGATGTATAGAGAGACACAAGGCAAAACAGTGAGAGAATCAATATGATTTGGGGCTCCAGAAGTTGCTTCTGCCGTATGGAAATGATGCTGTATGTCTCTTGCAAGAAAGAGGTAACTTCAAGGTCACAGGAGATTGCTGCTCCATGCTGTGGAATAATAGGTGATAACACAGGTGGATTGCTGTAGCGCAGGTGATGAGTCTTGATGTTTCATAAGCTCTCCATGACTGTGGTAGCTTGAAATGAAAGATGTTATGGTTTCAGGACATAGCACAACCTAGACAAATGAATTTGTTTTCCAGTGGTACTGATACTGGGAGCAGACTTATGTCCATCTCAGCAGCCTAAGTCATTCTCAAGGACTAACTGAATACTGCCGTCCAACTCACATCGTAGTTTGGCTGTGTCAATTTGGGTGCTCTGCATTGCTTAGGGACAGGCAGGAGGGCAGGTGGATGACTCCTGAGGGCAGGGTGAGCCTGGCGGGGCTTCCTCAGGGCATCTGAAAGGTGTTAACAGAGGCTGAACGCAGAATAAATCGAGGCTTCTGCAAGAATATTAAGCACTGCATAAAAAGCTTCTGAATCCTTTTCCGGATTTGTCTTGTGATTCTTTGCTCCGTGCAGAAAATATATGGCCAGAAATGCTGATATCAAGTGAATCATCTGTGGTGTTATTATATTGTGGATAATGTTTTTGAGAAGCTAAAACAAGCAATACACTGGGAGTCTAGTAAAACATGTATCGTGAAAATGATACATGATTGCTGTTAAACTTTATAAATCTTTTATGGTGTAGTAAATGTGCTAAAACCAGCTAGGCTGGAAAAAGTATGCAAATTAGAAACAAAATGGAAATTGAGAAGGCTAACAGGGGAAGGAGAGATACCTGTGTTTGCAAGAGTACATGAGAAGAGGATGTTCCTTGCATTACATCTGCCTCTGTGTAATCCAGCTCTGAGAACTGAGGAGGCACAGCAGTCTGGGGCTTAGCAGCAGCAAGTTCAGGTGTGAGGACTTGGAGCCTTTCTGTAGGGGGAGGGATGGCAGTGGAGAATTCTTGGAAGCTGCTCCACTCCCTGTGTAGGCTGCTGTCTGCCTTGCCAGTACTCCCTGGTGGCCTGCTCTCTGCTCAGTATTGGTGCGTGGTGTGAAAGGGCTGCTTTGGTAATGTAGTACTATGGGACAAAAGTTCTGCCAATTCATCTTCATAGCTGGTAGTATGGAGGTGCTCTGAGAGGAATCAGCAGCTACAAGAAGAGTGAGATTTCAAATACGCTTTCATATTTCTCCTTTTCAATTTGGTCATGGCATCCATAACCTCTTATAGAGTCAACTTGATGTTTCTTTCCCTGTCTGAGGCTGGCAGTAGGGCAGTGATGGGCTGGTGCTGCAGCAGGGGATGTCTGTTTGGGAAGTGGTGTCCTTTTTCACAGAGAATCACAGCTTTCAACATGCTTAAGGGCTCTTGTGGAATAGAGCACCTTTTCTGTCAACCTGGGGGGATGGCTGAGGCTGAGGGATGCCTGCTCTGAACACCTACAGTGCCCCTTCAGTAACTGGTGGGAATATGGCCAGTAGCCTACATGTCAGGAGTAACTTTGGAAAGAGTTTCCGGTTTTTTCAGTTCATGTCACTAACCAAACTGGAGTGTTCAGTAGGCTTCAAGAGTTGTGAAGGTGCTCATCCACTGCTGGAAATGCTTGGAAGATCAAGTGCAGTTCTCAACTGTTGATATTGGGTTGTGAGCTTTTGCATCCCCTGAAGAGCCTGATCTGAAGTGAGGGGAGGCAGGTCAGGGCCAGCATGCTCTGGTGTGATGCCTGTAAACATGTGGCTGATGGTTGCTCATCTGGGACTGTCAGTACTGGCACTTAACTGGGCAGGAACCTTAATCCAACATAAATTGTTATGAGCCTTTCAATTCCCACAAATTAAGGCTTCAGCTGAAAGTTTCTTTCAAAGTACAGGAAGATTTTCTAGCACTACGATTTGTGATGTATTATTTGTCTACCCTTCTGGTTCAATTTTCTGTGTGCTGCTTGAACTGCTGTGAGGAGAAAAGCCAAATGGACAGAGGTGGTGGTGCAGCTCTATGTGTGAGCACACTGCCTGCAGGCCTGGGGCGCACAGTGAGGGAATGGGGTGCAAAATGCAGCTGCTGGACTGTGTACACTTTTGGATCCCTACAATATGTGTGGGATGTCAGAGCCCTGGGTCATGCTGAGCAGTGCCTTGCTGCACGTGGGTGCTCATTGCATTGGTTCTCTGCTTGGATTTGGTGCTGGCTGCTTTAATCTTAAAAACATCCATCAATTTTTCACTTATCTTCCTACTTTAAATTGTAAGATATATTGAAGCTTTTAATTTTCTTTTGAGATTCTGAGCCCCTTAGGATGCATTGAGGATATTGTTTGCAAATTTTATGATGCAACCATGAAAGACAGAAAACTTCCTTTTCTGAGATGAGATAAAGGAGATTCTCATACAGCAGCATGATGTGTAGATTTGGTCCTTAAGGAAAAGAAACACAAAGTGGAGGACTGTAAGAGCAATATTTATGGAGGCATTTTTTCCCCGATTATATAGCTAGGGTGCTTATTTTTAGTTGGAGACCTGATACTATGCCAGTCCCAGACAATCAATTTCATCTCAAATAATATAGAATGTGCTGTCAAATTATATATGGTAATTGATTATGAGCTTGTATATAATGTATTATTACATCTTATTTTTAGCCTGGTTTGTTAGTGCCTCTTAGCCTGCTGCAGCCTAAACCAAATTTCATGGAGAGGTAGATGTCTCAAAGGCAATTATGTTTCTATACACATAATGAAAACTGGTGGCTGCCTGAAGTAGACAGTCAAAATTAATGCTCCTGTTGATGGAAAGGCTGCAGCATGTGTGGTGAGCATCATGTTGCTTTGGGATGATAATGCATGTGTGTGGTTTGGGGCCTCTTCACAGCTGCTGCTTGGGGCTACAGGCTGAAGTTAGAGGTGCTAGAGGGTGTACAAAAGGGTGAGGAGGTGTGAAGAGGAGTTGAGGACATGGATGAGACAATGAGGCAGCTGAGGTTGTGTAGGGAGCTGGAGGAAAGAGCGTGGGCATCTGTGGAACACCCACACATAACCAAGCTTCAGTACGCATATAGGATGATGACTTAATAAGATGAAACAGTGAAGGAAGTGTGCAAAAAGTGGTTTTTTTTTTTTTTCCTGATGCAATTCTAATATTTTAATTTCTTTTGAAATGAGACTGTAACTTCTAGCAAGGAGAATGGGTAGGTGCTGTCTAGATTTCATTTACTTAATTTTCATGGGACTGCGTTTTACGTTAGAAGCCAACATAAGATGCATAAAAGGCTGCTCTCCTGCTGGAGACAGTGAAAGATAGAGGAATCGTGCCAAGCAGTGTCTTGATTCAAGAGTAGGCAGAGCGCAGGGACGAGGTGCCTCATACATTGCCATTTTCTCTTGTATGATGCTTGATTTCCTGTGAGCACAGGAATTTGCTGTGATTCAGAGTAGAGTCTAAAAATATAAATGGCTGCTCATGATATGGGCTATGGTTCATTTTCTAGTTATTTTCCTTGGAATAATAAACAGCTAAGCTAGAACTGTGCATAACCACCTTTCAACAGTGTGTTGAGAGGCACCTGCAAGCTGACTAAATACAGCTTTAAACAGTCCCAAATTTAGGATCTCCATCATATGGTTTGGTTTGTGTGCGTCTGCCCCCTGCTCTTTGCAGCTGTGTTTCTCTGGAAAGCCTTGCATTTCCCTGATATTCTTCAATTATTTCAGAGTCAGAAGAATATTGCACTTTGAGTTTTGAGGATATTCTGTTGGATTTTTTCTTTCTTTTTGCTTTGGTTCAAAATATGATTTTCTTTCTTTCCTGTGGTATTTCGAAGAGGCTATGGTAGATGAAACGTTACTGATGAATGCAGTTAATAAGTACATTAATGAGTGCATTTTATGTATAGGACTGCTTATCTGCATGCATTAAATGTTCTGGGACTTAATCCAGAAATGTGGTTTTCCTTCTGGAAACGAAGTAAAAAGAGTGTTAACCAAATAATTTGTGTTTGACGTGCATTAAATTACAAACAAGTTTCGTTTGAGTTCAGTGCCAACAGGATCAGGTCTGGCACTGCAGTAGCTTGTATCAGATGAGGTAACTTTCCCTTATACAGCGTTTGTTAAGCGCTCCTTTTATTTCAGATAAAGATTTAGGGAGAGCTTTTGGTCTCATGTTTTTTTTCTTTTTTAAAGAAATTGAAAATTTATATCATGAAAAATTCATATATATTTTATTAAGAAGCGTAAACATCAGAGTTGATCTGGACAGAATTTTTTATGGTTTCTCTGCACTAACATTACCTCCTCTGGTACAGCTTCCAGAACTGATCCATTCAGAAGAAATCTGCTTCTTTACAGAGGCTTAGTTCCTTACATGAGCTGTTTTTAACATTTCTAATCTATCTTAATGTTTCCATTATTCTATAGCATGGCATAATAGCTTTTATTAGGATACGCACAAGGTCAATTTTAATCCCCAAGTAACACTGACGTGTTAGGGTTTTATTTATATATATGTATAGCCTTTTTATTTTCAGTATGTCTGGAAATTGCAGCAAGCCTGATGGACACTTATTTTGCACAGGCTGCTATTTTAGCCCCCTCAGGCAATTGGAGGAGAATTTGCAATAGTGTATGGAACGTGAATAATTTTGGATACGTTCCTTTTTCATTTCTTGCAGCCACCAATGTGAGAGGCTGGTTTTTGGAGGCTCTCATCCCCGGCTTTCTGCAATCCTGACCCATTTATGCTGTTCTGAAAGGAGCATCTGAAATCATGGCTCATGTCTGAAAGTATTGCTGAATGAGTGATTTGTTTTAGTGATTTTATTTTTTTGGACTGAGTCCTTGCCAACCTCTTTTTTTTTTTTTTTCCGTATTGTAGTTTGATTTATAAATTGATGCTTTAAATGATGGCTTGCTACAAGAAGAACTTATTTAAAAATGTGTTTTTTGACTCTTGACACTTTGAAATAAACATCACATTTGTATTTAAAATACATATTGTGGGTGAAGTAGAAGTTACAGCAGATACTTCAGGAGGATTGTTTGACCTGCTTAATGCCAGTCTTTAATAGAGAATAAATTTGAAAAGCTTGCAGGAAAACAATTATCTGTTAATCTGCTCAGAAGTTAGTGAGACAAATAGGGATTATGGATTTACAGAAACTTCTCTGTATTGAAAGGGAAACACATTAAGCAGCTTCTGGTGGGGTTGTTTGGATGATGTCAAGGCACAGGCTTGGTAGGCCCATACCTTGCTCCATCATAGCACCCTGTTTGAAAGCGTGTGGAAGCAGAAAGGAATTATTTTGCTGTACTGTTCGTTCCTGATGAATCAGTGCTCGCAGAATGATACATTTATTTTTAGCTGAGAGCAACTCCTGAATCCTCTCTGATGAGAAAAGGTACGTGAGAATGAAAACCGGCAGCTTGTGGGAAGGGAAAAAAGGGAAGGTTGGTACTCTGACTTATTTCCCTCTGCAAGCTGCTTTGCATTGAGAAACAATGCGATTTAATACAACAAATATGTGAAGTGAAAAAAATAGCAGACTGTTCATCTGGTTGTCATGTGAGTGTGTGAAGCATCCATTGAAATGCCACTGAAACTGAAGCCTTTGAGTGTTGTGTAGCAGTCCCTGATAACGTTCAAGTGCACCATTGAGTGGTGGAGCACACGTGGTATGCACAGCATACATTTGGGCACTAAGAAATAATTAAGCAGGTGCATTTGCTGGAGGTTTTACATTGCTGTTTACTTGACACTTGAGAAGACTTGTGGGGTTTCCTCTTGAAATAGGCAGGAAAGTTGGAGATCTGTCCCCTGCTCCAAAGTTTTTTCCCTTGTCTGCAGCTGGGGGGGGGTCTTGCAGCTCCTGAGGTGCAGGGTGGGCTCTGCTGCTGTGCCCTGTGGGCACCAGGGCTGTGTTAGGGCACAGAGCTCTTCTGTTGTCTTACTGAAACAGGTATTTCTTGTAGCCCGAGGCACCACTTCAGCAACTTCTAATTATTCTTTCCCCTTCTTGTTTAACTAGGGGCTTTCTGTCTGTAATTGGATGTGATTTCCTATTACATAGGCTCTCCGTGGTGAGCTTCGTGGGTAGGCACTTTGTTTAAATAATTGACTGTCGTCTTTAGCTGTGGCAGGTCTCTGTTCATGTTTCATCTCACCTTCACCTTCTTTGTGGCTGTGCAGTAATTTGGGTCTCATAGCCTTTCCCAGCGCGCTGGTTTGCAGTGGGGATTGTTTAGAAAATAACTGGCTCAGTGCTGTGCTGCTTTGATTACCTGGAAGGCAAATTGCTGTTGGAATGAGACTGTCTTAGGCTAGTTCTGGTGCTGGTGCAAGTTTTATGAAGAGAAGCAGTCATTTCTTAGGAGCGTTGTGCAAATCTCTGATAGTAATTGGCCTAAGCAAGGAATAGTCCAACTCCTTTCATTCTTTTTCCTTAGTAGAAGTGTTTCTGTAATGTTTGCTCGTGGCTTAAATGATTTTTCCCAGTGTGTCAATCTTAGTGCTAGCAAGAGAAAGATACGAGTTAGCTGTCAGCTTCTCCTGCCCCAGTGATGCCAGCTTGGCCTCTCTGGGGTGTGTGCCATCGGCTCCTTGCTCCTGGCTGACACCTCTTCCATGGGATCTAATGGCTGTCCTGTGTTGGAATGCTGGCAAGTACTTCTGCAAGTGCTGACAGCAGAGATTGGAGTTTGGAGGGTCCTTGTGGCATAGGCAAGGTGATCTCCTGAGGTGGTCTTGGCAAAGGAGCCTGCAGCTTTTCCTGAATGATTCAGCGCAGTTCTGAACCTGCCTTTTCTATCTGTACTTGCAGCGTGTTCATCTGAAGATAGGTTATGTGCTGCTACTTCAGCACAGTGTTTTATCTGCTGCAGATGTGTGCACATCACAGTGCTCTATCTGAAGGATGAATCGTGTGTGCAGATGCCATTGGTGCCCCAGCACCAGCTAGATCAGTCGGATGTGTCCTCAGCCCACAGACTTGGCATTGCCTTACATCCCTAACAGAACCTTTACAGAGACATTCTTAAAGCACTTTAAGCTCTTCTTGAGTACATTCCAGAAGACTAAAAATATGTAGCTTTTGGTATTACCTCTATCTATTTTGTGTGAGAAAACACGTGGCTGTATTTTTCTGCTAAATGTTGCATATTGTGTGAGTTTTCTTGTGTCTGTTCTTATTAGTTATTCTAAAGTGCAAATGTGCAATTGATTCTTAAGTCTCAGATGCTGCTGAAAACATCTACCAGGTGTAGATTTATATAGGTAAATGCTGATCACTACTTGCAGCTTATAAAAGTGTAGTGGAACGTTGTTTTTACATGTTGCACATCTAACACAGCCTTTTGCTCATCTTCATGCCTGTACTTTCACGTCTCGTGATTTGGAGAGCTTGGGATTAAAATGAAGGAGGAATTAAGTACAACATAATCCATTTACACCTACTTCCACAGTCCTTTATTACAGTGGCTAATTTGTATGTGGGTAGGTTTTATCAGCGAGCATCTTTCCTTTGGGATGGATATTGATGATAACTTTAAATACTGCTTTAAAGCTTAGTGTATGTAATACTTTGGTAGATTAGTTGCACAGATATGAAGAGCTAGGAGAGCTAGGCACATTACTTTTTTTTTTAGTAATTTTTTTGGAATGCTTGTTACAAAAATGATTGATTGTAATGATCATTGAGGTATTTAACCTTAAGTATTGCAGCTGGAAGCAGGCGAACTTTGGAAAATTGCTTGGAACTTGGTAAGAAATGAGGTTGGAGAACTGAGTCATCTTTCTGTTTGCAGTTTGTATCATGTTTGTCTGAAGGGATAGCAGTTCAGGAAAACCAAAACAAGTTTTATGTTCTGCTATAAGCTGTTTCTATGCTTCTGGGCTTAGGATGGGTTTTTTCTTTTTTTTTTTTTTTCATCAAATGATCTTCAAGGGAAGAGAATTGTATTTCCTCTTGCTATTCACCTAATCTACCTCATTCTTTGTGCTTGCTTGTTTTAGGCTGTGAGCACCACTGGCATCAGAACTGAAGGCATGAGAGCTACTAAATAGGATTACATTAAAATCATGATTTAGTTGAGCTCTTACACATGATTAGGAGATTGTTTTGCTGAATTGCAGTACGCAGAGGTCCTTGATGAGGAAATTCCAAGTTGCTTTCGGCATTCATTAACACAGAGTCCAACCCACTATTAATTGTATCTAGAAGGGAAGATAACAGGAAGTCAGAGGCTGTCATTTTGAGCAAATTGATATCTGAAAATGTGCACTTACATGTAAGCCAGGGGAAATTCTTCCCCAAAGCCAAGAGGTTTTCTAGTTTTTTTTCCTCTATCTTCATTGTGGACTGTGCGTAAGAAACAATTGCTGGCATGACAAAATCCCAATCTTCAAGTAGAATGGGGGATGTCTTTTGCTTTATACAGATCAGTCTTTCTGTGTAACTCAAAGCAATTGCAGCCCTTAAAAAAAAAAAACAAAAAAAAAACAAAAAAAAACCCTCATGCACTGAAGAAAAATTACATAGTAAATGGAGTTTTGAGTCAAGTAGTTACCCAGTTCCTGCTAGTTTTACCACATGAGGAAAAAAATATAAAGACAAAATTATGACCCGGCTCTTCTGCTGCCTCTGCTGAATATTGTTTGGTAGACCAATTTTTCAAGAAATGCCTGGGACTCGCAGTGTATTTACACAAATCTGGCATAAAATTACAATTTAAAGGGCAGAAGTAATCAGATGTATTGGATTGCTGCTACTGCCAAGTCATGTGTTCAGTTCAGATTCCCATCTCTCTGATGGAAGAAAATGCTAAAGGACAGTACGGTAGTTCAAACCATGGGGAAGACGAGCCTGAGAATGAATGTGGATTTTAATATTGGAAGTGTTTACAGCAGTGTATGTACTTTCAGCAGGCAAGAATATATGAGACTTGGGAATCTATCAGCAAGGGAGTGTTTATGTAATTTAAAGCACACCGTTTCATTGAGGAAGCTGGTAATCTCTGTGAATATAAAGGTTGACTCAATTTTTATTTAAATTCTGGAACACACGGAAAATGAATACTGAAGTAAACTTCTGTCAGCGTGTGAAGAATTGTACGAAAGCTTTTATGCGTTAGTTGACTCTTCATTTATCCACCTGACTTGGAGGAGTGCAGTATATAGGGAACAATATATGTCAGGCTTTTGCATGTTAATACGTTCTGATAAGTGTCTATTGACTGGTAAGAGAAACATGTTTCTAATTTCTTTCTCAAAACAAATAAGTGCTTTATCTTGCACTGGTCACCACAAAATCTATTGGTCAAAATGCAAGTCGAGGCTTGGTAATTGGAACTTAAAACGTTGGACTCCCTCCTGTTGTGTCTTAAAATACACCTGTTAGCCAGGCTTGGCACTCTGTGAGCTGTTCTCAGTCCTTCCCCTGCAGCAGTGTTTTACATTCCTTGCAGGCAGCTTAGAGTTGTGCCCAATATGTCTGAATAGATAGGTTTTACTTTTCCATTAATAATGCAACAGAGCTTTGAAACAAAACTAGCCAGGGAACATCATGAAATTATTTGGTACAGCATTTGTTGTGTAGTTTCTCTTTTTTACTCAAATTGAATCTAATCTGGAGCATGTTTATTAACTTGTATAGTTAGATTAAAAAAATAATAGTTATGTGCACCATTAAATACATAAGAATAAAGTGCCTAACTTTTTAAATTGCAGTTGGTGTCTGTGAGGACTGTCTGCTTGTTTTGGAAAGAGGTGTGAGGAAGGTTTTAAGAGTGTGTTGAAAGCGAGCATCACCAATTGATAACAGCAAAAGAAGTCAAAGATTGTAAATGACATTTAATATAGACTTCAGTAATATGATAAAATTAAAAGTAATCATGACTATGATAATGAATTCATGCAAGGCAACCTTAATTTTTAGCTTTTTTTTTTTTTTTTTTTACATTGTAATTATTTCCAGCTCTAAAATTGGTATGTGTACTGTGTTGGATATAATGTAGCATGTCTGTGCAGTTTCTTTCATAAGCTCCTGCAGAAAGGGGAGGAAGCAGAAAACAATGGAGGAGAAAATGTGGGAGGCTGGAAAAATGACCCCAGGGAATCAGAACATAGGAGAGGGGAGATGCAAGTGAGCAAAGGCCTCATTAGGAGAAGGAACAAAACACTGTAATGGGGTGAGAAACCAAGCTGAGAGAAGGTGGCAAGTGTCATAAAGTTACATCCATTATCTTTTAGAAGAAATCGACTAATTTAGCGTGGGAAAGAATTAGAGGCAGAGGATAAGGAAGAGTTGGGGCACTGAGAAAAAGGTAGCTAGGAGTAGATGTGCAGCAGGTGATTAAACTGAAGGGCAGAAGGAGATGGCAGAGCTGATTAAAGAAAAGAGAATTATCCTGTGATGGAGGGAAGCTGCCAGGTTTGTAGGATTTGCAGGAGCTGAAGTGCAAGTTGAGATCTGATGTCAGTTGGCACGAGCTTTGGTAGTCCTAAGCTCTGTGTTGGGCAGCAGAAACAAAACAGTTGAGGGTGGTGTAGAATAGCTTATGTGATTCATAGCTGCTTCATCTTACCTGATCCTGTTTTCAGCAGCAAGCTGGGCTAGAGACCTACAGAGGTGAGTAGGGAGCTGCCAGCTGGAATTAGCCTGTCCTCCAGTGAGCACGGAAGGAACAGGCCTGATGGTGGTACTCAGAGTGGTCAGAACGGTTGTGCAGTCAGCAAGTAGAATGGTGCAGATGGCTGTGCTGGGAAAGATGGGCATCAAATGAAGCTCATGTTTGGAGAAACGAGGCCAAGCATGAGGAGATGCAGGAGGTCCAGTAACCACGTAAATTCATCGTGGTTTGCTAACCACATTAGCAGAGCTAAGGGAGGAAAGGTGTCTTAACCTCACGCCCATCTTCTTCAGTAAATTTTCACCTGAACGGCAGTAAGAGGCCGTAAAATAGAAAGTTTCTTTGAAATTAAGTTGAAAGTGCCTGTTTCAGTGAATAAGGTCACTGAAGTAGGGCTTGAGATCATTGAACATTGAGAACTTCGCAATCAAAAGCAAAATAAGCCTTCATCCTGGAAGTTGGTGACAATAAATGTGGGGGTTAGAAGGAGTGAACCAAAGGTAATGGGGTAAAGAGGAGGTGGTCAGAATTTGAACGTCAGTGGAAGTGGTATAGAGAAAAAACGTTCTTGGATTTAGTACTTAGAGGGGGAGAAATAGGATGAATGGAAGAAATTGGAAACCTCGAGTGGAGGCAGTGAAATTTCCAGCGCTGTTTGATCCGTAGCGCTGAGTGTGAGAGAGCTCTGCAGGACACGGTGCAGATCCCTCAAATTCTCCACCAGTGATTCTTGCTGATGTGAAGAGGAAGAGGTGGCAGATGGCTCAGTGTTGTTGTTAGTGATGGTTTTTTCCTTTTTTTTTTCTCCTGGGAGTAGGTGGTTCTAAACCATCAGAGTAAGAGAGAGTCAAGGAGTGAGCCTACAAGAAAGAGAAGGAAATGAAGAAGTGAGGAGGAGGTGAGCATTTCTCTTGACACTGATAATCTTGGTTGCTGTATTCTTTGGAGCAGGGAGAGAACTGTCTGCAAAATAAGAGAACCTGGAAGATCTTGGATTTGTGAAAGTGTTTTCTCTAGGTTTGGCCTGGGTAGGAGTTTAATTCTGTCTGCTGCTTCAGTATTAGTTTTGGTTGGTTTGCTGTGCTCAGGTGCTTGAATGCATGAGCAGGATTGTTCTAGCAGAACTGGCAGAGAAAAATTTTTACAAAGTGTATCCTCTTAATGTGGGAAGGGATGTTAATCACAAGCTGGACACTTGTGGACTGTGCAGTTAGAGAAGCCAGAGAACAGTTTAACTTACCAGTAGCACATAGAGACTCTGAAATATGAAATTAGTGGATAATTTTCTTAGGTCACGCTCTTTCCCATAAACCAAACTCATCTGCTCTCCTAAGGGGAGACGGAACAACTGGGCTGACTTCTCATTATCTCTTCCTATGGTGTGTCCTTATTGCATTACTGCCAGGTAGATGCAGCAGCTGCTCATCAAGCCACTGCAGGACTTCTCTGTTAATTGAACTGTAATGGGGGTGACAGCAGGGAAGGTCATGATGATGGGACCAGTGATATAACGTGACCTCTGGTAAGAACAACTGGCACGGGCAATTGACCTTGCTTAAATAATATTATGCTAAGGGCTTTTATCAGTTGATGTCAGGATGATTATTTTTTCATATCAGAGCTGTGATGGTGTCAGGGACCCCTGTGTGAATCATATTCAATTGTGTTCAGAGCAAGTATATTTCTCACCTTAAAGAGAATGGGGTTTCCTACGTGATAAAATACAGTGAGTGACTAACCAGCGACGAGAGAATACGGTGGGAATGGAAAAGTTAACAGAAAGGTTTTTAATAGATATCTGGTTTTACTTAACCAATTGCTGCAATTTATCTGAAGGGTGGCATTACCTTTCAAACTGCACTTCATGGCATTTCAGTATTTTTTTTTTTTGTTGTCGTGCACAGTTAATCTTAGGGTGAAAGCAATTTTTAAAGAAATGTGCAGATTTTATTAATGTCTTTGGGGTGAGAAACGTATTCCTACATCTGATTCTGGGGCTGTCAAAGTGTGTGGAAGTGACTGAGTTTGAGGCATCCTGATGCCCATTCTGAGCCACAGCATAAATCTGGCATTTCTTCCGCTCCAGAAGGGGTGATGTGATGTTCGCATCATTGGCAGGAGCTTCTTTTTCCTGGGTCCTGCCAGTGCAAAGGGGGGGATGAGTCTGCAAAGCCCTTCCTGGAGATGCACAGTGGCACGAGGCAGTTGGCTGCAAGCAGCAGCTTGCACAGTTCTGAAAACCTACGTATAAACAACCACAACTTTTTATTACAAGCCACAGATTACACTGTGTTACTCCTAGCGTGTAGGAGGAAGTCTGCAGAACAGTTATAAAAGTTGGTTGGTTATATAGTGCAGGTGTGCATGCTGGCATCACTATGTATGTTTTCTTTTTTCTTAATAGCCCCTTTATGTAACATGGTGTTTGTGGGCCAGTTGTCACTAATGACTGGGAGATCTGTTGCAAAGTGCAGAGGGAAGGAAAATGAAGTAATCAATAGCCAGGCATCACACAGTGTCTTTGAGCTCATTGACAACTGTAGCTGTGTGTATTTGAACACATTTGAAGTGTGTATTCTTACACAAGACCCGACAATACAGTTTGTTTGACTTTTCCAGTAGAAATAACGAAGCCTGGATTGTAGGAAATCTCGTTACAGCACTTTGGTGGAAATGCCTGGTAGGAAATGGAGAACCACTCCTTCTGCGCTGATCAGCAGTGGCTGTTCGACCCAAACTGTGAGTTTGGGAGCGTTGCAGGGTGTGTGCTGTGCTCTGCTTTCTCATTCCCATAGCTTCATGCTTGGGTGCATTGAAATGAACAGCTGATGGTAGAAGATGTGTTGGGATAAATGTTTGTTTCTGCCTTTTGAAAGTAAAGTTTTGAAATGGGATTTGTCTTGTGGATGTGTGTGTGCCTGTATTCACAAGCTTATTTGCAAGTAAACTACAGTAAGGTGGTTCCAACAGCCAAATGGTGGTGATTGGTTATACAGAAGCTTAAGTGTTGTAGAGAATATATTGTTCTTAATGAAAGCAAACAGCAGAAGGAAAATGTCATGCATTCAAGAGGCACTGAGCTTGCACTCTGTCTATGTACCCAAGTAGTTCTGACCAGCTGCTCTTATTTGCTAGCCATTACCAATACACGGGATTCAGTTTTGAACCTCTACATACTCTCTCCAAAACTGAGAACCAAAGTAAAATTGTGACATTTTCCTGCCTACGTTTATTATTTTTTGTCAAGTGTACATGTGCTCTGCCTGCTGCCTGAAATCCCAGCACACAAAAGCCCATCCTGCAGCCAGGAGGGAGCTGCTGTCCCCATCCTGCTCCGTGCTGCTTGCTCGTGCTGTTCTGACCTTGTGTTGAAGGCTGATAAACCCTGCGAAGTGGCCACATTCCAATAAGAAGAGAAAAAAAAAACCCTGACCTCCAACCTGCGATACCCTATTAATGTCAAATAATATAAAGTAATATCAGAGCGTAAAAGGAAATCGCTGCAGTAAAGCAATTTAATTTCTGTGAACTGAAAGCACTTGAATGGAAGTGCTGAGGAAATTTGCTGTTGTTCCTGCAGCAGAGGTTATGAGGTTCTTTTTTTTTCCCCTCTTTTTTTTTTTTTAACTGCTGCATTGTAATTGGTGACTTTGAAGCTTTCTGTTGTTTCCAGTGGGAACGATCATGCTGCTAAAGTAGAGAGCTTGCTCTGCTGAGTCTGATTTTCAGGCTTGCCTGTTATAGGAAAATAATTTCAAATACTAGTTTTCAAAAGGTATTATATTGCTGAATGTGCATTATATGCAATGTTTAGCCGATGAAATGAGAATAATCCTCTTTGAACAACAACTTGCATTTACTGAACTGGTGTTGGAAGCAGTGCCAGCTGCCTTTGCCTTTGTCTGCCTAATTGCAATTTAACGGTAATCCACGATCTGTGCAACTGTGACTGCAGTTCTTTGATAGATCTGAGTTTGAATGGACCTCTGGTTCATCTGCTGCCAATGATGAAAGCCACTGCACAACAGCATATTGACAATGGACTCAAACTTTTCTCAAACCAGTGGAAAATAAACAAAAAGAAACTTGTATTCCTTCAAAGCTGTCAGGTTTTGCTGTTCCTGTGTTGTGCTGTGCTGGCTGCAGGCTTGCAGTGAGCAGCCATCCACGTGTAGGTGCTAAAAGCTTCTGTAGGTTTGGGGCTGGTGCCATATGTTTGTAGGAGAAATGTCCGCTGAGGGCTGTCGGATGCAAAGATCTCCTTGGGCTGACTCAGGAGGTGTGGAAGCAGTAAATTGCTGGTGACGGGGCACTTATAGCAGGAAGTGTTATTAGTGCATGCTCTGTTCCTTTGCACCCTGGGTGTTTGGCATCAGCTCCTTGTCAGGGGCAGGATCTGTGCCTTTGCAGAAGTCTGCTTTGACTTGCTGCAGCCATTCTTGTAATTTAGTTAAAGATGTGACAGTGCACAAGCAGCGTGAAAAGGTTGCTGAAAAGTTGTTGGGCACTTTCTATGTTCTGCTTCTCAGAAAGAAATCAATGCCTGAGTTCACAAGAGAAACCTATTGACAGTCCTGAGCATTTTGATCTTAATTGCTCTGTGCTTGTTCCTGCTGTGAGGAGTATGATAATATTTTGAAGAACATTTGTGAAGGTAAATGAGTGCACTTTGAGCACTAAGACAGGATGAGTAGAGCACCAAAAGGTCTGTGGCAGTTAAATACCACTGAGTGGTTAAATACTATTGGCTCACATTTGGACACGTGTTGGGTTGCGTGGTGACTGGTTTCTGGGGGAGGAAATGTCAGGGTACTGCTGCACGTGTCTGGGCACCTGGTGGAGCTTCACATCCTCAGCTCTGAAAAAACAGTGCACGGTGTGCACGTTGTATGCATGAATATTGGATGCCCAATCCCTGGGTGCATTCGATGTCAGGCAGGACCAGGCTCTGAGCAACGTGGTCAAGCTGTAGGTGGCCCTGCTCAGTGCACAGGAGGTGGATAAGATGACCTTTAAAGGTCCCTTCCAACTCAAATGATTCTATGCTTGTGGAAAAGTGAGGCCAGTTTTGTTTCAGCTGTGTGGAACTGGTCTTCTGAATCGAGTTCCCCAGCAAAGTGAAATCATATATATGTTTTGGTACTGAAAGTTGAGTACGTTTCCGTAGAGTACGCTGGGAGCACTTAGCCTGAACGAGATGCAACACAAGTGCCATTTCACAGCACAGTTCTGCTCTATCAGTGTTTTAATTAAAGTCATTCTACTGATGGAAAGTCTATTCTCTGGTGTTTTCTTTAATGTAGTCATAATGCATCAGTTTGAGCTCCCTTGCTGGAACATTTTTCATTATAATCCACTTGGCTAAGTTTATAATTAAACTTCTAAATTCAGACCTGCTTTTATTGCGTTTTTGGGACAGATGAAATCTAAAGCAGGGAAACTTAGGGTTCCTGGGTTTTACCCCCAACAACTCAATGCAAGTTAAGAAGCAATTCATTTGCAGAATGGTAATTTCATATCCTTGCTTTCAGTCCCCAGGATCTTCTCTAGCTTTGAGACAAGAAACAGATATGACTGAAGAAAAGAAAAAAGATGAAATAATTAAGATTTGTGCAGTTTGACTTTGGAGGTCACCAAAATACCTGGACTGGTGAATACAGCCGATAAGGATGGTGCCTACTTACTGAAGTTTTCATAATTAAATGTTAAGAAAAGTTGTTCTGGGGACCTGCTGGACCATGAGGCTGCATGGGGCAGGAGAGGTTCCTCCTCACAGAATCATTTGAGTTGGAAGGGACCTTTAAAGGCTGTCTGATCCAAACTCTCTGCTGCATCCACCATCTCTCTGGGCAACGTGTGCCAGTGCTTCATTAAATAAGACTGCTGCTCTGCCTTTGCTGCTGCAGACCTGGCTTTCTGCTCGTTTGGGAGAGAACAGAGTTAGCTCTTTGGATAACAGTTTTCTCACAAAGCAGGGCAGATTTCACTGCTATCTGAGGATGTAGAGTGCAGTGGAAACGTCCACATTACCTAGGGATATCATAAGGAGTGGGTTTGTGCTGTGCATGCTAGGAAAATGGTTATGTAATTACTGCTTACGTTGATGTTAAGAAAATTTATGCATGATTAATGATGCTTATCTTTGTGGTAGACATCTACTAAATGATTTATAGCCAGCTAGAAGGGCTGCAGTTTCTTCTGTTGTTGCTGCTGCTTAGTGTTTGGGATGATTCTAATTGCATCATATATTTTAAATGGAGAGTGCCACCCAGGTGTCCGTGTAAGCATTTCCATCTCAGACAGATATAAGTAGGTCAGGTTTACCTGTGGTAGGGGAAGGTCACGGCTCCCAGTGAACATGGGGAATTTAATTGGTGTATGACAAGGTTGAAATCGCTTCTTTAGTTCAGATTGGTTCAGGTTGATCGTTTTCTAAGTTCAGTTACAAATACTATACAAGTCCACGTTAGTGCAGTACCAGACTGTGTTTTCCTAAACCAGTGAAATGCTACAGGGTGTGTGGAGAAACATCTGTCCTGGGGAAGCTGCAGGAACACAGCTGCTCCCTGTTCCACAGCACGGTGTGTGCGGATGGGGAGTAAGAATAGGGCCAGCAGTCTGACTTGGAGTCATCTGCCCCCGAGCACTCCTCCAGAGCTGGTGGCTGTCTGACAGTGGCTGGGGAGCAGGAGCAGCTGCAGAGCTTCCTTCCATCTCTAGCTAAGCAGGGATGAGGCCAGGATACTTCACTGATGTGTAACAGGCTGCCCAGAGAGGTGTGGAGTCTCTTTTCTCTGGAGGTATCTAAGAACTGTCTGGGTGCCCACCTGGATGCCTACCTACAGTAGGAGCCTGCTTTACCATTAGGGGCTGACCTAGATTATCTCTAGAGGTCTCTTCCAGCCATTACACCTAATGGACTTCATCTGATTTTTTTTTTTTTCTTTTTTCTGAGCTATAATTCCATACGAACCAAACAAAACTAAAGGGATGCTTGTTTAGCCCTTCAAACACACAAAAACAGTAGGTCGTTATTTAGTTTCATGAGTCTATTAGTGCAGACAATCTCTTAGTTGGAGTGCTAGGGTGTTGAATACACAGAATCACAGAATGGCCATGGTTGGAAGGGACCTCAAGGATCATGAATCTCCAACCCCTCATCCAGTCTGGCCTTGAACACTTTCAGGGATGAGGCATCCACAACCTCTCTGGGCAGCCTGTTCCAGTACCTCACCACTCTCTCTGTAAAGAATTTCCCTCTGTCCAACCTAAATCTCTCCTCCTTCAACTTAAAACCATTTCTCCTCATCCTGCAGTTATCTACCCTTTCAAAGAGTTGATTCCCCTCCTGTTTGTAGGCTCCCTTTAGGTATTGAAATGCTGCAATGAGGTCACCCCGCAGCCGCCTTTTCTACAGGCTGAACAAGCCCAGCTCCCTCAGCCTGTCCTCATAGGGGAGGTGCTCCAGTCCCCTGATCATCTTCGTGGCCCTCCTCTGGACCCTCTCCAACAGCTCCCTGTCTTTCTTGTATTGTGGGCTCCATACCTGGACGCAGTACTCCAGATGGGACCTCACAGGAGCAGAGTAGAGGGGAACAATCACCTCTTTGTCCCTGCTGGCCACCCCTCTTTTGATGGAGCCCAGGATACCATTTGCCTTCCGAGCTGCAAGGGCACACTGCTGGCTCATGTTAAGCTTTTCATCTATCAAAACCCCCAGGTCCTTCTCTGCTCTCAAGGACCGCTCCTTCCAGTCTGTATGGATGCCTGAGATTCCTTCAGCCCAAGTGCAAAACTGTGCTTTGCTGTGTTGAACCTCATCAGGTTCACCCAGGCCCATCTTTCCAGCCTGTCGAGGTCCCTCTGAATGGCATCCCTTCCTTCTCCCATGTCAAAATACACCTAGGTAATAAGGAAAAGCGCTACGTGTTTCACATCTCAAACTTATTTAAGCAGCTGCATGAATTTAATCTTGAGAAGGCTCGATAGAGTCAGTTTTAAAAATATAAGATTCAGGTTTTTCCCCTTTCCAGTTTTTTCCCCTCCATATTTGTCAGTTTAAGCTGGCCATGCTGACACATGTGGGAGCTGAGATATACTGTGACTAAATTTGATGCGAAGTCTTGGTGGCCTTCATAATGTAACTTATTCATGTCTCTGTAGATAGCATATGTTGCCTGTGCAATATTTTTTTATCATATCAGGACAGAGCAGCCACTGTTCCAAATTGTGTTATGTGAACCTAGCTATGCAGAAAATCTTCATTGTGCTTACTGTGGTGTGAATCAGTGGGCTTTGCTCAGCCCTGCTGGGGTAGCAGAGATTAGAATCAGTCTCGTGGTGTCTAATTTATTTCTCTTTTTTCAGACTTAATGTCATCTCTGTTCTTGCTCCATGGGGAGCAGCAGCCAGTTATCTTAGTAGGCTTGCTGGAAGAATGAACATATGTGAAACCCCTTGTTTCGGGCAGGAGTCTGCTGCTCTCAGGGATTTTCTGGGGCTTGCTGTCCTTTTGAATGCTGAGAAGATGACAGTGTGTTTAGGAAGCAGCTGATTAGCACTCCTTGTGCTTCGTTAAAAACCTCAGCATCATTCAGCTGCTGGGGGAAGTTTCCTTGCACTTGTCCATTTGTGGCCCTGACCTGTTCAGGACGCGTTGTTTTTACTGCATTCTTCAGCAGCTGGAGCGCTGCCCAGCAAATTCAGATGAGCATGGTCTGTACAGGGCTGGGGGCTGGCTCTGGTCCAGTTCTTAAATCTGAGCATCTGAATAATTTCTTTGCTTGTATTGCATTTTTGGGTGTGAACTGTGTTGCAGCCAGTGTCATTTACTCCTCCTCTTTCTCTTGACAGAAGGTTGGTGACTGTGTTCTGACCGCCGTACATGGTGACTGCAATGCTGACAGCACTGGGGGAGCTGCTCCTCCTCAGCTCTTCTGTGTGAGGTGAGCACCCATCTGGATGGGTAAAAAAAAAAAATTAACCATAGGGTATACGAGTGCCCCTCTCTTTTCCTGGGGCTTCTCTGCTGTGTTGGCACTGGGGTAACGTCATTCCATTGAGGAATGAGCCTTGTGCATCTCAGTTCTGAAGGATTCTCAAAGTTTCCCGACCTCACTTGGTTTTTGCATGAGGCTACTTGTGGTCTGTGTTGGGAGTCTGTGGGTTGCATTCTGAATCCAATGTGAAATGCTGAATTAATGTAGAAGACATTAGAAAAGCAATAAGCCTGGCAATGTTGCCTGAGTTGTTGTATTTGGTCAGCTTGATGGCCTTATTGTTTGCTGTTTGTCTGGAATGTAAGAATGAACTAAACCAGATAACAGAACATTGTATCCACTCCTGTAGTTAGTCAATATCTGATTATGTATAATTGCATGAATTTATCGTGATAGAAACTGTTTCAAAGTAATTTAAATGCATCTTGAAATGACAGTCTATTCAGAATGTACTATTTTGGGGTTTATCTTCAGTTTCTTATCAAGAACAATGCTGTGTATTATGCATTATGACAATGTTGCTTTTCAAAAGGTTAGAAACATAATGGAATTTTCTGGACTAAACTTCTAATAACCGATAATTTTAATGAAAATCACCAAGATGATGGTAGTGGAGACCAATCTTGAAGACAGGTGTTATCTCTCTGCTTCTTTCAATATAGATGTGGCATTTCTACCTGTAAAGGTAGGATAAATCAATTACAAGTAAAAATATATTAAGAATTTAAACATGATATAAATACAAAAAAGTGTTACGTAAGAAAAAATTGATGTAAATTTACACCAGAAACTTGGTCTTGCTTAATGTGGCATGTACCATGTGCCAGGTTTTTTTGGGGTGTTGGAACTATTCCCATTTGAAAGTGGGTTAATCCAAAATACCTCCTAAGTCACGCAGAACAAAATATCTACCTAAATTAGTGCCTAGCTGGTCGTCTTGTGGCTTGAGAGAGATGGTGAACATTGGATTGTTGTGGGATTTCTGTGCCTTTCTTATTCTCTCATGTTTTCGAGCTTTTGCAGTATTTGTAAGCAATTTGGATGGTTGCTGAAGCAGGCATTTAGAAGTTGGGCTCCTGCTTTGTGTGAGATCCAGAAACTCTGCCAGAAACATTATTCCTTGCTTCTGATGTTGTACTGTGATAATTGTAATGAATTGTACAATGCGAAATTGCTACAGCTGCAGGATTTGGTGCATTCCTGTCTCAGTTGCAGTGTGGCTCTTCTGTTCATCTGAAGTGGTGAAGAAAGACCTCCAGAGTATTTGGATGTTGCTCTGGAACTCAGAGATCAGGGTCACAAATGCAAGGCCCAAATTGTGGGGAAAAGCCTCAGTAATGTTCATTTTTCTCTTCCAGGCTGCTCCATTAGGTAGCGATAAGCAACGTCTCTCTTCCCTGCCTTTCCTGCTGTGTTTTGCATGTTATTTTTGTGTCTCTTGTGTTAATACATGCTGTGAAGCTAAACCAATTTCAGATCTGGAGTTTCAGTTGTCAGTGACCTTAAAACATGGGATGTGGAGTCTGTAGTGTCAGACTGTTATCAGATTCCTTGCCCTTTATTTGCAGCGGCACATTTCTTAAATTCTTCAGAACATTTAGAAACTTTTTTTTTTCCTATTTGTTAATTTTAGGACTGAAGAAGACAAGAGACTGAATTATCTGAATTATGCTTCTGCAACAGAACTGGGTTTCTCCTCGTTGGACATGGCAGAGCCTGGGGAAGTCTTTCATTTTTTTTGCTTTCTTGATGTTGCAAGCAGCTGATCTGGAAGCCAGGAGAGGTCACCAGTTTGTCTGGAAAACAGGTAGGAATGAGATTTATCTACTAGATATATCCTGAGTTTGAGAATGGATGCCCCTTCCTCCATGTTGTTTTAGGTCAGTAAGAAATGGCACGTGAGACCTTTGGAAAAGCTTTATGTACACACTGATGTTTGTGGTTTGGTGATAAGGAAAAGGCAAGTAAGAGTTGGTAAGATACAAATGCGTGAAAACTAAGCATGGCTCATTGTTTTGTAGCATGACAAAGCAACAAAGAGCGTTCAGTGAAATGGAAACACTGGCAAAGTCAGTAAATATTTAGTCAATGAAAATATTTATCAGAAACACACAACTGAGCCAGGGGCTTCAATGCCCGCAGTACTTTTGAGATTTGGCCTTTTGTGACTGAGCAAGAGAGTGGTTAAACGTGATGGGAAAAGTAATTTTCCTTTTGTTTTTGAGAGATTTTTAATGGTTATTTTTTAAGTTGAAGTTGTATATAAGCGAAGAGGTTGAATTAGCTGCATAATGAAGTGATTATTCTGGGATAGTTGGTTATTCTGGTTGGATCGAAGCAAACTTTCCTGGCCACGGATTAAATACCGGTTGAGTACAATGTGATTCTACATTTTTGAATATTTTTTTCCATTGTCTTTCTTGTAAAGTGAAGAGGAAATAACAATATAAACCATCTTCCTTTAATTCTGTATTATATACATGATTTCTGAACAAAATTTGAAAGCCTGAGTTTTCATAAGACAAGTCTTCAGTGCAGTTTTACTTCACTTCTGAAGTGTGCTGTGCCATCAGCGTTTAGAGGTGTGCCCTGTGAGTCATAAGAATTTAATTTGAGCGGATGGTTACAGCTGACAGTAAAGTGTTATTGGTGCTTCAAAGACTGAAACAGCAGTAGTTAGAAGTGCCAACAGGCGATGGCACAAATTTGCATGGGCAGTGTGCTTTGAAAGCCTGTGATGAGAGTTCATCCAATGCTGAGCTCGTGGTAAACGTTCTGGGATAGAAGAAAGCTGTGTTGGCTCTCATGGTCCCACAGGGAAGCAGAAATATTGGAGATTTTCAGAGGAAATTTATAAGGCTTAAATCCTATCGGTATTTGGCTGTACTGTCATTGTGAATGGTTAGAGGTAGAAAACTTCATGTGTAATGTCTTCAGAATGAAAATAAATGCTTATGCACGCCTAGGATGGTGGTTTTGTACTCTTTCCTCCCCAGATAGAGTTAATCATAAAGATCTGTTTTTTTTTTTAAAAAAGTTTGCAAGGAAGTGTTTTGGGAAGATCAGAGAGTAACTAATGGATCAGATCCAGAGTCAGAGAGGTTAACAAAGCCTGCTACGGCAGGGTATCACTGAAAAAAAGAACCCTGGGATTTAGGCAATCAAGTTCTTAGCCTAGTGAGATTTGTGGTGCATATAATAGGAAAAAAAAAACACTCTAGTTTGACGGCTTATGTCCCCAATATTTTAAAAATGAAGTAAAATAAAAGCACAGCAAACCTATAACTGAGTAATTTTAATGTCAGAATTGAGCAGATTCTTTCTGATAGCAAGCAAACCTGCAGCTGCTGTCTCTTTTTAATGAAAGGTTCTAATGAGCAATCCCTAAGGGGAAAGGAGATGAACTATTTTGTTTTAAAATCTTGAGTTGTCTTGCGAGCATGGCAAGTTATTCTACAAGTTGTAGAGATCAGGTTACTGAAAGCTTTCACCCCTGGAATATGTATTTCTGTGTGCTATATTAAAGAAGAAAAGTAAAGGAAAAGGTGTTGTATTAGTGCTGAAGTTTCTAGATCAGTCTTTTTTAACCAAAATCCTTGGCTGCATTTAATGAAGACTCGTACATTTTCATGCTGGGATTGATGGTCTTGGTATAGGCGAAGGCAATTGCACTGAAATCGTTGCACGTACAAAAAGCAAAACCAAAAGCTCAGGGTCAGTATATTTTCAAGTTTCAGAAGTTGGTAATGTGCATTTTCTTTCTTTGTGACCTGTCTTGAAACCGTTTATTTTCAGCTCTTGGTTTCTAGAGATGATATAATATATCTAAGTATCTCTACGCTGTGTTTTTTCATTTCAAGACATTTCTTGTCAGATTCTGATTTTGTGACTTTCAGCCTAACCATGAAAACAATGATTATACCAATTAAATTACTCAACTACCTTAAATAGTGAATAATTTTCTGACGCTTGTTAACTAACAAAGCAGTTTTAGTGATATAATCTTGAGAAAATTTAATTGGATTTAAATCCTTGTAAATTAATATTGTTTAATGGGATACTAAATTAGCAATTAGCATATTTCACGTTGTTAGTTTTATTCAACTCTTGGTCCTAAAAAGTCTGGAATCGATGTCATGTAAACGGGTTTGTCCTAATGGAGACCTCTGAAGCTCTTAAAACTTTGGATGGAATATAGACATACATGTGAATTTCAAAATGCTGTTTCCAGAGATGCCTGCAGCACATGTGTTGGCAGCTTGCAGACTCTCTATCGCTACCAGTGTCTTCAGTTCCTCCATAAACTTACACATCAGTTACAGTGTATGTGTTGCTTCTCCTGAAATATTAATAGAAATACTTTTGTAGGATGATAGTGTTTAGGTTTTTAGGGAAAAAACTTCTCTAAGGTAAAAACAGAAATAATATTCTGTGTGCTATGGAAGGAGGAAAAGGACTGTTAGAAACCAGAAATGTCCCAGTGTCTTCCCCATGAATAATTATCTCTGTAGAATGAATCCCAATGGGGATTTAGCCCAGCAGGGACATGCTCCCTGTTATGAATGGGAGAGCACTGAAAGTGAGACATCAGACTGGGAAATGAGTTTGTACTGATCATAGCAGTGAGATTTCACCTGAGGAAGAAACCATTAATCTTTTGGTGTCTGTGGGCTTCTGGGAGATAGGTGTGGGGAGCTGCATGCTGTATTGCCCCAGGTGAACACAAAAGACTTTGTTCAGTTGAGAGTTATTGCCTATATCTGAAAGTGCTTCTAAAAATAGGGCTAGCAAATGGGTTTTGATCATTAGACTTTCTTCTGAAGCAATCCTTAATGGGAAAGATATGAAATGAACTTTTCAGAGAACCGTCTTCTAATGTGGAGGAACCTTTGAACTCGGTGGAGGTGGGTGAGCCACTTAGGGCTGAGATGAAAAGGATCTTTTGTTCTCTGTTCTCAGATAATGCTGCCATAAAATACCCTTTCTCAAGATCTTAATTTTAAGAATGCCACGTGCTGGTTTGGAAGTGCCTTTGACCTTGCATGTTAAAAGACAAACTTTTACCTACATGCACAAAATGTTAAAGAAAGTCTCCATCTTCGAAGAGATTAGAAGATAGCACTGCAATAAATGGCATTTTTTTTTTTTCCAGTGGAAGAATTGGAAATTTAGCCTGTTTAACCAAATAATGAAAGATTCTAAAGTTCTTGGCTATCTTCAGTTTAAGACAGCAGCAATCCTCCTTGGTTATAGATTACAATTCTGTTATCCCAACAGCAGGTTCAATTCTAAAACTAGTCAGCTTGTTGCCATAAATCGGGTAATTGAAAAATTGCCCTGCAATTATGTGCTTTATTAATTTTACATTTAACTTTATTCATGATCAGTTTATACCTTTGTACTTGAGACAAATTATAATTCAAGTAACCCTTCTTGTGGTATTTGCTCCTAATGTATTTGCAAATTAAAGATACCAAGCCATTGTGGACTCCTGCTGTTAGTCATGTCCTCTTTGAGCTGGTTTGTCAAACTAATCTTTTCTAAATGTTTTGCTTAGAAATATATCAAATCTCAGGTGAGACTTCACCCATTGACATACTGCAATTCTAATTAGAAGTGCAAAATGTTCTAAAGTTGATGATAGTTGAAACCTTGTAAATAAAGTTGTTTTGCAAAATTTTGCTTAAAGCAAAATGTAATATTCTGGCTGATCTCTGTCACTGATATTTCAGAGGCTTTAAGGATGGCCTCAAAACTCATGGTGTATTTCCTTAAAAAGAAATGCAGTATTTTCATATTGCTAAATATTTAGATTTATGTCCTCATTATTCTTTTTCTTATTTGTATTTTTACTTCTCTTCCAGGCACATCTAAGTTTCATTGCATAATGTTCTGCTATGTCCCCTCACTCTTATTTCAGTGGTGTTCTCACCTGGCATTTCCTCAGCAGCTGAATCATCTAGTCTTGGGGCTATGGAGATGCATCTCATTGCCTTCCTCTGTAAACTTTGCAATGATGGTATAAATATTTATGTGGATGACACATTTCAGAACTGTTGCAGACCTTGTGTCTTCAGGCAGTAAATACTGGTGTGTTTGCCAGAGAACTGGACAGAGTCCATGAGAAGAGCTGGATCTCTCCTGCAAATGATCTCCCACGCTAGAAGCCCATCTGTAGGGAGTCAGTCACCAGCAAAGTGTTCCTGGTGGCACTGCTTAGCAGAAGAGTCTCTCACTTCTGTAATTCTAGAAAAATGCACATTGCAAGCAATATGGGATGTGTGAAGTGTCAGTCAAATTAAGAAGTTGGGGTAGGGAGGAATTAAACTGAAACCGAAACATCTGTTAATTTTAACACTTCATGCTGTTGGAGAAAAATCTGCAATGTGATAGCTGCTCCGTGAGATGAGCGCTGTGCAGCGACCCAGATGGACGACTGTGCTTGCTGGGTTCAAATGTAAGCTTTTACTGCATGTCTGGTAGATTTCTGATTGTCAGGCTTGCCATACAGAGGTCACTCAAAGTAACGTCTCCTTTATTTGCATGGAAGCCACAGCAGATGCAAAGAGCACAGCAGCATTGTCTTTCAGCATAGTTAGCACCATTAGCTCTGCATTTTCACCAGTGATGAACAGGAGCCTGCATGTCATGCCTGTAAAAATCTGCACCAATAGAAGTGACCCACTGTTTTACAGCTGCTGTGATGGTATCCTTACTGGGAAAATGTTGTCCATGCTGTCCATCCTTCATTGACCTGAACAGATGGAAGTGGTAGGATAGTCCAGCCAAGACTGGCAGCGTGCTCCATGGTCTTCAAACTGGCTTGGGGCCTGGTGTTATCTTGTTGTAAGAGAAAGGTTGTCTTCTTTGCTGTCCTGATTCCATATGTTCAAGCCCTCAGCTTAGTCAGCATCGTGACGTAGCAGTCAGAGTTCCTGGTCTGGAGTTCAGGAAATCCAGTAGAATCACCCCTTTCTTACACCAAGACAGTGCACATCACTTCATCTGCTGGGAGCTGTGTCTAAAACTTTTATTCTGTGGGGAATTCATATATCACCACTCTGTGGACTTCTGTTCAGTGTCCAGCTTATAGTGCTACACCATGTCTTGTCACTGGTAATGATGTGATCCAGGAAACTGTTGCTTTCAGCCCTACATTGGTTCAGTAGGTCCTGACAAGCTTGTGTACAGTGTTCTTTCTGTTCCTGTGTGACCTACCTGGTGCAAACACTGCGGTATTCCAGTGTTGCCACCGTTGTTTTGAATGCATTGAAGCTGATATTCAGCTCTGTATGTGGTTCCCTGGTCATAATCCAATGATTTGTGCAGATGAGCTGATGGAGGCACTCTTCATGGTGTGATGTGACAGCTGTGCATGGCCCTTTGGAACATGAGTAGTCTTCCATCCTCTGATGCCACTGCAATATGTCACCCACCCCTCACAGTGCTCACATCCTCTGTTAGGTCTCCATCAATGTTCAGCAAGTGTCAATGAATGTCAATGGGTGCCAATTTTTCTGCATGGAAGAATTCAGTGATGCACCTTTGGTCTACACACATTTCTATGTCAGATGCCATTCTGTCCTTGCCCCCCGCTGCCATCTGTCACACGGCAACAGAATGTCACAGAATATTGGTGGGAAGGTTCAGCCTCTACTGCCATGGCTCCATCATCTGTCTCTGATGTTGTGGGATAACATTATAAAACAGAAGGCATTACTTTTGGAGCAGCCCTCATACTAAAGTAGTTTTTTTAATGCGAAAACTACATGCTTTAACAAATGTCTTTGTCTAACCAAAATCAAACGTGCAGTAGGTGGTGGTTTAAACTAGATTACACAGGAGATTCTCACTAATCTTTTAATGTCCCTCTTCCCTTCCTGAGAATAATAGTTTTTGAGAATAAGGTGCTTTTTTCCTGTTTTTTGTTGGTATTGGGAAAAGTATAAGTTAGGCATCTTATCCCTTTCTTTCCTCGGTAGTTACTATGGGAACAGAGCTGTGGGTCACAGGGGAAAATCTGCAAAAGTGGTTCCTTTTAAATTGTTCATTTAGAAGCAAAAGGATAGCTTATTATTGGAATTGTAGTATTTTTCATTCAACTTTGTTGGATTGTATTGTTGTACGTATTTCACTCACAAAAGAAGCACAGTGAGTGGCAAGAAAAACAGATGGAGATGTTTTTGTACTTTTTCCTTGGGGTTAATATTTTTTTAATTGAATGCAGCTGTTGGAAAAAGATTTCTGTTATTACATATAGGTGGAACATTAAAAATGGATGCTCACATTTTCAGCCTGTTTCAATGGAGTACTAAGCTTAGTTATTCTGTTGCCAGGGTTCAGAACCCTGTGGTGTGCTCATCTTTTTTTTCTTCTTTTTTTTTTTTTTAAAGATTTAAGTATCTGTAAGTTGCAATAAGAGTTTTACTTATCCACTTAACTGGGCTAATTCAGCATATAGTGAATGAACATAACTAAAGCTGTATTAGGAAACCCTAAGGTCTCTGCTTGCAGCTCCCTAAGCAGGTGATACAGCTGGCTATTTCTAGGGGCACAAGTTCTGGGTAATCTGCCCATTCATACCTGTATTTCCCTTGACTTTTTTTGCCTGGTACTTAGGGGAATAGTCCTGCAATCATCAACGTTATCATTTAATTTCTCTTCATAAAGAATGTGGGAAGTGTAATTCAGGAACATTAAGTGGGAAAGTTAGCAGTGAGAAATGTTTCGTTGTTGACACAGCATTCACATGGCTTATTCAAATCACCCTCAGCTGGTTGATAGTTATGTTGAAGTGCTTGCTTAATGGAATCTCCAGTATATTGGTTTTAACTGGCTCAGAAAATTCCTGTTGGGGTCATTTGGAGCAGGGTGAGTCCAGAGGCAGAGTCTGGTCCTTCCTATGCTGCCTGATATCCTCTACTCTGTAAGCTTGCATGCTTCCTTCTTTTAGAGACCTTTTGGACTCTGTTGTTAACTGCATCTGTGTCACTTCTGAGAAGAACAGTGATTTAGGGTTATGCAGCTAAATGTGGGAAAAATATGTGAAAACCTCATTATAGCAGTTGTAAATATATTGGTTCTGTGTGCTGGAGGATACGTAGTGGACGGTTGCAGATGTTGGTGTGTGGTGTGTCCTGGCAGGCTAGCCGTGAAAAATTGCTTTTCAAATTAGAACTTAAAAACTTTCCTGCTCTGCACACCAAAACCCTGCTCCCCGTGCGATTAGTGGTTTCATTTCTTTCTCAGCAGTTGGGTAATGATTATGGCTCCAGATGCTGCAGGAGTGATAAAGAGATTGATTAATTTCACTTGAAAGGGCATATGTTCAAAGAGGAGTGGGCGAACGCCTCCAACGCCGGACCTGCATCGCTGCTGCTTGCACGGCATGGTAGCCAGCTGCTCCTGAGGAAAGGACCAGCCAAACCACATTATTTATCTAGCCAGTGTATTTGCTGCTTGCTTTTGCCCACTTGCTGATTGACATTTATTTTCTTGCTGCGTTCCGCGATATCCTGCATTCAGTGCTTTTTGTGTCTCTCTATGAAGCACTGCTGTGGAAGTTCCAGCGTAAGGCTTTGGGAAGGGGCTGGGGTCAGCACAGTGTGAGCAGCAGCCAACACGTGCAGTGTGGTGCTTATCCCCTGGGCGGAACCAAGGGGTAACAAAACGAGTCAGATTCCCTGGCAGAATCAACAGCAAGTTTAACAGTCTTCCTGTATGTTATTTGCATAATGTTTGTATTATATACTACAATATCGTTAGTAGTCCACAGCTTATGACTTACTGAAAAATGCTGACTTCTGAAGTATTAAGTGTTCAACATTCTTAAAGCAATAATAAAAAAAAAAATTCAGCTTGTGTAGATACTTCAGTAAGTCTTCATTGCGTCTTTGTTGACCTATGGAACAGGTCAGTACAAGTATAAAG
This sequence comes from Phasianus colchicus, assembly GCF_987193195.1. NCBI lineage: Eukaryota > Metazoa > Chordata > Aves > Galliformes > Phasianidae > Phasianus > Phasianus colchicus. Next base: position 5,981,752 of record NC_143442.1, on the reverse strand, counting down.
TATAGCTGATGCTGCTGGCCACGTGATTAAATACAGGGCTATGGCAGATCTGATTTTTATTGCTCTATCACTTGAACTTTTTCGCTGATTTGTCATCTTTGGGGTTTATTCCATCACCCCTGAGACCCAAAGACCTTCAAATATCAATAGTTTAAAAATATCCTCCAATGTGCGAAACATGTTTTGCTGTTCCGTGGTGTGACATTTATAACCATAAACTTCACAGGTTTGAAGCTGCAGAAGACAAAAATAAACTGTACATCTTTAAGAGCTTTTGACCCATTAGTTAAACTGCTTTGTATCACCCAGCTGCTTTTAAGCAAAACAAGCACTTATTTCTAGCTATTGAAAATCTCACCAAGGTTTGCAGTGGAGACACTAGGTAGAGAAGCAATATTTTTGTATCTTTATTAGACTCTAATGTATGTATTAGCTGCATGCAGCTGCTTAATGAAGTACAGAATCTGAGTCACATCACAGACAAGGAGTAAGAGGAGGCTGTAGTGATAAAGCACTGGGAACTTTTCAGAAGTTCCTTTATTAATCATGCACATAAAGTAGTGCTCATGTGAAGTTTTTAATACCATTCCTGTAATATTTTTGCTCATACTAATAAACAAACAATGAATTCAAACTGAAGTAAAAGCGAGTGATGTGAAAACATTTGTAGCTCTGCGTTAAAAAAAAGAATCTGTACATAAGCTTTCAATGTTTTCAGTTCAGCCAATCCGGTACTAAAAGCTAAGCATATCCTTGTACGCTTGGCACTGAAATGAGAGCGATAGGGCATGTGTTAAGTATGCTGCTTATGTGCTAGTGCATACGTGTGTGTATGTTTATACATCATTTCTTCTGTCTGTGTGAAAATCTGTTGCCATATAGGCAAGGACACCCTTGTAGTTGCAGAAACAGAAACTTAGCTGCAGTGTTTTGAAAAGACTGATGGAGAGTGAAATGAAAGAGAGGGAAGTTGACGTAAACGATGACAGCAATGTTACTGTGCCCTCAGGGCCTTGCAAAGTACCTTACTTAAAACCAATTTTTGCTTTGTAGATAAGTGAGCATGTCGTGGTTAAGTCAATATAAGCGTGCAGTTGGTGATAAAGGTTGGTATTACACACCTTCTGTGGTATTTTTCATACTTAGGCTTTAAAGGTAATGTCGTATATACGTTCATAATGCTGTAAGCTGTTTCATGCTTTTTGTTACGAGCTTTCCAGCGTGTTACTTGGTTTAGTAATGGCAGTTCGGGCTGTCCACAGATTTCACTCTTTTCTTGGGGATGGATGGCTAATTGATTGCTGACCTTTGCCGGGTTCCTCTTTGAAAAGCAGAGTGTGTGGGTGAGTGACACCAGGGGATAACAGATCAGAGAGGCTAAAAGCAGGTGAAAAAATGTAGTTCTGTAACTTTCATTTAGATATTGAAGACTGTTTGAGAATAGAAGCAAAACTGAAAAAATAACAAGGAAATTCCTTCTTTGCCTTCAGATATTTTAAAATTTTTATGAACTTTTTTTTTTAAAGTAGTTACTCTTTTTCACTGTAATTTACTTGTCCTTGATTGATTTTTTTTTTTTTTTTTTTTTCCTTTTAAATAGATAAGCCAGCTTCCAGAGTCCTCAGAATGATTTAATTATCATTGCACACAGGGCCCCAAATCAGATTTAAGGCATTTTGATACAAGTTTATGGAATAAAGTGGTGAGCAGGTGCAGACGATGTGAAGTCGCTGGTACTCAAATCTACTACATTATTCTGCAGGCAGGAGATTCCTCATAGACCTTAACTGAAAGGTCAGGAGCTAACCTTAGGATATGCTGTTTAATTTGATATCTTTGGGATAAATATTTCAGAATGATGTGTTTGTGTGTCTTAGTGCATCAGGAACTGATGAAACTGTGAACTTGCAGCGTTCTGAATATATTTCCAGATAAAGCTATGCAGCACTCAATAAAGCAATTACATGAAAAGCATTGCAGTCAACTTCAGTTCCAATATTAGTAGTAATAATCAATCGTCTTCAATTCCAGACATGGTCTAATTGCTTTTTGTTGTTGCTTTGGAAGGTTACATTACTCAGTTATCCTGGAACTAGGCAATCTTTACATGTTTGCATCACGTAGAATTTTATAACTGTTCTTGTAGTCTCAGTATATCAGCTTTGGCTATTTTGTGATAGTTTAAAAAATGTCCCCTAGCCTTTCTCACACTTCAGCACATGAGCTTTTCCTCCTCGGACCGATCCCTGTGACCAGGGAAGGTTTCTCTCCTCTTGGTCTCAGCCACGTGTGCTGATGTCTAGTAAATACCATTGCCAGTGGATGTTAATTGATACGAGTTACTTAACGGTACCTAATTCATTCCTTAACATACTTAAGAAATGGGTAAGGACCCATTCAGATAATGAGTCAGAGTCATCATTACATTAATAAGTGACTTCAACAAAAACACAAGAGAAAACTGGAAAGGGAAAATTACCATCAAGCTTTCTTCCTACTTCACCTCTCAAGGAGAAGGAGGACCCTGAGTGAGTGGTTGATGAAATGAAAGACTTAATTCAAATTTTTCTTGTGAAAGGGTAAATTTTATAGGGACTTTTTTTTCCCCCCAGGCAAAAGCCTAGATACTTTAGGTAAGATCCTTGTTTGTATGTCTTCTGGGACCAATTTTAACCAACCCTTCCCAAATATGGATGGTGCCACTTCCCAAATATGGATGGTGCCATTGAGGTAGTGTTAATCACAATATGGAATGCAGGCTTTTACTTTAAACTGCATCTCCTTTTCTCAGATACAAAGATAGTTTTTGCTTTACTGATAGTTGAATTTCCATGTCCTGTGTGCTCCCCGTTGGTCCATAAATTCCTTCACTGCCTAGCAAAATTAGTGTATTTCCCATGAATGGCAATTAAAAGGTCCATAACGTTTAGTGTTATCCCATGTAAGCAGAGATGGAAACGACTGGGAGATTATGATGAGGTGTAAGTTAGGAGTGTAACTATAAAATAACGTGTTATTGCTTAAGAATAAGTTAATGGAGATTTATTTCTTTTTGTCTTTGGTATTAGTACAGCTAAAGCTGTCCCTTTGGTGCTGATGGACTGTTTTTAATTCTGGCCTGGCTTAATGGGCCCATAATGTATTTGATGTCATATGCGTGTTTGCTATGGTCTGCTTGCTTAGGGCAGTGATTAACAGGTGGAAAGCCAGGGTATCTGAATGAATTTTTACTGTGATAGTGTTTTGTGTTTTTACTCTTTTATCAACATAAGCATATTGTATCTGACATCTGTTGTCCTGAAGCCCTGACAGCTGCACTGAGGTGACATGGTGTTACGTGGGACTGGTGACTGTTCATGTCATGAATAGACCTGCTTTTTTTTTTTTCTTAAACAATATTGGTAAATGCTGGATGTAAAATTGCACGACTTTCTCATGAAACCCTTTTAGTTTCTATCTGGAGACCCTATTGATAATTTTTTCCTTAAGCATACATGCATATTAAATGTGAGAACCAGCAGCTAAAAGAAATTGCTCTAAGGCAATGATTCACATGGATGAAAAATCAATAGGGGTTTCATTAAGAAAGGAAGGAAAGTTTAGACAGGCTCTTTTCTTTTCTATGGAAAGTAGAGGGAAAATGCATTGATGATTTTATTCAGCTTTATTCTTAGAAAGAGGAGTTGTAATGTTGATGCTGGTATTTTGAAGCATGAATGTGGCTGGGTGAAAGTATCTGGTGTCTGTGATCTATCCTACATCCCTGCTGTAGTTTTCCAAATTCTTCTCCTTTGTTTTCCTTTTCGTTTGCGTGAGCAGCACCTGCTGTAAGTGGAATTATCTCTGGAGAAGCTGCCTCAGTTGATAAGAATCCCAGTTTTCTCAGCTGCTGCCCATAAGATTTCTGCCCCAGACCCTTCTCAGCTTTGTTGCCCTTCTTTTGCTGTGCTCCAGGGTCTCAATGTCAACCCAAGGAGCTGCCTCTTGCCATGCTCTGCAGGTCTGTGACTGTACTGCTCATGCTACTGGGTGTGCACTAAGTTTTTCACTTTCTCTAATGAAAAGCTTCTCCTGCTGAAACTGATCTTCAGCATTTCCTGCTGAAATGGCCAGAAGGAGCCCATGAGAACCGAGATCCTTGATGTAGCAACGAGCTGCAGCCAGGAGGGTCTGTGTCTGCCCCAGGGAAGCGATGCACTCCCCACTGTGTGAGTAGATTTTGATAGCTGATGTGCTTAAGAACAGAAATATATATTTTTAAGGGTTTTCTGCTGAATCATCCCTCTGAGAGGTGATGAATCCTGCTGCACATTTACAAGAGGAGTGCTGTATCCCTGCGAGGGTGACAGGGCAACACGAGCCCATGTGGGTGGCACACAGGGCTGTTTGCATGCAGCCATTGCATGGGCACTGGTTTCTCTGTGGGCAAAAACTCCTGTCTGCTCAGGAGAATGTGCTCGTGGCAGCTTCTGTAGCATTTCCTGCCATAACTCTCAATTTGTTTTTAGCTCTGCTATTAAAACTTGGTGATGACACATGTCAGTAGTTTTGTGGTGGCATTCAGCAGTTATGCGTCTGTTTGTTTTCATTAAATACCATTTTTTTTTTTTTTTAAAGTTCTGGTGGCTGCCCAGTTAGAATGAAAAACCAGGCAGAAGTGCTCTCAGCCAAGAGCAGATTTATTTCTCCAAGCTTGTTTAAAAACCAGGAATGCTGGCAGGGTCGAGCAGTAAATACGGGCTGTACATCTTGTTCAGTGGGCTTTATCTGGATGCCTTGCATGAACCAAATGAGTGAGTAAGTGAAAGGCATGTTGTGGGGCCCTGACAGCACCATGATGGATTGAATCAGAGCAGCGTGGCTGCTGCCACCCCTCGCCATCTGCCCTGCTCTCTGCTGCACATCCCAGCTCAGCGATGCTCTGTCCATGGATCAGTTTTTAGAAAGGTTTGTAGTCTGGAATATGGAAGTAAGCTGAGCTGGGGCTGATTAATGCACTTCTCCCAGACTCTTTTGGGGGAGCTGATCAGTGCTGATGTTGCTCTGAGCCCAGAGTCTCTTCTCAATGTGTTGGGCTCCTGTTCACCTCTCTACTCCTGCAGAAATGTTGTTACGGGTCGGTAAATATTTGACCTTATTTTAAGAGCACTACTATTTCTTCCTCAAACATTTGACAGTATACACAGCGCTGGGCTGTGTTGTCATTTGCAGAGGGTGTGCTGTCATTCGGGAAGTCTGTTGCTTGCTTTTAGAGCAAAAGCTGATTATCTGAAGCCTGCGTGTTGCACCATTGACGTGCACTGTGTTGTGCTGAATGCTGTGAACAGCAGCAAACAGCTGTTCAGGGCTGGAAGCCCCTGCAGCCGAGGACTGCGACCCACTGGGCGACCTGCTCACCTTCCCCGCTTCTCTGAGCAGTGCTAAGTGAACAGATTGGAGCAGATCTTGTTTCAGCATCATCTGTTTCCACAGCTGAAGCGCCCATCTCAGCAGCTCTTGTGCATTATTTAAGGTGTGGAAACTGTGTAACTGGAATGTCTGGGAAGGGTGAGGGCTCTGTCTGCTTTGCCAACCTGGAGGACTGCTTGTCTCACCCTGATGATAGCTGTGGTGCTGGATGATGCCCTAAGAGCTAAAAGGATATGCCCTAAACTGTAGCTTCAAGGTAACATTGCATCTGGGTGCTTGCAGTCGGCTCTGCTTGGCACCAGGGTGAGCATCCTTTGGCACAGCTAAGCCTGCACGCAGCATCGGGAGGCAATGTGCCTCACTGGGGAGAAGGCAAATAAAAATTAGCTAGAAAAATTTAGTAGGAAAACTCCTGTTCTGAGTTTCAGGGTCACCAACCCCATTCCCTCCAAGGGCAGAAGTGAAGCTTCTGAAGAGCTCTCTGAAATAATTATTCTTGCCCATTTGCTTTGTGGCATTAAAATTAAGTATTGAGACTCTTTTTCCTCCTTCAAACTAATAGAAACATATATTCTCTATATAAGGTACTCTATGTACATAAAAGAAACACTGAGAAATAGACTTTCTTAAAATTCGCATGGCTTTGGCTATAGGCTTATGAAGTCACTCCAAGTATCACAGCTGCTTACAATAAAACTGTGGCAGTGATGATGAAGTTTAGACTTCACAGATGAAAATGACAAACTAGGAGTGTTTGCTGTCGTGTGCTCCTGGGTGTGGATCCAGCAAAGCTGGGGCAGTTTTGGTGCAGTTTTGGTGCAAAGCTGGTGCAAGCACTTATGGAGGCAGCAGTGCATGTGAGACAGAGGGTGCAGCTCCAGATGCAGTGCTTTGGGGAGGGGGTTATTCTCAGCCTCCACTGCCAGGCTTTGTGCCTGGATCAGGGACTTATCCTGGAAAGAAGGAAGGAATTAAGAGGAGGCAGCTGAATCTCCTCTTATGCTTTTTTTTTTTTTTTGACTTCATGGGATTTTTCCTTCTGTGTCATGGCTGTGGTTTCTTGAGCTGAAAACTGGAAATATAATGTAAAAGCTCATAAATTTAACATAAGGTGGAAAGGCCGTAGAATGAATAAATACATTTACCTTCCAGGGAATATCTTGTTAACTTCTCTCTGTCCAGATCAGGCTCTGCTGTCTCAGGCATGCAAGCTTCTTCAGGAAGCTCTTTTTCAGGAGAGATTTCTCCCATTTGGCTGTCCTGGCCCCTTGGAAGGGCACTGTTGAGTAATGGTGATAGGTGGTACCTGGGTTTCCCTGCATTTAATGATACAGAAACATCAGGATTTTAAAGAGCTGCACTTTTTCTCTCCTCTGTAACGCCAACCCCAGCTCTGCTTCCTGTCTGCTCTTTCCTGGATCTTCCTATTGTCCTTCTGAAGTTTCATGTAAATTGGGAAAAGAGGAAAGTTGGCAAAAATGTAGGTAGTGGCCATGAAGGATGTATTGCACCCAGGGGCCTGCTAGTGTAGGAAGGAGTTTGTTGGGCAGTGTGTCCCCATGTGCAGGGTCATCAGTAAAAGGAGCTCAGCTGTCACGCTGTCCTCACTGTGGTACTTTCCTAAGTTTCCCTCCTGTTCCTCTAAACTCATGACTTGGGCAACAAATGCAGTCATTTGGAGCAGTCAGCAGGGAGTTAAGCTTTGGGCAGACTACATACCACACACCAAGCTTAGTGGAATTGCAGAAAAGCAGACTTCAGGGCAGAGAAATAACAATGAGATCCTAGGTAACAATGCAAGATGCTAAGGCTTAGCATCCTGGTTGCAGCCTGCCTTGTTCTGCCTGTCTGTGCTGGGGAAAAATGGCTGAATGAACGTGGTTTAATAGTTTTGTCAGACCTCTGATGTTTATTCTAACATATGCTTGTTAATCAAAAAAGTAATAAACTTTTTATTAAAATGCATTGGCTGCCCAGAATCTTAATGTCCTTTTGTGCGTTTATTGAGGGGTCAGGCTTGCTTAAATTCAGCACATTATTATTTTTTTTTTTTTTAGCAAAATTGTTTTATTCCTTCTAAAATGTGCAGCCCTTTTCTCCCTGGTGAGTTCTTAAACACCTGTTAATTTCCTTCCAGGGGCTGAACATGAGAGAAAGCGTTTGAGAACTAAATGGTGACCATACTTAGCTTCTGATGTAACTTTTTGGGAAGGCAGGTGGGGAAACAATGGCACGTAATAGGATCTTATATTCATTTAGGTTTTTTTCTTTATTACATTACGTGCAGCAGTTGTTGACTTATTCAGTCTTTTTGAAGAAGTCAGTGCTCCTTTCTAGCTTTTTCTTCACAGTGACCGCTTACATTTCTTGTAAAAATTGTGTTCTATTTGATTGGGACTCAAACTTATTTTGAGAGTGCAGACGTCACCCTTGTAAAGAACAGCATGCATTTTGGAGTTGGCAGGTCCTTTGGTCCTATTAATTATAACTTGTCATTAAGTTATGATCACCACAGTGTAGGCTGTTTCTGTGTTGCAGTTCACTTTCTTTCTGAAGCAAATATCAACAGCTAAAACTCTTTCATTAAATACCCAAAGCTGAAATATATATAAGATGTATTGACACCAATTATTGAGGGTTTTTTAGTGAGATTTTACAGGGAATTAACTGTGACTAGCAGTGAGTTTTTTGAAGTGTTACGTTGTTTTGACTGCATAACTAATGATGTTTTAATAGATGTCAACTCTTAGGAAAACACAAAGATCAGAGATGAGGGTGGATTTTTCAAAAGCACAGAGGATAATTGGATATCTGACTCGCATCAAAAGTTAATGTGACTTGAGTGCCAAGGCCTTTTTGTGCCCTCAGAAAGCTGAGTGGTTACTGCTTTCACCCATGCACCATCCAGTCAGAGTTCCATCTACGTTCCCTTTTACTTTATATTTTTTATTTTCTTTAGCATTTGTTTGGCAGTTGAAAAACAAAACTGTGAAATGAGAGATTTCTGTGGATTAAGGTCTCATGGGTGCAGTGTCACAGTACGTACTGCCTGGTTACTTCTTGAGTCCCTGCTGGGAATGTCAGCTGGTTGGCTCCTTGGCTTACTATGGTCTTCTAAAAGGCTTAAACTTTGGATAGCCAGATGTATCCAAAGTGACCAGCCGTGTAGCTATCAATTGCATGTAGTTTCTTGGGAGCAGTTTGATTTGAACTTCTTTTTAAAAATCTTTTTAAAAAGTAGGGTTCCTTTGGCTAAGTAGTTACAATAGATCCCTGCTGGCAGTAAAAGGAACAACCAGACATCAAGCCTTAGATGTGAAGCTGTTATAGAAGACATCACTTGTGATTAAGACTTGCTTAGATTTTGCCTTCATTCATGCTCTTTTTCCTGATGCCTATCACTGTTTTGTTCTTATTCTTTCTTAGTAACTAAGGTCAGCGCCCATGCTGGAATCTCACTTGATCACACACTTCAATAATTTAATGGTTTTTCCTCTCCTCAGCTGTATATGCACTCCTTTTGTGGAAGCTCTGTGTACGATCCAACAGCTGAGTCAGCAGGAGTTTCCCTTGACTTTTGGTGAGGTCTGCGGAAAAATAATGATGAACACTACAAATGCAGACACAACTTCTAGCGGGCAGTGTCCCTGGTGGACAGGCTGATTGCTTGGAAACATTAATCAGATAAATGCTTCTTAGTTTCTTCTCTGATGTAAGGCCAGAAGATGATGTCTGTGAGAATAAACGTATTTCTCTGACTGACCTTCTGCAGACCTTGCTTCCCTCTTTCCTCAGCAATGCCAATGAGAACAGCCACAGTGAGCATCTTCACAGCCCCACTTTGCCCACACTCCAGCACTGCCCGTGCTGCCTTTTTTTAGGACATTCTGTAAGAAAAGGGTAAGCTTAGAAACTTCACAGAATGGCCTGGGTTGGAAGGGAGCTCAAGGATCATGAATCTCCAACCCTCCTGCTACAGGAAGGGCCACCAAGGCCACTTCTTTGCGTTGCCTTCCATTTCTGACTGAAGTTCTGTGCTGGAGGTGGTGCCTGCATCTTAGGGATAATAACACGGTTAGCAGCTCTCATGAACTCCCCTGAGTCTGCTCAAATTATTTTTTGAATCAGTTTATTCTTCTGGCATCCAAACATCCCAGAACAGTGAGATCCAAAGCTTAATTCTCCTTAAGCCTGCGATGGCATGTGTTGAAAACTTGTTTGTTTTTGCTACTAGTATTTGGTCTACTAAATGATACTCCTCCATACAGTTTGTTTTTTGTAACTGAATGATGCCTTGTGTGTCTGTAAGATTTTAAGCTTGCTGCCTGTAGGTTAGGGATAATAAACAATGGTGAATAGCCATTACTTTTTTCCCATCTTTGTGCTGCCTACATTTCACATAAGCACCTTATTTTTGTATTTGATTGTTTGATGACTCAGTCTATACAAGCACTCTTAAAAGCAAACCTTAATTGTTGTTGCTCTGCTCTGGACCTTCCCTGGTTTTACAGTTATTTTCTGGAATGGGAAATAGTGCTGTGCCCAGTCTTTCAGAGGGAATGCACCATTGCCTGTTCCACACCTTACCCAGGGCCGTTGTGTGCTTTATTTCCTCACGTTGTACTCATCTCCTTCATCAGAACTGAATGTTTTTTTTTTTTTTTTTTTCCATACTGCTCCTCCAGAAGACTCCATGACCCCCTTCTGAAATGGTAATAACTACGTTAGGAGTGTTCAGTTGTTCTGTGTACCTAAGGTTGTGTCTTCTCTAGCTAAAAGAACGATGTGCTGCCAAGCCCAAACCTGAGTCAGGATATGTGGCATCATCCACCTTTGTGTAGTCAATAGTGATGGTTTTATCTATAGGCTTTCTCGTTGCTCTGGAAGAGTCTTCCCCACTGTATTTATGTGCATCTGTTTATTCCATTGATTTTATAGCTTCTCCCTGTTTAAATATTTGATTAAGTTATGATTCTCTTGGTGTTACAGTGAACTGAAAATGGAAGTGGAAGATGTCAGGCAATGGATTTTTCTCAAACCTTATTTGTTCTGGGCAAGGGGAAAGGAAAGAGCAAGAGAAGAGGAGAGGAGCAGGCAGTGAAACGTGCATCTGTGTGCCTTTGGACAGCTCTGTTTTGTAGTGCTCTGTATGCAGGCAGCTGGCATTGCACATCCATTCACTTCTGCTGCTAAATATCTTTCTGGTCGTTGAGGAAAGAAATAACCTTGTTTGTGAACAGTTCTGCTTACCTTTAAATAAAAGTAACCAAGGTTTTTCTGCACCTTTGTTAATATCTGCTGGAGTTAACCTCGTTCTATTATTTCTGTAGGGAGTGTTTGAAATGGCTTTTCCTGCAAACCAGCAGCGTTCAGTGGGACTTGAATGAGTGACCCAGAGAAAGCTTTTTTTTCCCCTCTTGTTTAGTTGGGATGGCAAAAACAACTTTAAAGCTGCTTTTAATAAGACTTTAATGGTGGTATTCTGTATCATCTGCCTCTTTCTGAGCTGGAGCAGCAGGTCTGGCATAGCAGAGCTCTGCTGAGAGGCCTGGAGCACCTGATGCATTGTCTTAATTTCTGCTGGCTGCTTTAGGGAATTGTGTGCACACAGGTACGTCCTCTTTGGTTTTAATTAGAATTTTAAGGTGTTTGCTGCTTTAACTCCTGGCCACAGTTGTGGGTGCAGCAGTGTCAGAAGGACATAAAACTATTAGAAAGCCTCCAAAGGAGAGCTGCAAAGATGGGGAAGGGGCTGGAGGGCACAGTGTGTGCAGAGCAGCTGAGGTCCCTGAGTTTGTTGGGCTCAGAGCAGAGGAGCTGAGGGGAGGCCGTGCAGTGATAGCAGTGTAATGGGCAATGGGCTGCCTGTGTCAGCTCTATCTGTCTCTGTTTCTTTAGCAGCAATGAGGAGAGCTGAAGGTGAGGCTGCTGTTAATGCTTTTCTAGGAAATTTACTTGAGAGCTATGTGATTTTTTTTTTTTTAAATTCCCGTTTTTGGAACATATAAGTTTTACTCCAGTGAACTTTAAAATTGTAATCAAATTGTGCGTGCATTATTTTTATTATGCGCCTCTATCAAATAATCTGTCATCACCTTCACCAATAAAAACAAAAACGGACCTGAAATTCAGCTCCTTTGGAAACTGCAGCCTAAAGCAAGAGCCCTGTGAGTTGCTAGAAGGAACATCTGTGTTCTTCCATCTGTGTTCTTCCATGCTGCTGACTGAATGTTTCATTCAGCACTGCAATTTCCATTTCACCATTCTGTGCTTTGGACAATCTCCTGTTTTTTTCCTGCAAAAAAAGTTCCTGTTTCTATCTTAGATGTGGAGTTGGCTAATAACTGCCATTCTCACTGAGTTAAGAGGTGGAAAGAAAACTTATCAGCTCTGTCATGGACCTTTTCCCAACCTTGCTGTGTAATGCCCATCTGTTGACCGGAGCGATGAAATGAATGATGGGAGACTTGTAAAGCTATTGAAAAATATATTTTTTTCTTGTTTCCGTTTATTGTAATAAGAAAAAATAGGTCATTAAAGCTGTTTTATAAACATGAATGAGCTAGAAAATATTATGACAGCGTAAGTTGCTAAAGATACAGAAATGAAATTTTTAGATGAGATTTATCTTCTTACTTTAATTTGTACTCCTGCTGTACTGTAAATGTAATAACCATCAAAATGAAAAATGCAACAGATTGATAATACCATTGAGTTTTAATTAAACCACTGAATTGAAAAGGGCCCAGATGGATAACTGGAAAATGTAGTTATAACCCTGGTATGAAAAATGCTGGATTGCTACTGATATGTCTTGTAAATAAATGCTATGCCAAAAATAACCTCATTTTTAGAACAACTTCCTAAAATTAATCATTTAAGTTTCTAAAACAGATGGTTTCTGGATTTTTATTTAATTTAACTGCCAAACACTTATTACCCTGGATCAGGAGCTGTGCTTTTAACAAATCCCTGTCCAGGAGCCCAGTCCAGTACTTTGGAGTCCCAGGAAACACAGAGGTTGTGCCAAAGTGTGTGCAATCTGAAATATGTGAAATCACCGCTCAGTCTATTAAAATGTTGAAATTGCATTACTTTGGCACAAAATGACTCAAGTCTTGGAACTTGGGATAATGTTTAAAACACCACCAAAGTAAAATCGGATCTTCTGCTGTGGAGTTTTCAAATTATATTTTAAGTGGAGATTCTTAATTGAAAGTTAGCTACAACTGAGACCTTTCTTCCCTTGTCAGAGTACTGCAGTTAATATTTTGTCTCTAAATGAGTTGGCATTTGTATTCGTGTGCACAAATAAACACCAAAAAAACCCAAGTTTTTCCAGTTTTATTTTCTGGTGAGGATTTTGGAGGTTATTATCAAAGGGAATCTTCATCTTCAAGTTACGCTGTAGGTATCTAACAGCCAAAAAGCACAAGTCAAATTAAATTAGCTATGATCAAATCCTAAAATTAGCATAGAAAGTTGCAGAAATCAATACCTTGTTACCTTCAAAGCTTGTTATCTGTGCCTTCTCGTGAATTAATTTTTGGAAACTTTACACTAAATGATGTAAAAATTGATCTAAAGATGAAAAAAAAAAAATTGTGATCAATAACTTTCTTCTGGTCAGAGAGAAATTCATTAAATTTGGTATGTATTACATTGCCACATATTCTTACTGAGTGCTGTTCTAATCACTGCATTATTCTTGACTGAGAACACATTAGCTGTAAAAATTCATGAAATGAGAAACAGGACATTATAAAGATTTTCTCTGGCTATTGTCAGTAATGAGTTGTGCAGAAAAGTGGAACACATTCTCATTGCTTGTAGAGTTGTTTGTCTGGCATTGTTTTACACTTAAGCATGAATAACTTAACTTTTTTGTTGAAAGTCATTATTTTCCAATAAACTGGGAGGAACACAGAATACTTTTCTTTCCCCTAGATAGAGGTGATGTAACTTTTTCTCTTCTGTGTCCAGCATCTCTCTCATCTTCAAGAGAAAACCAAAATGTTGGGTAAGAATTAGGAGGTTTGGAGCGCATCATTTGAAGTAGTTGGAAAAGATGAAGTTGCTGTTACTTCCTTGGCTGCTCCTGCAGTGATTTCAGTGGGGTGTCAGCAATGCTTTGAGTGACTCTGCACGCCCATCACTGTGCCTGGCTGGGGTGGCTCAGGGTGAAGTAGCAAGTGAGGACTGGGCAGAATCTCCTCTTTTAACGTGGAAAAGCTGCGCCCTCAGGCTCTTCAGTCTCCTCTGTGCTGTGTGGTTCTTGCTGTGGTGTGCTGCTGCCTACACCTGGAGCATCCTTCCTTTCCTGATCCACAGAGTGCATGTTGGTCCAAATTAAATTGTTTGAAGAAGCTGTCTGGCTGAATGTGGCAGCAGTGAGGGGCAGTGAAGCACTTGCCCGCGTTTGGAGTGCCTATGGAGCCCTTCTCTAAGGAAAATCCCTTGTTGCACTGATTATTGGTTGTGTTTTCTTGCTGTGTTTTGCAGACTGCCAGAGTTTTCTCCTGTCGTGCTGTCTGTTCTCTTGCCCTTCTGTCCCTTTTTGGTTCTATTTTTCATGTTACTTTTGATATGTTTTGAGCATACCTCGGCTTCTGTATGGATGCCACCCAGCTTAAAAGATTGGAGTCGTTGCTATTTTACATAATCTACTTCTCTACTACTTGAGTTTATTTTGATGATTGAGGGGAGCCTACACATTATGTAAGCTGAACAGCAAATATGGCTTCCTATCGACGAGAGGCAAAAACACAATCTTGCAGGAAAGAGGAAAGCATCTCTTTTACATGGAATAAGAAATAATTGAGACTGAATGAATTGTCAGAAAATGCTGCTTAATAAATTTTGACTGATGGTTAGTACAAGTGTAATAAAGAAAATCTGTTTTCTGTCTATCTTGTGTCACAGAATACAGGTAGAAATGTAAATCTACTATTTAAAGCAGCATCTATAAAACCAATGTGATACTGTGCTTGCAGGTGTGTACTAATTAACTATATATGTTTTACCCTTAAAACAGTTCATATGCTCTTCATGGAAAACTATTTCCAAAGGAATAATGTAGACTTTTTCTGAATCTCATATGTGTTTATTTGAAGGAAAGTAGTGAAGTGAATGGAAGGATTGCCAATTCCTTGAGGAAATCCATCTGAGGTTAGATGAAACCCAGGTAACTCCCTTTATTTCCATGTTGGTTTTGGAGTAGTTGTACTTAAATCACTGCTGTTAGTGGGATTCTACTTCTAAACTGGGGCTTCTGCTGGATATGCATCAGCAGGAATGAAAAGGAAAAATATATGTTCTTTATTACTGGAATCAGAGTCAATCTCTGGAAGTGCAACATGACCATCAGTTAGCAGCTTCATAATTGAAACTTTCCTGCTCAGGGGAGCAAAGTACCCAGTGTGGGCTGCAGCTGCTGAGTGGGGGAATCCATCACGAGCATTTTCCAAACATGACATTTTTTGATGCAAGGTACTTTACTACAAATGAATTGAAAACTGCAGTAAAGTATTTCGTAGTGTTGGCACAGCCTTTATTCTGTGAATCAGATGTTATTTATGCTTAATTCATGGTGTCTTTAAGAATATTTTAATAAAATCTCTGTAACATCCCAGTTTTGCAGATGTCTTTTAAAAAGAGTTATTCCCTATGGCTGCATGAGTACGGGTGTCACTTTGTAAGCATTTCACTCCAGCAAGACTTCATGCCTCTGTTGGCAAATGAAATGGTGTCCAAGGGCAGCTCTGGGATGCCAGCCTTACTTTGCCTTTCGTAACTTCGAATTAATCATGTTCTCAGTTTCCTGATGGTTGAAATGCAAACATACTGATGTTATGCATGCAGCTTACAAAATGTGCACATCAGTTATCTTGCAGAAACTTTACAGACTTCTTACTAAAAAAAAAAAAATAAAGTGGGGTGAGTCTGTTATTTTAACCGAAGTCACTGTTAAATTGAGCCAAGCGTCTGACATTGTGTTATAGGAAATCATTTCAAATTTAGTCTTTTTTTTTTTCTGTCTCCTCATCCTTGTGCAGGTTCACTGATGCATCATCATGCCTTGCACTTGTTAATTTGTACTAACGGGTCTTTGAAGTACATTTTTTAGGGGATGAAGATCATTACAGCTTGGAAATGTAAATAATGTTTACTGATGTATTGCAGTTCATATCATTTACATATTATGACTTAAAAAAAAAAAAAAAAAAAGTAATTTTCTCATGCATATCATTTGAGTATCCCCCCTGCTGCCTGACAGGGAATGGGGTCGGGGTGTCTGGGATCTCCTTATCCCTGCTGTGATGATGTGTCCTGTAGGGAGTCAGGTTGTTAGGTGATATTAGTCTCTGGAAGGTTTGCTTTGTTTCTCTTTTTTCTCCTCACACCTGCAGGCCAGTGTGTTCTTTCTATAACACTGGAAACCCCTAATTCTTCTACTCCTACAGCTGTCTCGTACCTTCCTATTTGCCCTATGAGGCAGTTGTGAAACCTGATTAATACCCTGAGTTGCGCTTGCATGAAAAGCACTGCTTATTTTTTCATGTCTTTAAGACGTGTATTGAATTTCTCAGTAAATCTAAATTTCCTCGTGCTGCCCTCCTTTAGGTGCTGGATTAAGTTGGAGTTAATGGATGGAGAAATGTAGCCTTGGATTTGACATTCAGGAGAGTAATGTGTGCCTGTGTGCAGTAGCAACGTATTTTAATCCAATGTTGTTATGTTTCAACTGCTGGAAGAACTTTTTTATCGAGAACTTGAGGAAGTGATGGAAGTGGCTACAGCAGGATGCTGCCTGCGTGGGTGGTTTCTTTTGATATAACCTGCAATTGAGACATTCTGAAAGAATTTTTTAATGAAAGCATGCTATCTTTTCTGTGTCTGCTCCTATGACATTTAAACCCAGGAAATAAAGAAGGGCATTTAATCCTCCATGCTTAAGAGATGTAAGAACAGTCTGAATAACTAACTCTGTACCTGAAGAGTGTAAGTTGCCTTTAGTAGAAGTGAAATTGCTTAAGACCTCCAAGTGACATATTTTAGTTACCTTTACCTATGATCTTCTTTAGCTATCACTATTTCTTAATTCCTTTATAAAGCAGCTGTCTTGTCTGAAATGTTCCTGACAACCTATTGAGTGAAGGATAAAATCAAATACAAAATAACTGCATGGTGAAGTACAGGACACTTTTATATTCGGTAGAAATTACTGATGAAAGTGGTGGTACGCTTAATAATAGCAAGCACTTGATGTGATGAAAAGTAGCATGGATTCTGTGATGTAGATGAGGGAAAGAGAAAGAGAAAACGGCAGCTTGTGAAGTATTCTGAAAAAGATTTTGGCTGTGTTGGGAGGAGAAGAGAGCTTGGAAGCTGTGTTGGAAGCAAAGCAAGCTTTGGTGGATAATTACAAAGCACATGTAACACAGCCATGCTGGTAGAGCATCTGGCTTAAGCTACTGGCACTCTTGCTTTATGGAAATGCTTGTACTCATATAGGCCATCTATTCTTTTATATGTATTATATTTATATATCTGTGTGTATACACATACATTTATATGTGCATATATGTGTACTTGGGACCTGCTAAGGTATACAAACAACTTTCCTTCAAAAGTGTTGTAAAAAAGCTGAGCAGACTTGGAGACAGGAGGTGAGAGGGCATCTGAGCTCTCACTCAGGAGGTAAGAGCCAGGAAGGTGGAAAGAGTTTCCTGTATGTACAGTGAGGCCTGAAGCTCTGGGGGTTTCATTGCCAACAATTAGAGATGATGGGCAGAAGATGGAGAGATCCTGGAGGTGGTTCATGGAAAGAAGTTTTGAATGAATGGGAATGCTTTTAATGTATAAAGGACATTTTTTTAGAGTAGAAAAATCCTCTGGCGTTGCAAAATAATGGCAAAAATGTCTTTTCATGAACTGAGCAATATAGCAAAAGAAAGTTATTTTTATTTTATGCAAAGTTTTGATCAAACAGCATTTGTACTAGTTTTCCATCTGTAGCAAACCTTTCTAAACAGTGACTCATCTGTTTCAAATTGCTGCTTTGTTTGCACATTTATAAATTCAGTGTTTGTGTAATGTGGATCGTTAAAGAAATACACTTGCCTTCTCTGTGTGCTTCAGCTTTTCATGTGTTAACAAATGGCATTTGGTGACTTGCTGATCATTCAGTTCATGGAAGGGAAAGCAACCGCATCTAATAAAGGGGAACTGGTTGTACTTCAACTTGAAATCAATGACAGAAGTTTCCTGACTGCTTAAAGGGAGGTAATGTTGGGTTGTGGTATTAGCCTGGAAAAGCCCTAAGTATGTGTGCTGAATCCAATGTAGTTGCATCAAATCCAGTTTTCTTACCTAATTGACTAAAATCATAAGAAGAATCTTAATATTCTCTTCTCCTTGGGTCTTTTTCTCTTGTTCTTTCCCATCAGCATCACCATAATTTCCCAAATTGTTCGACCTCTGTTCCCCATATCTAAAGTTAAAATACATAGAAATTCTTCAGCGCTGTTTGTATGGGCCCCATTGTAATAGTTTGGTTCTCTTACTCATTTTCATTTTGTCTTTGAGTCGCTGCAATAATGAACATTTTAGAATGCTTCAATAGCAACATCAGCCATCGAGTTCAAAGATGCAAACAGATTAAAGTTGTACCCACTGCCTGCTTTACCCACTCTGCCAACGTGCTATTTTACACCAGACTTTGAAAATCATTTAGTTGATTGATATAGCAATAAAGAGACCTTTAATAGCAACCAAGATAAAAAGCTTTGCCTAACACCCTTTGTCATGTAATAATGATCCTTGCAGGATTTCCAGACGTTCTTAAACCATAACGCACAAAAATGCTGTTTGACAAAACTTTGCACTTTGAAGATTTCTTATAGGATGAGAAGACCAGTGGGGGGAAAAAAAAAACAACAAACCCTCAAAGGCTCCTATTTCCTCTCGTGACATCTATGATTGCAAGAGAATTTGGAATCAAGTGAAATCAGAAGGAAAATGAGCATAAAGCGTGTTGTCTCTTTTTTTGGAATAGAGTTATTTTCCACTTCATAGTGTCCATTTTACTGCTTTTTTCTTTATTAAATAACTTCGATCATTATTTCAGGCATTTATAAAAGTTGGGCAGCAATTAAAAGGTCAGACAATATTTTGTGACTTCCTTATTTGGATTTCTTACAACTCTAAACCTATTTGAATGCTACAGATTTGGTCTGAGTTTACTTTTTTGGGAATTGCATGCCCGTAGCCAAGGGCAAATTTCTATCTGAGAGGTAATTGTTCCCTTAACAGGGAAAGGGAAACCTTCATGCCTTTGTTCTGCACCTTGATTCAGAGAGGAGAGGATGCAGCAAAGCCAGTGGTAAACCTCATGTGGTGTTGTGTTTTTAGCAAGTGTTTACTTGGAGGTAACAAGTGTGCAATGTTGATAATGGGCAAAGGGGAAAAAGGCAGGATGGCAGAACGTTACATACTTCTTTCAGCTGAGGGAATTGGACGCAGAAAATTGAGAAGTTTGCATGGCTGAAGTTTATTTTGAGGCAGGCAGTAACATTCTCGACCTTTTTGTCCCTAGATTTTCAGTTAAAGTGAGCTTGGCACTCTGCCCTGAAGTGTATTATATAGAGAAGACCATGGAGGGGGTTTGAGTTACTGAGTATGTCCAATGAACACATATGTTGTGCAGAAATATTGGAGAGATAGGTGGCTTGTGAGATCACCAGACATAAAGGAGAAAGAATTGATTTAAGCTGGTAAGCCAAGGATTTTGCTATTCTGGTGCATCCAGTTTGCTTTGGTTGGTATAAGAAGAATGCAAGATATGGTTAGGAGCAGCATTTAAAAACACTAGAATTTTAATGCTGTTTCTTGAGGGGCAAAGCAGGATTGCCAGAGCAGAACTGAAGGTGAAATATGTGAGAGCTTAGTACTTGGGCTGGATGGAGAGCAGGGGGATGGCTGAGTTGAAAATCATTTTGAAACACAGACCTGAGGTGACCTGTTGCTTGGGTCTCTGCCGGTAACTCACAGGAAAAGACAAAGAAGGCAGCACGTGAAGGCATGTGTGTGCTTTCACTTTTGGACCCAATTTCATATCTTTAGTCTTTTCCTGTCTATCCCCATGAATCTTGTCAGTTTTCAGCATGTTGTGGCCCAGTATAGAGCATTTCAGCATTTACTTTCCAGGGATAGCTAAAGGCTTAAAAACATCTCAGGTAATTAATAATGTATACCTCCTTATAAGCACAGAGTTTATGCTCCTTATGCCTACAAAATATTTTAAAAATTCTCCCCTAAATTGGAAGTGACTTAGAAATACAGATTCATATAGAAACAGCCAAAAAATCCAGGGCTATTTAGAAAGCCTGGCTCCATCCTCACCTTTGTGTTGCTGAAATAGCTTCTATGGGAAGAGGTCTGAGGATGGGCACGGCTGGTGCTGTGTGCTGCTGGAGAAGCCATCAGTGGCTGATGCTCAACATCAGCAGGGGCTCTTCGTGTGGGGCCCCTTGCACATGTGAGTACCACCCATCACATCAGCTTTAGTGCTTTGCTGTTACAGGAGGAGCTGAAGTGTAGAAGTGTCTTTAGGTTGTGCCACTTCAGTAAGGACTAGTTATGTGTGATTGCTCCTCCTTATGGGTCTGCATTCTCCTGGAAGTCAGTTCAAAGAAAATATGTGAAATAAGTGCTGTGAAATTGCAGGGCAATAGTAAGATGCAAATTCCTGAATATCTCTGTAGGACATTTAGACATAATATTCTGCCTTTTGAGAACACTAGTTCGTTTTGGTTTGTAAACCAGCCACTAATACGAGGTGATAAAGTGATTTCCATTTCATAGGGAACAAGTTATTTGTCCAAATGTGGAGTTGAAGAAACTGTTCCTTTTGAACTTCTGTTCATGGAATTGCATATCAGACCAGAAGGAAAATGCCTGAGGTGCTAATATTTAATTGGCATTGAGTCATACTGCTGGCATAGAATTTCCTTTTCTTTTTTATCCTAAAAATATAGAACAAATATATCTAAGCATTCTAGTGGCTTTGACAGGCATTGAATCAGACTTCATAGCATTCCATTTTGGGATGAAGCAGTCTTCTGTTTTGGCACCAATCATTAAGCAAAAAAAGTTCCTTACCTGCCATTAAAATATCTGCCAAACAGAATTACCTGATATGTGATACATTAACTTTGAGATTGTCAGTTTTCTTTCTGAGTCTTTGGTGTATATACGTATAATATTGCTAATACTTTAATGCTGAAAGATTTTAATAATTATTAGGATTATAATTTGTTGCAGTTCATAGTTGGCAAGTGCAATTAACAGCAAAATAGTGGTTGCTCCAGATGCTGCTACAATTAGAGGGACGCTACTGGCTGCTTCAAATAAATTGCCAAACAGAGGCAATACTGATTTACTAGCAGAAGTCTTTGATTTTCTATGTGCTTTCTCAGACAAGCAGAACTATTTGAAATTAACATTTACTCTGTATAGCATAACATTTACTCTGCATAATGCAAACTGCAGCGAGCTGCTATTAAGTAAAACTGAGGTGCCTGCGTGTGGGTGTCCAGCAGGTCTGGGGAGGGTCAGCACCACTGCCTTGAGCTGAGGGCCATTGATTCAAGATGATTTCAATGCCCTCTTCAAAGAACAAAAATTAAAATCGGGGAACGTATAATTTAAAGAGAAGTGGCTCCATTTTATCCCCTTCCCACCTGTGCTGTGTCTTTGGCTCCAGAAATCCTTGGGCTTGGCAGTCCCAACTTGTGCTCTGGGGAGGATGCTGAGCTCTGTGGATAGAGCAATGGGGAAAAAAAGTCTGTGCCATTTGGGAGTTAGCGCTGTAGATGGGGAATTGTTGCTGTTTCAGTTCTTGAGTTGTCACTGGAAAACAGGATTAGAAGAGGATGGATTTCTCTAAGCCTCAGGAGAAAAGCTATCACTGTGGAATATTGACACAAGAGGAAACGCGTATCTTCTGTACTATTAGGCATACTTAGGAAAACAGTTCACTGTCAGTCACAGTTTACAGTTAGGAAATTTATGTAAATCACTGGAGCAGTCTGAGGAAGGCGTTTTGTGTTGGAGTGAACCTATTCCCACTCTGCTTTTCTGCTGGCTCCTTGGTTCCTGCCAGGCACTTTAAGGCTGCAAAGCTGTCTTTGCTCTGGGAATGCTCTCTGCCCACAGTCTGGTTGTCCCGAGTCTCTGGTGTCAAATCTCCTGTGCCAGTAGTAAAGCAGAAGCGTGCTGCTTTGTATGCCAGCTGGTGTATGTTTTCCTGATTGGCTTTTTCTTCCTACAGAGTCAATTTTCTGAGGTCTGTGTTTGTTCTGCTGTTGGTGCTGAGGAAAGGTAAGATATCTTCCTCAGAGCTGGTATTTTTCAGTTAGTTTCTCTCCAAGCTTTGTCTGGTATTTCAGCTCCTGGACTTCGCTCAACGGAACTACAAAATGATTAAGAAGATGACAGTGGTGTAAGCAGTAGTGGAATTTTGTCTCTGTCGTTTAGAAACATCTGTGTACACAGCCATCCAGTGTACACTGACTTAATAAAGATTTATTTCTCAAAATTCTACATTTTTGGAACAGCATAATATTATCTTAAATGCGAGATGTTAAATCAAAAGACACTCCAAAGGGAGCAAATGCAACTGCAACAGTGTGGCAGGGATAAGATATTCTCAAAGTGATTACTCAGGTTCTCAGGGGAAACTGGAGGGGAACTATGAAATGGGAAATAAATCACATTCTGGCAGCCATCAGTGTGCTATATATTACTTTTCTTAAGCAGGTCTTGGGGTAAAAAGCATAGTAAGCCCTGAAAGGCTCTTGTCTGGGCAGAAAAAGAGAAGGATGACAATAGAGGGAGAATGACAGGATTGGAACAGAATAATTTGTTGTACCAGCTCAGAGGTGGAGGTAAGAGGTATTCAAAAATGTATAAAAGAACAGGATAAGATGTATGTTCATAGAATCCATTCAGGTATGCTTTTTATTGCTTTTACCCTCCAATCTTCATGTTAATACCTTCGGGTGAGGGAACAAACAATTATTTATGTTGTGAAGAAATGGTTTTTTAGGCTCGTTTTAATAGGAAGCGTCACAGTGTTGTGAGAGAAAAAGGATTAGAGGGGTTGTGTTAACGTGGCTGGGAAGCAGACGACAGCAGAGAGCTGTTTTGAGAATGGGAGATTGCATCCAGGAAGAGGAAAAGGCTGGGTAACCTGTTCCCCAAAGAGGTGGATGTCTGGGGAGCTGGGAGGCGAGTCTGGAAATCAGCACTTGCTGCTACTTTTAACAGCTGCTGATTGTTTTAACTCAGATGTTAACAAAAAATCTATTGAAAAATTCATGCAGTTTGTTTTAATTTATAGTTTGGAATAATTGCTGCAAACTGGTAGGCTCCCTTTTGGTTATGAGCTCTCACCATTTTCGTATCTCTCCCTTGAGATTTTAATTGCATTAAGAAATGATTGGCCTTAATAAACTTCTACAGCCTGTAATAATTATAATCAAATAAGATATCCACATATAAAGCATAAAATTATGCTGAAGCAAATGCTTCCTTGATCATTAATTAGTGAACTATCAAAGGCATTGTTGCAAAGGGTAGTCATTTTGTTCTCTTCAGGATGAAGTCCGACATCTCAAATGTGGAGTATATTTTTATTCCAGTTATTCTTGCATTAGGAAGTACATTTCAACGTGTATTTGTTGAATACTATCTGCTGCATATATTTTTTTTGCTTTTCATGTATGAAGATACTTTCAGTAAGTACATTTAGTTCTTTTATTAAGGCTGTTATTATACAGTGCTTTAGGAAACAGATAAATGAATGGGACTGCTGTCATTGAAAGGTAAAGGTGGTGTGTAAAGGCAATAGAAGTTTGGCATAGGCAGTACTTGTAGAAACCATAGAGAGATCTTGCTGACATTTTGTAAAGAGTTGATGTCCGGTGGCAGACTGTGGCAGCACAGGGCAGTGAAATGATAGGGAGGGAATGACAAATGTAAGAGGATTGAACCCAAAAA
Source organism: Phasianus colchicus (assembly GCF_987193195.1). NCBI lineage: Eukaryota > Metazoa > Chordata > Aves > Galliformes > Phasianidae > Phasianus > Phasianus colchicus. The sequence goes on along the minus strand of NC_143442.1, from coordinate 5,958,280 downwards.
GACTGTCAAGGGTTGGGCCTCCACGTTTGGCAGTTTGGGTTGCAGAATAATGGAGGCTTTGCAGCTGGTGATGCTGGGGTACCAATTGGAATTCTACCAACGTGGGTTTTGTAACATAAAATGCAAGTTTAACAGCTGTGTGCTTCCTATTTCTGGAGCCCTTAGAGAAGTAGTGGAACCACAGAAAGCAAATGCAGAGGGACTGATGGGCTCATCCCTCGTGCTCTTGGAAGGTGCTGCCACCAAGGCTGTTCATTGCAAGCACAGCTTTATTTACAAAGAATGCCATCGAGATCTAAAGATGAGGAGCACCACTTATACCCAGTTATCATTATCTAATGGTAGATGGTTCTCGTGTGCAGTATCAAGATAGGATGTGATATTTCTGTCTTATGGTAGCCTCCCTCTAGTTAAGTGGGCATCACGGCTGTCTGAGTTGCACGAAGGCTTTGATTCCTAAATCCTATAAAGTGGATTTAGGTCCCAGTTTCCCTTTTATTGATTAAAAAGTTAAATTTAATTGCTTATGCAGTCTCTCTTTCTATTTTACTCATTTTATCAGTGAAATACAGGCCCACATCTTTGACTTCAAACAGTTCCATTTACATAATCAGCACATTTACCATTCTCCCTCTCAGTTTACTTATTGGTTGAGCTTGCCTGCCTGCCATGTGATCTGACCACAATGGCTAACCACTCCTTGGTGATAATTTACATTATTATTGTAATATGGATTAGGCATCAGTTGGAAGCGAGTCCGAGTCAATACCAATTTTTTTCCTGTGACATCTTAAAAGAAATTACTTAACAGGCTGATACCCATTTCGAAATTCAGAGGCATTCCTTAAAATGTTTCTTGGCAAACTGAAGTTTATCAGTGAAACTCAGCAACTGGTTTAGCAGGCAGAATGTAGGGGATAAGGTTAGGGGATGAGCAGAGCAGGGATGTGTACTGTCTGATCACTGTGAATTGGTGCTAGCACTGAAATGACCAGAATGTGTCCCTGTCTTCTGCTTTGGGAGGTGATGCCTTGTGGTTGTGTCCATTGACTGCAGGCTGGGAGTCCTGTTGCTGGTACTCCCTGGGGCTGAGATCATGGGTGTTGTAGGTCAGATATTTGCCTTGGACAAGTGTTTTTTCTCCTTGATCTAGCAAGTGTATGTGGAGGTCATAAAAAAAAAAAAAAAAAAAAAAAGAAAAAGTAATGTAATGTTTTCTTCTCTTTATTTTGCCTGCCCATCCAATTCATTTGGCTGGGACTTGAATTCCCTCAAGAAAGGAAATACAAAAGATTTTACAGGAAGAACCAGCTGTTCTTCAACCCTGGGGCAAAGGATATACATCATGATCAGTAACCACCCAGCTTGTATTGGTGTGACTGGCACCTGCTGACTGGTTACAGCACTCTGACTGCTGAGTACCGTAATTCATTAGGGTCTGATGACACGTGGTTGTTACTACTGTGTGCTGCTTACATGTATTCTTGATGCTGAATTAATATTTTAACGTAGTTTATATAAACAGTTTAATTATGACTGCATGATTTAGCAGTCTTTTAAGGTGGCTATAAAATGGGCTTCTGAGCTCATCTGAAAGTTTTGATGGGGAAAATCAGTTTGCCCATAAATTATTAATTTTAAAACCCTACTGACATGTTATGGGTGGATTTATTCACATCTGAAACTTGAGGAGAGTTTTATATAGCAGTAACCTAAGGAAGAGTTTATAAAATGCTCTGCTCGATCTGGTCAGTGAAGATGTGATCCTCTGTCTTGTTTCATTACAGCAGTGGTAGGACTTTTGGACTGAGGTTGCGGAGATGAAAATACACAGAGCTGCATTGACTGTGAAAGAGAGTCCATCCTTCATAAAATTTTAAGTGGGTGTTTGTAGAGGTAAATTCTTTCTTCCCTGTCTTTGCAGGGCTTGTCCTTTTGTTATGCAAATTTCCTTTAGATAGTCTCCCAGTCACTGGGGGAGGTTTTCAAAATGCAGAGATGCCTGCTATGTTTTCTAGGATATATTTTTCTGTGGGGCTGCCTGTTAGCCTTTCTTCACTCGTGATTTAAGCAGATACTTTCTTTTGGGTATGCTTTCCTTAGGTCCATAGTGGAAAAGATGTACTTAATATCTTCAGTGCTTCAGGAATGGGATCAACCAAGCATCCTCCTGCATCTCACAATGGACGAGTTGGTCCTCTGCCTGATAAGTCTCATCCCATATTCCCACTTGTATAATTTGTACTTTCTATAATCACATTTTTATCACTGCTAACTAATTGCTACCTTAATTTTTGACATAACATGTTAAAAATGCCTTATGTGGCCAGAATCAGAGAGGAGGACATTGAAGGAATATCACAGTGGGCGTGTGGAGCAGGCTGCCTGGTGAAAAATAAGTTGGCAGTGAAGCTTTTATTATGCTTAAAATCTTGCTCTTGAGAAAGGAGGAAGCACACCTTAGGTACAGCATAACCAATTAATTATACTTAGCATAATTGAACTCCTAGGGGTCTAATCATTATTAGTCCAGCTCTAATTGTTTCAGAAAAAGAATAATAATGCAGGTAAAACTGTAATGCAAACACTTCTTGGTTTCTACTCATTTTCTTGGCACTGTGTTCACCCTGCTCTGCAGGGACCCAGCGTTTCATCCTGGTGCTGTTGGTCTGTCAGCATCCAAAGCCTTTCCCCAGGAGGAGCACGGTGCTCGTGTGGAGGGCTTCTTTTCACTAGGACCTACGTGAGGTTCATTTTCATTTGCACCTTTCTCTTTCTTACAATGCCACAACTCTATTTACAATATAAGATCTCTTTTTACTATGTTAGATGATGATTATTTTACTCCTCAAAGCAGTTTTGTCCAGCTCCAGGTGTCCGTGTGTTTCTGTAACTGAGCACTAGGGAGTTAGCTGTAGCTGTGGGTCTGTCTCTGGTCATCCCCTGTCTGCACACTGCCTGGTAGGAAGCTGCTTCTTGGTCTGGTAAAAGCTGATTTCATATGAAAATACATAGTGCTGTCATGTGGTATTTGGCATTATCAGAGGAATGTTCTTCGGGTGGCAGCAACCATTGTAACAGATACATTGAGAGGTAAGAAAATGTGGACTGAGTAATAATTAATAACGTGTGCTTACGTGCCTTAAAGTTTAACATAGGAAAGCGTTTAGTTGCTCAGTTTACCTGTCAAAACTGTTCTACTGGTTTAAATTAGAATGCTTTGGAGAATGTGAAGATAGTACAGTGGAATGGCTTGGGAAAAGTGATGGAGCAATAAACCTAACTGGTCTAATTGATGGAGTTGTTGGAGACCTTGAGGTAGGAGAACATACGACAGACCTGCCCTGCTTGCCCTTTCTTCTTCAGGGACTGATGTAGCAACAGCTTGCTTCTACTGTACAGGTTCTACTGTAAGAAAGGATTGCATGTGAATTTTTTAAATGCTATATCCTTTAATAAAAAAAAAAAGTTTTAAAAACACTTGAAGATTTTGCATATTATTAGCCATGTGCTTGCACTGCACTATGCTTTTTCGAGGCTACTTTTCATCTCTACAATAATATCAAGATCTGATGTAAACTGAAAGTCATTCTTGATCACCTGAGAAAGAACTGAAGTCATTTAAGGCTGATTTTTGAAGATGGTGAATATCTTGCATTAGGAAGAAGTTCTTTACTGTGAGGGTGGTGAGACACTGGAACAGGTTGCCTGTTGAGGCTGTGGATGCTCCCTCCCTGGAAGCACTCAAGACCAGGCTGGATGGGGCTGTGAGCAACCTGGTCTAGAGGGAGGTGTCCCTGCCTACAGCAGGGGGCTGGAACTAGATGGTCTTAAAGGTCCCTTCCAACCCAAACCATTCTATAATTATATCTTACATTTCTAAACTTCAAATAGGATAAACTGTAAATGTCCAAGCTCCCCTTTCTTCATTGATTTTGCTATTCAGCCAGTCGTTTCGATTTTTATATATAAAATATGTGGCTTACTGTTAAAAGGATTTCAAATCAAATTGGCTTTATTTACTTCAAAGTATTCTGAATAATGTTTATTGTGGGAATCGTAAGAAAGGAACAGACATTTCTAATAGAAGAGTATTTCCAAGTGGCTTGATTGAATTAAAGAACTCCCACTGGACTGAAAGCTCAAATAATAGCAGTTATTTTAGTGTCTTTAGTGGAATAACAGATTTTTCTTATTTGGCAGGACAACCACATTTATAAACAGCAGTGCGTTGTCCATCAATTGAGGAGGCAGAGAGCTTTTTTACTGCAGTAGATTATGGATGGATGTGCCATCTTTGCTGTAAAATTTTATTTTAATGAATCTGCTCAGGGAGCAAATTGAGAGTCAGGTTTCTTTCTGGAGGAGGGCAGGATGACCAGTCTGTTTCTCCAGGAGGCTCTTCCTCTATTGGTTGTCTTGCTATGGTGATGCCAGATCTCCACGTGCTGGCTAGAAAGCTGGATGGAAATTCTTATTCATAAAGAAGCAAATCAGAAACCCCTTTGAAATATACACTTAACAGCAAAGTTACATGCATGTGCATGCATTCTCTTCCTTTTATTAAATAAGTAATGCATTATTCTCTTAATCCAATGTGTTTTAAAATAGTAAGCAAAAAAAAGAGTATTTTCCTTGGCTTATCTTTTCTCCCCTGTGACCATTTTGGAGCTGGAGCAAACAGCTGTGTAAAGGTCCATATATCATAGCTTCTTCCTTCAGTAAAACGTCCTTCTGGACGTGAGGCTCTCTCACTCCTTTCGTTAAACTCTTGTGGCTTCAGCATCTTGGCCAATATTTGGTAACCAGTGGGATTTCAGGTGTGTGTAGTGTTCAACCTAGGTGTGACCTGAATTGAACTGAAAGCAGTTTGAGGCAGGAATGGCTTTTTATCTTCTTGAATCGTATTTGAACTTGTGGTCTCTTTTGAAGCATGCTGAAATTAATAACCACTACATTTTCTTGACAATACTGGTGAAGATAATGTGGGATTTCCATTATTCTTCCTGGTTTTTGTTTTTAATCATTTCCCAGTTACAATGAGGATGATGAATGAACTTCACCAAGAAATGATATTTTAAAACATTAGCTTTGCTGTCTTGGTGATACTGTGGAACAGAGGTGATTACCAGCTCTGATGCTTAATTTAAAACTGACTAAACATTGTACTTGGCCCCTGTGTATAAAGGTGAACTTGAGGCACACACAGTCTGTTTCATGGGCAGCTCTGGCAGTAGTGCCAATATTGGCTTTATTCTGCAGGATAAATGCTGAATTTGTATATTCACTCAGGGCTACAAGAGAGAACTCTTTCCAGTTGCATTTTCATGCAAATATCTTTATTTGCAGTGTAAAAAATTAGAACAATTAGGTACTCTTGTGTAAATTAGTAGCTCTGTTTATAAATATCGCTGCAATTGAAAGCAGGAGAAGTACCAGATGTGTAATTACATTAGCACAGATATTCTACAGAAAGCTGCTTCTGTGAAACAGGAACAAGCTTAATGTGAAAATCTTTGCTTTTGAGAGCATGCATGCTATGCACATCATTAACCTGTTAATTAGATCTGTTAAGGGCTACACTTGTTAAGCCTTGTTAAATGATTACTTGTGTTTAAGAACATTTGTTTCTAAACATCCTTGGTTAAAAAGGGTGGGCTAATGTTGAAAAAGCAGATGCTTAACTTTGAATGTAAAATACCTGTGCAACAGATGTGCACCCATAATTGGTATTTCTCCAAGTTACCATTCTTTTAATTCAAAGAATCACAGCACAATAACTTTGATAGCCACAGTGGCCACGTTTCCAAGTTAAATATCGCTCACCTCTGCTCAACAGAAGTCCTGAATGCTCCACACTGCCACATCTTGCAGTGGTTTTCAGGAAACATGGATCAGTGCTCAGCAAAGTCACCCTCAAGGTGTGTGTTCTCAGGTATTTCATCATCAGAAGGAGCTGGCTTTTGCCATGTGAAGGAATTTCTGAAAACTTAGGTAAAGACTGTTAGACTTCCTGGGATAGCTGAACACTATTCAGAAATGTGTAACTACCACAACTTCAGAACTGGCAAAGCATCTGCCAAAAGGCAATGAAGATCTGCCTGTGTTGCAGAGCCGACCTGAATAATTTGGTACATGATTTGAATAAATCACCTTTAGAACTGAAGCTCTATTTCAGATTTTGTTATTTTAGCCGTGCAGGTATTGAAAACCAACCCAAACCCATCAACAGCTTTTCTCTTTTCCTGTTATTCCCACCCTGGGACATGGGTTAATGTTCTGCCTGCTGTGTTGTTCACATATAAGGCTTGGGCTTTTGCTAATCCATTGACACAGATTTATGGCCAGGACTGCCCTACTCTCTCCTCTGTTTGTACTTACAGTGTTGCTGGTTTTGCCCTGGGGAATCTAGCTTAACTGAAAAAGAAACAACAACAACCCCCTCCCCCATAAAATTAAGAAACACAGAAACAAACAAAGTATAGTTCTGTGTGTTGTCATGCTTTATTGCTCTGTATCGTTGTAGCTTTTGTTCTCATTTGGGAGTTGTGTGCAGAGAAGCATGCAGGAGGTGGGCTGTTCCTCTGGGCTGGCTGTAGCTGTGTCCTGCTCTCCGTGAGCACAACATGCATAATGTGCTGGTTTGAAAAAACACAGCAAGAAAACAACAACAACAAAAAAAGCCAAACTAGCTCAAAAGCCCTGTAGGGTAATACAGTCTTTGTAAGATCACAGAATCAAAGAATGGCTTGGGTTGGAAGGGACCTCAGAGATGATCTAGTTTCATCCTGCCATGGGTAGAGTTGCCAACCACTAATTCAGGCACGAGATCAGGTTGCCCAGGACCCCATCCAGCCTTGCACACCTCCAGTCTGTCAGTGCCTTGCTGTCACTCACATGCAGGTGCAGTTGGTTGGAACTTGGGGAATGCAGCCCCCAGGCAGAAAGGACACGTGTCTTTCTGGGGTACCTACCTAGATATGCTGTGCTTGCTTGTAGTTTCTGTGATTCTTGTCACCAAATTCCCAAGATTTTTCTAGTCCTAACACCTGTGAATCAGAATGAGGTGATGTGATCCTGAGTGCAAACTCAAGTAGTTTAGTTATTCTGTTCTCCTGGACCTTGCAATCAAGAAGCTGAATTTGTGATGTGATAGGAAACCACTTCAGTTTGTAAAATAACGCCTTTCTCTCCCTCTCTTTTTAATTTTTTTTTTTTTCAGAATTGACTTTGCCCAGATTTCATTACTTACAGTGCAGTGCTGTTTGGCTGTCACTCTTCCCCAAAGTCCTGAAGTAAAAATCACTTCAATCTTAAAGCCCTTCATCCTGGCTTTACGGTGTATGGAAACGTAAGCTCTCTGGCCCTCTCAGATTGATTGGAGGCTGCTCAGAGTTCAGCCCTTCTTCCTGACAGCAGCCTCTGCTTAGGAAAGCTGTTGGATGAGCAGATTGATTTACTGCTGGAGAGCACATCATTCTGAAACTTTGGTGTGCCTGCTAACGTTGTGTATTCCTGCACTTCTCTAAGTATGGCGTTTTTCTGAAATAGGTTTTTTTTCCCCTGGAAGCTGACAGCTCCAAATAGAGTAACACAGTAAGGTAAATAGAGTGTCCAGAGTAAGGTAAATTTAATAATGATTAACTGAAAGTGGGTAATTAAATGGGGACTGCAAAGAAAAAATGAAAAAGGTCCGCTAGAAAGCAGTGTGCGTAGTTCTACAATGGCCTCTGTCCAGTTCTTATAAAACTGTTTGTGCCCATTTGAAAGTATCATATTTCCCATGAACTACCTATGCTGTCTGTCTCCTGGGATTGCTGTTATAGTGCTGTCCATCTGTGCAAAAACACCGATGAGTAGCAGTGTGAGCAGCATGGGAAATCCAGCCCATTGGATTGCTCTTCTGTAATGCTTGCTAAGAAAAGTGACTGTGTGGCCCATGCACTTTCTGCGTAGAAGCATCTCCCAGTTCTTCCTATTCAGGTTACATTTACAAATACTTTTATGTTGTAAAAGGAATTGCTTTTCATGGTTTTGAGTTTTAACTCTGTAATCCAGTAGTACAATGTTTTAACAGTATACTCAGTACTATTCATAGCTGTAACCTGTTGGTAACATCTATATATTGTTTTTATAGTGCACTTAAATTTGTATACATTATGACCTCATCTCTTAACATCAGCTACTATCAAGACAAGAAATCTGCTTTCTCAGACCCGTCTGGCATATTTAGAGGGTACTACAGACATATTTTACAATCTGTGGGTTGGTTTTTATTTATTTATTTATTTTAATTTTAAACTGAGAGTTGAAAGAAAAGAATATTTTTCCCTGAGCTGTCTCTAGGGTGTGGACACATGATTGAGTAACTCAGCTAATGCAGTTTACATTAGTGCTTAATATTGAGAAGCCCTGCCTGCAGGTGTCAAGGGGTTAGTAAATCATTGCATTTTCATAAACAACAGTGTTCCTTAGATTGTGCTGCAGAATGTCTTGCTTGCTGGAGTGTGTCTTGAGTGTTACCGCATGTGGATAATAAGGTAAAAACCTGAAATGTAAAATTGGAACAAACTGCTGCATGGCTGTAAGTCACTGAACTTCACTTTCAGTCGGGTCTAAAGTGAGATGAGTAACTGAGATGCTGAATTACTTGTTTGTGTAGGTCATGAAAATGGAAAAAATTGTGGCAGATAGTTAGAATTAATCACAGGAATCAGGAATTTTATCTGCTGTGTGTGATGTATTGCAAATAGTGCAGTAGACTTTTGTATAGCATCTCATACAAATCATAGCAGAAAGTATTTTGCTGTATTGCTATTAAGTAGCAAAATAATTGAGATAAATGCAGAGGAGGAAGAAAAGCTGACCTTTGTCTGAAATGTGGCAGTAGGTGTAGAGTAGACGTACAGGAGGGCGCTTCTGAAAAGCAGAGGAATAGGCAGATATGCTAAAAATGGCTTTTCTGTGAAATCATGAAGGTTGGAAAAGACCTCTCAGGTCCCCAGGTCCAACCCCAGCCCACCCCACCTTGCCCACTGACCACAGCCCTCAGAGCCACATCTCCACAGCTCCTGAACCCCTCCAGGGATGGTGACTCCACCACCTCCCTGGGCAGCCTCTGCCACTGCATCACTGCTCTTTCTGACTGGTATCTTACTTTGATATACTTGGTCACATAAAATGGCTGAACTGCTCAAATCTGGTGTCTTTGACTCTGTATAGAGCTGGTATTTGAGATTTTAGTCTGATCGTCATGTGAGAAAGGATGCAGTTGGACTGAATGCACTGGCATAGAGCAGTATATGTGTTTTGCATCCATCAGCACAGTTAGTAAGACTGTTGTTCAAATCATTAGAAATATTTTTTTGTGGCATTTTATCAAATGTCTTTGTGTCATACCTAGAAGGAATTTACTGGTGAGTAAATATGTGGTAGTTCATATGATCTTTAAAAGTTTGGTCCGTAAAAAACCAAACGTGCATCTAAGTTTCATTAAAAGTTACATATATCTCATAAAAGTATCTGAAAATTTACATAAACCCACTTAAAAATTTGATTTTAATGCTTTTAGAAATAAAGCCCACATGTTCTGTTTGGTTTATTTTCTTCTGTTCTCAGATTCAGAAAATGAGTTGCAGTTTTCTATTTCTTATACACGTGATCTGGTGGAGGGATGCTAGAATTACATCCCGAGTAGCTCTATTACATTTCATGCAGAAGTGCTCAATTAAAGTGTATGCTGCAGTGATCTGCTGGGGGTTGTGATCACATCTGGTGGAGTTATTCCTCAGCCAGACACTAATGACATCATATTTCTGTTTTGATTTAGGGGGCTCTTTGTCTACACTAAGAATTATTAGGTCCTTTTTAAATACTAGAGTAACTGCTTTTAAATTTGATGCTTGAACTAAAAGCTGGGGTAAAAAAGCAAAGAAATGATGTGGAGGACTATGCCAATGATAGCCCATTCGTTTTTTGTCAGACTTGTTTCAATATTTTATGTATCAGATGCAACTTGGAATGTATCTATAATGTATTTGAAAGAAATTGCTAACCCAGTACTCTATTTAACTGATTGCTAATCTAATCTTAAATTTGCAAATTAGTACTGAGCTATAGGGACAGAATAATTGTAGAAGATGCTTATTGAAAGAATTCTCAGATGGCGAAATGGTTGCAATTAAGCTAAATGTCATATTAAACAGAGTATAATTATTGTAGCAGTCCTTACTAAGCAATAACATACTTGTTAAGCAACTCTTATTGGGTTATCTATTTGAGATTTGATATTTAATGGTGTTTCATTTTGTCTGTAATACGTAATTATTGACTGAATAGCCTGCTTGCCTTACGCTTTTGTGACCTCTGTGTCAAAGAGCAGATGTCACTGTATCCATTCAGACATAATTATTGCATAATTGTAGGTGGCTCTAGCAGGCAGGAAAAGCCAATCAGTGCCTGCTATATCAAATAAACACTCGTTTGCAGTGCTATATTGCTTGCTTCCAACTGGATTAGGGATGCTTCTTGGGCTAATTATATGGTTATCTTTCTGATGGATAAAAGATGGCAAACAGAATAAGGTGTAGGTTTTCTTTATTGGACGGACTGAATTTATGAATTGCTTTCACCCCATAGTGCTATAGATGTCTTGTAAGAGATGGTGGGATGTCTCTGTTTAGTTCTTCATTGTGTTACTTCTCATTTTTATAAATAGTGATTTGGTAGACTTGCTCTTCAGACTAAAGGATTTATTTGTGCAATTTTAGGGACTTTGCAGATCTCAGTGGCATTTTTTTTTACTGAAAAACATTTTTTTTTTTGGCGTTGTAGTAAGTCCTGTTGAACAATCACTGATTTTATTGGGTACTTCTTTGTGGTATGTTACTAGAATATTCCAGGTTGGAATGAACAGTTCACAGTCATCTGGTCAAACCTCCTGCTCAGAGCAGGGCCAGCATGGAATTTACACCAGGCACCTCAGGTCTTGAGGTGTTGAGAACCTCTAAGGAACCTATGTGACCTGTGTGCCAAAGTGCCTGTCATCTTGTTAACCCTCTGGTGTGCTTCCAGGACCATCCAGTTTGGTGCCAGCCTTTGCCTCTAAGGGACTTTGGTAAATTTGGTAAAAGTTAGCAGAAGAGCTTGATTATAGTCTTAATAACTAGCTTCAGGGGCATTTTTCACTTTGTTGGCATAAATTCCACGTAGCTTCCCTGAGATGGCATTCATAGAACATAGTCATTGGCCACATATGTCACTGACCATCTACTTTTTTCTTACTGCAGTTGGGTGTCTGTGGTCCGTTTCTATGGATGCTCCTGCCTTCTGGAAACTGTTGCATTTCGGACCTCTTTGTTTCAGTTTTCAACTTCTCTTGCACATTTGCCTGCTTGAATTCAGAGATCTTTGCTCCTGGATGGACAGAAAGCGTCCATCTAGGACACTTTGAGTTTCAGTGGTGGCATGAGACTGTGTGTTCATCTATTTTATCTTTATCTCTGTGTGCTTTCATAGACTGATCAGCATGAAATAGATTTTATTCTATTTAGCCCTCTGATTTAATGTCAGTATCCTCCCAGCTGGGAGCTGTAATGTATCTTTTAAAAGTTCTACATTTTGATGTGTAAGTTCTGGTGGGTGTTCAATGAAATATTGTTCATACCGTTGTTCACGTTCTGCTGAGACGTTTCCTTTAATTGACTCGTTTATTTTAAGGAAGGTGTAAGTTTACATGGCTGCTCTAAAAAAAAATAGTTAAATGCTAAGTAAAAAGCAGGCTGTTGTCTGGGAAGTATTTGTATCCCTCTCCTCAGTTAAACTACTGAACAGGACATTTGACTAAGCAGTGAAACATTGTGGATAAGTTTATTACTGTGACCTGAAGTGATCATTGGAAGTGAAAAATTCTATAGTAACAGATTTGCATCTGATTTAGCACCCTTATTTTTTCATTCTTTCTTTTGGTATGCGAAGAGTGGTCTTATAGGCTACATCTTTAGTGTGTTTGCCAGAGTGTAATTGCAAATTGTGATCTGTCTAATGATAGTGCAATTGCTCGTGAGTCGTTTCTTTTATTTGTAATTTTTCACTCTAAATTCACATCTGACATTAAATAACGGCCAATTCTTTCCAAGGCTTCTGCTGCATCTCTATCGTCTTGTTAATGTCAGAGCTGGTAAATCTGCAGCTATTATATAGAGTGGTTCATGAAGTACTGAAGAGATGAGTTCTACAGAGTAGTCAAAGAGCAGTGGTAGGTTTGGTGAGTTGAATTTGGCTAATCTTCTACGGTGGCTTTTTATTGTTCTATGGGGATTTTAGTAGTGTCTCGATATAGAGAAATATGAATTGAAAGTCTTCCTGTCCTAAGAATTAAGTAGTAAATCCTAAATTGGTGTAGTGTGTTCCAAGCAATCTATGAGGAAAAAAACCAGTTATGCACTAAGCTGAACTGAAACAATATTGGTTATGAATTTTTGCTTTAAAAATGAAGCGGTGAAAAAATAATCTTTGCCTGTACTGAAAATTCCAAAACACAAAAAAGGAAATTGTCTTTGTTAAACTGCTTCAGAAAAGTAAGCACTGAAATGAGCTCATGATGCAGCTGCATTGTGTTGCCTAGTCTTTGTAGTGGTTACTTTCCTTTATTAATAAAAACCAATTAGTGTTGAATTTCAGCTATTATTTTTTTTGTAAGATGCAGCATATTCATAATCCGATGTCTGTTTTTGAGTAGTGCTGGTATTTTATTGGAATAGCCTTTTAAATGAAGGTGACATATCAAGAGTGAGCATTTTAAAAAGGCCACTTCATGTAACTGAACTAAACATAAAATTCCATTTTTTTTTTTTTTGAATCTTCAGGTTTTTAAGCACATTTAATTATATAGAAAGTCACAACTATAACTAACAATAATTTGTGAAGTACAGTATAGTTTGCTGCTGTCTTTTCCCATTCAAGATGTGTCCTCATCTTGCAATGATATCTTTTGGTGTGAAATACAGGAGGTATAAAAGGGAGAAAGATTTTTCACGTAGCCTGAAGACTGGATACATCAAAAGCTGCAGCTGTCTAAACCTTGGTGACTCTGAAAACCCTTCTTGCCCGCTGCCTGTTGACCACGGGAGGAAGTGACAGACTAAGGGTAGACTTGCAATCATAGCCTGGAGGATGAGAGAGGAAGAGCAGCCACAAAAGAGATGACTCCTGGGTCTCTGCTTTGTAAGTGCAGCCTTTGGGCAGTGAGATGCTGGCAACAAATGGTGAAAAGGAAGGTGGTGGCATCACTGCCCACCTGCCTGGACAGTCTGCGCTCCACATGCGCTCCCAAAGCTCCCTGATGTTGAGGAGAGGCAGCTCTGAGGAGCTCAGAGGAGCTGCCTGCACTGATCTGGTCACTAAGTCTATGAGCTTGGGAATGGGGATGCTGGAGGAAGGTCAGCAGTGATAGCTCAGTGGGGCTCTTCAGGACTGTATTTAAGTCACTGCTCTTCTCCAGGGTTCCTGTGCAGATGCTTGGGATGTGTAGTAGAAGAAACTAGGCTATATCCCGTTTACGTACCTCTTACTAATGATGGAAAGGACATTGTTTATTCATGAATTGCACAGTATCATGGCCCTGGCTCTAGGAGAGTCACTACTCTACTTGTATAGGAAGAACAACAGGTTTACCATCAGAAACATCATCAGCTGGGTGAAATACATGCGATTATAATTGCAGCGATTACGGGGGCTGTTTTGGATCTTACATTCTTGTTTTCCTAGTGTAAGCTTACAACTGATTCCGATAGTTTTTAAAATCAATTTTGGAAAACTTAACTAGAGTAGCATTTCTTGATATAAATTGACCCATTTGTTGTAAGTTCATTTCCTGCCTTGAGAAAAATACAAAAGACAGGGTTATTGCTGTGTACTTTCAAGCACAGATTACATATATAGTTTTCTTACCAAGTGAAATGGTTCTGTTGAGATGTTCTGGAAAGTTTTTAAACTTAGGATTGAGATGAGACTCTCTTGAGACATGATCATAAAAATCCTTTTAATATGCTAAGATTTGGCCTTAGTGCTTTCCGCTACCTTTTCTTCTCATTCTAAAAGCAATTTTGCACTATACAGCCCTTAGATTCCTTTGTGGACTTGGTGGATTTTGTGGAATAATATTTTTAGAGAAAAATCTTTCTACTTAGCCTTGTCTGATTTACATTCACTTAGAAATGCTTAAATAACATTCGTATAGTTATATATGTATGTTCATGTGCTCTGGAACTAAAAATGAGATTGCTGGGTTTAATTTTGATTCTGTTTCTCTTGCCAAATGACCAGCTATACTCCCACCTGTAGTACATGTACTGCAAATGGAGACACCTTGCTCAAGGTAATTCCCTGGCTAATGCAGAAGGTGAGGGACCTATTTTGCTGAATGGGGCTCTGCAGGAGCCACTCTGTAGGACATGCACCATTGTATAACATCACTTCCTACATTTTCAGCTCCTTATAAGAGCATGCTCTTATCCCTGTGGTATTTATCTGCACCATTTTATTACCGCAGACAATGATTTAGCTGCTTCCCAGAGCAGTTTATTCCACTGACTAATTGTCCTATTAAGAATGTTTTCCCCTTATCTAACTTGACTTTCTCCTCCTATTAGATTATTGTTCCTTTATGATCATTTTTATATGCATTTGTACAAGCGGAATTAAATATTCATATTTCCTCAGGCTTTGGGTGCATTTCCCTGTTGCAGAAGCGTGTCTGGTCTGCCTTTAATTTGAGACATTGGGGGCCAATGTAAAGCAGTGTTTTTTCCAGGTTACAGGAAGCAAGTATTGGACCCATGTGGATACATGGGGAAGAGGAGTGTCATGTGGGCCTTTGGAGGCATTTCATAGAAGGCTTGGATTGGAGGGGACCTTAAAGACCAAGTGGCGTTTACTTGGTTTTAGAGATGAGCTGATAGTTATTCATTGTTTAATGGATGCTGGAATGTGATTTTGCCACTGATAGGTGTTAGGGTGGCTCAACCCTCCCTTTTTTGCAGGTCACTGGGGCCGATGTGTGGGTGACTGCGGTTCTGGGGGCACACGAAGCCGGGCTGTCTGGTGCACCCACACCGAGGGCTGGACGTCCCACCACGCCAACTGCGACCAGCAGGAGAAACCCGAAAGCCAGCGGCGGTGCTTCAAGGTCTGCGACTGGCACTTGGAGCTGTTCGAGTGGGAGGTTTCGGGATGGGGACCCTGCGTGCCCGGCGGTGAGGCTGGACCCTGTGTGATGGCGCAGCACGGCCTGCAACGCCGCAGTGCCCGCTGCCTTCAGAAACTGGACAGGAGTGCCGTGGCTGCTGAAATCTGTGAGCACCTGGCACCGCAGCCACCTCTGGAGCAGGCCTGCCTGGTGCCGTGCCCACGGGACTGCGTTGTCACAGACTTCTCCCCCTGGTCCCAGTGCGGTGGGGGTTGCAGCAATAGCTTGCGGCACCGGACCCGTGCCGTCATCGCTCCTCCTCTCTATGGCGGTGCCCCGTGCCCCAACCTGACGGAATCGCAGACCTGTGCTGCTGCCGCCTGTCCCCTGGGTGAGGAGGAGCACACCTACAGCCTCAGGGTGGGACCTTGGGGCGAGTGCAGGCTGCCCCGCCGCCAGGACGCCTCGTTGGATTTGGGGGAGGACTCTGGAGAACTGAGTGCGTCGTGGTTGGAAAGCCACAAGGCTCAGCATCATCCCCACGTGGGGCAGGTGGGGTACCAGACCAGGGCGGTCAGCTGTGTGCGGAGCGACGGCAGGCAGGCTGTGCTGAGGTAAGGGCACTTCCACATCTCTGCTTTTATTTCCTTTCTTTCACGAGTCGCCACTTTGCACAGGCTAATGCACTCACCTTCTTGAGTTTTAAATGCAAATTTTTATGCGTTTTCTTTACAGGCTGCTTTTTGATTTAATTCCCTGCTTGTGAAGCTAGCATCCGCTCAATATTTTGCATACTTGTACGGTTTGTGGCTGTTTAATTCATTTTCTGTTCTTAATATTTCTCTTCTGGTTTTGTTTTGTGGAAACCTCAAGGAAATGGAGGTATGTGTATATCACCTCTTGCTGGGGAGGTGCTGAGCACGGAAGGGTTCCACTCTCAATCACCTACTGCATGTACTTGGCTGGAGAAGCTTAACTTCAACTCCTTCATTCCTACAGATCAACACTGAATAAAACAAGAAGTTAAAGCCTGACAAGTTTGGCCCTGTGAATTTACTAGAAGATATTTCTTGGCCAGATAGATCAGTGAGCAAAGCTATGGTTGTCTTCTGCTTGTGAGGAACATTCATGATTGCGATGTTTCTGATGCCAGTATAAGATCTGTGACTTGCATGTATTTCTTTGACAGCAGTTGTTGATTTCTATCCTCATGTGCTTTATTTAACAATTTCCCTTGGTCTATGCAGGTCGCTTTTCTGTAATTCAGATGTGAAGGTTACAATAATGTACAGCAAATAATGGAAAGATTTATTCTCTGCGTTTCTCGCATTTAAATTCAAACAATCTGAGCTCTACCATTTGACTTCAGATTGAATTTGAGCGGGTGCCAGGAGCTATAGATTGCTGAGGAATTGATTAAATTCTGAGAAAGTCAGAAGCCAGATTTTTGAAGAACTTCACCTGCCCATTTTTTTCCACTATTATTAGGAATTGTTGAAAAATCAATGGCCTGTGTGAAGGAGGAGAAAAAGGAATATCTTGAATTGAACAAGGACAAGTACAGGGTCCTGCACGTGGGGAGGAATAACCTCAGGCACTGATATGGAGTGGGAAGCAGCTCTGGGGAGAAGGATCAGGGAGAAGACCTGATGGACACCATGTTGCCCATGAAGCAGCAGTGCGCCCTTGTGCCCAGTGGTATCCTGGGGTGCATTAGGAAGGGCACTGCCAGCAGACCAAAGGAAAGGGTACACCAGAGGTCCCTTCCAACCTCAATTACTCTGTGATTCTGTGAAAAATCCTTCTCCTGAATTTTGCAGGAATCAGCTGTTATCAGTATCTATAGCTCCTGGTGCCTGCGTGACTTCAAATTGGAGGGATAAGAGGTTATTCTCTGTCCGATGCTCTACCCCTGCTAATGTCAGTAGTTATTTTGCACATATACTGAGGTGAAAGTAAACATTCTAGCCATTTTCTTACCTCCTCCTATTACATCTGTAACAAGGTAAATATTTTTTATCTCTTGGAAAAACGTCAAGATTTGTGAACTGTTGTAGCAGTTTCTAAGATCTTGACTTCATTACTTGTCTCTAAATGTCTGCTGATTCTAAATGCACAGATTTTATACTCATGTTGCTGCTTGACTTTAATGGAGTTACTTGTGACTTATGTCACTGTGGGACCTGCAGCAGGTTTATGTATGTGCCACATGGTAGCTGCTTTTCTGACCATTATATCTCATTCTTTGTCAGAGACTCTGGTTAGGGAATCCTGGCTTGTTTTAAGTTTCTCTCTCTCTTCCCTCACACTCACTGGCACTTTTGCTGTAGGAATGGGGATTGGAAGCCACTGTTCATACTTTGCTTCACTGCTGTGTAATCCATTGAATTTCTGCATGACAGTGCAGATCACAGATGGTTTAGTTTTATTGTTTCTACCTGGGATCGAGCTGTCTTCTTCCCTCATCCTTTCTGATTTTTGGGGGTTCTTTTGTTTTTCTTTGTTTCTTCTTTTCAGGTGATCTAGCCCCCTGTTTGGGAACATGTAGGTCCACTAGCTGCCTCCTAGCAGAGTTTTTCTGCTGAGTCTGTGTCTCAGGTTTAATGCAGAGATGTGAATAGCCTGTGCCTTACTCTTACTAGGCCGTATGCAAGAGGAACATCCACAGTGTGCATAGTTTTCTTTCAAAAATAACTTGTTATTAACTGTAACTATGTAGCTTAAACTTGGAAACCTGATACCTAAACCTAAAATCTGGCATTAAATCCGATCTGTGTTTAACTGCATGGCTTGAATGTCACTGATACCAAACAGCTCCCTTAAAACAACCATGTTAATGCCTTCCTAGTTTCATTGTGCAGTGTATTTGCTGCCATTCTGCTGAAGAATGGACCCGATCTTGCAGATGTCGCTTCACAAGAGTGATGATATTTTGGCTACTGGTAAAGAAGAGTAAATGCATTTGCATAACCCTGAAGCAGAGCTTGGCGGACAGCCAAATGTCTGCTGTAGAACTGGGGAGAATTGCTTTATTTGTGCTTTTTCATTTTCCTGGCTGAGATTTCCTATTTAGAATAACACTGTTGAGTAAATCCCAATGAGAGTTACAAATTAAATTTCTGGGGTACTAAGGGAAGAGAAAAATATCCCTAGAAATGCTTCACCAGGTCTCTAAGCTGCTTAATTATGCTGCTGTGCTGGGATTTTATCACCACCACTCATTCCTTCTGCCACTAACTAAGAAAAATAGCATATGACATGTGTGGTCACTTGAATACCATTACCCATCAAAGAGCAAACGTATGGTCAGCCCCTTTCCAAATCTATAATGCAGTGGCAGCAGAGATGGCTCTGTGGTGTTCACAAGTGGTGTCTGATGCTTAATTTGTTATCAAAGTTGATAAACTGACTGGTTTCTAATCTCAGAGCTGTGTGTCAGCCAGCTGTGCCCATGTGTGTCCTTGTGTGTGCGAATGGAGGGGCTGCACTGGAATGGTGGTCAGGATTTTAATGGAATGGGTGCGAGTTATTTTTTAAAGACTAAATGATTGAATGCGTTCACATCTTAGGGGTGCGAGGTTACTGGCAGAAAACTCATTTTGGCTTCTTCGTTAACAAGTCTGTGATTAATGAGAGGAGCAAATGCGTTGTCCTTTCTCTTGTGAGATAAGTAGCAGGAGCAGGAAGTGTGCCTGACATTTGCTTTCAGTTTTTCTCTTATTCTCAAGTTGTGTGGCTGAATCCAGAAAACAGGAGCCTTTGGTTTTCCACTGAACCCACAGGTGGGAGCTGTGATTAAAAATCAGGTTAAAAAAAAATTAGCTTTCACATCCTGTAATAAGGTCAAACATAAAGACTCCCATACCTTTAAGAAAACCTTAGAAAAAGTTACAGGAGATGTGCATTTTAAACTTCTGCTGCTTTTGGTTTTCTGTCTTGTCATAGTTGTGAAAACCTCCTGAGTAGTGACACAAAGAAACTTTTATTTTTGTTCCCCACGTTTGGGTTAGAAGCTAGATTGCATTTAGATAAATGAGCAACTGTCACTACACTGAAATCCTAAATACATGTCTTGTTTCTTCTGACCTGATGGATGTGCTCAATAAGTACATTTGGTGTTCCCAGTAAGCATAAGAAGTTAAAGCTGAGAGCAAAATGGTCCCTTCCCTTCCCTTCCCTTCCCTTCCCTTCCCTTCCCTTCCCTTCCCTTCCCTTCCCTTCCCTTCCCTTCCCTTCCCTTCCCTTCCCTTCCCTTCCCTTCCCTTCCCTTCCCTTCCCTTCCCTTCCCTTCCCTTCCCTTCCCTTCCCTTCCCTTCCCTTCCCTTCCCTTCCCTTCCCTTCCCTTCCCTTCCCTTCCCTTCCCTTCCCTTCCCTTCCCTTCCCTTCCCTTCCCTTCCCTTCCCTTCCCTTCCCTTCCCTTCCCTTCCCTTCCCTTCCCTTCCCTTCCCTTCCCTTCCCTTCCCTTCCCTTCCCTTCCCTTCCCTTCCCTTCCCTTCCCTTCCCTTCCCTTCCCTTCCCTTCCCCTGGATTAGACATCTTTTTCAGGTATGTGTTTCTTAAACTCTTCATGCAGTGTATAAAGTGATGATGATAGAACAGAATTGGATTGGGATTCTGTTTACTTTGCCTCTGTAAGTGAAAATTCAGATTGAATTCAGTCAAGGAATAATGCGTCCATCAAGGATGTGGTTGAGCAGTATCCAGTTCTTTTGTTTGCCTCTGTAATTTGAATTCACACGATCCATTTCCTAGTGGATTGCACTTTAACCACTGTGCTGCTGTACGTTTCTCGGAAAAATTATTTGTGCTTCTCAGACTTCTACTTTCTGTAGATGAGTACAACATTTTACAGTTGAGAGGAGGTAATGCTGTGCTGCAGTACACCTACATGTGATGGCTGTGACTGTTCTGGGGGAGGAGGTGTGCATTCACATCCTTCCCAGCACATGTAGGGACTGAGCCTCGGCACTCAGGCTTGGAAATGAATCCCTGAGCTAATGGGAATAGAGGAGATTCTCCATTCTAGGGATATTTAAAAAGAATAATCTTGTTGACTTCGTTTTTACTACTAGCATGCTAAACACCCAAATGGTGACTGTTTTTAGCCTCTCAACCAGAGTAATGTTTTCGAAATACTGTCACTAATAACTTGGCTTAACATACATTGCAAAACAATTCCTGCAGTTTTCCCTTTACCAGTCCAGCCCCGTAACACAAAGCATCGATGAGTAAGCATGTTATAATGTTACCATTACCAGATTTACTCCTAAAAGGACGCTGTAACCTAAATACATTAATCTGTGGAAAGTTAGTATGAAAACTAGGCTCACAAAACATCTCCCATCCTCAAGACTTCCTTCCTTACAGCTAGTTCGGATACTGAGGTTTGTGGGCTGAGATCAACGGATGTCTCACACATCTGAGCGTTCTCTGTATCAAATTGTTCTCAGTGCATCAGTGGCATGAAAGAATGTGTCTGAATTTCATGCAGAAGAACAGAGTGTGTTTTTACGTTTGCATTTGTGTTGCTTGGTGTCACAGTTAGTTTGGCTTTGAGGCTCTGAATGAGTGGGAATGAGTTAATTAGATTCACTTTCTGTTAGGGAGTTGTGTGCAATTCTCTCTCAAAAACATCTTCCCCAGCAGAAGGGAGGAAATTGCCGGCTCCACATCTTGTTCATCTTAAGGTCAACAAAGTTCTCTTATTAGCCGTTTATAGCAGGAGCCAGTGGAGGGATTTTTCAGGGAAAGAATGAGCTGTTCAGTCTTCACATACCTGAAAGCCTTGCAAATAGCAAGGATGATTGCTGGGCAGCAGTGTCTTTTGCAGCCTACGTGTCAGCATCTGCTTGAATCCATTGGACAGAGGAGGTAGCTCTTGCCTTGCTAAGAATTGGGGATACCAATATGAGCAGTTAGCAATATTAATTCTGAAGAAAACCCTAAAGCAAATTTTTAAAGGTTTCATTTTCTTTGGTTTTTCAGCAAAGATCAACCCAGACTTAGTATTTCGTTTACAGTGGTGCTACCCCAAAAATGGATTTGGATTTTCTTACTGGTATCTGAATGCAAAATTTCAATTACTCTTCAGAATGTGAGTTCGCTTGCCCTCCTTGCTGTATTTTAGATAGGCTCTAGTTTTCTAGTATAATCACATAGGACAATGACTTCTATTTGCCAATATTTTATCTACTTAAAAGCAGGAATTTGTGTTCCGTTACCATTGTGGCGCTGGTGGCTCACCTGATAACTGTGTTCAAAAAGTACTGAGAGGGAAATAAGGGTACAGTCGGTGTGACTCTCCCTAACCTAATGTTCCAGCCAAGTCTCCAAATCACTCGCCCAGCACAAGTTCAGATACAATTATTTCTCTTCTGTCTTCCATTCAATAGTATTGATGTTTTGCACCAGGTACAGCTTTGCGTTGGTTGTGTTTGGTATGTAGTAGAAGCATGAGAAATCTTTTTTGGATATAAATGAGAATAATTTTTTGGCTGCATCAGAGGCTGTTCCTGCTTCATGCAGCTGTTTAAACCTCAGCAGATTCATCCTGCTGGCACCTGGCAGACTATTACTGTACGTGATGAAAGTGAGACAAAAAAAAGTGTTATACTTCAAACAAAAAAACTGTAAATTTAAGTCACTAAATGCTGTATTATGCTAGTAATTCAGGATGTAGTCAAGCTAGTCAAGCCTGATCACGTGTAGGTGGCAATACTCCTATTGACTTTTGTGAAAAATGGACCAGTTTCTAAATTGGAAGAGAAGCGAATGGATGCCCGTTATCTTCTCCGCTCCCCCTATGAGATTGCCGTGCAATCCTGAAATGATTGCCCAGAGTATTTTCTGTGGAGAAAGTTAGCCTAGTCAAACTGTGTTATAAGTAATATTAAGTGAGGTAATAACTGGTTCCTTGGCAGCAGCTCTAGATTTCACACCTTTTAAGTGCACATGTATTTGCTCCTTACAGTTGGTAAAAGCCTGACTGTGAACAACTGGAGGCTGGAGGAGACGAATTTAAAGAGGGTTCATACTGAGTTCATGTATGGTCTTAATTTTGGAGAGCAGTTTGCATCATGCTTATAACACTAGGCAGAATTCTTAGGTTTTTTTTTTTTTCTGGTGACTTTTTTTTTTGCTGGGTTTCATTGTTTTTTCCCCCTCCTTTTTTCCCCCTATCTGATCGATCATTTGTGATGCTCCAGTGATGTCTTTGCTTATACATAAGTCTGTCATTTTTTGGTGTATCCTTTCCAGCTCTATTGACGTCAGTTATCTGAGGTCTCACACAGCAGAGGTTTCCCCCCCCCATCCTTGTGACCTGGTGGATGATCTCTAGCTGTTTGAGCTGGATCAGAAGCAGCTGCACTCTGCGTAGTCAGGCAGGACAGAGCAGTCTTGGACATCTACTGTTGTCAGCTCTCCTTTTATTTTTCCATTGCATTGATCCTTTCTTGATATCTTACAAAATGAATGAGGATTATGTCCTAATAATAATCAAAATGGTTAAGTAATGTAACTGAGTGCAAAAACACATGCACAGTTGCAGCGTGCTGGAGTCTCCTGTGCTTTGTCAGGTTTGAAAACCCTCTGACCTTGTTTAACAGCATTTGCTTGGTAACAGCCTCACAGAACCGGAATATTTCATGTTAATGAGAGTCTAATTACTTTCATAAAAGAGCAGAGTTGCTCAGCAGGACATGCTGACACTGGGATGGATGGATGCTGGCCAGCCAGCAGTGTTTGCAGGCTGATGGAGGCGTTTACCAATGGCAGCTCTTCTCCTGGGCTTGCCTTCTCTTTTCAGTCATGGTTAAAGTGTGAAATCTAAAAGCACAGCATCATTTACATCTTTTCCAACCTGAAATAAATTAGGTGTATTATTTGTGAGTGGCTCAACATTTGCACTCACAACTCTCTGGAAATGCAGTGTGTGCCTTGCAGCTCCTCTTATATTCACTGTACTGGCGTTGATGCAAGTCTTCTATTTCACCCTCAAATGACTATGATTTCTTAGTATTGTAGGATGGTTTGAGTTGGAATGGACCTTTGAAGTTCATCTAGTCCTACTCACTGAATATGGATGTCTGCAGCTTGACCAGGTGCTCAGAGACCCATCCAGTCTGACTTGGAGTGTCTCCAGGGTCGGCACATGCACAACATCTTTGGTCAACCTATTGCACTGCTTCACTATCCTTTATCATAAAAAAACCCCTTTCCTTATATGCGCTCTCAATCTCCCTTCTTCTAGTTTGAAACCATCTTCTTGTCATGTAGGTAAATGTAGGTAAAATAATCAGGGGTTTGGGCTGAAAAAATGTTAAGATCTTGTAAGCATAACCTCCGTACCTGTTTTACTTTGTTCTTATCTCAGCCTTTGTGTGCAAGATGCTGTCCCTTTGACCTCCAAGACCTGTGTCATTGCTAAAGACTGCGAAACGTCTGAGTGGTCGGCGTGGAGCTCCTGCTCACAGACCTGCAGCTGGGGAGATCTCACCCCAGGCTTTCGGAGCCGGCACCGTAGTGTGCGGAGCGTGGCCATGGGAAGTGGGAAGCTCTGTCCAGAGCTGGAGGAGAAGGAAGCCTGCAGCACAGGAGGGAGAGAGATGCTGAAGCCTTGCCCGAGGTACCTGAGATTTAACCCAGGTTTTCTGAAATTCTGGGGTGATCTTATGCTTCCTTGCTCTGTGTTTTTGTGTGTGTATGGAGACGGTCGCACATCATACTTTCTATCTGTGCTTGAGAGACATTGATTTGATGATTGTTAACGATGGTTTGCTTTATTTACTGCTAATGTTCTTGTAATTGTTTCCATTATCGTTATTGCTATTACAATGATTACACTTCCATACAGAAATTAATTGCGGTTATACTCATTACAGCTTATATTTTCATATTTTAAAAACTGAGAGCAGATACTCTTGTTCTCTGAAAGTACTTTTCTGCCTATTGCTGGTTTGGAGAATTTCCTCAGCTGCACAGAGGCTGGGCAGGTCTCCGTGGCTGTACTTTTATTGGGCTTGCAGCCATGAATTTTACATAAGATTTAGTGATTCCTCTTCATCTCCCCATGAAAAATCCCAGTCCTCCATAAGAAAAATGGGAACTGTTCAGAGATAGCAGCTTGGTAAAGAGCAAGTCTCAGATTCCATCTGGATATTTTTAAACCTGGAAACCTCACAGTCCCCAAGTTCTTGCATGGTTTATGGCCCTTTTCGTTTTGACAGAAGGTGAGGAACTCACCTTTCTGGTGTGCAGATCTGTGCCATAGTGTTTGGCCAGGCTAGTCTAGAGGGGAAATTGTTTGCTTTGCAAAGAAGATAAAATATAGCTTAATTTTGTGTTCTGAGATTGACTGTAAAATGCTTCAAGATTAAGATTTTATACACATGTAGACAGATCTCCCCATGAATAACTCTGTTTATTAGGAGGACTAATCAGTGATCAAGTTGTGAATTTCTGGAGCTTCACCAGGTACTGCCAAAAGCTTTGATAAAGCTTTTGCAAGAGACATTTCTTAGGAAGGTGTAACCTATGAAAGTGTCACTATATTGTTGAATTCATTCAAATCAAATGCTGAACATTTTAATGCACCCTGCTAGCGAAGGAGAGGAAGTATATTAAAAAAAAAAAATTCTGTTGCTTGATTACATCCTATGAAAAGGCTCTTGAAGAGTGATTTTTGCTCCTGCCCAGATGCACACCAATTTCAAAGACAATAGATTAACACATTGTCTCGCTGATTTTGTATAGGAGCGTGGGTGCAGGTGACACCTGATTGGGGTATGCCAGCTGGTAGCAGATCAGGAGTGAGCAGAATGTGTCTGCCCCTTGTTTCTCAGCATTTGTGTTTTTTGATACTGCACTGTATTAAAGTGCAAACGATTGTTAAGGTCTTGATGTAGAGCCAGGAGAGCCCAAAATGTGAGGATCTGCATAATGCTGATAACTTTCTTGTGGTGCCGCCCGTGATACAGAAGGAAACTTGTTGTTCTTTCAGTGTATTGCTGCTATGCCATGGTTTTCATGAAAATATGAACCCATAAACATTCTTCATTCTGCCATACCTGCACATCTTCAGTTCTTCAGGCAACCTTTTCAGTAAAGTATCTGTGTGAACTAGGATAAACTGTCTAATAAGCTGGCCTGGAACAATAACATGAGACTTACAGGTTAATAGAACCACTTAGCCAGAAAGCATAGCAAGAAAATCTCTGGTATTTAGTTAATTTTTATTTCTAGGGATTTAGTATCTCAAAATGCAAGTGATAGATTGACCTTCTTTCACTAAGCACCGTTAAGGAGAATTTTATGATTGCTTTCTGGTTAGTAGACTTTGATTTGGCTATTTAGTACTTCAGAAGCAAGCACGAATGAGAAGCTGCTACACTGTGGTACGTGCTATGGGTATACCAGTTGCAAGGCTCTGGGGCTCACAGCTTTATGCTAATAAAGAGGAATCAATCATTTTAAAATCTGTTATTTAAGCATCAGCACTGGCAATAGGGTATTGTCTATCCGTATTACAATTTACAGCTGGTAATTTGGTTTCAGTGTTTGACCAAGGTACTGGAAGTATCCTTATCTTTAAATTTTATTCTCTTGGTAAGGATTTTCCAAATCATGCTCCAGGCAAGCCAAAGGTAGTGGGTGAGAACACTGGCCAGAAAAAGCATGTCTCTGTGTAAGAGAATGAGGCATTTTCCTCTAGTGGCTGTTTTTCACTGGAAGGTCAGCAGTCACCTTTTGAATGAATGGATGCGTGCTTTCCAGACTGTGTCCTACATCTTCATCCTCCACATCCACCCGTGTGGAAAAGCAGCAGCTCTGAAGGTTGTACCTACAGCTTTCTTTTCAGCAGAGGAAGGTGGGTGAAGTTATGTTCCCATCCATGGCAAGGCAGCAGGTTAAAGGTCTCATCGCAGGCATGCGATACTGGTATAAATTTACTTTTAATAGGAAGGCCTTTTAATTTTAAGGCTGAAATTTACTATAACCTCTTTAATCAATAGTTTAAATACAAGAAAATAAAGCATTTTAAGTGCAGGTAGGACTCCTGAGCTTTGTACTTTGTTTTACTTTTGGTTATTTATTCTAAAAGGATTAGATTAAGGGTTTAGAAAGCTTAAACACATACGAAGTGATCCTACCTCCTTTATTGTCATATAAATTTGGGGTAGTTCAGTTAAAGAGAACAGGCATGTATAGGTATAAAACTCGTTTCACCACTAAGAGGATAAGTCCTACAGACTGCAGAGACCAAGAGGTTACTATAAATTGAGAAGACATTGAGCAGTTGTTTGTTACGTAGCTGTCACTGAGTCATCAGTTTTAGAACAATGTTTTATATCACTTGTATCCTTGATGCGTAGCTTACATGTTCAGTGGGAATAGATAGATTTTCCAGAATTATTATTATGTCTTTCAATCTTTCGTTTTGGTTGTGGTTGCTATGTTACAAGACAGGGATTTAGAAAAAAAAACAACCCTTCTCTTTTTGTTGGAAATTCAAAGCTTTTCAGAACTTAAATAATGGAAAATGGGAAAATTTTAAGACCTGATTTTTACAAAAGGCTTGAGATTACTGCTGAGATATGGGTGTATCACTTTGTAGGGCTCATTATGTGCCTTAATTAAAGGCAAGGTATTAGTGTGAATTGGGAAAGACGTGAACAGAAGCTCTCAGAACTCAGCTGGTCTGCTGCTGGGATTGCATGTTGGGAGTGGAGGCAGCACCACTCTCCAGCCCTTTGAACTTCCCTGGTCTCTGGCACCCCGAGCTGCCCTTGGTTTGGCTGGACAGCCTTGTTGCCTCCCCTCTGATCAGGAACAAGCTGTGTTGCAGCTGTAGTTCTCCAGCCCCAGGTTGGACGTTTCTCCTGTGGCTGATGCTGGCTGTTGCAGTGTGAGAGCTCGCTTTGCTTTGATCATAGCAGACACGCAAAGAACCACCTCTTCTGCTTCCCCAGCAGACTGGTTACCAGTGAAAATCTTGACTTTATCAGCCCAGTTTCTTCCTAGATACCCCAAACAACAAGTTTGTTTCCAGCAGCTCCTGCTTGCCCATTTTCTTAAGCAAACTGACATAACTGCATGTGGATTCTGCAGGTTCCCATTTTAGGTGTTCTCTACCTAGCTCTCCAACCACTAGCAGTGGTGACTGTCCGTCTTTGGAAGTAATCAGACCTCCTGCGACTCAAACAGTGTTATTAAAAAAAAAAAAAAGGAACAAATCATCTAACTAGATGTTGAAAGGAGTTCAAGTGTTTAAATCTATTATCATTTTAAATTTTCACCACTCACAGGTTTTGGCATAGGAATCACACGCATGCACTGAGGCTGACCTGCCTTGATGATTCAAATGCATCTCTTTCACTTTGTGGTTTATTGTGCTCTTACAGGGACAGAGAACAAAGTAGTGGAATGGTGTTATCCCTTGAGCTTAGTTCTGATCAGTGCACCTTTGATCAGGTCTGCTCTAACAACGTAACTGTGGGCTTGGGTGTCATCTTCATTGAGGTTGGAGAAATCAGTCCCATGGTGATACCACAGTGGGCATTGCTAGTAACCTGCAAGTACTGTCCAAAGGTTAAGATTCAAAAGAGGAAGCCCAAGTGTTTCCCTGTAAGAAATCTCAGTAATCTCTGCTCTTTGTCAGTTGCTATTAACTGCTATTAACTAATTAAATTTATGGAGATTATACAGTCATTTTTTGTTTCAGCAGTGCTAATTCTCCTTGTCTCTAGAACAGCCTGTAGATGGGCAAATTGATACCAAGTGTCAGCTGCATAAAACCTGGCAAAGAGTCCATCAGAAGCTGTCCAAGAGCATCGCTTCCTTCTGTAGAAACAGGTTTTGCACTCAGTGGGATAACAATATGTCAGATATGTTTCTACTGTAGTTGACTTGTTAATGGCTGTGAAAATGTGTACCTTTTAAACAGCTAATGCTTGGGGTCAGGATTTGTTACCAGAAAGCTCCAGACAGCTTAGGGCATGCCCAGCTGGGAGAAAGCAAGATGGGCTGATAAGGATTTAGGCTTTAAGCTGCTTGCAGAAGAACCAGTGCTGGCAGTTGCACCTGACGGCTGCTCATTAAATACTGCTCTGCGGTGCAGCAGAGATTTGGTTACTCTGTGTAGATATCTACAGGGATTTTTTTTAGATTCAGAAGCTGATGAGGTTTAATTATCTCTGAGCTCAGATTTAGTTATTTTGCATAATTTTAATCATTGATGGCCTAATTTTTGTAGGTGTTAAGTCCCACAGCTTGAGCTGAATAGGAGAAGCAGGTGCTCGCACCTTTGGAAACGAGTCTGTAAGATCCAGAATTCACAGCTGACTCCCTAAGCCCACATATTGATAATGAGCTTTTCTTTAGTCAATTATTATTTTAAGAACACTACCCTATAACAAGTATTGCCATAGCTGAGGGAAGATGTGTGTTCTATATTTAGGCTTCTGGTTGTGAAATACAGACCTGAGCAGCACAATGTCCTGAGGTGCTGTGGAGGAGGAATTTTTCTTTGCCCAGTGCTTGATGAAAATAGTACTCGTCTTTATTATAACTAGAAGTTAGCATTTAACACTGCGTGCCCCCCCAAAAAATGCAGTTAGGAATTCCACAAGAGGAGCACTGTAACAAAAATCCATGGCAATGCTTTATATGTTGCAAGCGTTCAGTTACTTCGTATTGGTTGTGTGAAAAGAATATTCTGTTTTGTTTCCTCTGCTGGCAATAAACCCTGTGAACGTATCCAAATTTGCACACGGTACTGTATATTAATTAAAAGAGCCTGACAGCTCATCTGAAAAGTACCTGTAAATTGAAAGTAAGTGGCAGTGTTCACAAACCTTTTCCATTAGTATCTTACAAAATTCCTAAGTGCTCTGGGGCTAAAAATCATTCTTATGCCCGAATTTGCAATGCAACATGTTGTGAGAATCTTGGTATGTGCTCGGGCAAAAATGATGTCATTATTTTTCATGTAGTTTTGAGATGCATACGTCCTTGCCATAGCTGTAGTCAGGGAATGGATATTTGCAGTGCAGAATGCAAGGACTACAAGATGGAACAGAGACGCCCCGTTGTGCTGAGCTGGCAGTGATCAGTTAGCAGGCAAATGCACAATTTTTAACAACTGTAGATCTGCCATAGGAGGAGAGATGATTTGGCTTGAAGCTAAATGAAGGAAATTACTTTATGTATTTTGGAACAGTGAAATTTGTATGGAAAAAGAGAACTGTGAGAAACAGAGGGGCAAATGAATGAAGTGGCAGAAGTGTAAACAATTTGATCACAGGAACAATATTGGCTAAGATTCAGAAAGTGGAAGGAAAACTTTGAGCTCTTACTCACCTTACCACGCCGATACTGTGACCTGTTAATTAAAATGAGCTTCCTCTATGAAAGCTGCTGCATAAGAAAAGTGCTCTGTGTTTTCGGACATGATGAGAAATAGTTTTTGCTTTCTGTTGTTCCCCATGCTATTCCCCTGTGATTTTAATAAGTTCTTCTTGGCATTTAGGCTGATAATTAATAATACTGATTGTCAATACAACATTCACATACCTGTGCCCAAGAATGTTATCCTTTCTTTAAAACCATTTATACTCTTTAGGTGTGAAGTGAATACAGAATGAAAACAGACCTTGCTGCCTATCACAACTTCTGGAAAGAACAGCAATAGAACTGAGTTACCACAGGCAATCCTTTGGAGAAATTGATAGTACCCTGGGCCATTGCAAAGCTGTCACCTACGGAAAAGCTGCTTGTTGCTTGGAGCTTCATTGACATACGTAGGGCTTTACCTGTTAAGTGCATTTTAGAATGACGTGTTCAGCTCTTGGTTGAGAAAGGTGGTACAGTGGTTGGAGCTACATGTTTGAAAACTCATTTTCACACTTAATCGAACCTCTTAATCTTCGTTCCTTTTTTGCATCCTGCTCAAAGGTGTTGTCAGAATGATTTAGTGTTTGTGAACACTTCAGAGATCAGTGCTATGTGAAAAGTTTACCTGAGTACTACAGGCTAATAGCAAATACTTAACCTTCGTATATTTAACTTTCAGAATGTTTCCGAACATTCCCTGTTTTGAACAGGGGAGTGGTACCATAAATACTAAACCAATTGTATTTTGTCAAATAGTAAACTAGCACCTCCTCACCCATAGTTTTTCTAAAATTATTCTTGTTTTACTTGGTCTCTCTTTTTCCCAAAGGTTTTCCTGGAGGACTTCTGAATGGAAAGCTTGCCAAGTGTCTCTCTTTGACCAGCAGAGCCCTCGACATCGTAAGCATGCAGTGCTTTGTGGAGGTGGCATACAAACCCGTGAGGTTTATTGTGTCCAGATCACTGTAGAAGCCGAAAAGCACCGAATGAAGGAAGGTATGTGTGTGGGGTTATTCTGAAATGTCTGTCATGAGTAGATCTGAGTAAAAGAAGAAAAAAAAAATCCTTTCTGCACACTCATCAGAAAGCTTGGCTAGCTAGTGCTTCCCTCGTATCTGTCTGTTCTTACTAAGGGAGATGTTTCTTGGCATCAGGGTAGGAGCAGGAGGGCTTAGCCCTCGAGGGGTCTGCCTGGAGCCAAAGCCTTCTGGGAATGAACTGCTGCTTGTTCTGTAGGTGTACTTGTATGGGTGAGGTCTGAAGGATGGAGAAGCTAAATTTTTTTTGTGCTAGTTTTCTTTGGACTTCAGTTTTCTTTCTTTCTTGTGTCAGGTAACCTGCCCTCTGTAGCTGAACACGTTTGTCTCTGGTTTTAGTTCTGGGTTAGAGTATAAAAACAAAGATGTCACATATCTATTCTAGATATGGCTTCAGCCTGTGCTTCAAATTGATACACAGTCTTTCTTGTGTTTTGAAGGGGAAAGCAAAAATAATATTGTCACAACTTCTGAGCAGACAGACAATTTTTGGATCCTGGAAGCGAGTTATTTTCCTTTTAGAAGAATAATGAGTAGATACAGATGCACAATGAATAATTCATCTAAGGCTGTTTTATTTACTGTATGTAGTGCTCTTGCAGAATATGCTTTTGAGCAGAGATACAAAGATAATAAGAACACAACATCATATCTTAGATTTATTTACTTACAAAGCCAAAGCAAATGTTTCCTGGGTGCCCAGTTGTATCCTAGCATCCTGCACAGGCTCTGAGATTATAGAAAATCAGACCTCTTTTAATCTCTATCCAGTCCATGCGTAGTTGCTGCTTCACCTCTTCCAAACATCTGGTACCACCTTGTCTGCCAACACAAAAATTTCTCGGTTGTTCTACTCAAGTATATGATGTCTATGACTTTCAAAGTAAGAGAAGTGTTGTTGATGACAGGCCTGTAACATTTATTGACCATCTTCATCCTTTTTGCAACTTCTGTAGTCCATGCTACTACTGTATGGCACACTGGTAAGCAGTAAGCTTTAACTGACTTCAGCCATCCTGTTCTTTGTTAGTATTGTGAATTACCCTAGAAGGCTGGAGCAGATCATACTTATCCCTTATCCATACCCTTATCCAACGTTATTCATAACAGAATTTGTACTCTATATCTAGATGTGATCACCTGCCAGTTCTTGCTTTGTTTAAGATTTAGTACAACTTAAAAAATGGCAAGCCCTACCCTTAGTGGAAAGAAGACTCCAAGATATCTCTTCCTTGTTTGTACAGTTCTAACCTTTACTGTTTGAGAAAGAAGTATGTCTTTTTTTTTCTATTAGGTAACTGAAAAAGCAAACTTGCACAGCAATTGTACGAGGTATAAATTATTCCTGCTATGCCAAGGCAATTGTGGTGGTGATTTGCAGTAGTCCTTAGGAAGTGAGAATCCTATCAACTGTCAGTATAGCCACACTTAAAAGGAAAGACAGAAAATCTTTGTTACTGTTTTTCCCTATCTGGTACTCAATGTGTCTCATTTGCTAGTTGGTCAGGTTTTGTTCTTTGTCCAAATGAGGAATGATGTATTTTCTTGCTTCTTTTCTAGAAATCTGAACTGGTAGTAAATTTTTATTCATCGTGAGAAGACCTTATATTTTATTGTACTGTTTTTTAGTGAGGGGGAGAGGATTGAGAAGTCGATTTGCTTTTGTATAGGCAAATATAGAGTCTAACTGCTTCCATAAAAAGTACAGTATTTTTCTTTCATCACCTCTTGAATGTCCTTAAAGGGATCATTCAGAAATCAAACAAGCGAGTCTAATAGAATATTATCATCCGTCACAGTTGTTATTCTTCTGGTTACTTCCAATAAGAACTTGGACCTGACACAGTGACATATGTAAAAGAAGATTTTGTCTGGTGGTATCTCTAGCAGTATTATTGGATAAAATATGTTGAATTGTAGTTGGAGACAGGTACCATCTGTGATGTGTTTATACATATTGCTCAAAGCTCTCTTATCCTCCCCCAGGCTATCTTTCCTATTTTTCAATGGTTTAGTCTTTCCATCTACTACTGCTTTTATTACAGTGTGTGCATTTAGAAATGAGACCATGTTTTATGGAGTTTCCATGTATCCAGTTAGTCAAAAACTCAAGTCTATTGATGTATTTATATTTTTATAAAATTTCAGTATGAAGGTACTGAAGATGGAAAACTTTCACTCGGATATTACTTCTGGAAACAGATTGTTAAGATTCCGTATCTTTCTATGCAAAGAGGTCTCCTAACTCAGAAACCTGTGCCATGCCCCAAATAAAGGCTTAGCGTATTTGTTAAGCCCTGGGGAGGAATTCTGTACTTTAATCATGGGTGATGAGGGAAAAACAGCTTTTCATGTTTATCAAAGAGATCGTGGTGGTTTTTTTCTTTACCATTGACTCAAAAAAAAAAACCAACCATTTTTGGTAGTATTCTTCTTGCACATCATTAAATAAATAAGCTACATTTTTGTGTACCAGCTTTATCTGAGTTTTTGACTTCCTTGTATTTGGAGGAAGAAAGTTTTGCAATTTTTAAAAGTCCTTTATAATATTCTTGCATTCTCAGACTCTTGCATCTAGATGAGCGTGACAGGAAAGTGTGTCACGTGGTGTGTCACTCAGATATCTGTATTTCTGTGAACATCAGAAAACCAATGTATAAAAACCTGTTACGAGACTATGATATTTTTAGTGTTAGCTATTCTGTCCATCTAAGGATTCTAAATCTTGTGAAGCTTTTATTAACTTAGACCCAACTTGAACATCGTATGTTAAACATGTCCAACGCTTTGGTCACAAGAACCCCACACAACACTAGAGCCTTGGGGCACTAGAGTGGCTGGAAAACTGTGTGGAAGAAATGGACTTGGGGGTGTTGACTTGGTGCTCAGATGGCCCAGAATGTCAATGGCATCCTGGTTTGTATCAGAAATAGTGCAGCCAGCAGCAGCAGGAGGTGGTCATCCCTTTGTACTCTTAGCACTAGCTGCATCTCGAGTGCTGTGTTCAGTTTTGGGCTCCTCACTACAAGAAAGGCCATGAGCATGTTCAGAGAAGGGTCATGATGCTGATGAGGGGTCTGGAACACAAATCTTGTGGGAAGCAGTTGAGAAAACTGGGGTTGTTCAGAGTGGAGAAGTGGAGGCTCAGGGGAGACCTTATCACTCTCTACAACTGCATGAAGGGAGGTTGTGGTGAGGTGAAGGTGTTCTCCTGCATAAGTAGTGATAGGACTTAAGGGAATGGCTACAAGTTGTGCCAGGTGAGGTTAGGAAAACTTCTCTGAAAGAGTGATGAGGTGCTGGAATGGGCTGCCCGAGGAGGTGGTGGAGTCACTGTCCCTGGAGGTGTTCAGGAAATGTTTAGACATTGTACTAAGGGACATGGTTTAGTGGGAAATATTGGTGACAGGTGGATGGTTGGACTGGATGATTTTGGAGGTCTGTTCTAACCTTTGTGATTCTGTGACTGTATGAACTTACATGGCTGTATGGACACAGTCTGCCCTTTCTGCCCTTCACATCCTGGTGCCCCCGGTTGTTGTGTCTGAACATCTCATATTTGAAACAATCTGTGGTTGCCAATCTTCCTGATGCAACTCTATCCACTTGTATAGAAGCTCTGCAACTGTTAAATAAAGCAGAAATGCGGATCTCCAACTTATTTCCACAGTTAAGCTCTGCTGACAGATATGTCTTACTCTTTTCTAAATTGAGACTTTGTGGCTGTTAGTTACCTGGAATTTTTTCCCCACAATAGCTTTTAATTAACATGGATGAACATTGCTAATTAACAATTCTCGCCAACAAAAAAACGTGGTAAAAGTATGGAAGAGTGTTATATGATCATCAGTTGATGCAGCTTCTCTCTCTGTTTGGCAGTAAAATTCTTCTTTCTTCATTATGCTATCACAGTAAATAGCCCACTAATATGGGAATTAACATTTCTTGTAGTGTGGGGATGGTGTCTGTGTTCAACCTGTTATTAAATATATAAAATTCCTACAGTTGATCTTCCTCAGGATATTTTGCCGTCTCTCCTGAAGGTGAAGGAATATCTTTCTGTTTTCTGATTTTCTAATTTTCCTGTTTGGCTTATCTAGAAATTATAACTCCTTGTAATATAGGGCATAGGATCCTTCATAAAAAATTTTCCAAAAATATCTTCTCTCTTTTCTGAACTAGTTACCACTTATCCTTTACTGTCCCTTGTGACGGGGATTGCATTCTCTCCATATTTTCTGTAACTTTCTAACTAGGGATCTGTCTGTCTTGTCACTTTTTTTTCCATAAAAATTATGCTGTATATATCTTGACATTTTTTTTTTTACCTGCTTGAATGAGATCCAATTTTCCTCTCACTTTCTGAATTCTCTTATAATGTTTTTGGAGCCTGTCTGCTTAAGTTTTAATTATAGGACTGAAAAGACCTTTGTGAAATGCTATTCTTCCTTGAGTCTTCTTCATTGTTTACCCCGCATAGCATACTTAGCTAATAAAGTTTCTCTCTTATTACCATCTCAGAAAAAAACACTGCATTTTCCAATCTTCTTAATCTGTGTTATGTTCCATCTGAAAATCCACATTTTATTCTTGTACCTGATTCTAGAGTCTTTTTAACTGTTTGTTTGCTTAATGATTGTTCCTATCTTATTTGTCTCTCTTTATACTTTTATTTGATCTTGGATTTCAATAATAGGTCTGTCATTGCATGATCAAAGTAATGTGATAGCTCCCACAGATTCCTAGTCCATTTCTACTAATATTAGGAATGTTAAAAATACCACAGTGAAATAATAACAATAATAAGTCTAATTGTTAGGCTCAGGGCTCCTCATAATTCAAATATTATTAGACTCTTTTTCCTTTTAAAAATTAATAGCTTTTCAAATATTCCTTCATCCATCTTAACACACAATCTATGATTTTATTGAAAATCCTCCAGCATGTTACATTTCCCCAATATAGCCATGTTAAGATTTGGTTACTTTTTGATCCATCCTGTGTCTATTCCCTTATATATTTTTGTTTCACAAGCCACTTTATTAACCCAAATGGCCAGAAAGTGTTCCCCAAGTATTTTCATGCAAGTCCTTAAATGAGTCTCAGAGTTTCATGGCATTTTTCTTTTCCACAAGATATTGAGCTTTTTCCCTACTTCTGTTACACAGAAATGCCTCATACCTTCTTACCTCACGAGTAAGCTTTTCAGACAGTTTTAAATACCCACGTGGGAGATGTTTTTGCACTGCATTTTATCTCCCAGAAATTAGTGGCCTCTTTAGACTTATGGAGATGTATTTGAAAACTTTTATTCACATCCTGTATTATTCTGCATTTATTCTCATCCCTTTCTTTCCATCCTTTCGCCTCCTTTAGCTCTGAAATATGCATTTTTGCCTGTTCTGCTCTATATGCTCTGTTTCCTAACGAGGATTCAGCTTTTTTTTTTTCTTTTTTTCCCCTTCAAGTTCTTTGTTCTGCTTCGAATCATGATCTTCCAATGCATTCCTTCTGGGGGATTAGTGTTTCAAATTGGTACATGTGGCATCTGTTCAATAAACCATGTGAAAGTACTTTCAGGAAGAGAGAAGTACCAGCAGAGTGCTATTAGAGTAGAGCATGCCATTAGCCTCTTGAATGCTAGCTGTCCTGTGCACCACCAGGCCCAGCTCTTCAGCAGCAGTAATTCAGGTGTGCAGGTTGTTGTATTCCTGCATATTTACTGGGGAAAGACTGCGTTGATGCAGATAAGCTGCCCACAGGCATTGGCTCTGAGTATGCACTACTTCAATGAGCATGAACTCTGTATGGAGTATGAGCTCTGTATTAAATGCACACTGTTTTTTTCAAATTTATGCTGGTGTAAGCTGCGGGAATGAGAAATTTGATTTACTCTACGGAAATTAGAATCGGGAGTCTTTGATGTTTAAATCCTGTTGTCTTCATCTGGTTAATGAAATTGGGAAGAAATGTGTAAGAATATATTAGTAAAGAGAAACCTTGGTTAGGACCTTATGGCAGAGAGCTGATGGTCAGCAGTGGCATGGGAAAACACTTGGCATTGTTTCTTGGCACTGTGATACAGCAGCAGGAGAATGCAGTGTGCCTGATTCACAGAAATAGAGTGCTCAGGAGGAGGAAGAACCCCATAAGCAAAACTGAATGCCCAATAATGCCCTCACCCCAAATTTGGGTATTTATCATCAGGATGACTCAACTGGTTTGAAAAGATGAGAAATAGACCTGTGAAGTGTAAAATATATTCAGGCAAGTCTGCATCGGATTTATATTGCTGGGATGCCGAGTTATTGATCTGTAAGCTCACCAAATGCTGAGCAGAATTTACGAGATAAAACTCACATAACAGGAAGATAAATATGTAACAGCTGGCTACTTTGGGGGAAACCCTGTAGAAGCAAGAGAGGAAATGGTTTTGAATCTTTGGGGTATCTGACAGTGTGGTTTAAACTGTATTTCAGAAACTTCAGTTTGGATCCATTAGGGAAAAGCATTTTCCCTGATGTGTTTTATAGGTATAAGGTTTCCTTTCTTTTTCATGTCTGGGAACTAATTAAAGTAAAATGAAAAGAATGTGTAAAATGAAGTTGACAACGAAAGAGACATGCTTTCTAAAAGGTGCATTTAAAAGAATCTGCTTTTTTTAGCATGCCATTTGATGTGGCCATGAAATAGGTACCTCTTCATAAATACATTTATTTACATCTGTCTTCAGTATGCAGCAAATAATATGCTGCCCAGTCATTTCACATGAGATACTAGGTTTTAGTTCAAGTATTTATCTTGGAAATCTAAGGTTTTAAATGTGTTTGCATTTTGTCATTATTTCCTGCCACTGGAACTGGATGAGTTTTATTCAGGACTGGTTTGCTCTGAGTTTGGTTTTATTGCTACAGGAAAAGGGAGCTGCAACACAGTCAAACAATGCAGTTCATTCAGGTGAGAAAAACGGTGGGATTTGTGTGTGTGTTACACCAGAGTGGGTCAGCTAATGAAGCTGGAGGTGGCAGGACCGGTCCTACAGCTGTGGGACAGCTCTGCATGGAGCCATTGGAATGACCTTGAGCATCACGAGCTGCTGTGAGTGGAGCAGCTCAGTGTCACCTGCTTTAGGGGCACCACTGCCATGTCCTGTGTGTGAGATGGGCACCTCACCACAGTGCTTTGTTGGTGATACCTGTGCTCCTGCAGTGATGGTTTGCAGAGCAGAGTCCTGCTCTTTGGTGGTTTTTTGCTGCTGATTGAATGCTAAACTTAGTGATGGGCAAAGTCCAGACTCTTAATAGGCTTTCATGATGAAAGCTTCATCTTTTGTTTTTTTTCCCTGTTTTCCTTGTGGCTTCTCTTACTCTCTCTGGCAGTCTGTTGCAAGGATGGTTTCCAGCATCTGATGGCCAGCAAGGTTCATATCCTGGAGAATCCTCCTTTCTCTTCCTGTGATTGCCTTTATCGGTATCCGAGCAATTCATTTTTCTCTGTTTCCTCCTGGACACCTATTAGTGACTTGTCACCTCTGGTCTGGACAGTTGTGTGACTGAGAATTCTTGCCAGATTAAAGATTTCTGTTGGCAGTCTCTACAAACCCCCAATTTGGGAAGAAGATCCTGCCATACGGTGTGGTATGTGGAACTTTCTGAACAAGAAGTGCTAATAGCTTGTCACTCAGTAAAATGGCAAAGATCTTTGTTGTTCTGAAGTACATAAACTACTATTAATGTTTTTTTTTTTTCGTGCTGTGATGAGCTTTCGGTTCATACTTTGCTTCTTGTCCTTTAATTCATAGTAGGGTTTCAACTGTATGCCTTGTGGCTTCCAAACTAACTGATTCTTTTTGGGAGCATAAAAGGATCCTTGCCATCAGGGATGGGTTGCATGCAGCTTTTTTTGATGAGGTGGTGCAATGGGCTGGGGTTGATGCTGTCTCCATGCTAGTTTAATTACATTTAACACATCTCCTTTGTCTAATCTTTTATTTTTACTATAAAAACAAGTCCTTCAGATTGGAGAAATTACACACCAATGTTGTAATGGTTTCTGCTTCTTATGTTACACACGTACAGGTGTTTT
The DNA here is from genome assembly GCF_987193195.1 of Phasianus colchicus. Taxonomy (NCBI): domain Eukaryota; kingdom Metazoa; phylum Chordata; class Aves; order Galliformes; family Phasianidae; genus Phasianus; species Phasianus colchicus. Next base: position 5,919,580 of record NC_143442.1, on the reverse strand, counting down.
TATAAAAATTCATTCCCTTGTGATTTTCTCAGGTAACTTCCCTTCATAGTGATCCAACTGTCTTTGGTTCATATGTGCTGAAAAAGATAAACAGAAGTTTTACAAAGATGCAGCATCCCTTCTGTATACTGTAGTTAGCCTTAATTAAGCATAACTTTGCCAAAAGATGTGGTAAATATCTGGTTGTATCACTTTGAGAATAGAATATTCAATAATATAAGGCCCTGCCAGTATGCAAGAGATCATCTTGATGTATTCCAGATCTGCTAGCAATATCTAGATGTGTCTCATTAGAGTGTTAATATCAGAAATACTTGTGTTTCATTCTGGAGGGGAAATGAAGTTTAGGTCCAGGAAAAGATTGTGTTAGTTACCTCCTGTGGAGTGAAAAACTAAATTTGGAAGTAATCATTGCTACTGAAATGCAGTCCTATACATTTCTCTTTCTGACTGGCCATCGTTGTGCTTAATGTAGTATTGGTATGTATGCCTGCAAATATGTGCCCATGTGACTGTATTCAGAGATAATTTATTTATTGGCTTAAAATTACATTATACAAGTAGTATCAGAGCTGATTCCCTCTTCCACACTTCCCCAAAATCACTACCTCGGTAAAAATATATAGGGAAACAAGATACTTTAGAAACCAATTTATTATCTCCTGCTGGTAGCAATAACCTGAAAATAACAGCAAATAGTAAAACTCAAACTTGAAGCAGACGCCAGTGCTGGGAACAGCCAAAGTCGCATTTATAAAGGATAGATTCAATATAACAGCTAGAGAAATGTGCAATGTTTCAGAGGCTTCCAGATTAGTACTTGATTGCTTTTTCAAGTTTATTCTATAGATTGAGGAGAACAGAGGATTTTGTAATGTACAAACAAGCGTAACAGATAAGCTGCTACTTGAATGAGATATTGCCTCTCCCTCCCACTCCTCCCCTCTTGACATCGGCCTTTCCCCTTACCCCCCAAAAATTGACTAATGGGTTTCCAAGGAAAATAATTGCATTAAAACAAACAAACAAACCAAACAAAAAGACCATAAAAACACAGTTTTTCAGTGTAGGAAAATGCCATTACCAAATCCATTATTGAGCACAATCACAAGGCGGTCTGGTATTTAAAGACAAGCCTAGCAGCTGTGTTAATTCATCATAGGCATAAACTGAGGGTTCTTTTTTCCTGACCAGGCTCTCTGCACCTATTTTTGGAGACTGCTCTGTGTGAGAATTTTGGCATTTAAAAGGTTCATAGAAAAAAGTACCTTGTGGTTCCTTGAGAAAAGGATGTTTATTAAGAGTATGAAGGAACAGCATTGTTGAAGAAGATACTTTGGATGGTGAATATTACTTTTTAAGAACTGTATATGATTCAAGTATTACTATAAAGAGCTCGATCGAATTGAGAATGTTAAGGAAAAAGAAACAAAAGAAATGTCAAAGAGATGTTGAGGTGTGAGATGGCTACATCTCAGATGGCTCAGGGAATGGACAGAGCAGTAGTGCCTGGCCAAGCCAACAGAAAAAAAACTGCAAAATTGAGAAGAATCAGTTAATCTCAGAGCTGAGACAAGTTTGTGAAGATATGACAGCATCACTGGCATTTCTTGCTTTGTGCTCCATTGCCACGCAGCATGAGGGTGGATGAGAGATTATGCTTAGACATGGCAGACCTGTCCAAAATGGGGTGTGAAAGCAGCCCTCCTCTGTGCTGTTTCTTCCTTTGTGCTTAAAATCTTCCCACATTTCCTTCTGGCTGCAGTTTTGTGTTAGAAAGTGAATGCGTCATTACAAGACTAAAAGCAAGTCAATTTCAGCAGACACTCAGACAAAAATCATATCAAGCTTTTAAATAAAACTGACTGAAATCAACTGATGGAAATAGGAGTTGTCAATCAAATGGCTGACAAAGTGATGAAACTCTTTTATGGAGCCCCACTGGTCTGTCCAGTTGCTCTGGATGTCTTGCTGGGAATAGCAGGTCTTTGTTCCTACCTGTTTTTCAAAAAGAATGATGTTGTATGTGCATTTCTTAATGCAGCTTGTTTGGTTTTGATCTTGGCTTCAGAAATGAGTTTCACTGAAGGATTGTAGTCAGCGCAGTGAAAATAAACTGGCACAGACCCTGAATACATATGGATATTTGTTTAGAATAGTTTGTGTATTTTCTGATCTACATTTTATAGAACATTTAGAATTGTTTAAGGAACCGAGAAAACAGTTTTGTTCTAGGAATGAGTAGGATGTTGATCCTGGGAATCATAAGGGGAAAAGAGCACCCAGGGCTGGAATCAGATAGAGCATTAGTCTGAGGGAGGAGTGGGATGCTGGTTGGCAAGTAGAGGACAGCACACATTTCCTCTGAGATAGAGTCATAGAGTGGTTTGGGTTGAAAGGGACCCTTAAGACCATCTAGTTCCAACCCCCTGCTGTAGAAGAACCCTCTAGGCCAGGTTGCTCACAGCCTGGGCTTGAAGTGCTTTCAGGGAGGGGGCATCCACAGCCTCACTGGGCAACTTGTTCCAGTGTCTCACCACCCTCACAGTGAAGAATTTCTTCCCGTCATCTAGTCTAAATCTACCCTCTTCCAGTTTAAAAACATTTCCCCTTGTCCTGTCACTACATGCCCTTATCAAACTTTCCTCCCCATCTTTCCTATAGGTCTTCTCCATGTACCGGAGCCTTCCATGAATCTGGTGTATCCAGTATGCTCAGTTTCACCCTTGATGTACCAGTAATTACCTGCCACTTCAGCTTTTTGTCATTGATTTTTTCTTGTTTTTCATCTATTCAAACAGAGTTCAAAATACCTTTGGTACGATTGGTTAGTTTTCAAGGCAGGAGAACCAACCTATATTATCAAGTATTCCTCCTTTCAATAGGTACAGTGCTTCTGTATTATAATGTAAAAATCAGCGAGGAGAAAAGAACCATTGCTAACAACACCTTGAGTTAATGAAGAGCAGAACTGCACTTTATTTTCTGTGTTGACCGTATGCACTCAAATCTATTTCCTTTCATTTATTCAACTGAACTTTCAAAAAATGATACAGGTTTGCAAAGTTTAATGCTGAAAGGCAGGTTAAGCCAAGCATGAGACTTCTCTGCAAAATACATACTCTTATCCTTAAAACTCTGGTATTTATCTCATTCTGTCTGTCACTTCACTTGCGTGGTCTTTAGAAAGGTGTGCTTATGCTAGTGTTCAGGTGAATTGGATTTATGCCACCATGTTGCAGTATCTAAATGAATATGTCAAAGGCTGTGTAGTGTCTCAAAAATTATTCAGAAAGTGGTCTTCTTGCTAACGTGTGATCTTTCAGGTTAGAATTAAATTACAGCTTTTGTTTAGTCCTGTTATTCTGGTGAGTTGGAATCATAAGCGCTGTTATTGGTCTTAAGTCTCAGGTTCTGGACTTGTACATCACCATTTATTGGGATTTTGGGCAGCAAAGTCATGAGTTTGAGTGGGGAAAAAAAAGGGTTTTTCTTCAAATGAATTATTTCATAGAAAATGGTGTAATATCAGAAAAAAGAAAAGATTGCTCATATATTGGACATGTTTTTATAAATTCTTTTCAAGTCAGTTCCACTCATGGAAGCAAAGAAAAATAGATGTTAAAAATAAAAGTGGGGATAAAGCAAGCTCAGTAGCTATAAAAATTAATGAAGGTTTGGTCATATCATGGCAGAGTAAACTCAAACAAGCCTGTGCCTTTTGAAAGACTGCTTTGATACTGATTTATCTAAAGAGACAGCCAAATTCAGTCCATCATGTAATTAAAATGCAGTATCATATAATGACTCAGAAAATAGATTTAAGTCAGCTCCTTTTATTTCCTTCTTCCTCCCTGTCCCAAATAAAAAGGTGAAAGACATTAATTGAAAGTAGAAATCTCTTATGATAAATGAAAATGTAAGGGAGTCAGCTTTCCAAATTTATTGCCAGTATCAACAAAACCAACGTGTGGCAGAACTGGGGATTGTTTCATCTCTGGAATGAAGAAGTTTGGAGATCTGCGCGGTTCATCCGTGTCTTCCCTGGCTCGAGGCAACTAAATAAACATCTCTCCTTCCAAATGAGAAAGTCTTTCTGCACGTGTGTGAAAGGATCAGATAGCTTTTTTGAATGTATGTGAAGCAAAAAGGAAGGTCTGGATCCTGCATGGACATGGCACGATCACCCTGTGCTCAGGCTTCCCCTCATCCGCCTTCTCCTGGTTCCCAATTACAGTGTGAGTTTTGTTGGATTCCCTTCTCATGCATTTTTCTCTTTTGTATGAAGAGGTCTCCTCATCTATAAATGCGGGGGAATAGGTTCCAGTCTGTTGCTTTGACATTGTAGAAAATCAGCACAGAATTTATCACCCGTTTCCCCTTAAACATAGTCAAAAATTGGGCTGCTGAATATGAATGATTTAGATAAAACTAAGTGCCCTGCTGAACAGAAGATTAACTTTTTGATCTAGGAGATAAGACCCTCAAAAAGCAGTGGATTATGGCATATTTTTATGCCAGCGGTTATCTCCGGAGCTCTGCACATCAGTGAGGGCAAAATAACTGTCCCGTGTTTTCCCTCTTATGTTTCCCTCTAGTTAGCAGACCAGTTGATGGGAAGTTCTGCCTGGGCCCTGCTCCCTCTGCCTCCCAGCTGTGTGACCTGCCCTGTCCCTTGGAGTGCACGGTGTCTGCCTGGCTGGCATGGGGCCCCTGCCTTCCCGAAGACTGCCGGGACCGCCAGGGAAGAAGAGGTAATGGCTTCTTTTGCCATTCTTGTTTCTTGTAGCTGTGTGGGATCTAAAGCGGGTAATGGAATATTATGATGAGATTGCAAAAGCAGCGCTGTCCAATTCTACACTGGGAATTTAATGTATGTCTTTTTAAATTAACGTAGGATACAGCTCTTAGATGTGCACACACAAGTGGAATATGACCTTTAAAAGCTTTTTGCAGTTATTTTTGAAAGAAAAAAAGGGATAAGATTTTCAGCCTGATTCAAATCCTTTTATCCTACATGGAACTTGTAGAAAGGGAGGATTTCTTGGGATGGCAGCTGCAAACCTCCAGAGTGTGAGGGTGTCCCTCACCTCTCTGTCTCCTTCTGAAGTCCTGCCGAGTGCCTGGGCTGAAGTGAAAGACTTGGGTGAAGCTGAAGGGCCTCTGGTCTGAGGTGTATCCCACAGCACTGCCATGTGGAGCTCGGGCTGAGCTGAAAGATGGTTCTGGGTTTGGTTTAAATTCCTGCAAGGGGAGTGTCTGGAAACTGTTTAATGTTCTCTGAATCTTAATTTTTAAGAATTCATGCTGGATGCTGCAACACTTTGGGATTCGTTGGTGAGCCATTCTGTCCTTTATAAAATAAGCTGGAACGATTGCTATTGAAGTTCAGGTCAGGAGAAAATTTTATTACTTGGAAATTTTCTGAAACCAGTAGAAATTGACACTTTTCTGAAACCAGCAGAAATTTCTGAAGTGATCGGAGCTCTTTGGAATTTTGCAGATGAATAAGGATTAAAGTTTTATTCTTAAACATAAAGGTTTGCAACATTATTCAATATTTAAACCGCTTTCAATGGTGGTTTTTTTTTTCCTGATGTGAGGATGGTGGAAGTTCAGTCTGCTGTATTCTGTGGAGTTTTTGGGTTTATTTTTTTCCATTTCCTTTTCTGTTTCATGGCCAAGTTGATTCCTTGTGGGCTCCACTAAAACTACACCTTTGCCCCACATCTGGACATTGTTATAGGAAAGACCACCACATTTTTCTTCTGCATTTCTTACAATTCTGTGTCATTTACATAAAAAAAAAAAAAAAAACACAGTGAAAGGCTGAAAGGTACTCACATATTATTTCTGCATCTTATATCACTGTCTGACTTTTGGTTTTATTCAGAAGGAGATAGATTATGTAATCAATTCTTTCATTATTTTTGTAACCTTTTTCGTCCACTTTACATTTGAATCTACCAATTTAATAGGATAACATTTCAGAGAGGTCTGATATGCGTTATGAATCAGAAATCCTTACACCTTCATAAGGCAGAATACTAATTTCTTAGTAAACTACTCTGCTGTGCCCTGAAACAAATCTTGTCAGTAGTGGATTCTCAGGCAGATATAAGTTGCTCTTTATATCTTTATTTTCTTAACATTTCTCTTTTATCTCAATGCTACTATAATGTTAATATGTCCCTCAGTAGTTAATTATTGGTTTTGTGCGTGTGTCTTTCTAACCAATGTTAATGAAAAGGGAAAAAGAAATTTTAAAAACCTGAGCTGTTGGAATTCTTGATGCACTGTTAGATTTTGTGTGTCTGGGCTGTGGGCAAATACAGCCAGTTACCATTCCAGTCAGTTCAGTAGCTGCAAATGGGTTTTGCTTGATTTCTTATGCCCTCTACTTCCACATGCCCTATGAGGTCCTCTTGGTACTAAATTATTGGTATAAATATTTTTTTGTAGTTGTCCAGTTAATTTAGTTCTTCTTTTCCAGGCTTTAGAATGAGGCAGAGGCATGTGATTGTGGATCCTGTCGGCACCCTGGCAGGTTGTCCACATTTAGTTGAATCTATTCCTTGTGAAGACCCAACGTGCTACGAGTGGATCGTTTCAGAAGGAATATGTGTTGCTGACCATGGAAAGTGTGGACCTGGAAAACACATCCTGAAAACTGTATGCAAGAACAAGAAAGGTAGGTAATGGTATAGTTTTAAAAACCACCCTTATAACTGGTTTTCTTCTGAAGAGCAATCACAATTATTTACAACAGCTTCTTACTGTTTTTCTTACTGAACTTTATGAAACCTCAGCTCTTTGAGTTGACTGTGGTGATCATTAGAGCCTAAGGCTAGTATTGCCTGGGATTTTGCTTTGAGTTTTTCAGTCTATTTTATGTGAAGTGAGAGGCTCATCAGTACAAGTTACATATTGTCCCTATGGCATATGCTGTACCTCATCCACAGGCCATATTGTGACAACAGTGTGATACCAGTGGCTTGGTTCTCCTTTGTATCCCTTTTTAAGCCCATCTTGTAGAGAAATAGGGCTGTCACTGAGGCCAGCAGCACTATAGACATGAACACAATTAATCCCTTTGCATTGCTTCTAGCCTCGGTTTTTAGCATGTAATTTGAATGTTTGTCTTCTTACAACAACCCACTTACCATCGTGTGAAGGAATGTTCAGTTGTGCTGTTAGAATTAATACAGGAATTGACTATTATCTAGATGAAATGCTGGGAGTAATACTTTACCTACTTGATAGCAGTTCGAGACCTGCAGAACGTTCAGTTTACAAGTTGTTAATAATGAATGAGTACATTTTTATACGACGTTTACAAACAAACCAGCAAGAGCTGATTTCTCATACATGGTTTGAACTTGAGCCAAAAGTTTCATTTCTTGATAAGGTCAGTGTTGTCTGATCTTTAGATTCAATTACATGCAGCACAATTTTGCAGTCCTTAATCACGGTGAGACTCTACTCACATCTCAAAAGTAGCAAAATTGTGGAAATTTAGAGCCTAAGTTTATATCTGAGATGGAGGATATCTTTTTTATATGGTACTCAGACTGACCACAGAAAACAATTTCAAGTTGATAACATGAGAGTTTGATTGACAAGTGGTTAAAAATAATGTGTCATTTATGAGGCACAGGAATCTGACGGAATTAAATTATGTCTCTTTTGTCCATCTCGAGTAAAGATTCTTCTGAAATACATCAAGAAGAAGTGGTTTTCTCCCAGGTTTGTGGAAATGGGGAAAAAATCTTGAGCTATTATAAAGATGACTTAGGCAGGATACACTAGAGCGATCTGTCCCTGAACTGAGGGTCTCTTCAGATGTGTGATTCTCACTGTGTAAGTCCAGTTGTACGTGATGTGTGCAGATGGAGCCCTGTATTGCTGAGGAGCACCATGATAAAACTGTGCCAACATCCATTTCTGTGCCCCAACTTGAGGCTTCTAAGGATACAATGTAATGTGGCAGATGCTCTGTCTCTGATCAAACTGTTCTCTATGGCTGTGATCTTTAAGAAGCCATGCTTTTGAAGTGTCTCTTCATCATTTAATTGCTCAAAATCATATTGTAACTGTGTTTTTCATTTTCATTACTCTCTGCATGTTCTAGTTCCCAAAAAGCAGTGCTGGGACATTGGCACTGTCCCTGATGTATGTGATCATCATCCGTTCTAACTGAGAAGGCTTCACAAGACAGACCAGAAGCATTGGTTAACAATACTTACAAGCTTTTCTGAATTTTTTATCTAGTGGGATAGGACTGGCAGAGTTCTTGAAGTCAAGGTTGAAAAAAGTCAACTTGCTGCTGCTTCTGTTACTCCAGTAATATTAATTGCTTTCTTTGTAACCTTTGTTCCTTCTATAATGTTCTCCTAGCAAGATTCCCACTACAATGCATGGTGTATTTTCTTGGATGAAAGCTGGAGTAAGCATCAGAACTGCATAAAGTGTTCTGCCTGGAACAGCTGACTAATTGGCAGTGGAAAGCCAACAGGAAGAAATGTGAAGCTGAGACAAATCAGTTATGGATAAAATAGCTTAAGACCTGTATTCATGTTTAGCATTTATATAGAAGTCTAAATTCAATGCAAGTAACTGCCCTGCTGAAAGCATTTAGTGTAGCTGCTTTGTGTCTTGATATTTTCATTTATTTAAGTAGCTTTTGTAGAATTCAGTGCTGTATCCAAAAATTCAGTCATTTATCCACTGTCAGCCATGCCTAATATGGCTGCTCAGTATTCCCACTGTATGCCTAAAGAGATTAAAAAAACACACAACACTTCTTGGACCCCTTTAAATGGCAAAATCAAATGTATCTCGTCTTAACAACAAAGTTAATTAGAGCCTGCAGTATGTTGATTAGGGTACTTAGGTTCTTCTTTGTATCCCTCCCTGCAAGATGTCTTCCTTTTCATATATATGCCAGACTTCTTGGCATGGTGCTCTCTTACTCTTGTTGCGGAGTGTTAGTTCACCTCTGCTTTAGATGTTGAAAGCAGTAAATGAGTCAGCCCTGCTTCTGTCAGCCCTACCACAGAGCAGCTTGGCGTCATGGTTTCCTACCCTTGCCCATCTCCTCCTCTCCCACCTTTCTCAGTGTGGCTGTGAACCCACATCCTTTACGAGCCTGTGCTCTGTGGTGTGATGCTGTGTTGTTGCATGCTGCTCCCCTCAGCATGAGGCATTTTTCATGATGAGACCGATTCTTCCCTTGCCAAAAATGAGCTTTAATTACCTTTCTTGCAGTGGGAGGGAACTGCCCAAGTTTTTTACTCCTATCTTCCATAGCACAGGACTTTGATGCTTGGCCTAAACTTACCTGCAGCACAGCGGGGCTTGGAACTGTATCTTATCTCTGATGTATGTTGCTGAAGATAGAAGTGAACAGAGCACTGGCCCTTATCTGTCCCCTTTCTGATCGCCCCAATGTGTGGGGAGTGCACAGTGCAAGGGCCTCCATGAGTTTAGTTAGTGATGGGCACTGGATGCTTTGAGGGACTTAGCACAGCCAAAAGAATAATACAGGAATATGGACGATGGAACTGGAAGTTAGATCAGTACCAGGCAAAATGTAGTTAAGAATTTTCTTGATGTTTACAAACAACCCAAGAATGGTTAGTGATTTTTCTCAGAGTTATTTTAATTTGATCAACAAGGAATTGAATAATCTCCTGTTTGTAACGTATTCTTGATCAGAGTGTTGCAAGTATTTGACATTTGCATTTGGGCAGTCTTGATTAGAACTGACAAACATTACTGTGCATTGACTAGATGAAAAAAAACATGAAATCTTTCCAGTTCAATTGCTCCCTTTAAATGTTGTTGCTCAGTAGATACAAAATCATGATCATGGTCAAACTATTTCATTTTATAATGCAGTTGAACAGCAGCCAAAATATATTGTTTCATTTTGTGAAGACAATGACTGAAATAATTTTTTGTATGTTCTGCTCCTTATTTCTCTGCAGTAGCTGCATACATATCGAGTACAGTAAGGCAGAGGGAATCTGAGGTTGTAGCAGTGTGTAAAAGACTGATGATAATATAGACAAGCAGGACTTGGTCCAGGGTAGAAGTTCAGCTCAGGCAGGAGCTGGTACACCTTCACAGTTTCCCACTCTTTTGGCTTAGATGCACAGGAGACAACTGAGATTAACATATCAGTGTTGCTGGGCCCAGTCTGATACAGGAATTGTTTTCCATGTCTGTATCACAATATTAATAATACACAAATAGATTGAAACAAGACAAATGTTGAATCAGACTGTGATTTTAAGGATTGCACTTTGTAGCTTGCATATAGAAGAGTGATTCTGGTGAGAAGTATGCCCTGAATGCTCTGAGAACACGTGTGAAAGGAATTGCAGTGATTTCATGAAATAACAGCTGTGTCTCATGAAAATTAATAATTCATTTTTCAAGCATTTAAAAAATGTGTCTTACTGTACTGCAAGCCAAATCTCAACTATTAGCAGTGCTGTTGAATGAATTGTAAAGTCTTATTTTTTGGAATCTATTTGGTTGTAATTCCCATGTCAGCATTTATTAATTTTCATGTTTGTGTTCTAATAACTACCAGAAGAACAGTTCATAACAACTCACTATCTTTGTAACAGTGAACAACCTCGTGTCTAAATAACAGAAAATATGAAACAGTTTATATGTAAAGCATTCATTGTTTTAATTAGCAGATCATCAACAAAGTTTAACACAAAGGTAGTCTGATTTTACTTGATTAAGGTTGTTTTACTCCTAGCTAATAAATCTAATCAAGGAAATTTAATTTAGATGAGAAGAAAGGATTAAGCTCTCCAGAACTGCTGAGCATTGCCATTCCTTTTGACGCTCTCAGCTTGGGCATCTGGCTTGCTTTGTTTTCTGGAATTAAAGTTACAGGCAAATTTAAGTGGTACCCAAATGGAAGTTCCAGGGCTCTGTCACAAATCCACCTTCTTCTGCCTCTCCTAGATGCTCCCAGGCACGGGACATTTCTGCACCCTTCTCAGGCCAATCCAACACATAGCTGGCTTGGTGGTGAGATCCTTGAGTAAGTCAGGTGAGATGGCTAATAGCTGATAGATGGAAGAAATCCCCAGAATTAGCATGCCCACCAGCCTTTCAGACCTGCTGCTGCTTGAGCTTTTGAACAGAAGACGTTTATACAGCTTCTGCTGCTGTCCTGGCAGTACTGCCTCAAGTCAGAGCTTGTCTTGTTATTTAGCAAGGTGATCTCTTTGATTCTGGAGAGTCACCATCTAGAATGTGGCACTTGTTGAGGTGGGAATAGATATTTTTATTTCTTAAACTTTATTAAGTTCACTGAAAAAAGTGCACGTTGGGGTGAAATGCATCCGTTCCCAAACTTGAAGAGTTTTTATCTGTAAAACTGGAAAGCAGTTTTTCAGAGAGTCAGAATATTTTCCTTCAACTCTCTTTTAAATTAAGCGTTTGCTTCTTTGTGATGAAATAGACCAAGTCTGAAACAAAATAATAAAATATTTGAAAAAGAGAAAAATATAAAAGCAGAATATTCCTTTTAGAGTAAACATGTTGCTTTATCTTGAAATTACTTTTTCTTAAATCCTCCCCTACTCTCTTTTCAGACTACATAAAACAGAGGGTTTTTCTTTCTTTTTTTGGTTCAGTGCCCAAACAGAAATCCATTATTCGCACAGCTCTATTGACAGAGCAGACACTGAAATCTTGTTGGAATTCAAGCAAAGAGTGAAGGGAAGTAAGGTAATCAAAGCAGTGTTATTTTAAGGTCCAGTATTATGTTCTGCCACAGCCTGCCAGTGATGCATTGCACCTAAGGAAGCTTTGGAGACTCCTTGGGGGTAGAACGTTAATGTTGCTGGGTTCAGTCAGCTTATACTTCCAGTGAGACTGTGTCACATCCTTTGTTCCCCAGGAGTTGTTGTCCAAGGAGATAGCGTACAGTGTGTGTGCTGCTTGGCACATGGTGTCACACAACATCAGCTGGCACATCCACAAGAGTGTGGCTTGCAGCCTTCAGAAGAAAGGCACTGCTGGGACAGGAGGTGTCTCACTTCATTCCTGGTTCGGCACATGAAGCTGTCTGAAAAGCTCTGGCTTAACATGAATTTCAGAAATCCAAGTCATCAACTTTTAACCTGTCTTTAATCTGAGCTTAATACATGGAGGAGGGAAAATCATCTTTTGTGATGCTTTTTCCCAGATGTGACTCTGTGCCAGGCAGAGTTGGGAAGGCTTTGCAGAGTAAGTTCTGAATAGTACATGTGCTTTATGGATTATACTGTGCTGATCTCTCTGGTGACAGCAACAGGGCCCAATAGAATAGCATGGAGCTTTGTGGGGGGAGGGCCAGGTGGGAGAAGGGGGGAAGGTTCTGCCCTAAAGGGTGGTAGGCATGGCCCCGAGCTGCAGGAGCTCAGGGAGCATCTGGACAGTGCTCTTAGATGTAGGGTTTGGATTTTGGGTGGTCCTGTATAGGGTTAAGACTCATGCATGTGTTCACTCATCTTTGGTTGTGGGCATACCATGCCAAACCCAATCATTGGAGCTGCTGATCCCCAAACAATAATTTTCTGGCACGTAGAAACCCAAATGCTTGTGGCAGCTAAATAGGATGTGCTTCTCATGTTGCAAACCATGATGAAAGAACATACTACAGTGCAACAGTAAGGCTGATGAGTGTCATGAGTGTTTCAGAAATCTCCTGGAATGATGTGTGGCTTGTTCAATAGGCTTGGAAATTGGTGGTTTTTTTGGTAGTAATTAAGATTGATGTGCTCTTTGGGCAGACTGGTTTATGAGCCTGGTGGAACAGATGTAGTTACCTCTGTTAAATCTTACCTTGCTGCCGCTGAGTCACTGCCAAATATTTGACATCTCCTACTGAAAACATTTAAGAAGACAGAATTCAGATTGTGAACTGACCCAGGAAAGGTGCATCAACCATTTGAGGACAGACACCTTCATGGATTCCAGTGAATTTACTGCCTTTGCAGCCCCTACTCAAGCTGATGTCTGCAAAAGAAACAGAAGATCATTTTTAGGTTAATTTTAGGGAAAGTTGCTGAGAAGTAAGAACTTTCTTTGCTTAGTCACACCAAGACTTTTAAAATTCATTCAAGATTGTAGCAAATGTATGGCTCATGAGCCAAGGAAGATAGAAACTTGGAAGTCTGTACATACAATTCTTGCAGTAGCTGTATTTGCATAGATATCTGTGTGTGAGAGTCAGGCACATTGTGCTAAAATACAGGGTATAATATTTAATGGTGAAAAGCTGGGGGGTTTAGGCGATGGTCTTAAATCTGAGGATAAGCTCAGATATACTTTGATTAATTTCCTTTGCCCTTAAATGCACATATGTTGCACGGTTTCCAGCGGAACTGCGGCTGTGCCTTGCAAATCCTAGCAGCATGATTTGTGTCAGTCACCCAGAAGGCAGCTATAATCAGTATCCAGTGGCGATTTCAGCTGCATAGAGTTGGCAGACACAGATACCAGTCGAGTTGATTAGGGATACGGACAGCTTTCATCCTCCCTGTGCTTGTCAATATAAAGAATTACAGCCACCTGTGAAAATAGTTTCTCAATGTCAGCTAAGGTAAGTGTGAGCTTGTGGTGTGGTGCAGAGTGCCCTCAGATGAATTTCTACACATAAATACTATTCTTTTCAGTATCTGCTGCTCTTTTTTCATATATAATGTGTCCAGAAGATGTTTTTCAAGACTTCAGAAAGGTGTTAAAATGGCCATTTCTTCCCTATGGCTGTTGCAGCAGAGAGGAGATGGATTTCTTGCTTGAATTCCTGAGTGGGAGCAGCAGGTGCTGCTTTTTTGTTGTTGTTGTTTAATGAACTTGAGCTTCTAACACCTGTAGATGTGGAACAAAGGTTTAAGGTCACCGTTTCAGAAATGGAAATTGTAACATTAAGAAAAACATAAACATTACTCATTACTGCAAGATTTTTATTGCCCTTTAGTGCGTTAAATGTTACGGAATGAGGCTGACATAAGTTGATCTGAGTTTGTGGTAAAGGTTACCTAAAGAGCATGGTGTGTGTGAGTGACCTGCAGTCTGTAACAGTGGTATGAGAGGATTGAAGAAGCTCCATGGAAGGATTAATTTTTAAATTAATCTGTATTAGTACAAATTTAACTAAAATTAACTATTTATTTAAAGAGTGAAATGGACTGAAATAGGGGTCCTGTGTTATATTTTATCACTGTGCATGTGTTTATGGATTCTGGATCTGTGACCCAGCAGGGAGTGAAGTTAGCTGGAGGGAATGGGTGGGAGATTTGAGAGTGAGGGTGAATATCATCCGTAAATATTCTCAATCTGTGGACTAAACAGGTTCCTAATGAGTTCCTAATGATTTCACTGCCATTTTAGCAAGGAGAGAAGCATTTGATGTATGTAAGTATTTTCCTCACTTTTTGTACGTCAGTGCTAACACCTGTGTTATGTCTTTTATACACAGAGCACAAAGCTCACAATTTTGAGGAATACAAATGGGGATGCTTTCTGACATCTTTTTATGCTTCTCATCCCAGGCAGAGTTGCTAAGGCATTTTGTGCTTTAGTCACACCTCTGTTCATTTTGGTACCTAGGAATGTGTCCTCTGAAAATAACCAGGGGCCATTCATAATGCTTGTGAGTTATCTTTTTGCCTGGTTTTGATGTGGTGCTTTCAGAGCCTCTTTGCATAGTTGTAACATGGGGCAAACCACAGAACTTCCTCGAGCTTTAGTTTCCTGTCTGTAATAGCCCCTTGAGATACATGAATTCAAAGCTTCTTGCATTTACACTGTCCTTAAGCCATTTCTCTTTTTAACCAGATATTACAGCATGTGTATATGACACATTCACACCATTTTTCTGAAGGATCCTGCAGCTAAATAGTGAGAAAACCCAGCACAGGTTGTGCAGACGTGAACCTTTCATTTAAGCAGCTGTTCTGATCCCTTCAAGTTGAAAAGAGATCATCTGCAGAAGTGTTACCAAAATGCCTTTTAAAAAAAAAAAAAAAAAAAAGTGAGCCAGGAGGGGTTCCTGTTCTCTGTACTTGCAGCTTTTATCCTCCCTTGGTGATGATGCAGTCTTTGCCTGTGTGTGCTCAGCCTCCTGCCCCAAATCTCTGCTCCTTTCTGCGTTTCCCATCCATCCCACGGGGCAGGCCAGATGCTGGATGCATACAGAGCTCTGGGTGCTGGGTTTTGACCAGCCTATGTCTGGCCAACAAAGAAAGCAGGCTGGATAACTTTCCCTAAGTGATAGCATTTGTGACTTTTTTCCATCAGGCTGCTGCTAGTTCAAGTAGACATGTAAACCTTTAAAGGACCAACCTTGCGTTAAATTCTGTTTACATTGGTGACTGGTTTCAAAAAGAGCATGATAGCATATTGTGATTTCCTTAGGAAGCAAGGCTAACATGAAGAAGACTGCTTTTAATGTGGTTGATACTATTTTCTTTTTCTCAGTAGACAGAAAATTGTCCAATTCTCGGTTCAAAATTATTTTAGCTGGGACTTTCTTTCCCAAGGGAAATACTACAAACATTGTAATGGATTTAAATTAAGCAAAAGGTCGTTAGGGTAAATAAATTGCTGGTGTTTTATTGCATTGTGTATGTGAGGTCTGGTAGGCTGGAATCCGAGCTACCATGCAGCCCATGGCAGTGGAAGGCAGCCTGGGATCTGATGGTGTGCCCTGCCATGGGGATCAGCAGCAAGCTTCTCACAGTGCTCGTGAAAGGAAATAATTTGAGTACAGCTTAAATAGACAGCTTCTCACATTGATCTCTGACCACAGACCTTTTTGTGGAGGAGACAGAAGTGCCCTTTGTGTAATTTAATCCTTTCCTGCTGGGTGGCCCTACAGAAGGCTTTTTCTGCAGCTGAAACTCCTTTGGTGCTGTGTGCGGTGCAGAAATGATTTGAGCTGCCTTCATACAGCATTGGAGTGAAAATTAGCGTTGCCCTTTCTTTCTGTTTATGCAGTAGAGTTGATGAAAAACAAATTTAAATCCTTGTTTTGAGGTTAGTGGCTACTAAAGGGGAAGGCTCCTCCCTTAAAACACGAAGTTGGAACAAACTTTAATTAGGAATTCAGGACGTGGAAATTTTAGGCTGGTGCTGCACTGCAGAGATTGGCTCTGCCGCATGTTGATTTGTCATTTTATTAAGGTAAATCTTCCTCTTAATTCTAATTAAATATTGTAATACCAGGACTCTTCATTAAGCAGCAATTTGTGATTAGTCCAGTGGTAGTAATGAAAAGGATGTGCTGAAATGGTAAGAAATTGCAGAGTGGGGAAAATGGCCACAGGGTACAACTCCCAAATGCTCTCTACTGTTCTTTTCTGGGTCAAATTCCCAAATTTCAGCACTTCTCACACTGATCCTGGTTTGTGTAGAAACACAAGGGATCAGTGGGCCTTGACTGCAGGACTGAGCTCTGAAATAGTAACAAGAAGTAATAGACTAAGATGGGCCAGAGAAAGGGAGAACTCCTAATTCTGCCAAAACTTGGATGCCAGGTTATTACTTTAAGTATAGATTGCATTATCATTCTTGTTTATCTGTGAATTGAATCTCATATTTAAGAAAAGGGAGCTTTTGTGAAGTGCTGGAGTGAATGTGAATTAGTGAACTGGGGGAGATTCAATCTTTGGGGAGATTGAGAACAATTTAGAATTCCATTGTTCAGTGTTCTTCTTGTTTTCTGCCTGTACAAAACATGTCTGCAGTTGTCTCATACTGGGAACTGCTTTTGTTTGGAAGAATTAGACAAGTAACAGGAAAAGGTTTTTCATAGCTCCTTTTCAAGTAAACAAGCAGTTAGGGTTTTATCTTTAGGCAGCTGACAAATGCCAGAGCGTTTTCCAGTTTTGAAGCCTGTTCCTCCCATATTGTATGCTTTTAATACAACATCGTTCATAAAGCAGATCCTTTTTTTTTCCCCCCTTTTCTTTCCTTCTCCTCCCCCCACATAGAACTTAAACTGAGATGTGGGATTTGGGCTGGTAAGCACGAATTTGTACAGTTCCTTTCTGGGAGCTGTGTCTGTGCTTTGCCATTGGGTGTCTGCTCGTGTTGCCATATGAACCCTCACACTGATCCAGCAATCACCAAGCCCAGAAACAGAAAGAAGAACAAACAAGGTGTGTGCTGAGTCAGTTTTCCTACCAGATGTGAAATTCCCACTAAATGCAGCAGGAATTTTCCCCAGTTTCACCAGATTGCCCAAGTTAAATGCAAAGCCAGCACTGTTTTGTTGTGTGCTCAGTACTGTGCCAAAAGAGACTGCAGCCAGGAGAGCGGTTTGCTCCTGTTGGTGTTGTTTACAAATAAAGCTGACTGGTTTGGTATAACTGTTGCAAACTCTCTGAGACTGTGAATTTAATGGAGTGCTCCCAGGGCATGCATAGATTTAAGGGTAACAGTTTCTTGCCTATCAATAAGTATCTTAACGCCTTTGCTTTTAATACTGTATAGGACTTAAATCCCAGGAAAGTAATTCCACCACTGCCATTCCTTTATATCATAGGAGTCTGTATTAATTCAGGCTAAGCTCAGTTTTCTAATACATTATTTATTTAGGTCTTCAAAATGTCTGTGGAACTGCATGTAGTTGACGGAGCATATTCCTGTTTGTTAATATTATATGGCAACCTGTTTTCCCAAGGCGCTTAAATAAATGAATGCCTTCAAATAAGGCTGTGATTTTAAAACCCCCTTTTTTCTTCCTCTCTGGGAACTGTGACATCCCATAATCTCACCTATGATTCCTCTTCTCTTCTGTCGTTTATTTTAATAGTTCTGGAAGCATTTTCATTTCTTTAATATTATTTTGTGATAAAAACGCTTGTTGAGGGGGCTTGATTGTGATATCTAGCCTGGCTTTTGCCCCCTCTCCCGTGGGAGATGCAAGCTTAGAATCACCCTTAGATTCAGTAACAAAATCGCTTACATAAAAGGTGAAGTACTGAGCTGGTATTTGCTGGCACTTGGCAAAGCTTACAAATCAGGATACACAGCAGTGCTGCGGAACTGACGGCAAAACAAATGGTGTACAGTGCTTGGAAATGAATGAGTCGTGTGAATGAGCATTGGCATGTACATCTTCAGCCCCATATTAAGATTAAAGTGAGTTGTCTGCCGTACAATTGCATAATTGCTTCTGTGACTGATTTGGTGTAGCTCTGTAATAAGTTGTGAATACTGTATGCTGACCTGGTTAATGGGATATTTACTGAATGAATATATTTGTATAGTTTAATAGGAGGGTGTTTGGTAAAATTAGCAGGATGAGAAAGAATGGCTGAAGAAAGTGATTCTTCAGTGAGCTGTAGAGTCATAATGAGACAGCTGGGTTTGGAAAAGGCTAAGGAATAAGGAGAGGAAAAAATAGAAAGCATCTTTGTCAGATTAAGCTTTCCTTGGGAAGGAAGAAATAGACTGAGATAACAAATGAGGTGATGGGAAGGCTGTGTGAAGGCAGGTGAGACCTTGGAGGGGCAGAAACCTGTAAGAGGAGCACACGTGGCCTTCTGGTTGCCTTCTGAGACTCCTGGAAGGAAAGTGCTGCTGCTGCCTTTGGAATTTGGCTGGTGTGATGTGGGCTGGAGCCCCTAATGTGCAATAAGGGGACGGTGGCCACATCGTGCTGTCCCTACAGGCACCTCTATGGAGTTGCTGTAGGCTCTTTGTGCCCGTGGCTCACCATCAAGTTGCTGAGTCGGGGCCACTCATATCTGCAGTCTGGTCATAGAGCTCTTTTGGTAGAGTGTTAGGGGCTCCTGTTGGGGAGGTCACCTCTCTATGGGTGTATGAAGGCTTGGAGGAGGTCATGCAGGGCCAGATCCCATTCTTCATCCCACTGCAGAGGTCTGTATCCACTGCCAGGGAGAGGAGAATGCACAGAGCTTGGTGGTACCGTGAGCCAGGCTTTGGCACTGCTGGGGGAGGCAGCCTCCTTGCAGCAGTAGTGACAGCTTCATTTTTACATATCTCTTTTTCAAATTTAGCTATTTTAACTACTATAGACTAAGATAATTATTTCATGAAGTAATATTATCTGTAAATTAACCTTGGATCTTTGCGTAGGTTCAGAAAGGGAGAGATAAGGAATTTTATCACAAATTGCAGACTTTCTGGGTTTAACGTAAAGGCCGTGGCAAGTAATACATTTAAACTGCGTTTAAGTAGAAAAGACCAGAATATCAAAGTCTAAAAGCAATAAACATTAATTTATTCAGAAAGTTTTTATTTTTTCTTTCTAGTTTATATGTTCTTTTCGCACACTGTCATTTAATGAGGTTATACTCTGATTAAAGTGAAAAAAAAAAAAAAAAGTGAAATTAAAAGGGAAAATGTTTTATTTCAGTAGATAAAAATGTAGCTTTTAAAGTATTTCAGCTCGCCCTGCGTTGTCTGAGCCGGCTGTACAATTCTCCCTTCATTCAGTGTGGCTGCTAGACTAGCAGATTTGGGGGG
The DNA here is from genome assembly GCF_987193195.1 of Phasianus colchicus. Taxonomy (NCBI): domain Eukaryota; kingdom Metazoa; phylum Chordata; class Aves; order Galliformes; family Phasianidae; genus Phasianus; species Phasianus colchicus. Next base: position 5,900,065 of record NC_143442.1, on the reverse strand, counting down.
AAAAACTCCCCCTTATGTTGAGTTTCTGTTGAAATCCGCGTTTTCATTTTTTGTGACAACTAACACAATTCCAGTAATCCTTTTCAAATATTCACTGGCAGTCTTCCCAGGCATATATTTTGAAGGTTAAATGGTTTAGGATTTATGTACTCTACTACATAGGTAGACCTGAATAAGCTAATAAGCCTATATGGCCTCTCCATTGCCATGACCAGCTTGGATCTCAGGAAGCTGTGGCAGCACGGAGTTGAAACTGGTTAATGAACTGCAGTTCTCATCTCTCTGCTGGGCTGATGAGCCCAGGGTGAGGTGCTGGGCTGGAAAACTACTGCTACTGGTCACAGTGCTCACTTGGGTATTGTTACATAGTGCTGCTTCACGTGGTGGACCTGTCTGGCAGCTTGAGGTTTTGGTTTTCTGTCCAGGAACATCTCTGGTTTTTTTATAGGCTGCAGTTGGCATGAGTACAGAGCAATAATTAAAATAATATTCCATGAGGTTTGCATTTTAGTACTGCAGTTTGATTAAAATTGGATCTGCTTTGTCCTCTCCCTTGAGAAACATTGCTCTCTTTGTGGCTAATGAAGAGGAACAGCCACTGCGATCAATATTTATAGTGTCAGTTGGGGCAGAACCTGCAGTTCTTTCAGCCCTTTTTGTACTGTGGAGCTGGAATGGACGTTGTAACTCCAAGGTAATTAATGGCTACCTGTGCAACTTGATATGAAGTCTCGAATGACATTTCTTTGTATTGTTTCCTCTGAGTCACGTGTGACTTGCACAGGTTTGCTGGTTCTCACAGCTGATGGGGCAGAAGTAGGACTGTGGTTTTCTTCAGTGACGTACTTCTGGATCCTTCAGTTATATCCGTTGGTATTAATTAATGTGTTCTCTGAATTAGGAGCAGTCTCACTTGGGAGTAGGAACTCTTGCCATTGAACACACACTTGAAGGGAACATGTATGCACTCTTTCAGCTGAGTTCACTGAAAATCAAAGAGAGAAGAATTCTTTTTATACTTCAGTCTCTTTTGCATGTCCCAGTAACCGCTGAACATAGCGAACGTTTAAGTCAGAAGTGAGTGTTGCAAAGTTGCTGGCTGTTCTGCACTTCTGCGTCTTACTGGTTTTTGGTCTGCTCCTGTGTGTGCTGGAGCATTATTTTGCAGCTGATCATGAAGTCCACAGAATCTGACAGTATTCTCTGTTCGTGTTTGCACAGCTCATCTCTGATTCCTTCAATGCTTTCCCAAAATAACCGTATCATCTTTGAACTCTTGGTGGGTTGTTCCTTGCAAAGTTCTCCTGTTCTCTGCCAGTGACAGGGGCTGGAGGCAGTCCAATGTAATTAGTGAGTATTTTGGAGACTGTTTTGGCAGCCCTGTTAAATATGTGCAGTCAAGGCAGGATTACTATGGGGGCTCATCATTTTTCTCATTAGGGCATCTCTATGATCTGTACTCTTTTTTTTTAATTGGAAATTAGCCACTCTTATTAACACAGGAGATACCCTTTGGTCAAAATTGTGACATAGAATAAATGTGTATAGTTCCTAATAAAGAGAGAGAAAATACATCTGCGTACATCAGGGTGGAAGTTTGCCCTTTTGTGTCCATTCCATTTCTCTCGGAGGAGAATTTCATTTTCTAGTAAAGGCAATAAATTTTCACTGCTCAGATAAGTGACTACAGAGGTTCATCATCAGGATTTGAGGAAATAAGCCTCCTAAGAAGATGGATGATGACAAGGGGAGTAAGAGTTGTTATCCAATCATTTGTCACAGTCTAGAGCATTAAGATATATGGGCAAGCCCCCTACACAATGTGTAAAAGTTCCTTTTTCCATCAGACGGTTGGTACGTAATAACTTATCTTGTGTGTTCAGCCAGTATTACATGCTCTCTGAAAACTCATTTTGTTTGCCTCTCTGGGTACACAGTAACCGTATACATTATACCCTTATATATTGATGGGAAGTTTTCAAACATCATCAGAATGCAGCCCGACGATTAGTGAAGGTTAGAGCTGGCTTCCCTGGTGCTCACATTGACTCCCTTCCCTCTGCCCTCCATCCCTGTCCAGATGTTAACACAAACTGCCTTGCCTGGTGTGCTGATACTGCTCTGCTCCTGGCTTTCTCCGGAGACTTTTCACTCTGACTGCTTTCCTGCGATTCCCTGTTTTACAGGAGCTTTCCTCAGGTTCTTCCCTTGTCTCAAGGCTTCGAAACCATGTAGCAACCATTGGGTACAGTGTCAGTGAAAAATGAGATTAAACATTCATGGCTGTGGGAGAGTGTGTTAGCATATATGTATTAATTCAACACTTCCTGCTGGCTTTCAATATGTTGGGAGGTTACACTGCCAGTGAGGTGACTTTAAACTCTCTTCCATCTGTAGAAGAATACATTTCAATTGCTTGAGAGCAAGTAAAATCTTGTTCTGCTTTCCTAGTTTCAAAGCAACCTTGCCCCTTTATTTTAACAAGCAAGCATTCTTCTCTAGACCAAGTGTAGTTAAGACCAAATTTGGAAATAGTTTTTTGTCCTCTGACAAAAAGTTGATTGTTACTCTGGCACGGGAGCTCTTTTCCTTGTCCTTTAGCAGTTTGTTCACTTTGATGTTAACAGTGCAAAGTCTGTGGCTTTGGCTGCCTTGCTGCTTGTTGCAGGATGTCGCACACAGCTGAGGTTTTGCCCTGCTCCAGCTGGGTGTGCTGTGGCATGGAGTAGCTCAGGAACCTGACTGCCATCAGCTGAGTCTGAGAGCTTGGCATCTTGCATTAAGTCTTAGAAAACTCTGGGAAATCCTCCAGTGTGGCAGCTTCCTTGTATCTCTGTGCTGGAGTTTTGATCTGGCCCTCAATGCATTTCCTCCAGCCTGTTTGGGTATTTTGAGGCCAAAAATCTCTATGGGGTCAGTATATTTGTTTGCGTTTCTTTCTTCTAGCTGGCTTGGCAGGATGTGCTGACTGCTGATGACTCACAAGTAGAGAACTTTTATTTCATTCTCCTTGATAAGGCTTTTAGTTATGAAAGTATCTGGCTCCGTCTTCGGTGGTGGCCTGGAAACCTGTGTAAGAGATGTAGACATGGTGGGAACTGAGCAGGTTTCCAGCAGCCTGACTTCAGTTTGAGTGTGCAGTCCTTTGGGCTTTCAGTGCTTGGCCATGAATGGGAGATCTGCTCCTCTGGGCTCAGGAGGCAGTGAGCCATGTTTTCAGATAAACAGAACGCAATTTTGAGTTCTAGTTGTGTAACTACAGCGCTAATGACAGCTACCATTTTTGATCCCTCAGCACCGAACATAAAGGTGGTCATTTCTGTTACATTTTCGGAGTCTTCTATTCTGCAGGCTTTTTTCCCCCATTTTTGCCTTATCTTTGATTGAACAATCACCTGAAATGTGATGAGGACATGGTATGCAGAAAGTCATCTGCTTGTCTTTTTTTCCCAATGACTCTGAGGCATGTGTGAGCAGCAGTTATCTCAGCTGCTGATCAATGAAGCTGGAGCTAATGTGTGAAGTGACCTTTTGGAAGAAAAAGAAAGTTGTGCCAATATTACAGTTGTAGTTTGAGTCAACTTTCACGCTTCATCATGTATTTAGTTGCAGGAGCTGCCACTTCACTGATTTGTATTGCTGTATCACTCAGTATTATGTCAACCAAATCAAGAGATGCTCAGAATTTGTCTTGTTTGTCAGCTGTCATGTTTTTATTGGCCATGTATCATGATTGGCCATGTTACATGATGACCTTCAACGTTTTAAGGTTAGATTTCACCTGATCTTCATCGTTCCTCCCTGGTATTATTCCATCTGACAGCAGATAGCTCCAAACAAGTGTAGAGGCTTGTATTCTGCACGTATTTCACAGGTGTTCACTGGGTTGCACTTTTCATGGAAACTGAGTTTTCCATTCTGGTTAAATTCCTCCCGTGCTCTTACTTGTTTGCGTTTCTTGTAGTTTGAAGCTGCATAGCTACATGGTTCCCCATTTGGTGGAGCCAATGGGATTTTTACCTTTGAAGTTAGACCTGGTTTACAGCTGCTGAGGGGCAAGCAAAGGTTATGCTCTAGCACTGCCCTGCTCTACGGTTTTGTAGTGCTTACGATTCTGATGAATGGAGCACTCAATTATTTAGCATCTATCACATTTTCACTTGCTTTTACTTTTGTTTAGTATTATTTTTTTTACCTTACTTTTTCTCCAAAGATATAAAATGTAATTTTGCTACATTAATCCACAAACCTAAAAGAAGCATTTGCTGTTGCTTAAGTTGCCCTTTGAATGAAATAGCGTCTGAATTGAAATTTTAAGTATGCATGAAGACAGTAAGGTAGCATTTGCAGTGTTAGGATTTCAATAATGTATGGAATTAGCAGAGCTTTATTATATTTCTATGCCTGCGTGCCTTCCGTTGAGTAAAAGTTGTAATAAATATAAGTTCAAAGGTAAAATTTTATTGCTGCACATGAGAGGATAAAAAATAAATTAGAGTAATGTAATCATGCTCATATATGTTATGAATTTTGAACACTGTCTATTAGAAGGTTTGTCAAAATGTGCTTAGCTTTGAAAATACAGATTAACGCTGAAGGTTTTAATATTGTTCTTCCTTATGTGCATATTCCTTGAGAATATCAGTGTAAAATATCTCCTGCCGAAAGCAATTGTCATAAAATGGCACTTTCCCATTTTAATAGCTGAATAATCAGAACAGAAATATTTTCTGAGTTGCTGAGAGGTTATTGCTTTTTTCATGCAAAGAAATTTAGCGGTAGAAAACCAAATTTTATCCAGATTTTCTCTAGTTTCTCTCTTTCAGTTCTTATATTTGAAAAGTGTGTCCAAATGCCTCCTGACAGTCCTGACAGTTCCAAGTGTTTAGAAAGGGGGAGGGAAGCCTTCATCTGATTCCATTTACTGATTCTGTGTTTTCCTTTTGTCTAGTAGCAAAGTTAAAATAGTACTTCAACTACAACAACTGGAAAACCTAGGAGGGAATGACTGGCTGGTATCTATCTGGACTCTTTACAGTTCATACATCATTTTTTTTTTTGCTGCTGTGGAGCAGCACAAAGAAGGACCAGGTCAGCACTGCAGGCTTACTGGGAGATCAGCTGTTGTTGCCAGCTCAGCACATAGCCCACTTTTAGCACCCTGAGAACCCCAGCTTTGAACACGTTTTGACATCAAAGTCAATTCCTTCTGTGAAGGAAACTGTTTTCTTCAGTTACTGTGTGTTTATCCTGTTCTTCATTTTTTCCTCTGCGAGCAGCATTAGCTCTTTTAGAAGTCCTTTTAACACAGCCTTCAAGCAAAAGCCCCTTGGTCTGAAGCAAGCTCTGGGTGGAATGCCAGTAGTCCAGCTCTATGTGCCATCATCTGGAGTCAGCTGCCATCGTCCAGCATCATGAGAGCTCTGAAAGAACGCAGTGGGCAGTATGTCCTGCTGAGCAGAGGTTTGGGGGCATGACATCCATCTCGTGGTGGGTGCTGCTCTGCTGGTAGTGCCCCAGTTCCCAGTGAGTATGGTAATATCAGCCAGTGCTGCCAATATGCTCCATCTTGCTGTGTCAGCACTCAGTGACAGCACCATGAAGTTCCACCTCATGGGCAAAGGAGAAGTGCACGGAAAATAGTATTTATATTGGTTTCTGTATTTGATTTCTCTCCATTTAAAGTACTAAATGATCTACACAAAATACAGTGGGAATCAAACACTCCTGTTTTTCTAAAATTTACAACTTGAAAATGGTTCAAGCATAGGTGTGGTTAGTTACAGGTATCTTAATGTATCTGAAAACTATCTTACGCAGTTGAGGCGTATAATTTGATAGCTGGGAAAAGCTATGTGTACAGTGATAGCTTTTATTCAAAAACAGGATGGCTCAAGGTGTGTATTGCTCTGGTCTAGAACAGATTTCAGTCCTTCATTGAGTCCCCCTTGGCTGGTAGTCAGTCTGTGTTACTGCATGTCTTGTTGTGTGAGCTTTTAAAGCTTCTCCAGGACATCCAAATACAGTGTGTTCTGAGTTTCGTGCATCAGTTAGAGGCAAAATTGAAAAATGAACTACTACTGTTAGTAGTGCTAATAAAAGCAAATATAGCCTGGCATTTGGCCCTGCATGCTCTGAGCATTGCCTGGTGAATTGTGAAGCTCTGAGTGACTGTATGAGATTGGGCCATGCTCTGCATCTGAACTAAGAACACATTTTTGTCTTAACTGCTTTTAAATGAGCACTTATTTTTTAGAGGTTGGCATAAATCTAATTTTAATTTACTGTTTCCATTTTCTTCTGCATTGATCCTCTTTCTGTGGAGATTCAATTTCAGACTTGGAAAAAGATGTTTTTCAAAGATTCCAGATGGTATTTGCAATTATTTATTATCATTAGCATTCACTGTCTCTGAAAACAAGTCTTTTGCCAGCTTAGATAAACCATTTCTGTTGCATTCTTGTTTACAATTTTTCAGTCTTATGTTGATTAAAACTCCCTCTTGGGCTGATTTCTGTGGCTAGAAGAGAAAACGAGAAAAAGGTTTCCACACTGTGTGGCAAATTGTTAACTCTTATTTGGGAATATTGCTTGGATAATAGTCATAGCCTTGATGACTATGAAGAGCCAGCAAGGTACATCATTCTTAAGGGGAGCATAATCAGAACAAAAAAATAATCATAATCAAAACAGTAGGTATAAAAGCATTGCACTTTTCCATGCTCTCATGACTTTTCTTTATTGGGTTGTTCGCTGTTTGAGAGCACCATTAATGTAGTTTGGTTTTTTGTTTTTGTTTTGTGGGGGTCTTGAATGTGAAGATGGCACCTTAATTCTGTGGAAATTGAGTGTTTAGAAATCTCTGGCTGTGATGCATTGGGAATAAATCATCACCTTCTTTATTCTAAATTGAAGTGCCTGAATGCCTCCACTAGAATTGACATGTCCTGCTGTACAGGTGTTTAAGATGAAGTGGACTCTATATACTATTGGAATAAATAAGTCAATTCATAACAATTGTTTTTTTCTTGAAGTTTTGGAAGCATGTATTTATAGTATTTAAATGCATTTGACTTGCTTGCATAATTGGTTTCTGCAGTATCTTGTATTGGTTGGCATTTTGAACAAAGCAACACTGGGAAGAAAGCAGAGGGACACCTGCTTCAGTTATACTACAGCATCAATTTAAACAATAAATCTTAATTGTAATCAGTCTTGATCAACCCACCTGCGTAGATTTGTTCATTTATAATTAGTAGGGATAATGAAGGAAAAGAAAAGGATGTTAGGAGAGAGGGGTAAAAAAAAAGGAAGGAACAGAACACCAATTATTAGGAACAGCCACTTGCAGTTATGTGCTCTTCTCTCTGAGTACAGCGAGCTCATGTTTACCTTCAGGTGCCACGTGAGCAATTTCTCTTAATTCAGGAGCAGTTGTATGTGCAACCACAAGATAGAATTAATTCTCCTGCTCTTATTCCCAAGCCCAGCAGGTGAATGCACAGCAGTTTTTAAAAAATGACTACTTGTCTTTGTGTGTGAGGTAGGAAATACATTGGAGCCAGTGTGCTATGTAGGGAACTCTTGCAGCTCTATTATTTTTTAACTTGGAGACTGGTGGCTGCTGTAGCATACTCCATAGTGGTATAGCTGGGGTGCTCTCTGCAGGCTTTGCCAGCTGCTCACTGAAGTGCCTCTCACCAGGGCTCGCTTTCATGGAACTTCCTTGGAGCTACAAATCAATTTTCTTCTGTATATTTACATAAACATAAAGGGAAAAAACCAGTTGTGGGTAAACAGTCCAAACTGCAGTGGAAGATGTGAGGGAAAGAAGAAGAAATAGCTCATCTTTCCATGCACTTCAACTGTTTCTCATAAGCACTGTAATGGTCATAAGGGAGCCCAGCTGCACATAGCTGTAAGGGTGGTGCAGGGATGAGGGCCAGCCTGCAGATTTTGCAGTGCCTTCATGATGTATTTACAGGCGTATTGTTTCTTTTTCAAATTTATTTTGATTCTGTTTTTGTAACTTTTTATTTTATTTCTCCTTATCCTTATTACCCAAAACTTTATTGTTTTTCTTCCCAGTGCATTATGCAGTTGAAAGTGTTTTTTCTCTAATCTAATGCATTGGTTTTCCTAATTGCATTTCAGCAAAGCCTTTTGACTCAAACCCTTTATGATTGTATTGTCTGTTCTTTTTTCCCTCAAAATGATCCTGGTTGCATTAGTGCTTATTTCCTCTTTTCCATTATGAATAGCTGTTGTTTCTTCTCTCCTCATCTTTTCTCATGGCAGATCCTTACCTCCATTTGTCTTCATTGCCGTTTCATTTGTCCTTTCTGCTATGGGACTCTGATAATACTGATGGACCACTGCAATTAATTTTATTCCATACACCATGGCTTGCTTTGACAAACTGACACTGTTCTTCTCAGCTGTTCTTACCTATTGACCAGCATTAGTAAAAATCAGCCAGGAGCCACAGACTTCAGTGAAGTGCTGAAGGCAGCAAATCATAGAATGGCCTGGATTGAAAAGGAGCACACTGATCATCCAGTTCCAACCCCCTGCTGTGTGCAGGGTCACCAACCAGCAGACCAGGCTGCCCAGAGCCACATCCAGCCTGGCCTTGAATGCTCCAGGGATGGGGCATCCACAGCCTCCTTGGCAACCTGTTCCAGTGCATCACCACCCTCTGTGTGAAGAACTTCCTCCTACTATCTAACCTAAACCTCCCCTGTCTCACTTTAAAACCATTCCCCCTTTCACTATCCACACTCATAAACAGCTGTTGCCCCTCCTGTTTATATGCTCCTTTCACATACTGGAGAGGTGTCCCTGGAGCCTTCTCTTCTCCCAGCTAAACAAGCTCAGTTTCCTCAACCTTTCTTCAAATGTGGGATGGCTGGGCACGGCAGTCCCTGCATGTCCTCGTTCATCTCCAGAGCTGGCAGAAACAGCAGAGGAGAATCAGAGTTTTGTTACAGCACAAACACGTTGAAAATGGTTATAAGCAATCTCTCCTATTGTTGTTGTGTGAGTGTTATTACTTTTAAGTGTAATGTTGTTGTTATTTGATGAGATGCCTGGGCCGAGATACTGCCAGCAGACAGCACTCTTGGAATGTGGTTGCCATTAGCAAAGTGGCACGCAGTCAATATGAATTCCTCTGAATTTACTACTGCCTGTTGACATCTTATTCTGTTACAGGCAAGTATTTAATCAAAGTTTATTGTCATTCTTCTCTGAGATTTAAGTGGGAAATAAAATTTTACGATACGTATAGTATTTTAGATGACGGCTTCATTATTTCCACTGAATAATTTGAAATGCTACAAGGAGAAATATTGATGTCAAACTGGTAATTGTCATTAAATATGCAGCATTTTTGCAGCAGTCACTTGTGCAAAAAAATAAATTTCCTGAATTTACAGGTAGCATTGCAGTACCATCTGAAATGCAGCTTTAAGTTTTTCACACAGAGGGTGGTGATGCACTGGTTGCCCAAGGAGGCTGTGGATGCCCTATTCCTGGAGGCATTCGAGGCCAGGCTGGATATGGCTCTGGGCAGCCTGGTTTGGGCATGGGTTGCTGGGAAGAACAGGAGTATTTGCTCTGGAGCTGGGATTTCTGAGGGGTGTCATGCAAAGTAGGCAGACGGGTTTAATGCTGAACTTCTGCAGAGTGAAGTGTTGCTGTTTGTTCAGTATCTCACTGTGTAGTGCTTTATTCAAAACCATGAAAGTATCTTCTCCTTCTAGAATGGAAATGGCAGGAAGAAAAAAAATTCTGGAAAAACAAGCTTTATATTTCAAGCAGAGTTCTGTTTTGTTCTTTGTTTTGCCCATTGGGAAGAATTTCATTTCTTTATAAGATGAACCAAAAATTCATCTTGGTGTGTGTTTCTCCGTGTAGTTCCTTCTGTTGACTTATTAATTCAAATACAGAACCTGTACATTAGGTTATAATTAACTTTATTACCAAATATATTTGCAAAAATTCTATGTTTGTCTTTCATATTTATTACACTCTGTGGAAGAAGAGGGATTCAATCTTTACTACATTGAAAACATTATCTATTGTGTAACTGATGTAGCACACATTGCTTAACAGCTGCGACTCATAAAATGCAGGTAGAAGTTCAGTTTTGCAGCTAGTACTTTCCACGTGCAGTTGGGTTAGCAGCAGTTTCACAAGGATAGAAGGCATTTCCCGAGGTTCACTCTGATGAGAGCCTCACTTAATTTCCACCCAAGTGTTCTCAGCGTGAGGATGAAGCTCTTCAGTCGATACTGTCCTCACCAGTCCTCCAGCTGCATCTCAGCTACTGCTTGGCTTTGCACTCCTGAGGGTCACAGCAGAAAAAAAACAACTCATCAGAGCAAACGCAGTTCCTTGAGACTAATTCTGGGCACTCTGCCAATGTCAAGGTGGGGGAAAAGACAAAATGAGCAAGTGAGACCTGAAGGAGAGGCAGTGAGGGTTGTGGCAGTAACCCCTGAGGTGGGTTGGATGGGCTTGGATCCGTTCCACGCTAATGAGAGGACGCCTCAAGAACCAAAGAACCTTTTGTTTTTCTTTAGAAGTGTTTTCTGCCCTTCTGCCTTGGGCGCTGGTGTTTACTGCTGAGCAGCTCACTAAGTTTATACCAGCATTGCAGCAATTTGTGGGCAAGAAGCAGTTTCACATCAAGAGAGGGTTCTGACTGGGAGAGATGGGAGACCTGAAGAAATACCGCTGTGCTCTGAGCTGTCACCGAGTTTAACTCCTGGTTATTACAAGATGAACTTCACTGCGGTCTCATCATTTCTATTCTTAAAATTCTGACTAGGGAGTGGAGTTGCAGCAGTCATTGTCAGTGCTGTCTCCTGCTCTGTTTTCCTGAAGGATGAGTGGCTTTCACAAGAACTGCATCCTTCCCTGCCACCCCACAGTTCTCCATGGCTGATTTCAGATATTGCAGCTTGAGATCTAAACACGTACTTGGAGGAGAATTCGTATTGCATTTAGGTAATTTAGATGCTTAAAGTGTTATTTAGCCAAGAGTAAGCCTCCTCTAGAAAGATTATTGTGAACATCTGCAATAAGAATTCTACCTTCTACCTTTTGGGTGGACAGTTTAGAGGCTGTGGAGAATTTAATATCTTTTGTAAGCCTGTGACGGTGCATAAAGCACATTTGATATGTATCCTGTTAGAGTATTTTTTCATAGGAAATAAGAGATATTACCTTCTTTTGTAATATATGGGGGTTTTCTGAGATCTCTCTGCTAGGCAGTTGGTACAGAGCGGTGCATTTCCACGTTAATAACAGCCAGCAATTAAACCTGAACACAGCAAGCAGAGCTGTAACGTAGATCAAACTGAGTGTTGAATTGTACCTTCATGCAATCATTGGTACTCTCTCTATAGCAAAGCTCAAATCTCCCTTTTGCTGAAGAACTTTGAATTGCAGCCTCTGTTCACGCTGCTGCTGCTTCTGTCACCTGTTATAAATCCTATGGAGAGAAGCAGAAGGCAGATTTTGCTTCTTTACCAGAGCTGTGGAATGCAACTGTTTGCTTTCACCCAGGATTGTGGGTGGAAGAAGCCACCCCAGGTGGGGTGCTGGGTGCTTAGAGGTGATCTTTGGGAAGTCTGAAGGCATCAGTGGGAAGGCTCCTATGCCTCCCTGTGACTGTAAGCGATGGCAGGGAAGGGTGTGTGTTTTATGGTACTTCACTGAAGCTTATAATCTCTTGATTTTACTGTACCAGTGTCTCTTAAAATCAAGTCTGCCTAGGAAACCCTCATGTTATCTGCTGCTAAACAGACAGGTTGTCAAAATATTAGCAGGGATTTTGACACTAAAATGACTTAAGGAGACAGCTGGAACAAGGCTTACAGGTTTATCTGTTGTTTTTTTTTTTTTGTTCCTGTTTTTTAACACTGGTTTGGTCTGAAGATAGTTGTCAGCATTGTGTGAGCAGTGGTAATAATGGACTAATCAAAATAAAGGGTTTAAGCATAAGATTTGCAGGGGTTGCCAAACGCAGTGCCAAAAGATGTGGGGCTGTCTCTAAGGGGGGGCTTTGGTCTTGATTTTCTTATCCAGCAGCCTTGGAACAAATAGCAATACGAGTGGGCATTTCAAGCCCTTCCCAATGAACATAAGTGCAAGGAAAAAGAGAAAGTATTTTTAAACGTATTTTTGCAGTCAGATTGCCTGGCTGGGTTCTCTGTTCCTTCTTATAATATGCTTGAAAAGTTTTATTTGTGCCTTGAGGGCGATGAGCCTGTCTTCATTTAGGGATGCAACTGCAGATAATAGGACTGCGCTACTGACAGCTTTATGCAGTCTCAGTAGCAGCCTCCTTCTCTTATTTACACACTTGTACATGTATTGTCTTGCAAAAGCAATCCAGATTTCTATCCTTGTGCTTATAATTGCATCTTGGGCTGCCTTGTTACAGACCCTGTTCCTGTAAAGCGATGTGGAAGAGCCAGTGTTACTCTGTTGTTTCCATTATAAATTTTATTTTATTTTTCGAAGTATAATTGAGATTGGATAGTCATTATTGTGGTTTTTTTTTTTTCCTGAATTCATTATTAAAGAACCTTCAGAGGAAAATGGAAAACTTCATAACTGTTATAAAGGTAAAAGAGGTAACAGTCAGTGTGGACTTGTTTTTAAACAGGAAGATTTGAGCTTACAGGAATTTCAGATGTATATCTGATAATTCATGAGGGCCCAGAAACAGAAGGCAAGAGAGCAGTGTAACAAATTCAACCATGTCTGTTCACTGTTTGTTATACATTCGGTGTACTGAAAGAGTTTTGTTTTATGAAACTTTGTCAATTATGGTGTCTTCGTAAAGTCTATGCAACTAATGAAATTGCTGGATGTTTCAATTGTTTTTCCTTTGTTAAAGTAGAATTATGTTCTATTTTACTTTTTAAAACACTAGCCCAATGTCTTCTGCTCCACCCAACATCCCTCCTGTGTGCTCTGTTCTGCTGCTCACTCTGCCAGCCGACCTTTTGGTTGGTAGCTCTGTCCTCAACCCTCCGATTCCCTGCCTTCATGTTGAACAGGATTTTAAAGAGATTCTTCTCATCAGGATGTGTACTTCTAGTCCTTGTCCCTTAGTTCGTTCCCACAGAAGGTATTTCTTCTTGGATGTGGTTTGTTTAGTTGAGCTGTTATTTTGGATCTCCTAGTGCATTCAGAAGTGGTACGTGGTCACTTCTAGGGAGGTTTCAGGAGAGCGACCAGTACATCTATCAGATGCTTTTCTGACCTGCAGGCAGAAGAAAACTGTCTTCTATAGGGACCTGCATAATTTATGTTGTGGGAAGTAGGTTCTGTAGTTATAGATTTTTATTTTCTGAAGAAATCCTTTAGGTGGTTGTTCAGCTATTATACTTTCAAGCCTGAAGCCTAACCTTGTGTTCTTTTGTAGCATATTCCTCCACTGCTAGGCAGATATTTGACATAAAGTCACTCTGTATGATAGAAAGCATTGATAGTGAAGCAAGTCAAACTTCCCTCTGTTTGCTTTGTTTTGTTTTGTTTGCTCTAGGTGAAGAAGTACCATATCACCTTTGCTCAGAGCTTCCACGTCCTGATGTCATGGCTTGTGAAATCCCTTGTGCAACAGACTGTGTGCTTAGTGAGTGGTCCCAGTGGTCCCCGTGCTCCCATTCATGCTCCAGTAAAAGTGCAGAGGGCAGCCAAAGCAGGAGTAGGTCCATCTTGGCCCTTCCAGCAGAAGGTAAGTGGTAAATATTTTAAATTAGTTGCTATTTGTTTGTTTAATGAATTGACTTGTGTTCCTCTGCCAAGCTGTGTTTAGATCAGAGCAAGTGCCAATACTGAAGCAATGAGAAATAATACATCTTGTCTGTCCTTTATGCCTAGCAACTGAAAGATCTTTCTAGGCTTGAATTAATCACAGATGCATGAGTTATTTAGAGAAATTCTGTCATAGTTCAAAATTATTTACTTTAGCCTATGAATTATTGTATGTTTAGGGCTAGGACTGGGTGTGAATTTGTTCAGGAGAGCTACATCCAATACTAACGAAATTACGGCATGACATGGAAGCTTAACATGGAAGTGTTTTTATATGGTAACATATTAGTATCGATTTAGAACAGAACAGTGAGCTGTGTCAAACAAGGAAATAGAAGAGGACCTGTTTCTTTTATTAATGCAAACCTGAGATGTGTTAACCTTGTTTTTCTGTTGGAATAAGTAAATAACTTTTGATGAATATACGTAATTTCTGCTGGATGTTCATGGACGCATCACGTACCTCAAGTTTAATGTACCAACAGCACAGTGATACAATTGTTTACACAGAGTATGTCTTATTAAAATGATAGTCTTCTAACTTTGGTTACACATACAGTAATGCAATTCTGTACTGGTTTATCACGGAGAATTGGAATGATACCACTGTGGGCACATAAAAATGCATAAAGCGTGAACAGGTCTAACAGACTCAAGCCTTGTTGACACAACAGAAAATATCTAGTATTGTTAGCATTGTGTGCGACTAATCCATCACCAAAACACTTCAGATGCAAATCTAGTCCAGGAGAACCTCTGTTAAGTGCCATTTTGTAAATTATCATTAAAAGCACCCACTCTTTCTGGGCCAGCAGTACAAGGACTTGATCCTGCAAACTCTGCTCGTTATGAATATTCCGTATTCACATAAACATCCTGATAAGCACTTGCAAAAAAAATTGGGACCCTTCAGGATGGAAACTGCTATGTAATTGTTGATTGAATGATAATAACTGCTAGTAAAAAAGCCTATATGCTAGGAAATAATTAAACTGAAAAATAAAGTTGGTTTTGTATTTTCCATGGTGAGAACAAAACTTAAATAAGAGACTTATGTGGAATTGTGAATGTAAAGGCTGTGCTATTGCTAGTGTTGAAGAAATGAATTTTAGAAGTGCAAAAGCTCAGTGATCTCAAGAATATATAACCTGAAACACAGTAAACAGAAATATAATTCTTTGAACTGAGTGTTTCAGGCTCCTTAGAGAAGAATAATTCATTAATAAAGCCAAACACCCGAGTGTTTCTGAACATCTTTAAAGATAAATGAAGTATTTTACCATATAGAAGATGAGAAGTTGGGGAAACTTAGCAAAAGTGGATTGAGTAGTGCTGTGTCAGTAGTATGGCAATGTTATGTAACCTGACACACTCATATCCAGCTCTTAGTGAGCCACCAAAGCCTGTGGAGCTCTGCTAGCCACTGAAGATCGTATTTCATATGCTCTCAACAGGGACAATGTTGGCCTTGGCTGTGCTCTCAGCACTCCTGGATGCCATCTCATAGTCTGACCTCAATTCAAATCCTCAGCTCATTTTCTCCTAGCTGTTCACCAGATCCCATTACATGGAAACCAGGATGCTGTTGATAAAGCTACAAGAGGGTGCTTTAAAATCACTTTTTAAAAGATATTTATTAACACAGCAAATTTTGGGAAGCCTGTACAAAAGGTGAATGTGGAGATAGCCAGTCTCAGCAGATGTAAAATGGATTTGAGGAACTGATGAACAACTGGTCCCTATGAGGTCCATAAAAGATGACTAAAAGGGCTGGAGAGGGTTGTCCTGTCCTGCTTCCCTTGTACAAAGGTTGTGGATGAGCTGCAGAAAGTGCCTAAGCTCTCATGCTTTTTCTGAACAGCATCTACTGTTAGTTTTGCTGGCAGACTGCTAGGCTGAACAGACATTACTTATGAAAGGCATTACTTATGTTCTGAAATTAAAACGGCCTTGTTATTACACTTGGTGATTTAAGAGAGCTTTCTTACTGTGGATACTGGAAAAAAAAAAAAAAAAAAGACAACAAAACACACAATTTTTCCAGGAGAAGCCCAAGTTTTGTTAGATCTTTTTTTTTCTTTGGTTTTTTTTTTTTTTTTTCCTCCCTTTTTTTCTTTTATTCTGTCTAATGGACCAGATATTTTGCCATTTCCTTTTTGCTTATTTTTTTTACATGTGCTCAAGCACATGAGCAGTTTCTTCTGCCAAGAAGTTTTCAGGAAAGTAAGATACCCAGGGGCATTTTCCACTCCATCATCATACTCAACCTTTCAGAGGCTGAACACGATGTGGAGCAGACCATTTTCATGGAAAAGAAGAAAAAGAGAGCAGTAATGTGGCGCGATTATCCAAATCAACGTGCTAAGAAATCCCTGTCCCTCTCTTTCCTCGGTGTTATGTGCCATTTGGGGTCATGCTTCATTTCAGAAGGCTCAGTCCTGCAAGATGATCAGCGTCCCTTCGAGGAGCAATATTGCCTTCATCTCCTGTTGATTTTAGTTAGGGCATAAAGGTGCTCTGAGTCGTGTGGTGTCTGGCCCCGGCACTTCAGTTCTTTCAAAACGTGTTACTTTAATTTTGATGTACGTTTGCGGTGTCATAAGTTGCCAGTTCCTCCATCCAGGAAGAGAATGATTTTGATTGTAGTCATTTTTGCTTCTTTCTTCCAAAAATGACAGTGCTTACGGTTACAATTTCACTGCATTACTCCCTAGCTTTTGAGCTATGAATGTCTGCAGCTTTTATGGGCTCAATTCAGACCCCTGGCTGGAGTGTTAAGGCTTCTGGGGAGACTGTTCCTACTCCTGTGTTTTGTAGATTTATTACAAGTTGCTGACAAAGTGTAGTATCTTAACAAATTCTGCATGTGAATTTGGAGGATGCTGCCTCAGACAAAGAAAGACTCAAAGTCTTTCAAGTTTTTTCTGACTTGATTTGCAGACTTTTAACTAACTTTGTATCAGTTAGTAGTAACAACTTTCCATCAGTATGGATTAGCAGCCCATACTGCTCTGTGAATGTAGTCCAAATATTAGAGAGCAATGTTCCTCCTTTGGAAATTAGCAAGTAGAATGAGCATAAAAATAATGCTTAATTTGTCTCTAAGGATAATTGCATGTTTGCTGAGTGATACTGCCATTTAAATGGAATCAACTTGGCTGTGTGTAGGAGTATCAATAAGGTAACTCAGAAATATACTTTGCCTATTTCTGTTTCCATTATGCGTCGGAATGCAATTTTATGCAAGGCTAGTTTAATGGGGAAACAATATTTTAGAAAGTTGTTGTTGCAGCCATAAAGGTCAGCAGCTTTATTTAAGCTTTATTTATTTATTTAGTTTGGAAAAAAAAAAAAAAAAAAAAAGATGTGAAGCAAACCCATCACGGTTATTTTTTTTTTCCATTGCCTCCTTTTGCCACATGTCACGAGATAAAATATTTTCTTCTTCTCATGCTTCCCAGGTGGAAAAGCCTGTCCTCCTGACCGAGCCCTGCAGGAGCAGCGCACCTGTAACGATCACCCATGTGTGCATTTCTTCTGGGAAACCTCCCCCTGGAGCTCTTGTTCTGAAGATGTGTTGGTAACTGCACTGAATGCAACCATCGGTTGGAGCGGAGAAGCCGCTTGTGGAGTGGGGATGCAGACGAGGAAAGTCTTCTGCATGAGGAGCGGTTCTGGCCACGTTACACCTAAAAGGTATTCAAAGAAAGGTTATTAGTGGTGCACCTTTGTCTGTAGAGCTCAAGTGACGATTTGTTACGGTACATTACACTTAAGAGTATTTTCAGACAGCGTAGGGAAACAGCAGACTTAGTAATAATTCCATTTCTGCTCTTATTCTCCAGTTGCTATTCCATCACTACTGTTGAAAGGTTATTAATGTGTAACAAAAATGAGCAGCTATCTCATTTTTAATTTTTATGAGTAAATCCAAGGAAAATGCGTGCTTCTAGTGCTATAGATCTTGTTTGCTGTACCTCCTCTATTATTCTAATTCAGATTTTTTTGCAAATGCTTTTCCTCAAGGACTGGCGTATGGAGAACACAAAGTATCTCTGGACATAACGTTCATTAATACATTATTAACAATGCTTTAATAAAATAGAAAAAAATAAGTAGAGTTTGCATTGTATTTACACCATGATGAGGCAGAACCTTTGTGATACGTATCATTCTGTGATTTATAGAGCTGTTATAATGCAATACCAACAACTGTATTCTGCAGTACAAGTATTCTGAATTTTGCTTTGTTTCCCTAAGTGAGGAAAATAAGTAGCACAGATGTTTTCCCCAATATCAAAAAAATCAAGACGCTGCTAATTATTTTTTCCACTGATAATGAGTCTGGAGACTTACAACTGAGTTTCACTTCTTATTGTAGCTCTCAAACAATCTTGTTGGTATAAGCAGACTGTTGATTTCTGCAAAGTTAATTAAAATTCTTGAGGTTAATGGGATTAATTAAATAAAGGGAAAGAAATCTAATAGTCATTTATATCTAAAATCTATTGATATGCTGCAACTTTGTCTAATTAAACATATTGTTTGTAGAGCTATATAACGTCTAAAATAGGTTTTCCCCCCTCCACTTGAGACAGTCTGAGGGGAAATGGATGTTCCACTGACATGGTTTATGTCTGAGTTGATGAAAACTGACCCAAAGTAATATTGCATTTGGAACTGCTGCAGCGAAAGCCTACTGCTAATGTGGCTTCAGAAATGGGCTACATTATGGGAATTAATAACCTTTGTGTGCTGTTGGGCTGAGTCTTTGTGTTCTGTGTTTTTCCCAGTTTCATGATAAAAGCCTACGCAGCAATTTAGGGCAGTTGCGAGGCACAGAAAGTTGAATAAAGCTAGAATTTCAGCTTAAAAATATTTCAGCACCTTACTGGTTGGATAACAGAATTCTGCTCTTTAGAATAGTTACGATTAATGAGGACAAATGTCTCTTTATTTTCTTTTAAATTATACCTTTCAGTATCCTATTACCATCTCAGTAGCAGAATCATGACTGCAAGGTTTATTTTCTTTCCTAGTGCGGTTTAATGGCATATTCTTCTTTCAGTTCTGATCATTTTAGATTGCCTGTGTTCCTAAGTATTTTTGAGTGATCTTTCTACTACAAATTAATGAAAATTAGAAAAGAGTAATTCCCTTTCCGATCCCCTACTTGAAATGCATGATGTGCCCGTTCCCATAAAGTTGTCCTTTTTCCACCCTTTTAGTTTTTAAATATTGATTGTGTGTGTCTGAAGCATTTATTAGAACATGCATCATGTGTTTTTCATTTCAGAGTTAAAAATTGATGCAAAAAAAAAAATGAAATTTCTTTTCCCATACTGTCTAGTACAACTTTCCCAATACAGCTTCTGTCCTGCAAGCTCTTCCTGCACTTTGGGAAGAGACACAAAGATGGCTTCAAGCTGCTTTTGAATTTCCTAGTGGTTTGAAAGCAGGAGAATATCTCATCAGTCCTTACACACAGTTGCAAGTGAATAGAAGGCTGTTGTATGTCATGTTAAACAGGACTACCTTATAGACTCAGTTTGGTAATAAATATATCTGTTTTGCTTCAGTGAGCATTGTGTTTTAGGCAGCAGATAGTGTTACATTTACTCTGTAGTCATCAGGCCAAACTCAATATTTTTAAAAATCCGTGCACGTGTTCTAACTTCAGTTTGGTTACATGTGTGCAAAGGGGAATGGAAATGAGACTTGCTGTGAGCAGGAGAGGTTCCTGTGGTGTGGCATCGGGCTCACAGTGCTCTGAGAGTCTTATGAGCTGAACATTTCCCTACAGATTTGTTGTTTGTTGAGGAAATGGTATCTCTGCATTTGTACTTACAGATGTCCAGATTCCACCAGACCTGAGACCATGCGGCCGTGTCTCCTGCCCTGCAAGAAGGACTGCATCGTTACGCCTTTCAGTGAGTGGACTCGCTGCCCGACAGCGTGTCAGCCTGGTAAGCCTATAAAAAAGAGAACAGAATATGGGGCAATTTATTACATTCGTGGCCCTGGGGAAAGGATGGAAGGGCATGAGGAGCCCACCGAGGGCTTTCCAGACATCGTCTGTGCATGCCATGTGCCTTCACCTCTCCCAGTTACTGCTGAGACTTTGGCAGCTCTGCACTCTCCCCAGCAAAGGCTCCTAACAGGTGTTGAAGGTCTCAGGCAGAGATTCGGGCTGCTGGTGCTGCTAATGGTGAACTGGGAAATGCAGATGCCAGTGGGCAGGGAGGCCACAAGTGGTCAGAGAGAAAGAAAAAGATCTGCAAAGATCCAAACCCTTCCTTTTCTCATGATGCATCTCCCCATCATGTTGTCCTTCTACCTAATGCCTACAAGAGGGTCATGAAAGTGCTTGAGATTCAGCATCTCACGCATTGAGGGAAAAACTTAAAAGATGAAAGTCCAAGGCCCCTCTGTTCTATGTGGAATTGCTGTATTGTGTGAAATTTATTTCCGATCTGAATGTATGCACAGGGCTGTGTAGAAAACCCTTTGTGGTTTTCTAAGGACCATATGTTTCTCTGATCTGGTTGGTTAGCTTTTGTATGCTAGATGTTTAGCAAAGATTCTTTATAATGATCTGGTGTTGGTTTTCGTGACAAATTTCTGTTTCATTAATTGTTCAGATGAAAGACTTCATAGTTACCAGAATATTTCCTTTTCCTTGGCAGCTTCCTTGCCCTTCAAAGATTCTCAGTGGATGCTCTAGCATAGTCCTTGTAAGATTTTGTAGGAAAACGAGTTGTTTCTAAAACAGTGAATCCTGTTTTAATTAGCAATTTATTTTTAGACTTTAAATGAGCTGCCTATGAAGAAGTAGAATAAATTACCTGGTAAATTACTTTGTTTATTAAATAATAGTCTACAATTAAAATGAGAAGAAATTAATTATTTAACCTCCTTGGCAGTGTTATCATTTTAATATAATTCTAAATTAAAACTTCTTAGATGGGGGAGTTTGCTTTCTGCTAGATCTGTTACCGATATGGCTGCACTGCAAGTTTTTTCTTAATTTGCATTGCACAATTAAAACCTCAGCGTGATAATGAAATTTCAAAAACGCGATGTGTATGGGAGTCGTTCGGGGTTTTGTTGCTTTGTAGGAAAGTTATATTTAATGAAAACAATATACAGATGGTGAATTACTAAGCAAATCAAGCAGAAGCAGGTATTGCCTGACAGATTTAAAATTAAATGTGTACCAGCAGAAGATGAGAGCTTAGACAAACATGCAGCCACTAAATCAGGTTTACACAGAACTTTACCAGTTAAGCTGTTTGTAGTTTATCTGAGAAAGTGCATCCAACTTTACTATCTAACAGTAAAAAGCTGACATTTTCCCTACATTTAAATGTCATCAGACAAGAGGCTGTCTTCTGGCAAAGAATTATCTCATACCTCAGAAGTGTAGACAGCAGTGAACGTAGGGCAATAACAGATGGACGGACGATGTAATTCACAAAAGAAGTGCAATTGAATCAAAACACCTGTTGGTGAGTCAGGAACAGAGAGGTTGTTGCGAGTTATTGATTCTCTGCCATTTCAGATACTTAAAGGTGACAACTGTCTACCGCACTCCCCTATAATCTATCTCTTTTAATGGGTCTTTGAGGATGAATTGAAGCAAGATTCAGAGAACCAGCATGGAGGTTTCGGAAAATGAAATGGTTTGAATGAGCAATGTTTTTTTTGTATACCTGATGGTGAATGTGTCCTGAACAGGTATCTGCTTTCAGCATGGGTGATGTGCTCTCTGGTCTATCAGCATAGCCTTAAAATGAGATCAAAACAAAGCTCTCAATAAATAGATGGTGACTGTGAGTACTTCTCTTCTTTACATTGGTTACCCAGAGTGAAGGTCAACAGTTTCATAGTTGCTTAATGATGTTTCATGTGTGCTAGTTTACACTAAGTGTTAGACAGTAACTATCCAGTTTGTTTTCGTGACTTAAAACATATTTGAAATGTTAAAGTTGGTTCCCTCATTTAGAAATTCCTATGGCTTTTACCTTGCGTCAGTTTCTCTCAAGGATTTGCCACTATCAGTTTTCATAAAACAGCCAGAGATGGTCAAGCTTAAACTTAGGCTTTTGAAACTCTTATGTGCACAAGAATACTGGAGACAGCTCTGATTTTAGTGATTGAAATCTTAGAGGATCTGTCCCTGTTATTTGTGTGCTCATAGAGTCTTTTGCTGTCCAGTCTGTGCCCTTCCCTCTAGAGTCAGAAGCACAAAAGATGAAGCTGAATGCTTTCTGTAAGAGCTGCGACAGCGATTTTATCAAGATAAAGCTGGGCTTTATAGTAGTGAGCAAGAAGTTTGTCCCTCATCTGACAGTAATCCACGTTTACTAGCCCTGAGCAGTATGCCAGGGAAGCTGTGGGAGAGAAAGTAAAGATGTGAGAGCAAAAGAGGAATGAAAAGAATGGATTGATAGAAGGAGTTGTACGAATCTATGGGTAGGGAGAGGAGACTGGAGATGGGACAGGTGGGTGGGAATAGAAGCAAGGTAAGACACTCTCAGAATTCTCAAATAGCTTTTTCTGAGTTGCAGAGTTGAGGGCATGGAATTTGTCTTGAGATCCTGGGACTTAATTTTTCAGAATGGCAAATGGTCATAACTTACTTGAAGTCAGCTGAATTTACCTTTAAATGTACAGTCCTATATAATGTTAATACCTTGGAAAATCAAGCTGTAACAATCTTAAATGAGATATAAAAATTACATTTAGTAACATTTGTAAGGAATCCCGTAGAAAAGCCAATGAGGAAATTCAATTTTGAAAATGGGGTTTGAGTAACGTGCAATAAATGTTGAGGATAATTTAGTTTCTTGAGGTGGAGAAAATTACTGTGGGAAGCTCATTTAGATTTGGTGCTGATTAATAGGAAGAAAATGGCTAAGATTCTAATGGTGGTAGACAATTTGAATTAGAAAATCATCACAGAGAAAGAGATAAAGTTCATGATTCTTAGGAGAAGGGGAAAAAATAGCAATAGCAGAAAGACATTTCTGTTATGTATTTCAACAGATTCAGCAAATAGATAGCTGCACCTCTGATGAATGTGTTGCATGCAAACAGGAGTGTGGAAGGTCTGGAAGCTACCAAGGAAAACTGTACAAAAGTCTGGAGCCCAATAGGATTCTGCTTTTTTCACTTTTTATCCCAAATAAATATCCGTACTAGTAGCTAGTAGGGCCAGCAGCTTCAAACATAGAAGAGAAAACATCAAACATGGCTGTTTTTATCTTTTCTCATCATCAGAATTGTTCAGAATCTTTTTATTGCCAAACTGTTTTGCAGCAATTAGAAACAAGCATGTAACTGAAGGTGAATTTAAAGGAATGCCTGAAAGTATAATATCAAGAATGCAAATTAAGTTTTAGCTGATAGGAAAGTGGATTGGGTAACAGAAATGGATTGGAAATAAGTGGAAGCTGGATGGAAGGTATGCCCAGTCCTTACTGGGAAATGTGCAGTGCTGCTGTTACTTCCTATCTGCAGCCAGGAGGGGAATGGACTGTAGAATAAATATTTCAGTAAATCATCTGTTTCCATGTCAGTAGGGCTGTATGAATAGAAAAGGAAGTACTGCCAGAGCATCTTGTGACAGCCTTCTGTGTGAGAAATTGCTAAGTCCTAAAGAACTAAATAAAACCCCAAGAATAAAAAAAAAAATACTACAAAACTGAAAAGAAAGGTCAAGGAAATTATAGATCACTCATCCTAACTTCATTATGTAGAAAAGCACAAGTAGTAGTTATTACTTGAAATATAAATGTCTTAAGAATAAGATTATGATAAACTGGTCAGTATGGATTTGTTGAGAACAAATCATGCCCAGTAAATTTAATCTCCTCTTTTGACAGCATAGCTGCTCTAATTAAGGGAAGTGGTAGATTTTTGACACATGAAACTTTTATCAGGAAGCTGAGGAACAAGTGGCGTGAATTAAATCATTGTAAATGCATACTGAGCTGCTTGAAAAATGTCTCAGTGAAGATCACTGTGAAAAGTGTTATTCCATCTCCTTTGTGGCCCCTGGTCAGGTATACTGATACAATACTCAAGCTTTCTTCTCTCCAACTGAGCAGTTGCAGCTCTCCTTGCTTTTTCTATGTGTCAGACACTTCAGTGCCTACATTATCTTTACGTCTATTCACTGAGCTTGCTCTGTGTTCATGTCCTCCTTGTCCTGTGGAGCCCAGAACTGGACACAGCCCCGAGATGGCTCACCCAGTGCCCAGCAGAGGCAAAGTCTCCCTTTCCTTGACCCTTCTTTGCTGCAGTGGTGCATAGCTGCCTCCTGGTTGGCTTGTCCATCAGGTCGCCCAGGTCCTTTGCAGTGCTGCTTCCAGTCAGTTGGTTGAAGATACCACTATTCACACTCAAACTGGAACAGGAGCCAAGGAGAGTCCTACAGAAAACTGTTCCTGTCCCTACTCTATTTGATATTTGTCTGAAAAACATGATTGTTTGCGTTGATAGCATTAATGGGTGGCGCTAAGGCGAAGGACAGCTGCAATATATTAAGTGATATAGGAATCTTTGAGATCTGGGAAGCACAACAGTTACACCAGCTCTCAGTTTCAGCTTCCCAGTTCTGACTAGTGCAAATCCTGTCCTTGTCTCCTATGCTGCCTTGTGTACCACACACACATTGTGAGCTGTGTTTCCAGGCTCATTGAGCTTGTGTGTACTCAGGCTAAGGAGAGAATTAGACTCCGTTGGTTGTGATGGTTTTCTTATCAGGAAGAATCAGGAGTTACTATCTGTAACTCCTAGATTAGTACAGATGATTTACTGGCAGTAGCCTGAGACCACCAGGATACAAAATCTTCCATTGTAACAGTTGCATTTGTTTTTTAATTTTCTTTTTCCCCGCTCAGATGTTTTAGCATTTGCTTGTACTTATTTTCTTGTCTACCGTGATGTTCTGTAAAAAGGCCATTTTTAAGCATGTCTTAAACTGTGGATTTATCACCTTTGCTGATGCTACTTTTCTGAACTGTTTGTCATTTTAAAGAAAATAAGGGTAGCTTTTGGCTCGATGTACTATCCCCCCCTTCTTTGTGAAGATTCACAATTTCGCAGTGTAAATGTAACATGAGAAATCTTAAACCAGAACAGCAAGATGACTAACTCAGGGTACCAACTGTGTCTGAAAAGCATTTCTCTTTGTTTCACAGGCAATGCCACAGCAGTTAAGCAGTCTCGGTACAGGATTATCATTCAGGATGCTGCCAATGGGGGACAGGCATGCCCAGACACCTTGTATGAAGAAAGAGAATGTGAAGATATTCCTATCTGTCTAGTTTATAGGTAAAAGTGTTAGCTTTGAATTGGTCTCTTTCTAGTGGGCTTCCATTTCTCCAGAAATTAATCTTGTGGGATCGTCCAGCACAGTTTTCACAAGAAAATGACATGAAACTCAAAAATGGAGGGTCAGTAAACAAGCAACAGTATACAAATAATAAGTTTTGCTAAATGTAGAAGAGTTCAAATTGGAGATTTCAGATGATCTGATTTCGTCAGAATGAGTGCCAATAGACACAGCTCCTAAAAATGGTGAATTCAGGATTGGAGGTGTCTAAGGAAGGTTTTACTGGGAACTCTCTCCTCAGTGTATCTAAAAATCAATGCAGGCTATTTTGATACTGCAGGCACTCAGCTGCCTTAATCATAATTGTATGCTTACTGCAGAAACACTGTCTTCTCCCCTGATGCTCTTACTCCAGTGAATAATATGCACTTTAAATTTCTGATTAGACAAATAGTACAATAGGACAATTACTCACCACTCTTCATTAAAATTCTCTGACCCGTCTGTTATACAATGTTAGTAAATATAGCCATATTATATCTCTGCATATAAATCTTCAAACTGCACACCCTGGTCTCAGAGCAGAGCAGGCAGCTGAACTCTGGGACAGAGCAGGAGTCAAAACATTCAGTGCTACGTGGCCCTGTTCTGCACAGCACTGTGAAAGCCACTGTCTTGCATTCTTGGTTGACACGCATCATAGCATAGAAAGCAGATGGTGCATGAGAACAAGATTTTGGGAGAAGAGCCTGATTTCAAAGCACTCTGAAGCTGTTTGCTGTTTTATTTTGTGGCTTTGGATGATGCCCTAGAAAAGTCAGGGAGGGAAGTGTGGTTGGAGAATGAAATGATCTTCTAGAAGGTAAACCCTACTTCTGAATTTCAGTTCGTAGTGCATATTTCAGAAGTGATTACAACTTTCTGGCTATTTTTCCTCAAGTTTTTGTAATATCTCATCATTTCCATCTCAGCTTTCTGAAGTTCTTTTCTGGGAATATTATTTTCCAGTTTTAGCCACTTAATCATTAACATTTTTCTCCCACAGGTGGAAGACCCATCGATGGAGTCATTGCGTACTGGTGCCAGAGTCAGTGAGACAGAATGTGCTGGGACATAACGAGGCGTGTGGACATGGTTTGCAGTCAAGGGGTAAGCTTTCTCCATGTGATCTCCAAGTACCTAAGGTGATGGAGGTTGATGTTTAATAGAGTCTTTACTTTTCTAGAGTAACCAATTTGGAAACAGTGACTGAAGCGCTTCAGGTGTAAAATGAAGTGTTTTGGGAAGTGGATCCATTGTATGGTTTTTCAGCCCCATCGAAAGTCAAAATACCAGCAACATGATAGTGTGCTTGGAGGATAGGAACAGATTTATGCTTGGCGTTCAAGTATGCTTAGAGTAACCTCTCCTTCTGCTTAAGGATGAAGCACAGTGGCTTAGGAAGAACTGTATCTATAGTTCTCTGTGAAGTAATTGCTGCTTGGTGCTAAAAATGGAAAGGATAAGTTCCTTGTAATTTTGAATTTTACTAATAATTTGCCTGAGGCTTGCTTTTATCAAGACTGTTTGAGAAATCCAGCCTTGGCAAAGGCTTTGGGCTCCTGCCCTTTGTGTGCTTAAGCACTTGGAAAATGCAGCGATCCAGTTGTCTGAACAGAAGTGTTAAAAAGAATTTCATTGTTCTGAGTATGCGATCAGAGTCTGTAGCAGTTCCTGCAGATGGCTTGAGATGTCTGCTATCAGTCTGTTGAGAAATCTAATAAAACCTTTAACAAAAGGTTATTTTTATTGAAAAAAGATTACTATACAGGTATCCTAACTGAAGAAATTTGACATAGTAATTTACTCCTTCGCAAGGTTAGAAACTGTTCTTTAAAGATGAGGTGATTTTCTTACATAATCTGGAAACAAAAGGAAAGAAAGAAAAGCTCTGGCAGTATGTGAGCTGCATCTGAAAGAAGAAATGTTTTAAACTGACAGAAGTAAATACCTTTAGGTTTTGACCACAAGCCTTTCCACAAGGTTTTGAAAGAGAACTCTGTAAATTGAGACGTCCTAAAAATGTATTCCTGGATCTCGGTGTGAAGGGAGGGCAATCTTTATGCTCCAGTAGTTGTATGAACTTTTTACTAATCTTACTCTGACAGGATGTGAAGTAGAATAGGAGAGTATCGTGCTTATTTCTGCTCTGTGAAGAGCTCTCCAACAATTAAATAGGCTATGTACTGCTTTGTGATAATCATGTGAAAGCAATCTCACAGCTCGGTGGGTTCAGGCAGAATTTGCTTTGGTGCCAGGTTCACTTTTCATAATTATCTGTGATTTTCACAACAGCTCTGATTTTGGCAGTTACACGATGTGATGGTACAAATCGGCAGTGTTGAAGATGAATGGAGTTTCAGAAAAATGAATTCTCAAATGGAATGCACACAAAATTTGCAGGGTGCTGCCTACAAACGTGAGCAAAGGCAGCTGAAACCCAGCTACCTGTTGGAGTTGCTTCTGAAAAACAAGCTGGTAGATTTTCAGTGATCATCTGTAAAATTAAGGGAAGCTTCCAAAAACCTGATGTTTGCACCTCATCTTGCTGCATGAGCTCTTGAAGAGCAGCTAGCATGTGCAAAGACGTGCTGTTACCAAACTGTCACTGAGTAACCGTTCAGCCAAGCGTGGCAACCCACTTAAACAAGTTGCAGGATCTCTTCCAGCATGTAGACATCACCACTAGAGGACTTGTGAATTTATCTTTCTTCACTATGAAGGTGGCCTTTGGAGGTTTTCTGAAATAATGCATGAGGCAAGGCTGTGTACTTGGCTCTCTTCAGCCTGAAATTGGGTGTGTGGGCAAGGAGGTGCACCCCTTCCAGAGAGGCAGAGTGAGACAGCAGAGCATAACAGTTGTAAGTCATAGCAACAAAATTTCCAGATCACCTGGGAAGGCTCTAGATTCATTAAAGGTACTTAAAACTCAACTGCATAAGGCCTCCTTTTCTAACTTTTAGATCTGTCCTGCTTTGAGAAGGCATCGAGCCTCCAGAAATCCATTCTAAATTGGATTGTCTGATTGTGTGAGTCTGAGGAAATCTTTTGAGGGAAAACTTGTACCATTAGTGTAAGATCTCCAGGTGTTGATGTTACAGATACATGCTTTCGTGCAACATTCATGCATCCTGAGTTTGCATTTGAGGAAAAAGCACTATTCTGTGCAGGAATACACTGCAAAGCAAACTGTGTCACACAGCAGTGTGTCAGTGTCTTCAGCCAGTAAGTGCTTATTCTCCAAAGAATATTTGCACAAATGTGCCCAACTTTTTTTTTTTTTTTTTTCAGAGTAGCAACTGTTATTCTGTTGACTGAAAATAATCAAGCTTATAGCATCCATTTTTAGAATTTGTTTTTTCTTTCTCTGTCCACGTCTTGACTGTCATTTGAATAAGCGGATTTCAGTTTTCCATGACTGTTGTGGTTGGCCAGATACAAGGGCACTGAATTAATATGAAGTATTTCTAAAGATAGAAAGTGTGTTTATGTGTCTATGCTTAGAATGTGTTTTAGAATACTTGGAACTATCAATACATTGAGGAAAAATGGAGTCTGAAATGACTTTCAAGCTCTGTTCTTAGAATAGATTCTGAGAAAGATACTTGTAGATCTTATTCCATGATTGTTGTCACTTATGCACATGTAACATGCTGAAGATACCAAGATTTATCTCAGTAATGAGCAGAGTAGCCAAAGAGATGATGACCCTCTGAAGCTGCAGTTTTTACAGCTTTATCTTGGAATTGCATTGCACTAATTACAATGGCCTTTAATTTAGTATATCACCTGTAGTAGACTTACATGTTCAGAAAACAATCATGCAGTTAAGAGGAAAGAAATATTTAGAGCTAAGAAATGTTATTTAAACTTCATTAAGGCATCATTTGAAAAAATAAAAACCAACAAACCACCTAAAATAGGGACTCGAGAATAAAACAGTGCAGGGATATTACTGTTGCTTGACAGTAACATAGGCAACATTTCTAACAATAAATGAAGAGCTTTACGAGCTTTTCTATTGCTATATAGCTGTCATTTTCCTCGACAAGTGACTAATTTACTAGAAGGTGTCAAGAATGTGAGAAAATTGCTTCTGCTTCAGATGCCCTTCAGTGACTTTACTGTTCTCTGATGTTTGTGATGGAAGATCCTTCTGAAATGACCTCTCCCTTCAGTGCTGACATGATCAGCCATCTTAGACATTTACATTTTGGGGAGGAAAAAAATGTGTTGCTCATTACAATGGATTGTTAACATTTAATTAGCGGATGGAAAGCAGGCTTTAAGCAAATGCCTTTGAAAGCTGCTTCAAAAGCCATTGGACAAATAAATAGACATGTATTAAAGACCAGACTGATGTAATGAGGTACCACTTAAAAATCTAGTCTTGAAAATACCTGACAACATGGTTATGTAAAGAGTAGTTACTTTCCAAAAGCAGGGACACACTGCAGCAGTGGAACACATCATAGCTTATTTTCTTCTTCTCTTGCTGCATCTCAGCTGTGATTCATTTGAGGGATTTGACCATATCTCCCCTCATTAACAGAAGCAACGTGTCCATCTCAGAGCTGTACCTCCCCATCAGAAGAACACAGAAATGCTGTGACACAAAGCAGCAAATTCTCTAGGAGAATAATATATTGACTTACATACGGGCAAACAACAAAGCCACCAATGCAGTAATGAGAAACTACTTCTCTGCTTTGAAAGAAGTGCTCACTCCTTGGCTCACCTGAGGTCTTGGGGTGGATCAATACTAGATTGCCTCCTTGTGCATCTTAGTAGAACATTTTTTTTTTAGCATGCTGTACTATTAGACCATATATGATCTATTTCTTTCATCCATTATACAGGTTATAAATTCGTACCATGTGGAATTTGCTAAGAGAGTTGGTGATATAGATATAATCCATTTCTGTGCGGAAGTTGATATATGAATTGACAGTGAAAAAATAGAATGAAGAAAGCACCAGACTCAAGGAGTTTAAGATTCTGCTCTCCTTCTGCTGTAGCTGTAGGAATATTGCAGATGAGTGGTTTTAGACTAAGATGCAGATCGAGAACTTATCATTAGGAGAGGAAAAAAAAAGGGTAATAGTCTGCCATGAATTTTTTACTGGTGTGTCTATATGCAGAGAATATAAATTTTATATATAAAATAGGTGAAACTGGGATTACAAACGTAATTTGTAATAAGTTAGTGACTAAGTCAACATTGGTGCTATACCTAATAAGATGAAAGGATGAATTTTGGCATTGCCTGTATACATTGTACCTGCAAGACCATTCTTTAGATATATTACTTATTGTGTGATCAGTCTGGAACAAAGTTTGGGCCGCATACGTTACTGTTGTTTTTACTGAAATTATTTTATGGTAACCTGTTTATAATGAGATGTGCCATCAAAAAACATCACTATTACTATTTTATTTTATTTTTTTGCTTTTTTTGAAGTAGAGAAGTCTTTTGAAGCCAAAAGACATAAACACTGAAAATGGATGTTACAAGCATGTACCAATGGAGGGATTGTTAAAAGATCAAAATAATGAGAAGTAAAGATAGTCACCCAACAGCTCTTATTCTCTGCTCACATGATAGTGGACTTCCCTCCTTTTTATACGAGAGATGTCAGCAGACATCAGAAGATACCTAAACCAGTACCACTATATTTCAGTCTGGGTCTGGCTCAAATTCCACCTCTGGTGTGTCTGCTGTAAAAATACCAATTTCAGGAGGTACTTACTGGAATCTTTTTTATAATTTATAGTCTAGAGGCAATGCGATATCCCAAAGTTTGCAGTGGATATGTTTATGATGGCAAATGTGGCAAAAACACGGACTACTTCAGTTAGATGATGATGTTTTATGAGCAGTGGTTTGCAGTGTGAGTCCTGCCTGTGCATAAATCTGTCCAGCTGATAGTGGCTTACCTGTGATCAGTAGTTCCCTCCAGTGTTAGCTCTGCCTGATAGGACACTTGTCCCTTGAGCCATATTCTCAGTGATGCTGAAAGTTTGTTAGTGCTTATTCTGCTGCTGCTGGTCTAGCAAACTGACACTGATTGACCCAAGGGAATGGCGTGAAGCTGTGCCAGGGGTGGGACCAGTTGAGCATAAGGAAAAGGTTCTTCACCAGAGGGTGATGGGGAACAACCTCTGCAGGGCAGTGGTCGTGGCCCCAAGCTGCTGGATTTCAAGGGGTGCTCTCAGCCATAGGGTTTGGATTTGGGGTGATTGTGTTTGAAGCCAGGAGTTGAGATCAGTGGTCCTTTTCCAGCTCGGGATATTCTGTGATTTTACGATTCTTGTTGGAGGTTGTGGGGACGTGACTGGGAGTGTGGACTCAGGAGCACAACAGACAGAGCATGAGTCTTGGCCAGACAGCAACGTCTGGAAAACACCTGCCTGCCCACTGGTATCTCTGATAGCAAATAACTGAGGACAGGGTAAGGACAGGAGCTGGGTCTTGTTAGTGATATATTTGAAAGGGTTTGTGAAGGCGTTCTGTGATCAGTGTTCAGCGGGTAGCCTTTCTAGGATGTTATCTCTGCAGCTTTGCCAGCGTAGCCGTTCTGCATCCTACTGCAAATTCAGACAGTACGTGTTATCTGTATTTTTATTTTCTTGTCACTGATAATGCAATTTTCAGCTTACAAACACATGGAGAGTAGAAAGGTGATAAGAAACAACCAAAATGGAATAGATTTACTATTATTTGTTCTTGATAATCTGATTTCTTTCCTTGACAAAGCGGTTTGCTGAGGATTCACAATAAGCTAAGTGGAAGGCAGCACAGATAATGTTCCTTTGACTTTAGGAAGACATTGAGTCCTGTCCCCCACGATAGTCTTCCATATGCTACTCAAATTCAAAGATTGATGATGTATAAATTTGAGAATGTTCTGCAATCAGGGTGACCTAGAGAAATACAGAATGAGGTGGTTGTGTAACTGGCTGAGAAAAGACATTGATAGCTATGTTATCAGCTGTTTGCTGTCAGCCAGGAAGGCCATTTCAGGCAGCCTCCCACCAGGAACGCATACTCTTGGATGTTTTTGTTATTTTCACTACCACTGTATGTATTGAGAGTGTAGCTGTAACACATCTGAGTAATGGCAAATTGCAGATTGTGAATATTCCAAATGAATGGTAGGCCTAAAAATTCAAGTTGGATACGTTTGAAAATGCTCTGAAATCAGTAAAATGAAATTTTCATTAAAGAAAAAAAAGGTGCAGTGGTCACACTGTGTAGGAAGACAGAAAGCAGTGCTGCAGAGGTGAGTGCTGAAGTAGGATTTATGGACTACAAGCTAGTAGCATTATACCATTGTAAAAAAAAAAAAAAAAAAAAAAGTGTCCATCATTAAATCTTCTACTTCTTGCATTTTCATTCTGATCCCCAAGCTCCTGAGATTGATTTTTTCAGATTCTGAAAATAAAATATCGTTAACAAGTAATCCTTACTTTTCTTTCTGTTCAGTAGTGCTTTCTGCCACTGTAAACAATGACAAAGAAATAAGATCAGATTTAAGCTTCAGAACTTTCTCTCAAGTAATTCCAGTACCTTGTTTGCCAATGGAATAGATGAGAATTTTATTTTCCAAATTACTGATTTTTTATTCATGGGAAAAAGATAGGCATTTATGAGGCCATGGTCTGATTCCACATTTGATTTTACGTTTGGAACTTATTTTGGTCTTTGTGAACTATGCTCATCTGTGCATGGGAATTTGGATGTATCACCACAATATGAACGTTTCACTATGTGAGTATGGATTGTTTGCATCTAATTTCTATCAGTTTGCTTTTAGATTGTTACCTTTAAATTATTCCCAGAGCCAGGTTTTAATTTTGGATTTGATAGTAGATTCATTTCATTCAAAAATGTGTAATAATGTTTCATAAAGGGAGAAACAAGGAAAAATGGAGGAGGAGGAAACATTAATTAAAAAAAAAAATCTGCTGGAAAAGCTGCATGAATGCGTTGTTTTCCTTTCCTATACTACCAGAAATAAGGAGGATATCCTTTCACAGGCAGATTTTCAGTAAATTGAGATTTGGAACCATTGGAATTGAGCAGGAGAGGGGAAGGGGCAGATGTGACTGTGTGAAATGTGGTGCATAAATCACTCTGAGCATTTTGTGACTTTGAGATTCCTGCAGCTTAATTTATGAGAACTAAATTCAACTCTGTGTATAGAAATCATCCTGAGCTCCTTTCCTAAAACCTGGTGACTTGGCAGAGTTGTCTATGTAAATGCCTGTGTTGCAGACTGCAGCTAAGAAAGGTGATGGTTTGGGAATGGCAATTAGTCCTTGTATTGTCTTACATCCCACTGATCTCTAGGTAACTTGTTCTTATAGACCAGTTTTTTCTTTACTCAGGACTTAGTTGGTACGACAAGGGGGGAAAAGATTGATGCTCCAGTGACACATTGCTCACATGACAGTGGGCTTCCCTTCTTTTTTTTTTTTTTATGAGGGATGACATCAGATATCAGAAGGCCTCTAAACCAGTGCTGCTGTATTTCAGACTGAGTCTGGCCCAAATTTCACCTTGTATGTATCTGTTGTAAGAGTATTTCACAGGCAGTCAGGGAATCAGCTTGACCTTACTTTATAGATGCTAACTAATAGCAGGAGAGACTCCAGCTCCTTTCAGTCATTGTACTCATTGCCAGCAACATCAAAATTGAGAAGACTCTTAAGAGAATTTGTCCTGACAGTAATCTACAGTGCAACATTTTATCCAAAGGCAATTCAGTATTCTGTAGACTTTCCATAAAATAAAGATGATGAAGTCTGTGCCAAATAAATTATTTGATTTCCTTCAAAAATAGGACAGTGTATTCCACTCTGTACAGGGAATCAAGCATGTTTTCTAGCTTTATTCTATACTGTTCCTATCTGATAAACAGAGCAGGAATAGCAGCATCTTAGTACCACACACAGCATTTATTTTCTGAAAATCAAGTAGAAAAGTCTTTTGAAGCCAGAAGGCATAAACACTGAAAATGTATATTACAAGCATGTACCAATGGAGGGATTGTTAAAAGATCAAAATAATGAGAAGTAAAGCAGAGGAACATCAAAGCATTCCAGGCTATGTATTTCTGCCTTGATTAGGAGGAAGGAGGGAAGAAGGGGGGAGGAGGGGGGAAGAAGGCTTTAGATCAATAGGAAATGGCCCAGTCACCTCAAAGTCAAAGGCAGCACCATTCAAATGTGTACAATTTACAGGAATTGCTAGAGCATCTCAATCATAAAAGTCCCCAATGATCTGACAGTACTCACACCATACTTAGCAGGTACACAGAAGGAGTCAAGATCATCTTATCTGAAGGAAACTCCTTTTTAAGAGTAAGGCTAGAGAGATTTTCATTTTGTCTTTCATCCCTCTGATTAAGTTCATCTCTCTTTGGTCCTCCTAAGATTTCTTTCATCTACTGTGTAGTCTGTATGATCTAAGCAACTATCTTTTGTGAAAGTCATTTTTGGGGCCCGTTTTTTAAATGATGGATTGTCATTAAACAGTAGAGTAGATGAAAGAGGTCCAAGGAGAACCGAACTGCGCTGAGACTTGCTCAGGATGATAAAAGACATTAGGAGAGTCATAATGAAGAGCAATCTCTCCTTCCAACTGGAGACAGGCCCTTCCAATTACTACTTGTTTTAGCATCAACTTCCAGTGATTTAAGATTCAAGCTACGAACCATTGATTTCAACTTTTCTTAGGGAACTGAGAAGCTTCCATTGGAACAGACCTGGATGCTCATGTTCCATGCACTGTGCAGAGGGTGTGATAAACTCTAACAGAAATCCTTTCTGTGGGGTGTGAATAGAACTGTTCACATTACGTTGTCTGCTCCTTTTCAAAAATACAGCAGCCATTTCACTCTAAAACTGCTTTCTTGACTTAGAACCTAAAACAGGAGGTTTTATAATCCTTAATATTTTATATGAGCTCATGTAACTGTCACTGTAACTAGATATAAAAATATCTGATTTTTTCTCATGTTCTTCGTGGTCTGTTGGTTTCTGCTGTGTCTGATATACTGCAGTTCCATGAATTAACCCTGCAGTGTGTAAACTGTTTTACTTTATTGATGATTTTAAATGGAATTAAATCAGCCTTTGTTCTTGAGACATTTGAGTTCAGTTTTGTTCCATTTTCTGTTTGCTGTTTTCTGCAGCCCTTCAGCGTCCCTCTTGTTCACATCTCCATGCTGGAGGCAGTCCCATTCAGGACTGATGTAGATCAACTTTTGCTTTTATGAATTTTTCATTTCCTTCTTGTTGTGGTTGTGCTGTTTACAAATCCAAAGATAGTTCATGCCAAAGCCGTTCTGGTTCATAGGAAATTGTTAAAAATTTATCTGAGCATGATAAGATCCACGTTCTCTGGAAAATGTCCTGGAGGAGAACTTCTCTTCAAATAGGCAGCTTAAATGAGGAACCTTGAGGCAAAACAAAAAATAAGCAAATTTATTAAAAAGCTTTTATGCTCTAAATTGTTGAAAAAACTTCAGAGGTGCTTTTCTGTGAGCAATTACTGGAAAAATGTCATCTTGTCCATAATGATCTCAGTCAAGTGGAGTACTGAGTTCCAGAAATTCCAGAGATGTTAACTGGGAGGGATAAAGAAAGAGTTTTGTTCTTAGAGTAAGGTAGTACAAAACAGACTTAGTAGTAGTTGCATGTTGTTGTTGTGTTTTTTTTTTTTTTTTTTCTTGTTCTACATTTGTTAGAAAATGCTTCTCGTTGATAATTACTGAGTCAGATTTCTTTAAACTCTGTTACTGAGCACAAAGATTAGCATCCTAAATGACAGAGCTCATCAGTGCAGCTTACTGTAAGTCTTCAGGCACAAGATATGTTAAACGTGGCAGGCCACAAAGGTGCAAAACGAGTCACGATGTCATGTTAATTGAATGTGAACTTGTGTATTTATGCTACTCCAGCAGCTTCGTGTCTGCAGTGGAGGATTTAGACATGACTTTTCAATTTTAGAATAAATGAATAACTGCGGCTCAAACTACCTTTCAAAAATCCCATAATCTCACTTTCAAATAGGTGCACTAAAGTGGCAGTATGGTATCTGGAAGTGATTGGAATACTTATGAAATGCTCGTACGTAGGAGGGAACTTGAAGCAATCATGAAATAGTATTACCAACATCTTCTGTACCCATCCAGTGGTTCTCTTTTCTATAGGTCCAGTTTCTAAAGATGTTTATGTCACTGTGTTCTGCCTGACCTGGAAGGATAATTAGTTGATTTTCTTTTATTTTCTTTTTAAAGTAGCCTTTCTGTATTAGGAGAATGAGAAATGGTAGATTCTAGTGCAGAGAGCATTGCTCTTTATGGGATAGAGGCTTTCTTTAAGTTCAAAAATATTTTTAAAATATAATTTAAACAGTATGTTTAGCATTTTTTTAAAACAAATGTGATTATTGCAGCATTAATGCTTCTGAGAATTCGTCCTGTTAGAAACACTCCTTCTCTCTCATTAACAGTATTGTCATGGAATTGCTTCTCAAGAGTCAGGAAAAAATTCACTGTTCTTTATAATATAATAATTCAAGAGAAACCTCATCCAAAAAATTGGAATACCACTGGAATAAAATTACTACACAAGAAAAAGCCATCTCTGTATTTCAGTGGCAGTAGATAGTAATGAAAAGTTGTCATCTTCTAACAAAGATTTTTCTGAAGTCAATTTTTTTCCTGGCAGCTACTGGTTTTGTCTAGAGCATGCAGCATTTATTAAAGGATTTCTGGTATTGGCTTTGTGAAATAAGGAAAGTGTGGAATAATATATTCTGATATTTTACAGATTTTTCCTAAAGTAGAGTATTTTGTAATGTCAAATTTGGGTCTTGGATATGAAGCCTTGTAGAAGATGAGACTTCCTACCTCTTTTCTAGGCAATTCTAACATCAGTACTATCATTCCTTCTTGACAGTCCCCAGAAGTTTCAGTCGTGTGATCACATATTTATTTTCTTTGATATGTGCCCCAAGGTGATAGAAATTTCTTTGAGTAATCTCTTTTCTGCTATCTCCTGGATATTAACTTTCTGTATCTTTGTTTCTATCTCAGTCTTTCTGTTGGTAAAAGAAAAGCCCGAACTAGAGCTATGTTATGTATGGGAATCTAACCAACCTATTAAAATGTAATAGGCTTGTCGAAGGCCATCTACTTCAGCATTTGTTTAATCCAGGGTGAAGTAGATCAGCGTGTCCTCGAGGGATGTGTTACGTGACAGAGCAGCACTCCCAACCACTGCTGTGTGATGAGAGCATGCAGGTTTCCATAGCCTCTGCCCTAACTGACCACGAGTCTTCACCGCTGGTTTGTCTTGTCCTTTCTGCTCTGGGAGAGCATTTTATTAATAGCTACTCATAAACAATTTTGGGGAAGATCAACCTGGAATCGGGTACTGAGCAGCTGTGTGTAGACATGAGCTGGTGAGGGAACTGGAAGGATTTAACTCTTCTGTTGCATTTAACATGATGTGGTCACAACACACATTGCCATTGAAGGGCATCGGGACATTTATTTCATTCATTTGCAGCAAATCAGACAGACTGGAGTTGTGAGAAGTTGCTCTGAGCAGCAGGTGCTTTCCCAGTACTGCCCTGGAATGATCAGCTAACGGAGCACATCGACATCACAGCCTGCAAGATGGATTGGTTTTGTGCAGGCTATATTGCTGTTAAAGTAGCATGTGAGCAAATGTCCAAACAATCAGAAAAATACATTTGTGCTTTAAAATAAATACATAACTTCAGCACACAGTTTCATGGAGTATAAATTTTTGTGTAATCTAAGCACATCTGCTCATAATAATTAACTTCTGTGGCGGGTGAAAGGAAAAGCTACATCAGCTCTCTGGTATGATGAGATGGATTGCCTTCTATTTCTTCATCATAATGATTAATTGTAGCATTTGTATGAAAATGGCTGCTTTTTATTCATTTTTGTTTTTAGATCATGTATCTTGATTATTTTTTTAGCCTATTTAGATGTAAATACTCTGAAAAATCTGGTATGAAAGCATAAAAGTTTCCAATTTTAAGTGCTTTGATTAGAAACCAAGCAAAGAATGTCTCTGCTTAAATTATCTTATCTGAAGACTTTGAAAGAAGCCTGACTTTGCTAGTTACGTGAATTTCACAGGTCAACGTAAATGTTAGAAATAACCATGAAAGAAATTTAGAAGGATTATGGAATTTCATTTGACCCTGAGGGCCAGTGTTTGCAAGGGGCGAACTTAATAAGAATGAAACATCATAGCAGTTTACAGTTGATCCTGTGGTACTGCAAGTATTAAATATATACAGTGAGGGAAATAATAACATGTGCTTCCAAAAATTAAATGCAATTAATTCATAGGCTTTAGTGTAATAACTTTTGAGTAAGTGCTTTGTTGCATGTAGGCTTTCAGATGTGATGAATGTGCAAGTAAATGCAATCAAGCAGTGCTCGCCTGTCAAGTCATTGGATCAGGGAGCCAAACCATCCTATTGTATTTTCTCTCTCTGCAGTTGTTATCTTCTTCCATTACTTGAAAACAAGTTGTACAGGTTACCCCTACTCTGATTCCATTATGAAAGTGCTTTGAAGTCTCTTCTGCTTTTTTTTTTTCTTTGTTGATAAGGTGATTCCAACTCAATGCTTTGGTTAGGTGGCCTTCACCCACAGCATCTCTGCAGTCAGCAGTACAACTCAAGGTGTTTCCCTGAGCAGAAGCCCTCCTTTAGCTTTTGTCCAGAAGCATTAACACCAGAACACGACAGCTGGCGAACAAAAGCATCAAGGTGTGGAATTGGTCTGTTTGCCCAGTGCTGCTGACATACTGTGATGTGTGTGGGCTCCTGGACTCGTGTGGGAAAGGGAGCAGCTACATAAAACAAAGCCTTTAGTAACCTTTGGCTGTCCTATTTTCTTTTCTTTCTTTCTTCTCCTGTGGGAATAAATATGAAGGAGGTCAGTCACCTGGTGTTGAGTTTGTACAGGAAGACTGGTGGAAGCAAAAGAAATGATGTGTGGAGAGCATTTATTGAGTGAAAGTCAGGTAAAGTTGCAGTAGGTGTGAACAGAATTTAGCCTACAATTTAAAAATCTTTCTAGGTTACTCAAACCATATTGATTAAATGATAAACAAAGCACTTTCTTGAAATCTCACGGTGACTGACATAGGCTCCCTGATCAAATTATGTAGCAAACAGAGTGCTATAAAGGAAAATGTCTTCACCAGTTACATCTTTTTTTTTAAGAATTTCTTATTAAAAATTCCATTGCACGATTTCCTCAGAAGATAAACTAGACTCAACACAGAAGTTAATGCAAAAAAAAAAAAAAAAAAAAAAAATATCAAACTATTTCAATGGCATCAATGAACAAATACACTGAGCAAATAAGCAATTTGCAGATACAGTCAACATCACATGAAATGTTTATAAAGGTAATATTTAAGATCTCATAAAATCAAATTGTATTCAGATACAATAACAAAAGTCAGTAATAAAACAGTGGTGAATCAGGTCCAGAGAGGAACATAAAGCAAAAGGCTATGTTCTGTTTCAGTTTTTTAGTGATAAGCATACTGTATATTTTTATGGCAACTCCACCCAATCTTTGCTTACCCAGTTATTCACCACTGAGTGCGTGCATACAAATGAAACTGCTATAGGCATGTGCTTTTTGATGCAATATAATTTAATTATTGAGACAGCCATTTGGATGACATTTAGGATTTGTGGTGCTGAGCGTTTTTAGGGTTTTATCCTCAAGGAAATAAGTTATTTCCTGTAGTGGTTTCAATCCACATCACATGTAGTGCTGGGGGTAATGAGTGATCAGGGAAGTATTATGAAGTGGGGTAGCAGGGAGGTTAAGGAGGACTGGAGAGCTGTACTTCCTTGCAGCTCTGGAAATCCCAACTGAAGAGTCCTGTATTTTCTTTACGTGATTTTCTGCTGCATTTGGAGTTTCCTTCCGATCATCGAGGTCATTAGTGACCTTGTAGAATCTGAATTAATAGTATATTCTATCTTGCACAAAATTTCCATCCTCCTTTGTGTGTTTTGGTACTCCTCATCTTAGAACATAAAAAGCAATGGCACAGTTACAGGCTAGGCAGGATGTCTCCTGATGAGGTGTGCTTGCTCCATGAGACCTAGGATGCTAATTTCTGACGCGTCACACTTGCTAGGGAAAGGATTCATTAGGACCACCAATTTCAAACCAGCCAGCTTAACTTTGACAGCATTTTCCACTGTAGGAACTTAGATCTCACCTTCATATGCACTGCTGATTGTAACACTGCAGGATTGTTGCTGGTTTGCTCAGTGAATTCCAGTGCAAACTTTTCTGTGTCTCTTTTTTGGGAGGTAGGTCAGAGGGCAGGAGGGTGTCTGTGTCTCCACATGTACAGAAAGATCCTTTGTTACCTTAGATGCCCTTTACTTGCTCTGAATTTTGTATTCTTGTGCTGCAATCTCCTCCTAATTCTCAAAAACTTGACCTAATTTCCAGCATTCTTTTGAGGACATCGAATAGCTTTTGACTGAGGTTGGCTGAGCTCTCATATTTCAGCTTACCTCTACCATCTCTGCGCCCAGTTCCTAATGAAACAGCTTTTGCTTTGTCACTTGTTTTTATGACCTGCAACTTCCTTCAGTTTCTTTTCCTTACCACCTGGAAGCCCAGCCTTCCAGGACACCTCACTTGGCTTTAGTGCAACTATGTACATGGATGCATTTGTTCACTCACTCATCTGAGCTGTTAACTGGGAAATTTTGTGGCCATTCACTGTCATCCTGTCTTCTACCCTGATGGTCTCTGTTGGCTCATCCTTATGGCTGATGATAAGCCTTATTGTGTGTCCCACAGAACACCAAATGTTCAGATTCACCAGGGCAGTCTATGGATTGCCTGTACTCCGAGCCATTCTGTGTCCCCTTAGCACCAAGTGGGGTGAGGTGGATAATGTCCTGCTATTTGCTGCATGTTCATCTCATTTGAGGTCCTTTGCCTAGCAGTTTGTATATTCTTTTCCATTTGAACCATCACCTGGGCATTCAGTAGGCCATCTTTCTCTACAGGCTAGCCCAGAGATTGAAAGGTGTATGATTTTTAGCTGAAATAAGACATGTCACTGTTACTTGCATGTCCTTCCAGAAGAGCTGCCCCACTCTGTGTTTCTATTCTGTTGTGTGAATTCAGCTCATAAATTTTGGTTGTGTCAGGGTTTTGCTCAAAGATATGCATTCATGTGATTGCTGTGTAAAAATTTTCAGTCTGGTTTTTACAACTTTGTTGATTAAATGCAACTTTATTGGGAAACCTCAGCTATCTTCC
Source organism: Phasianus colchicus (assembly GCF_987193195.1). Classification (NCBI taxonomy): domain Eukaryota; kingdom Metazoa; phylum Chordata; class Aves; order Galliformes; family Phasianidae; genus Phasianus; species Phasianus colchicus. The sequence goes on along the minus strand of NC_143442.1, from coordinate 5,858,476 downwards.
TTGAAGTGTAATGCAAGGGGAAAAAAAAGCCAGCAAACACTTGTCCTGGAAGAGGCTTGTGGGGAAGGGGCATTGGGCAGCCTCTTTCTAGAGGTGATAAATCATCATTCTTTTCTGTATTTCTTTATGTCACTTAGTCTGAAAGTAGGAGTAAAACATTGATAGCAGTTGAATTTGCTATTTATTTAACATGTTTGTAAGCGCAGCAAATCTTGCATTGATAAAGAACAATTTGATTTTGGGAACTGATTACATACAATGTGCTTGCTAGGAGTTGTTACTGAAGAGTCCCACTATCATTGTTATGGAAGCCATGCTAAGCTTAAAGTTATACATATACCATGGGAAAAGTGGGTAAGCATTTGAAATACGAAGTGTTGAACATTTCCTCACTTCTTCACAGTCTTTGCTCACTCTTTTTCTGGGAAGACTGTCAGTTTCATGACTTCCAAGTGCATTCTGTGATTCTACATCCTATGTATGCTTTTTTTTTTTCTCTACGCTAATTTTATATAGCAGCGTGGAATAGACTTCTCTCATATTCAGTAACATTAAGTAGAATACAAAATCTGTGTTAAGACACATGTGAACCTCTGCATTTTTTGCTTGCTTACTGTGATGGAAAACCTTGTAGTGTCATCAAGACTTCTTGTTTATTGATGGCAGACATCAGCATTGGCAGCTCATCTTCTTCTTCTCTTTGTTAGAAAGACTCTATTTATTGAGTAGAGGAAATAATTTTCTAGTTTTGTGTTCACGGTTTGTTAGAGTATATTTGTCAATAATTACTGTTGCTTCTCAAAATTCTTATCTCAGTCAGGAGATAATCTTGTAGGTTTTTGGTTTTTTTTAATCATTTTTAAGTTTCTCTGAACTTTAACAGTTGTATGAGTACTTAGGATAAAGGGTTAAGAGCTGAAATAGCCTTTTAGTGCACTCCTTCATCATTTTCAACAACTAGAGAACATTTTTTTCATTTTGGTGTAACTCTACCAGCAATACTCACCAGTATCTTTTTATATCTCCTCTTGAGAAATTTTTAGGATACGGTTAATCCTATACCTCCAACCTGTGGTATTTAATCTAGATTTCTAACCCTTAATTATTCTAACTGCTACATTTGATCCCTACGTGGAAAGCTGTGAAGACGTCTTTGTTCACATGTCTAATGCTTTATGAGATAAATAAGTAATTCATGCCTTGTAGTCTCTGTGTGCCACATAATGACCTAGTCATAATTTTTGAGTCGACTGTCAACACACATTAAATCAGAGCATCTATTTGAAACAGTAGTATTTCATAAGCTGCATATGACAGTTCATTATCTTATCTGTGAGAACTCCTTTCTTCATCCTGCCTCAAGAACAATATCCTTGCATTTGAACTTTTGGTAAAAGTCAAGGTCACAGCTTTGGAATAAAGTTGTGGATGAGAATTGCCTGTCTCCATGTTGAAAATATGAGTAAATCAAAAGTACTGATATGGTAATCTACATCTACAGTATCTTCTCCTGTGGTTTATTGAAAGTAAAGGGTAAGAAGTTTTATTGGCTTTTTAAAACTGTTCTTTTTAGTGAAGCTTCCTTGAAAAAGTTTCCCATTAATAACCTAAATAGAGTTACCTCTGGACTTAAAAGAAATAAATAAAATAAAAATAAAAATTTCAAGCAGTAAATTATAACCCAGAGATGCATGTATGTACACACACACATCTGTATGCTTATATATGCATAAGACCTACAAGGAATGGATTTTATGTAAGTATTTACGTAGAAGAGTGACATCTATGTAAATTAATGGAGTTAAGGAAGTTGCCTTTGGGTTTGCTGAAATTTAGCAGAAATACCCCGTGTTTTCTGTCAAAGATGTTCCTTGAAGGTGACTGGGAAAGGGAGAAGAGGGGAGTATTTTAATAAGAAATCTGACTTTTTTTCCCTGGATTTTATTTTTTTATGGAGCAGTTGTCATGAAAGGGACTGTCCTGATGTGGAAACCAATGCCATTTGGTTTTGGTTGATTGAGGAAAGCTGGGAAACAACTTTGCTTTGGATTGTACAAACTACAGCTAACGTACAATGCAGTGAGAGGACTTTCCCATAAATCCATTTCTATTTGTGAACTGATTTTGATATTGTCAAATGTCTTGCTAATAAATCAAAAGTCTTTATATGAGATTTTAATTACTTTATTAAGTGTTGCCAAAAGTTACAGTCTTTATAACCTTGTAACTATTCTAGTAAGTTCAGCTAATAATTTGATTTGGTGACATGAAAAAGGTAGTCAATTTTTTTCATACTTTTGAACAAAACTTTATATTCGACTTTTCATCTGATGGAAAGAATCATTTTGTGCTTCCTAAAAATGACATTCCAGACTTTGAAACTTATTTCTAATGCAAATGATTACGGCTTTCTTAGTAATTCTGTGTTGCTGAGTGAATCACGAACCGTTTGCTCCTGGAGGACTCTCAGTTTTAATAAACTTTTGGCATGGCTGGGAAACTTTTTATTTTTATCAGAGAATAACTGGGTGATACAGCTGATAAAAAGAGTAATTCAACCCTCACCCTTAAAAAAGAAAGAAAAGAAAACCACAACAAAATGCTTCCCTAGCAAGCTTACCTAGCAATAATATGCATTCTGTCCTCCTATTCCTTAGTGGGAAGAATAGCCAGCACTGCATATGGGATCATAAAAGCTCAGGGAAACCCTTTTGCATCAGCTACAGGTGATGTGGCATTGGTAGAAATGTGTAAGTCTCTGGGCTGTGCAATAAAGCTGGAGTAAAAAATCCCTTATGTGGCAAGCATCATCTTCCAGGGGAATTAATTTACATCCTCTTTTACATCATTTAGCATTGTGTGTATATGTTGGGGGCTAAGGGGATCTGGGCAGAGAGCTGCCAGTGGCACACCTCTAGGCACCTGAGTTTGCAGAGTTTTGGGTTTGGAACTGTGAGCCATGCTCACTGAGTTTGTAGGAACTGTTGTAGTCAGTTTTCTGCCTTAATTCTTCACGTGGCTTAAAGTTCTGCTTGTTTGTTACCCGGTGAGATTAGCACGCTCAGCAGTTGAAATCACCAGTCATTCCTGTTAAAGAGGTCAATAAAAAGTAATGTATCCTGTAGGTGAAACGAGCTGGGAACCCAAGAGGCTGGTGGGTGAGGAGAGCTCAGGGTGAGGGGATGTGGCTGTCCCAGCCTGCCAGGCAGCCCTCTGACTCCATTCTTTATTCCTCTTTCCGTGCCTCATCCTTTTTGCTGCCAGGTCTTCCATTGGCATTTTGAACTGTGGGCAAAGCTTTTTTCAAACACTGCTTCTGTTCAGTTCCCTTTTGCCCAATCTTATTTTTCTGCACATCAGTGAGATCTAACGCTGGGGGAGGAATCATAAAGGTAAATGCCACGGTGTTTCTGAGGATCCTCCTTTTCCTTATTTGGTGATTAGAGTTTTCAAACTTAATTCATTTCTCTTTAATTCCATGTTCCCCATGGCCTTATGAAACCTAAATGAATGTTATGTTTTCATTGCTTCTAGTATTTTGTTGCTGAGCTGCTGATTATTTTATAGTGAGGGATCTGACACATTCCATGCACTCCCCCATACTTACCTGCTAGTGTTGCCTTGATCTGAATAGTAGTGTTAAGCTTGGCTTTAGCTCTTGTTTAAAAATAAATTGATTTTTTTATTTTTTTTTTCTTTTTCTGAGATGAATTTTGCATTGTTTTGAGAATGTGAGAGCAGTGGATGAAACTTTGGTATTTAAAAATGTAATAGCAGACCTTAGATGCATAAGGTTTAGTAGTTAGACTGATATTTAATCTCTATAGCAGTGTTTTTTGCTGTAGTAAACCTCACTATTTCACACACCTCTTTGCAAGACCTTCTTTTGCCTCAAGCTATAAATGGAAGATGCAATTTTATTGTAACTATCTTGGATTAGGTACACAGGATCTGAGTTGGTTGCCATTGGCTCTGATATATGTGAGCAAAACTTCATAGTAACTTTTGCTTTTTCCATTTTAAAAAGTTAATTAACTGATAAGACATAACCCTGGAGCTTGGGTCTTCAAGCAGGGCAAGACAAAGGTTTAAAGAGAAGTTGAGACAACGCTCTGAAGCAATAAAGAATCTAGAAAAGGCAAAACATGGATAAAGTATAAAGAATCCTTCAGTTCTCTGTAGCCATTCAGATCTTAATTTATTTGTCTTTCATGTCAAACTTGTGCATAAAAACAATTTACTGTGAATTCTTGATGTGCTGTATTTACACTTCCATTCGAGCAACAGAAAAAGTTGGTTGTTTCCCAAATATATTCATACAGAAAGTTTCCTTTCCTTTTTGCATTGGATGAAATTAACAAGCAGTTATTTACTGTTGTTTTGAAAAGCGCTCTTAAAAATTTCAAATATATCTTCTGTAAAGGAAATGTGAAATTAATCATTTGAGTTGTTTTATCATTGACTTTAAGTCTTGGAATAACTTACTTCAAAATGGAATTGGTAATTACCACTTGGGGAAGTTTTGGAAGTACCTTTGATTGCATTCCCTTGCTTTTAAGAGAAATGATGGTGCTGGGTGTAATCAGAGATAGCTTTTGTCCCCTCTCCCCAGTTCTTGGGGTTGGTAGCAGAGCAGCACAGGAGGCTGCGTGGGTTGGATGTTCCTCTGTGCTTTGTTTTGCAGAGCTTTGAGCCTCAGCTTTGAGTCAGTGTCCTTATTTTAAAATATTTTTTTTTAAGAAGTCAGAGAAAATAAACATAGAACACTTTTGTAAAAATTTTTCTCTGCGTTGCTCTCCGAAGACAACCTTCCCCTGCTTTAAGTGTTCTCACTTGGAGTGTGATGCGTCTGATCTCGCTGTGATGACACTTGGCAGAAAGCTTTTGCATCAAGGGAGAGGAATTTTGTGGGAGAAACTGCTCTGAGCTCCAGCAAAGATGAACAAAACTTCACAGGTGGAAAGAGAATAAGATGAAAATCAAGCTGGTGATTTAATATCGCCGAGATTAAAATAGTTTTTACTGGAAAGACTCTAATATAGAAAACATACCGTGGTATCACAGTTGGCTGTACCCCAAGGTTAGCTAGAATGAGGCAGATGAAGAATATCTGAAAATACTAATAATCTCCCAGCAGGGTGGAAAGTATTGCTAGTTCTGATGCAATTTACTTTCCGTTGTGCTAATTTGTTTTTATTGCATTTGATTGTTTTTCAGTTAAATAAACCAACAAATTATGGTTCCATTATTTATAATTATATGATCTGAGCCAATGGTAAAGAAGTCAGAAATGGAGAACTTTTTGTTGCTATTGTATTTGTTGTATGTATGCTGTAGTAATCAATCACTGTTTTGATTGTGTAATTGCTTTAGAAACAAACTTGCAAACAAAAGCTTCATTCACAGATATTAAAAAGAAAGTGTAATGGGATCTCTTCTTTTCACACTGAAAGAAACGTGAGTTTTGCCACTGCTTTATAATCCCCATGCAGTTAGAACAGCGTGGTACAAATTTAAGAAAAGTAGCAGCAGGTAAATAAGAAATGTTTCCTTTTTTCTGTCTTCAAGGAAGGAACAGATCACGATAAGAAAAACATAATGTGCTGTAGGATATCTCCCTTTGCATCTTCTCTGTGATCTTCTGCCTTGTTTTAAGGAGAATAGAAGGGGAAAGCAAATCTTCTCTTTAGATCTGCTAGCTTCAAAAGAAGTGTAAAAAGAAATGTACTACCACTGAGACAGTGAACTACAACAGCAAACATGAGAATTATAAAAATAATTACACTCCTCTTCCGTTAAAAGGCAAACGGATTGGAACACATTAAAAAAAATTGCCTAATGTGACCCAGGGGAAATACTGGTTCTTACACATATGGAAATCAGAGTCTCATATGCATTATATATAAATATATCCTTCATCATCTTGGACTGTTAGTCTCTTCTGGTGATGCTTTTTTTTTTCTCTCTAAAGAAAGAAAGGCTGCCTTAAGGCAGAGTTTCTGTGAAACATTGTTTTTTTTCCCCCACATACTAAGAGTGTTTAGGAAGAGGTATGAAGAGCTTTTCTGGATCTATAATTTATACATTATGTATACGTGCGTAGCGCTCCACACATCAGTGTGACTGCTCTTACTGGGATTCAAATCCCTGTACGTAGATTTCCTACCGAGCAAATCTACTGAAAGGTCCAAAACATTTGATTTCTCACAGTTCTTTATGAACCTTTTCATAATTTCCCTATGCCTCTTACACCTTTACCCTAAGTAGCCATATCCTTACTGTACACACGCTGTACTGATCCTCCAATCTCAAGCACGTTATTTGGGCAGTCACAGCAGACAATATTGTAAGACAGCTGAAAGATGGTGCATTTAGATCTTGTATAAAGAGTGTGCCTTTTAATTAACTTTGGTCAAAGTAGACTTAGGCATGTGTCAGTTTTAGGCTGCAGGTGAATAGCCAGACTTCAGAACTCAAAGCATTCAACATCCTTATCTCTTTTTTTTTTACTGTAGAAATGTGATAATTGAAGTGAAAAGCTGAATGCAGGACTTTTTGTGCAATATGCAGTGCTACTTCAGAGAGATTTAATGTCAATTTCCATGAGTGGAATACAGAAAGTAATGAGGAGGTTTCCAAGTTTCCATGTTAGTCCTTTCTGAATTGAAGTTTTGAACTTGGATAAAGATGACAGTTCTGTATTGTAAAATGCCAGTTACCTGAATTCTGGAAAAGCATGGCTTATTAAAGAAAAAAGAGTAAAAGAGACCATATTTTGGTCCTATTGAAACTGGTCCAAATCTGACAATCTTCACTGAGGTGCATTTGTTTACACAGCATTATGCAGGCACATACGGTCATGGATAATTTCAAACCAGCCTATCTCCCCTTAAATGTTAGCCACAGTGCTGAGTAGTGAGAAAATCTGAATTCTGAGGAAAATGGAATGAATACAACCCAATGGACAACAGGCTACCACATAAATCCCTTCTGCAATAAGACCTATCCAACTGTGCATTAGTTTCTCTTAATGCGACATGCAAAATCAGGCTTGGGGAGAGAGAGGCTAAGCCAATGCAATGCAGTGTTTTCTTACGTCCAGTTACCTGCAAGATGATACCAACTGATAATTTTGTCAAACCTGATTCCAAAAACACATAGCCTGACATGCATAGTTGACTCGACAGTCTTACACAGGCATTTTTTGGGACCCTCCCCAGACTGGGTTTGCCAAGTGAGCTGACTGCAGTGTTCAGCTCTGCGCTGCTCTCATGAAAGATGCCCATGTGTTCCTGCTAAATCTGGGCCTGGATAGACAAAACAGGCTGCCTTTATCCAGCTCTCCTAAAGGCACTGACCAGAGAGAATGCAGTTGAGGCAGAGCTTCCCAAAGAAAGTCAGTGCTTTCAAAGTATTCAGCTAAGTGCTTTTCTGATTGGAGTTACTAGGAATACTGTACAGATGTTTGTTTTCCATTTTCTCTCTCTCTGTTATTTGGCATATTTGATTATCTGTATTTACTGTGTTCTCAATGCATGTATATATAACAGGGTATATTAGTTTTATTTTCAGGATGTGCAAAAATAATTCATCTTAAATATAACTTGACGATTGGTGCCACAAATAAATTGAACTCCAGTGCTTTTAGTTACTGTGGGCAACAGAAAGAGCAGAAAAGGAAGCATATTTTTGTGTTTTGTTATGTTCCCTGAAAGGAGTAGAAGGATAATTTCTATCATTAATCATCTAATGCACTTCCATTGATTTTTCTTTTTAATAGAAAATGAAAGTAAAAGCAATTCAAAACCTATAATAAAGTCAGGAAAAAAGGAAAATTGTGGAAGATTCCTTAGACTGATTGCATAATGTAGAAGCACTCAGATTGCAGTTATTCACTGGCCAAAATAAATTTGAAACATTAAAAATCATATTATTTTGTCTTCCCAGCCAGACAGTGTGAACCACTACAATAAGAAAACACTTGTATTAAAATGAAAATGATGCTAGGCATTAATGTATCAATCTCCTGTTCCACATCCAGTGTGTGGGTGGGAGGAAGGATGGGCCCTATTGCAATGCGTTTCTCTCCTATTTCTCCTTAAACAGTGGGCAGTCTTGGCTCAAAGACGAGAAAGAATTAAAACATCAATCACATACTTTAGCACAATTGACACGTACAGCTCAATTCTATGTGTTTCAAATCATATATTCCCTACCAAATGATCAATAACCTCATCCATAAATATTGAAGGAAAAACGTACTCTAGGAAGTTACTTTAAAGTGGAACACAAGTGAGTCCTGTTTCAGGCATTAAGTTGCAGAAATCAGCCTGCCTTGGGTTTGCTGGTTGTGATGTGCAGCCTCAAACGTTTTTAATCACTTTCAGACCAAGCTCCCTTCAGGCTGAGCCCTGGGAAGCTGCAAATAGATGCGCTGCCCCTTCTGTGGCTCCTGTCCTGCACTAATCTGTCTTCTGACAACATACGTGTCTTCTTGTGAGAAGGCTGTGGAGAGAAACCAGCCAAAGAATGGCTGCAGTCTTAAACTTTAAACTTAAACTCTTCCCTTTTCCTGTTACAGTCTCTTGTACACATTAAAATTGCTCCATTAGAGTCTTTTCTTCCCAATTCTTCCCTAACTCCCTGTTTATGCAAATCTTTTCAGTTGCTTATCTTTATCTTTGCAATTGCTATTTACATCTTTATTGCTTCCCAGCCTCATCTCAGGCCTCTCGTTTGTTTATAGTGCACGTTGGTTGGGGTCTGTGTTTACTCAGAGCTCTGTGTATTTGGTGGCATTTGTTAGCCCTTTAAGCACCACTGTCAATATCATTAATAATTACAAAATGGGAAGCTGGTGATCTCAGAGCCAGTTTCTCTGCTGAATAGCTAGTTTTTCCAACCCTGCCTTGCTTGTTTTTTCTAGATTTTCCTCTGTGATGTCCTTCCCAGCATCATTTGTTCTTTTTTTCAATTTTCTTTAAGGAATTATCTTGTGGTTTCCTTCTGTAAGTCCGTGCTTTGCTTCATTTCAGGGAGTGTGCTGAATATGAGAAGTGTTGTGGTGTTGAAATTTGGCAAATACTTGTGTCAGTACAGGATCAGGGCCTTAGTCTTCAATCTGAGTTGCAGCAGAGCCTTGTATTCTCTGTTATGTGTACAGCACTGCCTGTGGTCTCCTATAATTAGGGATTGCTATTTTGGGTATGTTGCACATAAATGTACATAAATGTTCCACCTGGGATTTTAGAGAAACTGATTATACGTGCGAAGGAGTGTCAATACAGAAAACAAATGAGATCATAATGGTTTGTGAGATGATGGTTAGAACCAGCAAGTCTGAATCCTTAAAGTTTTTTTTCTTAAGTATTATCTCTAAACTCCTTTTTCACTTACTCTAATATGTACTAGCTACTGGGTTACTGTTATGTTGAGGGGTAACAAGCATTTTTCTGAACAATGAAAAGGTAAACAGCCTCGTTGAAATAGTTCCTTTGACTTTACATGCTGCCTTTGTTTTTTTTTTCACTGATTCTTAGAATTTGAAGCCAGAGAAGCTTATTACACAATTGTTTCTGCTCCCCTTGGGGATAGGCCTCTCTTGTCTAGCCTCATCAGACATCTTCATGTATTAAGTCCAGCCACCTGTATTACACTGCTGCAGAGCTTTGCTTTTGGTGTTTGACCTGACTGTACCTTGCTGGAATTATCAGTCGTTGTTTTCAGATATTCTGATGATATGTAATTCCAGAGTTTTGTCACCACCAATTTAGAGATTCCAAACTGAAGTGCCGTGCTACAATATAATTGTAGTGCCTGATAGTTGATATTCTCTCTCTTCAGTTTTCACTCTTTGGAAACTGTTGAAATGCATTTTTAAAGGAGAATTGATTATAACTTTGGTAAGTGAATATGATTACCAAGAGTATCCGTAATTGGATTTTTACTTAAGAGGAACCATTATTTATGTTCTTGCAGTGTTGTGCCTATAATATTTCTATCCCAGTGCTCTCTTTTGTTAGGACCATCTCTGGAGCTGTAAGTCAGGCATGAGCACAGGCAGAGGACTTGAGTTCCCCTGATTGGATGCTCACAGGCTTCTTTGATAGTGACATAACGTCTAAAGATGTTGTTGGCATCTCTGCAATTTGTCAGCGTGCAAACATTTGATTTCACAGTGTTCAAGTTTATAGATTAGTCTGCTATTTACTTTTAATTTAAGATAAATGTAGTTAAAGTATATAGCTTCCATATGCTTCTTTATGCCTTATGCTAAGATGATGGCACACAAGTGCGCTCTTGCGGGTGTAAATACAGAACAAGAAGACAGGGACTGTCGTACTGAATATCTTGTTAGCAGTCCTAGCTTCGTGTTCCTGCAGGACCCTGTACTGATGGAAGGGGGAACTTCCTCCCAACACCATTCAGGTAGCAGCTGACTTATGCCTTGAAGCAAAGCAGTCGCATCTGCTGCTATTTTCATCGCTCATGTTAATCGCTTAGAGTTGCTGGCATCTTAAATGTTCATTAAACAGCTCCAGTTCTGCCCTGGGAACAGGCCTGTGCTGTCTCTGCACTACGCAGCCTACAGGTGATGGAGCTGGGCCATGGAGATGCCCCACAGCTCTCGGCCCCAGGCAGGGTGGGAATGGTTTCCTCTCACTTGGCCCTACCTCTCTGGTCACTTCTTTATAAAAATATGTTTTCTCTTAGCATTTGGAACCTGGTTACCTTTTGTTTAATTCATGATCTTGTTTTTGTTGTTAGGGAGAATATGTACTTTTTTTTTGTGCCAGCTATTGTTTGATATTTATGTCAACAGAGCTGCATTAAATTGTCACCTTGGAGCGTGGGCCCAAGTGTTTAATTCCAATTTGGTGGTGTTTACTGGCACTAATAAGAAATAGCAGGACTTCAAAGGGAAATTTTGCGTTTCTCTTCATGGAAACCAAGATTCAAAACCCTGGCAGTGTCCTGTTAGTAGCTGCTTCAATTCATGTTTGTATCCATTTTAAATGCTGCAGCGAGGTGGCAATCACACATTGTGTCTAGGAGGGACTTACAGTTACTGTGTGATTTTTGTTTTCTCAAAGCATAGAGCTGAAAATGGGCTGTATTTGCCCTTCGGTGGTATCCCACTTAAAAAAAGAATTGAGATGTTGACAGAGCAGAGATTGCTTTGTGGTATGAGTTTATTTAAAACCGTTGTGACAGACCTGAAGATTATGAGGAAATATTTCTTATGGAAAGAGAACATACATGAGCCAAGCCAATCAGTAGTTTGAAACCATTGCGGATGAATAATTTTATTAACTTTTCTGCAGGTTCATTAAAAAGAAATTTGTCTCATTCTGTTTCCAGAAGTGCCTGTACTTGAAAATATTTTTGTCTTCAAAGAGCTGACTTAACTGAGGAATAAGTTTGCAGCAGGAAAATAGGAGGTGAATATTTCCTGAGCAAACCACCAGTATGGATCCATCAGTAACACTGCTTCCTACCTTGTACTTCTGAAGCATTAAAATGCCCTGATAGGCATTTGTTTCATTGTTTAATTTATTTTAGCAGTTTGTGCTGCTTGTCTCAGATACAGCATATGCATATAGTAGAAATCCTACTGTTTCTTCAGGCTAACATGCCATATAGATCAGGCATTTTCACGAATCTTGGAGATAATTCAGACCAAACTGGAGAAGTCATGCATCAGCATCATTGTTGAAGATGGTTGCAGACTGAGTGGAAATGGGTTCCCTAACATGTCTGAAGTTCATCGTCCTGCTTAAGCCCATCTGAGAAAACGTGGGTCCATGCTGTGTGAGGACACAGATGTTCATGCTGGGATTTTGTTCTGTGCACATACAAGGAGTGCCTGCCCTGGCCAGCCAACCCATTAGCTGCCCAGTATGTGCTGCTGTGTGCCCTCCAGTGTAGCATTCCCTCTTGGTACTGGCAAGTGCAGGACTCCAGGAAAGTGAAAAGCTGGCTGAACATTTGGTCCTTAAGTAGTATTTTGGGCTTCAGAAATAGGTTTTTGGATTCCTTGTTTTTCAGCTGCTGCCTTTTCTCCTTGGTGATACTGAGGGCTTTTTGTTCCGTCAGAAATGGCCTGATGGAGTTACCAGGATATGCACTTATAAAAATTGTTAAAATGGAGAAGTAATTCTGAATTTACAGTCACCTGCCTGTCCCTAATCACCTCACAGGAGATCCTTCTCCTCTGCTATTCCTAAAATCCCCATGTTCTTCCTCTGTCCTCCCCAGGAATGTCTTTTATGCCATTCTGACAAGTTGCTTCACCTTTCCTCTGCCTTTTAAATCTTTGCAGTCTGTGCACTAATTTAAATTTCTTGTTCCAGCTTTGAAATCTCCCTGCCTTCATTTCCCACTTGCTTTTGTTTCACATTGTTGTTGTCAGTAATATCAGCCTCATTCCTCTCCTCCTCACTCATGATTCTCCATGGTACATTTCAAGATGTCACTTCTCAGACAAAACATTACACTTTCTGCTTTTCAACTCCTCCTTGTCTCCATGCTTTTTTCATTGTTGCTTCTTGTGTCAAAAATGTGATTACCTTCGTTGATCTCTGAGAGTCTTCAGGGTCTCTTTAAAGCCCATGTTTTCTTTTTAAATTTTTCTGGCAAGTTTTTGTTATGTGTAATGTAATCCCCCTCAAATGTAGTTGCTAATATCTGTATTATATTGCTTCAAAATTACTATTGCATGCAAGCGTTACAGCACAATTCAAATTACTTGTTGTTTTCTTTCCTCTACCTGTGTTTATTATTGATGCTAATTTCTTTATGCTCCATAATCTCTGTCAAATATTTGCCCCGACCTTACACATCCGTTACTTTTTGCATCTAAATAGCCTGAGCAAACTCAGTGAATTATGAGTATGCTTAAAATTAAGGGTATTTGTGCAGATCAGGCCATTAGATAATAACTCATTGCAGCATGGAGTGCCTGTTTTAACACTGGTATTTAAAAGTTCCATTGCTTGTGTTACCATTAATAAATGTCGAGAATGAATTGTAGTCTTCTGTCGGATAGTAGTAAACATTGCAACAGGATAGTTTATCATGCAATTGCAAATATTGCTGGACAGGGCCTGCAGCACAGGATATTGCTCACTTGTAGCTGCTGCAGCAATGCTGAGGAGTGTTGCATACACTTCATGATTTTGTGTTGCTGAATCCTTAGTGTCCTTGCTGAAGGTAATGAGGCTACAAAGACCTCGGGCAGCAGAGTCTATTACTTCTTTAACCTTTCTGAAGAGGGCAATTACACCGCTTTCCCATACGGTGCAGCGACCTCTGTCCTTCTGCTTTCGTAATTGAGAAAGAGAACGTCTCCGAGTTGCTGCCTTCCAGTGTGGAGAGATGGCAAAGGTCAAAAGGATTGCAAGTGAACGGCTAGGATCAGCAGTTTAGAGGTGGTTATTAATATGCTGATTTACTGTCACTCGAGTCTAAAGAGACTTTTCACAATTGCTTGCCTTGTGCATGCTCTTTAAAATGCTGATTTTTTTCCTCAGAAATCTAATTATATTTTAATAAATTACTTTTTATTTCTAGGTGGTTGCTGACTTACCCTTCCTCCCAAGCAGCACCATAGTTAAAAACGGAATCTGTGTGAATTCATTGCAGGGTTACACCTTGGTAAATCTTTAAACTGTAAGAAAACAATGAGTTATTTTTCCCTTTTTCTTAATGCACTCCTAGTTACATGAAGTGCCAGCGACAAGAAAAAATATATTCAGCCTTAAAAATCTGAATTATTTAGTAATCTCCATGAAGTAATAACACAGGTTGTTGAAGTTAAATAATAATATCTGGATTAAACCATTTCATCTTCTGTAGCTCTATGGTGCAACGTGTGGAGTTGCCTGAAGTCAGAGAGCCTGGCATGACTAAACTCTCGGGGCCAAATTTAATTCCTAACTCTGTCCCTGACTTCATTACTTTAATCAAGTCACAACCTTTCTTTGCCTGGGTTAACCTACAGGATAGGATATAAATAGCCTATAATCTTGGAGATTTTCTGAGAATTAATTATTATTAATGAAATGAAAGGCTCCATGATGTGCAGGCTATTTTTATTTATTATAATTACTTATTATTAATTCACTGAAACTTTAGAAAGTTTTATTGTAGGCTTCCTGTGACTCAGATTTTTATATTAATACATTTGTCCCCTGCTATGGCTATTCAGTGCCATTATCCACCTTAATAAATTGTTACAGGCTAGCTTCAAAAAAAGTGTGAGGTGTTGAAGGAAAAGGGAATTTGGCTTAAAATGGAATGTGGGGAAAATCAGTGCATGTCAGTCCTGGGCTGTGCTCTTTGCAAGCCCCCTTTGACTCTTGACTGACCATAACAGCATCTAAGTTGGAGTTCAGGACCTCAGCCTCACTCCAGCACTGTCTGCTATTTCCAGTTGCCATGGCCCAGTCTTGGTGGTAAAGCTTTAGGCAGGGGACCAGCCTTGTCAATGCTGTGTGCAGAGGTAAAGCTGTGTAAGTGTGGAGGAGTTCTCCCTCTGCCCATGCTGAAGGCACTGCAATTGGGTGGAGCTCAGACCCTGTCTTCGTCTGATGCCCATGCGGTAATTGCTTTTTGGGTTTGGTTGGTTTTCATATTGATGCATCCATTCAGTGGTGCTCTTATAGCAAGTGGTCATGTGCCATAAAAGCAGGTATAGGTCTTGCTTTGTCTCCTAAACATCTCCATCTATTGGGAAAGAGATAGAAAATCTTATGTGGCCAGAGAGAGGGAGCCCAGGAGGAGGCACGCTGTTTAGGGCGCACAGTCTGGAGGTGATTGTATCTTGCTGCAAGAAGCCCTGAGCTTCGTAAGCAGCATCTGCTGCTCAGACACTTGTTCTCTTTATCCATAATGCAGAGAGGATGACAATTGTGGAGAAGGAAGCTTTCTTTTACTTCTTTTATTTTTTCACACTTCAAAGCAGTTTCAGTTCCATGGGGGATGTGTGCATTGCAGCTTGGGAATCCTGACCTCGACCAGACGTGCTTTATGGCACAGAGCTGCGGTGTTATATCTTTTCTTATTTGGTCTCACAATGTATTATTAGTTGAACTGTTGCCCCAACGCTTACAATGACTGCCTCTTTGAGAATATTGAATTTATATCATCATTTAGGCAACAGACTGCTTGAATAAGAGTGTGTCTTTATGGTTTTGCAGAGCTCTTAGAACATGTTTGAGTGATGCATGAATAATGACCAAAAAATAAATCAGCTTTATGCTATTAAGCCAGAGGAGTGAATCTTGCATGGAGCACAAGCAGAGACTAACTACAGTGTAATACAACACACAGAACAGCATAAAGGTTTCTATCCCTTTGCTCTCCAGCTGTTACATGCCTGACAGAGAACAACGAATCCGCTGACGTCTCTGAATGCATGAAATGGGCTGGACCTATGCCACCTCTTGTGCAAGACTGTCTCATTCCCTGCAAAGATGACTGCACATTTACCCCTTGGTCTAAATTTACAGCGTGCTCATTTGACTGTGAATCAACAAAAACTAGGAGACGATCACTCACAGGTAAAATCTTTTCTAATATTTATCTAATGATGATATTCTTGAGTGATGTATCTTAGATGCTGGTGAACTGATGTTGGAGTTTCAGAAAATCCCAAAAGGAACAGGCAATTCCTGTTTGATTTTTAGTCTGATTCTGATCATTGCCTTCTTTATGCACGTGCCTTTTGGGATGAGAATACTGCAAAAAAACCTCAGTGGTGAGAACCTGTTTTTACTCAGAAACCAAATAGCGATGACACCTTGTGAGAGTTTATTTGACCTATTTAATCATGAAACATGAAGAAAAATATTTTTTCAGTTTTAGGCTGTTGAAATCAGGATAAAACTTAAAACTGGGAGGTCTAGGCATAGCACTATTCAGTCGTTCAATAGTGCAAATTAATACCATGGGTGAAGAAAGAACAGTATCGTTCAAACAGTTTTGTTTGATCTTTTATATATATTCATAAAAAACAACTCTGGTTCAAACCATTTAATGGAACATTCTTCCATACTTGCTGTTGTGGTATATAATTATGTTATTTGAATGCTGACCAAACTGAAAAGCTTTGTAACTCTAGGATGTTAATAGTTGAGAGCAACTTGCTTTGTTAGGATTTGTCTCCCCCCCACATAGTAAATCAAGTCAAAATGAATTATACTGTTTCCAGCTTTACAGCAAATTTGCTGTTGTTACCCTGAACATTCGTATCTTGACATGTTGCTGTTTTGTGTCTGAGAGCTGTGGTGCACACAACTCCTTTTCTGGAGGTGAGCTCCACTGCTAGAAGTGAAACTTCAAAGAATTCTACTGTGAAGTGGAAAACTAACATAGTCGTAAGAGTATCTGCTGCGATAATGTCTGGGAACAGAATGGCAACCAAACCGGGTGGCTACCACTGTTTCTTTCTTCTGGAAGCACTTGTACCATGATTATTTTGTTATTGCTGAAATGATCCAAGTTTTTAGTAAGTAGCAATCACAGTATGTAGACACAATGGCATCAAGCTGCCATTCGTGAGTATGGCTCACTGTAAAGATTTTGCTTCTACATAAAAATCATTGTTATAAAATGCTCTATTGTTTCTGTCAAAGAGCACAGTCTAAAATCTTACCCATATTGATGCCTGTATGTTTAAAATGGTAGCAATCCTCCATCTCTATCAGATTAATATCTGCATGATCTTATGGAAAATATGATACCGTAAGAAAAAGTTGAATATATACTTGCAGGTGGCTTTAAATCTGAATTGTCACTATGAACATGCCTGCAAAATTCAAAACAGCATGGCCCCACCTACATTCTTTCTCGTTCTGTTCTGCATCAGACATAGATCTGTTCATGCAAGTGGCCCTCAGCCCACTGCCTGCCAGGGCATCCTGAGAAGCTGGTGGTGAAGGGCAGCAGGTGTCCTGGGTGGGACTGGGCAGCACAAAGCCACAGATTCCAGCAAGGGAAAGACCAAATCAGAAATCACTCTTAGGAAGCCACAGTTCCAAAGAGGTTTGTTGGATTAGGGCTCTCCTTTCTTTACATAAAACTTGGTGATAACTGGTACTGGCTTCATCATATAGCTGGAGTTTTTAATCTCATCACTATGACCTCGGTCCAAAGATCCAAGAGAAGTGTTGTTTGGGGTGTACTTCATAGTGTTGAAGAATCCTCTCTCCACTTGTTTTTCACCTTTTTTATGTATGAGTTGCATCTCCTTGCTCAACATATGTCTACGCTCAAATGAATGCTTAGAGTTAATTATAAGAGTTCATTAATAATGTCATTTAGTGGGAATCTGCTATTTGTTTGCTAAGTATTTGCCTGCCTCCCCCTCAGTTTTTGGTATTATCCATTTTACTTTGTAAGTAATCATAGACTCTACGCAGAAAATTAGTCATTAATTAAGGAGCTTATTAAAAACATATCAAAATTCAAAGTCATTATAATGAGAATGCAGCTTTTAAGCCAGTCTTCAGTTAATAAATAGTCAAATATTCAGTATATTATAGATACATTACATTTTATGTAGAAATGTATTCTCTTAATGTCATTTAGTTTTTATGCATAGTACATGCTACCTGGTAATGTTGAATGTAATATTGAATGACTACAATATTTGTTAGTGTTCAGAAGCTCAGTTTATAACGAGAAAATGCTACTTAATTGAAGGGTTTGTGTCCTTGAAAATGTTTGGGAATGGTATTTTTAATCAGCATTTTTGTAGCACTCTGTGAAGATCATAGAAATATCACCGCTGCTGATTCTAAAATGACTTCTTTGTGAACAGTATGGATTGGATGCTACAACAGGGCTTTAATAGCACCTTCGTTAGAAGATTCCTACAAAATGGATGGCAAGACAAGCTGTGTTGTGGCAGAGTGAGGTTATTAGCATCCTTACCTATATCTGATGTGCTTCATGTAGTCCTGCCAAAAATTAGGACCCACACAGTCATGGCAAATCCCAAATTCCTCTGCCACTAGAGAGTTCCCAATCTATTTAGAGCCTTTTAAGACTCTCCTTGAAGCATGGGGAGTTGTACCTTTTTACCTGAATTTATACATTTATACATTCATGAGAGTTAAGGAGGATAATTTCTCCAAAATCCTCTATGGTAGTTGGATTTGTAGATGCCAGTGTGGCATGTCCCATCCTCCAGATGTCCAGCTGCTGTGTGGGCACGCAGGGAGATGGGCACGGGTCCAGGCACACACAGCCACGTGCCTGCATGGTTCTGTTCATTCCCCGCTCTCCTTTAGGGCTTCCCTGCCATTGTGCTGCCAGCTGAAAAAAAATAATGCTGGCATTATTTGATTTCTTTGGGCTTATTTTCCTTTTGTGCTTGCAAACTTCACCTTCCCCAAGACTCTGGACATACACTTTTTAGAGAGCTGGAGTTTGAAGGACATGAGTCTGAAGGGCTCTTCTCTTTGCAGAGATGCATGTTTGTACACAAAACAGGTTTTGTTAAGGCCAACTCGTGCTCCTGTTGAAATGACTGCTGGACTAGCAAGGGGGCTGTTAGGTATACAGCTTATTGTTTGGTTTTAGTATCATACTTGTCTGCAATTGCAAAGAGAAAACATTTCTTTTCAGATCAAAGCGTTAAAAACTTTTTGTAGGAGTATTTTTAGAGTGTACAGGATCCCCAAGGGGTGTTTGAGGATGTGATACAGATGCAGTTGTTAGTGAAGATGAATCTCCCCTTCTGCTTGGATGCCAAATACAAAGACATTCCTGAGCTCAGACAGTGTAAAGATTACTCCACTTCACACTGCCTAACCCATGCCAAGAAAGGCATTGATTTTACCTTCCAGAGGCTGTGCACAGACCTTTTTTCTGCTTGAGCAGTTGTAGGGATTCAGGGAGCATGGATTCTCTCCTTTGCATTATCTCCTTCCAGGGACCTCTTCTCATGTCTAGAAGTCCTCTAGGAGCAGGGTCTGCAGAGTGCAGTTGCAAAGAGCTGCTCTGCAGGTTCATTTAAATGCTTCTGCCTTCCTAAAGTTGCTGAAGGAGAAAGATCTGTAAATAGCCTTCTTTTAAAGCCTGTTGAAGGAACAGAGCAAAAGAAAAGATTAAACCAATTGTAACCATTGAAATGCTTTCCAGCCCTGATAATTTACTGAGGATTATCTTTTCTGTTTTCTTCAAAGTACAGTTTGTGTGCAGAGTGCATCTTTAACTAATTTGTAAAGTAGCATCAAAGAAGAAGTTGTGGCTAATGTGGAGTCCTTTCTAGGTTGTCCTGGCAACCATTGATTGCAAGCAAATAGAGACAAAACAATCAATTTATTTGCATCAGATAATTAGAGAAAAGTGATATTATATTAAATTACAAAACGTTTTCTGAGCAGACTGTTAGTACAACAAGGCTTTGCATTTTGCTCCTTGCCCTATCCATCAAAACAGTATTTCTGAGTTCTCTGGTTGCCCCTGGAGATAAATACATGGTCCTTGCACTCCAAAGCACTGGCAGCAGCTAATAGATGCCTAGGAAATGTTCCTGGATATTAACATTCAGATTGTCTTGGTTCTAATGTGTTGAATTCCTGCAAGTATAAATAATATGACATGTCGTTATCAAAAGTAGCAGATGTTAAGCTAACGAACAGATTTCTCTGGTTGGAACAGGGAGAAGCAGAAAGCGAGACAAATGCCAGAACACAGAAGTTTATCCTCAGGTTGAAACAGAGCTGTGCCCCTGCGAGGTGTTTACCTCCCAGCCCCATGGAAACTGGTCAGACTGCATTATCGGAGGAGGGAAGGTAGAGCTGCAGGCAGGAGTGCAAACCCATGGAGACACCAAGGAGTGCGGACAGGGCGTGCGGCTGCGAGCTGTTGCCTGTTACGATAAGGCAGGCAGGCTGGTGGAACCATCTCACTGTAGCAGCTCAGGTAAGGAGATTAAAAAAAAAACAACAAAAAAAAAAGTGCACAAAGTATGTAAATAGACCTGATGCTGGGTGCGGCGATCCACTCAACAGTTTTTGGAGCCTGTCACTTGAGTGTAACGGTGTGCTTGCTGGATTAGGACAGCTTTCTTGAGATTGCTGTAACACAGTTCTTCTTATCTATCTTGGGACCAAGGTTTTCTTCCATCTAGGAGTCTGATGACATTTCTACAATTGAAGTGAAATAGAAGAGGGCTAAAGTTGACTACACTAGTGGCATTTAAATGGATTTCTACTGTTTGTATTAATTCCATAAAAGTCTAAAGTAGATTAGAGATTAGAGGGAGAAGTTGTATTTCAATCAGCAAATTCTTTCAAGATATCTCCTACTTCAGTTTTTACTTGTTTGTAAACCTTTATTCCTTTTGACTGAATCTGGTAATTCTTAGAGTTGTTTTCAGTGTGGGATTTTCCTGATACAGTCTTATATAATTGCAGTAGGTCTGTGATGTCCTTGTTATGCTGCTCATTACTCGTGACTTCAGCAGTCAGTGGTCTTGTCCTTGTAACTTTGAACCAGCCTTGAGCTCCAAGTGATATACAGCATATATTCTAATTTCACTGTTTGCTGGGACTCTAGGCTGTGCTTCTGTCCTAGAAGCAGTTTGTCTGTATGTATAATATATATCAAACACATGCCTTAGAGGTAGGGCAGTAACAGAGCTGAAACAAGCAGGAGATGTCACTCCACCAGGGTATTTTCTCCCCATTGCCATAATTTGCAGTTCGTTGAAATCATTACTCTGAATTGATTTACAGGCAAAAGCATTATCTTAGGAACAAATTCTTTACCCATGCTGCTCCCAAAACACTAATGCTCTCTGACGTCCAGCCAAAAAGTTTAGGATGCCACGCAGTGCAGTACAGTGAGTTGGAAGACTTGGTGAGCTCTGTAATGGGAGAAGGAGGAACGAAGTCTCAGGAGGAGATTAATAAGTACAAGTGGGGCCATTATTGTTCCTGAATACGAGGGAATGGAGAGGCTGCTCTGTGGAGGGTCTTCAGGACAAGGATCAGCGGGCTGAGCTGCATGTGATAAAAGGAAAATAAAAACACATCCTGATGAAGTGATTCAGTTCTGGAGTGAATTTCTCTCGCAGCTGCTTATGGCTGTTCCAGCTGGCTGCACGGATTCATAAAGCAGCTTTCCGTGGTTTGTGTTTCAACAATGTGCTGCTGTACCAATTGATTATGCCTCTGTGGCCCATGAAGGAGGAATGCTATACCTTACCCCCACAATGTTACCTTTTCTTCTGCCAAAAGGGAGCTGCTGAGCTTTGAAAGGTGGATAAGGTGGATTTGACCGTAGTGTCTTGCTCTTTTGAAAACCTGAAGGCTTTTATCACTATTAAAAGAGGAGCTTGTCTATGCGTGGGGCTTCTCTGCATAACCTTGAAGCCTGTCAGTGATATTTATGTGGTATTTTTAATGGTCAGGCTTTTCTTAGGGAGTGGTAGCTTAAGGGGATCATTGTTGGCTTTCTTGTCTTCAGCTTTTTATCTGAGCAGAAATGATTGCTGTGTGGCCCTGGCACAGGATTCATGTCAGAGGCTACAAGGGTGGTCAGTACTGTACAGCAGAGTCCTCCCATGCACACTGTGGTCTACATACAGAGTGCTCTTAAGACCCCAAGGTTTGGAACTGGGAGATAAATGAAGTGTGAGATGTTTCCACCTCGTGGATACCCCATAATAGTTCCTTTAAGGGTGAATTATTCACCTCCAGCCAGACCCCTGTGTAATATTCATGTGTAAACTGGCTCTCCAAAAACAGAGAATTTCATGTTATGAAGGCAGTCACAATGGTTTCACCATAATAAAAAGCACTCCAATGTCACCACGGTAGGGGAGAAGCCCAGTAGGATGCCAAACCTTTGGGAACCCTGATCAGACCCAGGCAGTGACCTCTCAAAATCTTTCCTTAGTTGGATTCTATACCCATTCCCCCTTGCTACCCAGTGCTGGACACCTTCCATTCTCTGCAAGGCATGGATGTTTCTGACTTCAGTCTCCAATTTCCATCAGTTGGAACCTGCTTTCCAACCAGAGCAGTTAAGTGGAGATAAGACCAATATTTATGGTCTCAAGAGCTGGGAGCTTTCAAAATGCACTTCTGAACATATTGTTGAATTAGTGATAGAAACAAATCATTATCCAATTAATAATTAGCAGGATGTTATTCAACCATAATAGAGAAGGGCAAATTACAGAAGCATGCGGTATTGCTAAGCCCTGT